>NC_091118.1:178817880-179550380 GCF_040183065.1 Periplaneta americana | reverse complement strand
AGAGTAGAACTCGTGCTCAGGGGCGTATGAAGCTATACCTCGAGTTTCTCATAAAATCACTTTCGAAATTTATAAATATACCGGTATCTTATATGAAATTACTCTGTTTCTTTGTGCCAAATATCTTACACTTAAATTACTTCTCCTCATTGTAATCCAACTAAGATTCAAATAAAGGAACTTCTCCTGTATACTGGAAACTGATAATGGATTAGAAATCGCTACAATGAACCAGCGACTCGAGCAGGAGACATTGATTGTATTGACATCTAGCATCAGATCAAAGGAATAACAAAAAATAGAGGAGCGTTACAAATTGTAGTGGCGTCATGCACGACCCGAGACCCAGCCATAAATGTTAAATTACTACAAATAAAAAAAGAGAAAAAAATACAGCACAGGGCACAGACGTTCAAAGAACAGAATGGAATTGGTTGGCTGCGGTGGGCAGGAACTGCGCACTTTGAATAACTCAGGAAAGAGACGATTACAAAGAGTCAAGACGCCAGCCACGGCACAGGGAACGCCTGACAAAAAACGACGTGTCCAAACTTCATACTCCATTGGGTACAAATTTTAGGATAATGGTAACAGCTACTTAATTCTTCTGTTTATGGTTCAGACCGTTAGTAACCGATAATTATAGTAATTCTGAAAAAATATATGAGGTAAGGTTAGTTCGTCGCCATGTCATTTATATGTAAAGTAATACAGTGCTAGAGTTTGATGATCGGTTTCTGACTTGAGCCTTGAGTAGAACATAATTCGTTCACTAATCGGTTTATTTTTAAATATCCATCTCTTTTACTAAAGAAAAAATGTAGTACTACTCTTCCTTTACGTCTTCTATAACGGATTAGTAGGGGTAATAACTTTTTGCAAAACAGATCAAATGACGTAAATGTATTTGCTTTTGCATTTTCGATTTTCATGACCTGTATATCCTTTTTTAATGAATGCAACAATATGCGAAATGTAATACTCAAAATCCAAAATTTGTACTAAAATACGATATAATTGCGAGAAGGACGATTTTTCAAATAAAATGTTTCTTATATAGTGTTAAATTTATACTGGGTGAACCGTAAGTAATGTTATTAATTTCAGAGCAGAAGTGGTGTAAGTCAAAATTGGGTAATGAGGTTTAAAGTAAAAATTCTGTAAAATACAGCGCAAAGTAGCAATCAATATGTCCTTCATGTTATCCACTGACTACTAATAGTTTAAATAAATGGAATATTAATTGCTACTTTGCGCAGTATTTTACACAATGTTTTTACTTTAACCCTCATTACCCATTTTTGACTTACACCACTTCTGCTCTCAACGGCTCATATATTTACTGTGTTAAGTTTTGCAATTTACCTGACTGACTAGTTCCGAAGTGGTGGCTTTGAACAATGAAGGATACTTCGTAACTAATCAGCCAGGTAAAATGCTAAAGTTAACACAGTATAGATATCGTAAGTTATTCAGTTATTATTATTATTATTATTATTATTATTATTATTATTATTATTATTATTATTATTATTATTATTATTATTATTATTTATTTTTTATTTTTTATTTTTTATATTTTATATATTATATTTCATATTTTATATTTTTATTTTTATTTTTATAGGTAACGTTAAAGTAGCCAGACTCATAAAGGATTTTCTATATTAAATGCCATGTTTCTATATAAAAAAACTGAAGGATTTTGTAGCAGCGAGAAAACTGCGTTTGCAAAAGAGAGATGTAAGAAAATCAATCATGCCGCTCTCTGAAATTAAAAGATCCAAATCACAGACGTCTCTCTCACCCTTCTCCTACAGAATTCTACCCTAATTCATCCCCTCAACTTCCACTTCTATTAGTTGATGTAACGAAAAACCCATTAATTCATTCTTTCTCTAGCGCCCCGATCTCTTTTTCCTCACGTCTAATGTCTTTTCCTTTAAATTAAGGCCTACTTTTTTTCTTATATCCATTCATAACCTCATATTCTTTGTATTCATTGGATTTAAGCGCAGCTCCCTTCAAACGATACTTGCAGTCCTAATCCTATACTTCCAGGAGACATTGGGTATTATATGTTATACTATAGGAAATTTGTGTAAACCTCTGAAAAATCCTGGAAATGAGAGAGAATCACATATATGTTAAGATAACTAACTGGGTAGCGTGGATACTCAAAAATCACACTTTTGAGTTCTGTCCTAAAAAATCAGCATTTCATATCATATACACTTAAATACATATAATCATATTGTCATGAATATTATATTCCCTAAGAGTGTATTTTTAATAGAACATGCGTCCATCCATTTAACTACTAGGAAGAAATTTAAATTACATTTTAATTAACATTTTTAGACACGTGTATCCGTTTTCCAGAAATGGTTAAATATACATTTCTCAATTTTTTACACATTTTTTAAGTATTGTAGTACAGTGGAAGCTCTTAAGTTCGACATCCTATAGTTCGACTGCTTACGTAGGAGAATTAGACACGCCCCTATACGGGCACTAAGACATGGGTTTGCCATTTGAATGGGAATTGGTTCTGTGTCTTGTAGTGATACTTTTGTTAAAGGAAAACAGAATATTTTGTTGATTAGGATATCCATATTGATCACTGATTTTAAATTAATGAACTCTTCTTTTTCTATTTGAGAATTGTGCCGTTTGTGAGACGAAATTGACGAAACCCACTGTACTACTAGAAGCGCATACACAAGTCTCGGGGCGGGCAGGAAATGCAAGTACAGTACTGTATTCGTTGATGGATAACCAATAAGAATTTGTATTCATTCCACCTGCCACACCCACTACCCTTATTGGACTGAACTTTAAATTCTGTTCAGTCGAACTTAGGAGAGTCCACTATATATAAATGGATAGGTTTCTATCATTAAACTTAAAACATAAGATTATTTAGGGCCAAATTAAAGATGTACCTAATTTCTCACGCCTTCTATTCCGTAGGAGAACTCATGACATTCAGCAACGCTTCATGAAATTGATACTAAAACTTTGTGTTGTACTAGTAGACTATATTGTAAATCTCTTCTGATTTCAACTAGACTGTGACTATAAATAAAGGGTGCTATGCATAGACATTTCGCTAGCCCGCGCTACTAGCGCGCTAAACTAGCTCCGGCTATCGACTGATTACTTGTACAGGATTCATATCATATCATATCGCTAACACTGGTTTATGAATACGAAAAACGTTAGTTCGCTGATCATCCACCGGAAGCCCGCGCTAAGAATGTCTATGAATATGGCCCTAAGACTTTATAGTAGTATTAAGTTTTTTGACTTGTTCCATATTCTAGTTGTGAAGCAATGTACGAATACCATGTAATGTTAATAAATACTTGTACAAATATACGAAATGACAAGCGATATTATATACAGAAACATCGTAGCACAAGAAAAGAAAGGAGGAAACTCAAACCCCCGAATAATTCTATGATAATTCTTCTGCACATAATAAAGGTACGTAAAAATGTATCTTTGTAATGCTATGTAGCTTATATTTACTTTTAGAGCTTTCCAGATTTGTTTATGTGCACCTTGTTATTCCCGTAATCGATCGCATCACCAAGTCAATGTTTTCGTACTAGCTCAAGTCCCCGACCTATGTACCGTGCTGCAGTCAACTTGTGTAATCGGTCCCCAACATTACAAGTCTAGTCATAAATTTATTTATTTATTTATTTATTTATTTATTTATTTATTTATTTATTTATTTATTTATTTATTTATTTATTTATTTATTTAATCTGACAAGATTAAGGCCATAAGGCCTTCTCTTCCATCCTACCAGATAGCACATATAAATACAAAAAAGAAATACAAACACTGATGAAAATAACACAAATTAAATTAAAGCCCTATAGAGGGTCAACAGGTCAAAAGAACACTATAGAGCTCTCGAGCTAATACAAGAAAAAAAAAGAAAGAAAAACAAAGATAGCAATGAAGATAGTGATAACTAATAATAATAATAATAATAATAACAATAATAATAATAAATACATTATATATTAATTGCCAATTTTACAGCAGCATAGTTACAATATTTACTATACCTATCTGTCATGGGTTAAGCCGAAGTTGCGCAATCTGGCAATTCCATGAACTAGAATGTGACTTTTTTTTAAATTTAGATTTGAATTTTGATGTTGTCCAACAGAATCCCAGAGGCGTGGAATAGATACGAGTATGCTGAAAGATGATGAGAAGAAGGATGTTCTGTGCAGAGGAATAGAGAGAAGGTACATGTTCCGGGTTCGAGGTAGTGAAAGGTAAATAAAACGAGATGCTAGGTAAGAGGGTGTGGAGGTGTGGATGATTTTAAATAGTAATAAGAGGAAGTTGAGGAATCTTCTTTCTTGAAGTGGATTCCAAGACGACAATTCTAGTGACAGTGTTACATGATCGAATTTTCTAATGTTACAAACGAAACGAACGCAGATATTGTGAACACGCTGTAGTCTGTATTTAGATTCGATAATAGAGAATCGCAATAATCGAAGTGGGGCATCACTAAAGTTTGGATCAGGTTCTTTTTAAGGCTGAGAGGTAAAACGTTGGTTAAGTGTCTGAGGGAATGAATTATGGAAAAAGTTTTCTTCCATATGTAGGTCACTTGAAGTTGAAAATTTAAATTTGAATCTAAATATACTCCTAAATTTTTTACTGTCTTACTATATATACTAATATACTGTCTTACTATATACATGAATATCAAACAAAATAGCCTATCGATAGTGTTGAACATCAACCTCGTATGAAAAAAATGAGATTTCGCTAAATTGCAATCAAAGAATTTTTTCCAAAACATCTACAAACATGTCTTAAGTGAAGACGTGGATACGAATTTTACAAGAAGTGATTTAAAATATATCTTCTTATCTCAGATATTTTTTTCATTGCCTGATTGCCTTAAATAAATAAATAAATAAATAAATAAATAAATAAATAAGTAAACAAACAAACAAATAAAGAAACAAATAAATAAATATTAAGAAAATAAGTAAATAATAAGGAAATAAGTAAGTAAATAAATAAATACATACATGGATGGATGGATGGATGGATAGATGGATAAATGGATAAATGAATGAATGAATGAATGAATGAATGAATGAATGGATGAATGAATAAATAAATAATTAAATAAATAAACAAGTAAATAAATAAATAAACAAATGAACGAATGAACAAATGAATAAATAAAAAGATAATAAATAAAAATAATAAATAAATAAATATATAAATAAGTAAGTAAATAAATAAACAAACAAGCTAACAAATAAATAAGCAAGCAAATAAATAAATAAGTAAATAAATAAATAAACAAACAAACAATAAAGAAATAAATAAATAAATATTAAGGAAATATGTAAATAATAAGGAAATAAGTAAATAAATAAATAAATAAATACATAGATGGATGGATGGATAGATGGATAAATGGATGGATGAATGAATGAATGAATGAATGAATGAATGAATGAATGAATGAATGAATGAATGATTAAAGAAATAAATAAATAGGTAAATAAATAAACAAATAAAGTAATAAGTAAACAAATGAACGAATGAACGAATGAATAAATGAATAAACAAATAAATAAATAATTAAATACATAAATAAGTAAATAAATAAATAAAGTTATTAAAATGAATCCTCGCACTTCTGTAAAACTGAATTTTTTAGATATGACGCTGCTGTTCAACGCCATTGATATTTTGTATTTTATCATATCCAAGACGTTTCAGGAAATTATTTGTATTTCCCAAAATCCCTCGTCATTTTTTTCTTGTCTTATTTGCGACTGGTAACAGTGGCAACAACACCGGCTCAAAATAAAATCAAAATAATTAGAGATAACTCGCTACGCAGACTTCTCGTTCTTTTCAATTGTCTCAATACACTTCCTGGTCTCGAAACAGAGTCATTTTAGACAAGAAATCGCCAGTTACTGACTGAGCTAAGCTTTGGATCATTTCCATTATCGTCTGCAGGGGCCACAGCCCTTCTTCTAGCATTCAATTATCATTCATTCATTAATCTAACGTAAATGCATTCTTCCGGTTCTTTTATCTTCGGATTTTCGTCACTTCCTCATCATGAAGTCATGTTTGTGGCCGAGTGAGATAGAGTATCCCACAAGATGTCTTCGGTTTATGAGTCTCTCCCCCTTCCGCCCTTCTGCAGACAGGGTAAGAATCTGTGTGACATTACCAGCCAGGCATTCAGAAAGTCTCGCAGCTTACTGCCTGTGGAATTGCCGGTTGGGTGGATTTCAGTACAAACTATAGCACACTTTTATGAGGAGGAAGAAGAAGTGAGGTACTGTAATTCGAAAGGGATTTGGTTATGCTAATACTGCCTTTAACGTAGTTTCAGCTATATTATACATGATCTGATGATAACACAGTAATTATTATAGAATGAAATAGATCATGAAAGATCAGCTGCTTTGTACATTAGAAATCTTACAAGATTGTTAGCGAATAAACACCGTTGTGTACGACAAGAAATAACTTACTTACTTACAAATGGCTTTTAAGGAACCCGAAGGTTCATTGCCGCCCTCACATAAGCCCGCCAGCGGTCCCTATCCTGTGCAAGATTAATCCAGTCTCTATCATCATACCCCACCTCCCTCAGATCCATTTTAATATTATCCTCCCATCTACGTCTCGGCCTCCCTAAAGGTCTTTTTCCCTCCGGTCTCCCAACTAACACTCTATATGCATTTCTGGATTCGCCCATACGTGCTACATGCCCTGCCCATCTCAAACGTCTGGATTTAATGTTCCTAATTATGTCAGGTGAAGAATACAATGCGTGCAGTTCTGTGTTGTGTAACTTTCTCCATTCTCCTGTAACTTCATCCCGCTTAGCCCCAAATATTTTCCTTAGCACCTTATTCTCAAACACCCTGAACCTATGTTCCTCTCTCAGAGTGAGAGTCCAAGTTTCACAACCATACAGAAGAACCGGTAATATAACTGTTTTATAAATTCTAACTTTCAGATTTTTCGACAGCAGACTGGATGATAAGAGCTTCTCAACCGAATAATAACACGCATTTCCCATATTTATTCTGCGTTTAATTTCCTCCCGAGTGTCATTTATATTTGTTACTGTTGCTCCAAGATATTTGAATTTTTCCAGCTCTTCGAAGGATAAATCTCCAATTTTTATATTTCCATTTCGTACAATATTCTGGTCACGAGACATAATCATATACTTTGTCTTTTCGGGATTTACGTCCAAACCGATCGCTCTACAAGAAATAACATTCATGGCAATAAATAATTATATAAGCTACTGTAAAAAATTATTTGTTAATCAATTAAACTATTAATAATTTTATGTGTGAATTACACAATTGCCAAGATTTTTCTCCAACAATATACAATTTTGAAGTGCGCTGAGAAAATACATAATTTTCAATATTTACATTATAAAGGACTTTCATCTCAAATCTTCTCAGTCTAAATAAATATTCATTACAATTTAATGTAATTTAATTAAAATAAATAGTTAACTAAAATAAGTAAATAAATAAAAAAATAAATTTAGACGGGAAAGTTTTGAAATGAGAGACCGGCATATATACAAAACTAGAAATAAACAATAATTGCATAAATCCTGGCTTCTTAAAGTCGTTCCCCCATTACATTTCGATCCTCTTTAGCCTTCACTTATGTATGTATGTATGTATGTATGTATGTATGTATGTATGTATGTATGTATGTATGTATGTATGTATGTATGTAGGTATGTATGTACGTATAAGTAAGTGTTCTACTCATGGGCAGGTCTTTCACTGCAAACCCAGCATTCTCCAATCTTTCCTATTTTCTGCCTTCCTTTAGGTCTCCGCGTATGCCCCATATACCTTAATATCGTCTATCATTTGATATCTTCTTCTGCCCCGAACTCTTCTCCCTTTCACCATTCCTTCCAATGCATCCTTCAGTACGCAGTTTCTTCTCAGCCAGTGACCCAACCAATTCCTTCTTCTCTTTCTGATCAGCTTCAGCATCATTCTTTCTACACCCACTCTCTCCAACACAAATTCATTTCTCATTGTCTGTTCACTTCACACGCTCCATTCTTCTCCATATCCACATTTCAAATGCTTCTATTTGTTTCTCTTCATTTCGTCGCAATGTCCATGTTTCTGCCCCATATAATGCCACACTCCACACAAAGCACTTCACTAGTCTCTTCCTTAGTTCTTTGTCGAGAGGTCCGCAGAAGAAGCTTCTTTTTCTATCAAAAGCTTCCTTTCCCATTGCTATCCTCCTTTTGACTTCCTGGCTGCAGCTCATGTTACTGCTTATAGTACATCCCAAGTAGGCCTATTTGAAGCTGTTCGTATGTATGTATGTAGTAATGTCACCCACTTCACTTGCGTGATTTGGTTTTCGCATATTGCGGATAGATGGCAGGAATTGTGACTCATTTCCAAGTTGCACACCACTTCGGCGAGCCACACTATGCATGATGTGTATCTGTGGATTGTTATGTCGTGTACTAGGGTAAGTGTATGAAATGGATGTAGATGATTATAAAGATGAGGAAGGGAGAACGAGAAACCTGGTGCCGGCACATAGCCTACTCCTGTCGAATAGCACCAAGGAGGCCGCCAGACTTAACGTTCCCATCCGACAGACTAATCAGTATCAACAGTGACGTATGCTTTCTCTCCATATGCACTTTAGAGAGATTTATTATCCCTTTCGCAATTTTGTACATTGTGGACCCAAGTAGCCACTACTTGTCCTCGACTCCTTGTCTCATTCCTGTATTAGATTAGGTATTCTTACATCTCGAATAATAATAATAATAATAATAATAATAATACGCTCTGCCATACATTACAGTGTAAAAGCCCGCAAGAAAAAAACAAGTGCGACATTTTTGTATCATAAATTTATAAATACTTCAGAAATGTTTTTCATTTCATTTCATTTTCAATTTTTTTATCACTCCTTAATCTGCCGAGGAAAGGAAATGAGACCACATCTGTTGGATATATTACCAAAAGCCTCTATCAATTCTTGGAGCTACAAAGTTTGAATAGGCCAATCTCTATATGACTATAACAATGTGGTACAAAGACCAGAAATTTAACAAGTGAAACCTTCACTGTAGTTTCTGTAAGAGAGGTAACTGACACCACTACAGTTAAATATTCAATTCCATTCTATATTCTCCTTGGCTTCGCATTCTTCTAACAGGTAGAGGGGTTTGAAAATACTAAACCTGCTTAACCGTAAGAATATACCAGTATTAACAACTTTTTGTGTATTCTAATATATTGTGATCATTATATTTAACCTCGCAAAAAATAACACATCAGTTGCTGTTCAATTTTATGGAATTAATCTTCCATGAGATTCCTTGATTAAATTTATATCCCGGGGCTGGAACATGTGTGATATTTTAATCGCGATCAATTTCGTCGCTTCGTAGCAGTTGTTCATTTTTAATTCATGACTTCATGTCGATAAGAAAAGTCGGAAACAGCGATCTAAAAACATGGAAAAGAATGCTCATCATTATCATTACTTTACATGGAATACCCAGGTAGTGAAAGAACATTAACTCGGCATCGATGATCAAATAAATAATCATGCAATTTAATTTTTTGTGTAACATCATTTAACAACTACATAACGTAATTATACTTTTAATATATAAAATATGATATTACATGTCATTACAAAGCATACTTGTAAAACGATGTCTTTAAATTCTTCCATTGTAAGAAGTACGAGTTCTTAGAAAATATTATATAGGTTTATACAGGTGAACCTCAACTAATGCTATTATTTTAAGGGGTTATTCTTTGAGATATTTCAAACAAAAAAGTTCATACAATATTCTACTCGTGTTACTTCCTTTATGAGATGAAAACTGTTTTATGTGAAACATTTCATAGCGTGAATAATTTCGAGGGAAAAATTGTTCCGGGGCCGGGTATCGAACCCGGGACCTTTGGTTAAACGTGCCAACGCCCTCCCACTGAGCTACCCGGGAACTCTACCCGACACCGATCCAATTTTTCCCTCTATATCCACAGACCTCAAAGTGGGCTGACAACCGTCAAGCAACCAACATTTGAGTGCACACTAACTCTGTGTGACTTTAAGTTGTGGTTTTCTGTTACGTACAGTGACGTGTATTATGCATTGCATTTCATAGCGTGTTTTCGGAAATCCATTGATTTAATTCCCAATATGCTCAGTCAATTTAAGAGAGTAGTGTATTATTACAGTTTATTTATTACAGTTTAGACTTTCTCTTCCAAACTACCGGAAGTGAAATAGCTCGAAAAGTATTAGAGATATTTAAACTTTTTTTTTTCACAATAATATCGAGGACAGTCCATTAATAGTACATTATGCAACGAACCTATAATGATAGTAATTAAGACGCGAGGATGTTTATGAAACGAGCGCAAGCGAGTTTCATAATTTTCATACGAGCGTCTTAATTACCATTATAGGCAAGTTTCATACGGCTTTTTATGCTCGACCATATTTCTAACTTGAAATTATTCATAAGTATTCATGTTATTCTTATGTGACTGGGGAGCGAACTGACCTTGTCCAATCTCGTAAATTGTGAGATGTGCGCAGACGCGAAAGTATTGATTTTTTCCGGGCAACGAAAGTCGACGACCTTGATATAATCTAGAGAGTAAGATAAACGTTAAACTTGATATAACCTTGAAATTGAATTCGACATTGAAAAACGAGATGACAAATTGAATTTATTTGAATATTATTTACAATTTACGCTAATTATTATAGTAACAGAACATAACCTTCTGCGACAGTATTGGATTTCCAGCCTGCGTGACGTTTTGCTAGTTGTCTTTCGATTGCATATCCGAGAATAATCGAAAGCCTGAACTTTAATGAATAGGTGTACTTTAATGACATGCATTAAAGGACTGCTACCAGGTGTATAATTACTACATTTCGGCATGGTCGAACATAAAAAATAAAACATTTAGGCCTATATGCACCCTTACATGATGTATTCGTATTTCGTGTGTCTAATTTAAGTGATGTTTGAAAAAATAAACAGTACTATCATTACCGACACGATAAAGTAACTAAATTGTTAAGAAACTCGTAAAACGTACAATGAGAAAGTATGTATCTTGATCGTGAAATTCAATTTTTGTATTAAAATTCATTATTAGAAGTCGAACTTGCTTCAGTCATAATATACAAAGTGTAAGGTGAGTTGTATGAAACGGGAAAAACTAGTTTCTATAGCAACTCACTCCAAGCTGGATATATGACGATAAAACGTTCGCTGAGTTTAAGAATTTCTCACGCTGAATAAAACAAACGCAAAGCCCTTTCACCGATCGTGATTATTATTATAAATTCAATCTAACTTTTTGAAGGGAGTTTTCTGAGAGCGAAGAGGAAGCAGAAGAAGAATAAAATGAAGGAGGCGCATCATCAGAGCTGAGTGGTTAATTAACCAATCAATACATTAATTAATACACATTGTTTTGGAGGTGAAGGAATCTCCTTACGAACAAAGCCTCCTGAAGTAACAGAATATTGTCTGTTGCTGAAGTTGTTGCCAACAAAAACAGAGGCCAGAGTTCTCGGTATCAAAAAGAAGTCAAGACAACGCACCAGAAGTCAAGTCAAAACTTTCGTGAAACCAAATTTTTCTTTTTTTTTTTTTATCAAGTACACCCATAAAAGAACTTTAATCCCCTCCTCCGGTCTTCCTTCAATAACTGGTCCGCTAAGTTTAATTTAGCGTTTCCTTTGTATCTACTTCCAACGAGTTATTGAGTCTGAAAGAGATCCCATAATAATTTTTTATTGCCTAATTCATAATTGTATATGGATGTTTTGAGAACGGCATACCGCTTTCTCCAAGATGAGTTACCCCTTTTTAAGGCTCTAGAATATTGGCAGGAGATATTATATAGACCTAGTTAACAAAAGTTTTACATACCTCTATTACCTTATAGATTGCATTTAATCCAAGAATCGTTAGATTTTACAGGTAATGAGTGTTTCCTAATAAGAAATATCACTCAGTATGAAATATTAAGACCTGAAGAATAAAAGTGAAAGGGAATGCAAAAGTTCTCTATAATTTCCATGATGATGATGATTTTTAGTAGGTTATTTTACGACGCTTTATCAACGTCTAGGTTATTTAGCGTCTGAATGAGATTAAGGTGATAATGCTGGTGAAATGAGTCCGGGGTCCAACACCGAAAGTTACCCAGCATTTGCTCATATTAGGTTGAGGGAGAATCCCGGAAAAAACCTCAACAAGTTAACTTGCCCCGACCAGGATTCGAATCCGGGCCACCTGGTTTCGCGGCCAGACGCGCTAGCCGTTACTCCACAGGTGTGGACATGATGATGATGATTATGATTATGATGATGATGATTTTTAGTAGGTTATTTTACTACGCTTTATCAACATCTAAGTTATTTAGCATCTGAATGAGATAAAGGTGATAATGCCAGTGAAATGAGTCCGGGGTCCAACACCGAAAGTTACCCAGCATTTGCTCATATTGGGTTGAGGGAAAACCTCAACAAGGTAACTTGCCCCGACCGGGAATCGAAACCGGGCCACCTGGTTTCGCGGCCAGACGCGCTAGCCGTTACTCCACAGGTGTGGACATGATGATGATGATGATGATGATGATGATGATGATGATGATGATTTTTAGTAGGTTATTTTACGACGCTTTATCAACATCTAAGTTATTTAGCATCTGAATGAGATGAAGGTGATAATGCCGGTGAAATGAGTCCGGGGTCCAACACCGAAAGTTACCCAGCATTTGCTCATATTGGGTTGAGGGAAAACCTCAACCAGGTAACTTGCCCCGACCGGGAATCGAAACCGGGCCACCTGGTTTCGCGGCCAGACGCGCTAGCCGTTACTCCACAGGTATGGACATGATGATGATGATTATGATTATGATGATGATGATTTTTAGTAGGTTATTTTACTACGCTTTATCAACATCTAAGTTATTTAGCATCTGAATGAGATAAAGGTGATAATGCCAGTGAAATGAGTCCGGGGTCCAACACCGAAAGTTACCCAGCATTTGCTCATATTGGGTTGAGGGAAAACCTCAACAAGGTAACTTGCCCCGACCGGGAATCGAAACCGGGCCACCTGGTTTCGCGGCCAGACGCGCTAGCCGTTACTCCACAGGTGTGGACATGATGATGATGATGATGATGATGATGATGATGATGATGATGATGATTTTTAGTAGGTTATTTTACGACGCTTTATCAACATCTAAGTTATTTAGCATCTGAATGAGATGAAGGTGATAATGCCGGTGAAATGAGTCCGGGGTCCAACACCGAAAGTTACCCAGCATTTGCTCATATTGGGTTGAGGGAAAACCTCAACCAGGTAACTTGCCCCGACCGGGAATCGAACCCGGGCCACCTGGTTTCGCGGCCAGACGCGCTAGCCGTTACTCCACAGGTATGGACATGATGATGATGATGATGATGATGATAAGAGGGAGAAATGAGAGGAGAAACAATTAAAATGTAGGCGATCTAGCGTCCTTGCAAGGGAATTTGGTGCTGTGAGGAAGAATCTATGTTAGCTCCAAGCCTGTTGGTCACTTGTCTCACTCCGTTTTTTAAGGAAATTAAGACAGTGGATAGAGCGTCAGAGTGTCAGCACGTAGAGCTGAAAAACCGGGTTCAAATCCCGGGGCCAGAGAGAATTTTTCTCCGTTCCACTCATCTTTCATCATATGATGACGCAGAATTTCTGCATAGAAATATCATGTGTACTTCGGTACATCGTAATAATATAAGATAATTTTGAACGGGAAAAGACGAAAATGGATGTGAGGGGAAGAAAAGTCGCTAGCATGACTGAACAGCAGCAGGGCAAATGTTAAATGCCTTGACGGAGCGACTACTGAGAAGGGGTCACTATCCTCGTTAGACAAAGGACCCGAACCTTGTACTAGCTGCGTGAGGATGGACTAAGCTCGCCCGGTTTCGATCCCCGGCCAGATCGTGATAGAATTTGTTGTGAACAAAGCAGACGTTAGGACTCGTTCACACGATAAGGGAACTTCTCGAAACAGGCATCTATTTCTTGTTGACAACAGTGTAGCACGGTTCAATTTTTTACCGTGCATAATGAAATTTAAGTTATATACGGGGAAAAATAGAACCGTGTGCACATTGCTGTCCGCAAGAAATGGTTTCGAATAAATGCCCGTTACGAGATATTCTCGAACCATATGAACGTACCATAACAGAGGGTTTTCTCTCGGATTACTCACGTTTCCTTCTATCATTCCATCAACACTTTCCACATTCTCCTTTTCTGTATGGTTGTGAAACTTGGACTCTCACTTTGAGAGAGGAACAGAAGTTAAGGGTGTTTGACAATAAGGTGCTTAGGAAAATATTTGGGGCAAAGAGGGATGAAGTTACAGAAGAATGGAGAAAGTTACACAACACAGAACTGCAAGCATTATATTCTTCACCTCACATAATTAGGAACATTAAATCCAGGCGTTTCAGATGGGCAGGGCATGTAGCACGTATGGGCGAATCCAGAAATGCATATTGAGTGTTAGTTGGGAGACCGGAGGGAAAAAGATCTTTGGGAAGGTCAAGACGTAGATGGGAGCATAATACTAAAATGGATGTGGGGAAGGTAGGATATGATGGTAGAGACTGGAATAATCTTGCTCAGGATAGGGACCGATGGCAGGCTTATGTGAGGGCGGCAATGAACTTCCGGGTTCCTTGAAAGCCATAAATATGTAAGTATTATTATTATTATTATTATTATTATTATTATTATTATTATTATTTCCAAGAAACTAGTTCGATTAATTAAAATGTGTCTCAGTGAAACGTACAGAAGAGTTCGTATAGGTCAGATTCTAACAGATGCGTTTTCAATTCGCTGTGGGCTAAAGCAAGGAGATGCACTATCACCGTTACTTTTTAAATTTGCTCTAGAGTATACCGTTAGGAAAGTCCAGGATAACGGAGAGGTTTTGGGATTGAACGGGTTACATTAGCTGCTTGTCTATGCGGATGACGTGAATATGTTAGGAGATAATCCACAAACGATTAGGGGAAACACGGGAATTTTACTGGAAGCAAGTAAAGAGATAGGTTTGGAAGTAAATCCCGAAAAGGCAAAGTATATGATTATGTCTCGTGACGAGAATATTATACGAAATGGAAATATAAAAATTGGAAATTTATTTTTTTGAAGAGGTGGAGAAGTTCAAATAACTTGGAGTAAAAGTAACAAATGTAAATGATACTCGGGAGGATATTAAACACAGAATAAATATGGGAAATACCTGTTATTATTCTGTCGAGAAGCTTTTATCATCCAGTCTGCTGTCAAAAAATCTGAAAGTTAGAATTTATAAAACAATTGTTTTACCGGTTGTTCTTTATGGTTGTGAAACTTGGACTCTCACTTTGAGAGAGGAACAGAAGTTAACGGTGTTTGACAATAAGGTGCTTAGGAAAATATTTCGGGGCAAAGAGGGATGAAGTTACAGCAGAATGGAGAAAGTTACACAACACAGAACTGCAAGCATTGTATTCTTCACCTGACATAATTAGGGACACTAAATCCAGACGTTTGAGATGGACAGGGCATATAGCCCATATGGGCGAATCCAGAAATGCATACCTATTGAGTGTTAGTTGGGAGGCCGGAGGGAAAAAGATCTTTGGGAAGGTCAAGACGTAGATGGGAGGATAATATTAAAATGGATTTGAGGGAGTTTGGATATGATGGTAGAGACTGGATTAATCTTGCTCAGGATAGGGACCGATGGCCGGCTTATGTGAGGGCGGCAATGAACTTCCGGGTTCCTTGAAAGCCATAAGTAAGTTTTATTATTATTATTATTATTATTATTATTATTATTATTATTATTATTATTATTACTATTACCAAGAAACTAGTTCGATTAATTAAAATGTGTCTCAGTGAAACGTACAGAAGAGATCGTATAGGTCAGTTTCTGTCAGATGCGTTTCCAATTCACTGTGGGCTAAAGCAAGGAGATGCACTATAACCTTTACTTTTTAACTTTACTCTAGAGTATGCCATTAGGAAAGTTCAGGATAACAGAGAGGGTTTGGAATTGAACGGGTTACATCAGCTGCTTGTCTATGCAGATCACGTGAATATGTTAGGAGAAAATCCACAAACGATTAGGGAAAACACGGGAATTTTACTGGAAGCAAGATAGGTTTGGAAGTAAATCCCGAAAAGACAAAGTATATGATTATGTCTCGTGACGAGAATATTATAAGAAATGGAAATATAAAAATTGGAAATTTATCCTTCGAAGAGGTGGACAAGTTCAAATATCTTGGAGAAACAGTAACAAATATAAATGATACTCGGGAGAAAATTAAACACAGAATAAATATGGGAAATGCCTGTTATTATTCGGTTGGGAAGCTTTTATCATCCAGTCTGCTGTCAAAAAATCTGAAAGTTAGAATTTATAAAACAGTTATATTACCGGTTGTTCTTTATGGTTGTGAAATTTGGACTCTGGCTTTGAGAGAGGAACATACAGTAGGTTAAGGGTGTTTGAGAATAAGGTGCTTAGGAAAATATTTGGGGCTAAGAGGGATGAAGTTACAGGAGAATGGAGAAAGTTACACAACACAGAACTGCACGCATTGTATTCTTCACCTGACATAATTAGGAACATTAAATCCAGACGTTTGAGATGGGCAGGGCATGTAGCACGCATGGGCGAATCCAGAAATGCATATTGAGTGTTAGTTGGGAGACCGGTGGGAAAAAGATCTTTGGGAAGGCCAAGACGTAGATGGGAGGATAATATTAAAATGAATTTGAGGGAGGTGGGATATGATGGTAGAGAGTGGATTAATCTTGCTTAAGGATAGGGACCGATGACGTGCTTATGTGAGGGCGGCAATGAACCTCCGGGTTCCTTGAAAGCCATAAGTATTATTATTATTATTATTATTATTATTATTATTATTATTATTATTATTATTATCCTTATGCAAGAGTCGTGAAATCTATATCAATACTGTATTAAAAAATTCAAAATACTTTCCGCATTCTGGACTTTGGTTTTCATCCCACGCACTGACATCCTTCATTTGTCTTGTTAATTGAAGACACTTCAAAATGTTCGTAAGGTCTAACTTCATTTAACAAACACATAGTCAAAAACAAAATTATTAAAGAAAAGCTTGGAAGGTTTTGATGTCTATATTTACATTCCACTGTAATAAAAGTAGGAGCAGTTTTAATTAGAGGGGGAGGCAAAAACGGAGATATTATCGTCCCTAATAAAGTATCAAAAGAAATCCCTTTATTTACGCAACACTACGTTTTTACGTAATGGAAAGAGAAAATATTTCCTAAGCCTCCTGCAATTACGCACTTCGTTCTTTTTTTTTTTAATCAGCATGTGAAAGTTATAGGCTACAGTACGCAATGCAGGTGGCCTAACATTACGGAGTTCTTTCCTACTCAGACAAGACTTTAACATGTTTCAACCTCGCAAATATTAGATTCATTAAAAAAAGAAGGGAGAGCGTCTGTAGCTGGTGGGCGCCCGCCCGCCTGCCAGTGTGTATCAAAGCAATTAAAACATGCCTCATCTACACGTAGGGGGGCAGAACCTGCCGTTAAAAAATTTCTCTACCTCTCTTACCCCCACTTCCCGCTTTCTACCCTCGTCCGCGCCTTAAAGTCTCCAATTAAGAGCTCCAAAGAAACTAGGGACACCTTCAAGTAAAATCTAACATATAGTCTGTGAAACGAAGACCGGTTTAAGGTACACAATTATGAAGCAAGTTTGCTTTTTTCTGAAAACAAATATAAGAGAAATTGCATTATTTTGGTGTCAGTGGCAGTTCTGTGTGCAGTGAAGCAATTCGACTGAGGGCAAAAGACAGTTTTCAAAGCTTCACTGTGAATGTTATTCAGAGATTGAAAAACAGTGGTTTAAGGGGAGAGGATGGTATTTTTTTTTACTTTTTTCCTATTTGGTGTAAAATATTGTTTTTTTTTATGTAGAGAGCTCATAACTGTAGTAACTCAACCAAAAATAAATATTTTGAAAAAAAAATTATTTGGGGGCCCAGATTTGAAAAAAAAATGTACTCAATGTAGGATTTTACTAAAACCGATATATCTAAACCATTTTTAAAAGTAGATTCATCCAGTTTTTGCAATGTACTTGCAAAAGCATGCTCTACAAACTTCTGTAACAGAATTTTGATATTAGTCCCTACGTTTGTAAAATATACAATTAAAATTTAATAACACTCTTCTGAATTCCTTTCTTGCAAACAAACGGACGTATTTTTTAAATTAAATCAATTAACAAAATTCTGTTAAAGAGATAAGTTTTCTAATAGTCTAAGGAATGTGTGTTCTAAATTTCATGCATTTATCTTTAATAGTTCAGAAATTATATCCATTTTTGCCTGGCAATATAACAAAAAATGAAGTTACTGGAAACCGATAAAAGCGGGCGTGTGATTAAAAAATACATAGCGCAGGAAGTTTAAAAATGACGTCTCAACATCCGATATGGGCACAAATACCCACAAAATGTTATGAAATGCATTCCACACATCAAAGGGTATTTTAAAGAAAAAAAAAATTTTTTGAAAATTTAATTTACCGGAAACAACAATAAAAGTGGGTGAGTGATTTAAAAATCCATAACGCAGGAAGTTTAAAAATGGCGACTCAACATTCGATAAGGGCATAAATACCCACAAAATGTTATGCTATCCATTCCAAACATTTCACAGAGTATTTTAAAGAATCTTTTTTAGTTTACTCATTTTTCACCAAAAAATATCATCCTCTCCCTTTAATAATAATTAAGCAACAGTGGAACGAAAAGGCGATAATCGACGCAATCTAAGAAAACTCCCAACCTAGATCTTCAACTACCACTATAACAGAGAATCTGTTGAAGATATTTAATTTCGTACGCTTGCTTTAGTAAACAATTAAATAATGCATACAAATTCCTTATTGGGATAATTTTACGAGAATTGATTTATTACTTTTACTTTTCCGCATTTGCGAAAGTTAAGTTTTTTTCGATTGAAGACTAAGATTCTATTTGTTATTTTAGTTAGATTTGTTTTTCTTTGCATTACTTAGTTTATTATATTGTCTTAAACTGATTAAATTTTACGTAGTTTCAGACGGTTTGATTTGATCCTAATATATTTGGTCGAATTTTCCTTGATTTCATTCTATTTGATATAATCCGAATTGGTTTTAGTCAGTTTGGTTTGGTTTAAATAGATTTGTTCTTCCTTCTTTTGATTTGATATTATTTGATTCGATTTCGTTCGATTTTCCTATATTTGATTTAGCTTGGTTTTGTGTAATTAAATTTCGTGTGATTCAATTTATTTTATTTCATTTTAGTTTCATTTGATTTGGCTTAACTTGAATTGATTTAACTGTGTTTAATTTGGATTTATTTCATTTTATTTATATTGAATAGATTTGTCTTAGCGTGAATCGATTTTGTTTCATTTCATTTGGTCGACATAGTTTGAATAGATAGGCCTATCGTTTTCTTTCATTACATTTCGTTTGATTTGGCTTAGATTTCTGTTGGTTTGCTTTGATTAGATTTCATTTTGTTTGGTTTAGTAACAGGTACATTTACACTGGTTTGTTTTGACTGGATTTCGTTTTGCCTGGTTTGACTGGATATCATTTTCCTTTCTTTGCTTTTACTACATTTCACTATATTAGGCTCTATTTCGTTTTGGATCAAATTGGTACAGTTTGATTCAATTCCATTTTTTCATCAAGTTTCATTACATTTGCTGAAGGTGACCGCATCCAACTCCAGAACAACGCTCTTCAAATCACAAACGCCTACAAATACCTTGGAGTAACGCTCCAAACAACAGCAAGATCCTTCAGAATACACACGAAAGAAAGAGCGGCAGCAGCAATGATAGCTATCCATGACATACAGAATATCACGCAACTGTCTTTTGAAACAGCCATGAAATTGTTTGAAGCAAAAGTGCTCTCCATCTTAGCTACAGAGATCTAAACGCGTTAGAAAAAGTGAAAGCAAGTTTCCTAAAAGCCGCAATAGGGATCTCAAAATTCGCACCATCTAGACTAGCATATGAGTTAGCACGCGAAACTTTCCTTGTAGAAGATCTACGCACCAAGTTTCTACTACCAGCTACCACACAAGAAGCAGCGCTGAAAGAGGAAAGACAACAGAAGAGAAATGAAGTACCGAACGACTTCTACGCAACGGACGCGATGACCGATCGGAGCTGGACTGGACCAAACAACAAGATCCGCAGTGCAATGGCAAGACTAGCAGTGCATGGGTATCACCACAAACTCTGCAGAAGTTCAAACTATCACGACCCATCACCGGAATGCGTGTGTAAACTGTGTGACAAACCATGTGCAAGATACCATTTCAGTGAGTGTTTAAAGAGAAAATCGCTGCTGGGATACAGCAGAGCCCAAAACTAATGCATATTTGTGAGCACTTCTCCTATTACTATTATTATTATTATTATTATTATTATTATTATTATTATTATTATTATTATTACATTTGATTTCTTTTTGGTTTCAGTTCGTTTGATTTGGATTCCCTGTGGGGTGAATTTTCCTTTATTCTATTCGGTTTGGAATTATTCTACTTGCTTTTATTTCATTTAGTATAGTTTGAATAGATTTGATTTTGCTTCATTCCAATTTTCTTTATTTGATTTGGTTTGACTTCAATCGATTCGGTTTCACTGAACTTATTTTGGATTGAATAGATTTACTTTTCTTGTTCGGTGAAGTTTGGTTAGGTCTTGTTTGTTTAGCACTGGTTTTTGTTTTGATTTATGTTCATTTCGTTTAATTTCGCTCAATTGCATTCGGTTTGCTTTATTTCCTTATTTTGTTAATTTGGTTCCGTTTGGATGGTGTGATTGATTAGGTTTCGTTCGCTCGGGTTCGTAAATTCGGTTTTATCTGTTCGCTTTTGTTTCCTTTGAATATCTGGTTGGTTTAATTCGCTGAATACGGTTAATTTTCATCTTTCAAAGCTTCATTAGTCTAGCAGTGTGAAGAATTACATTTTAGACATTGGGACACCCGAAATACGGCGTTCGTTATCCCGATGATGGATTGACAGGGACGTATGATGACTACAAGAATTGAACAGAGACATAACCAAAAATGGCCATAAATGTCATATAAAACCTTCCTATTCGGGGACAATTATTTTCCGCATAATAAATATACATCTCAGAATCCTCGGCTTAACTTCTCTTACTAAGGTTTGATATCGTCCTTAAATCCGTCGCCTGTGAACACTCGTACCTTGAATCGAATTAACGTCGAATAAAATTTAAAAATACTCTCTCGTGGTTAGGATATTGTATGACGTCACATAGAGTACCTACACCCTGCTTTAAATAATAAAAATGTAATTAATAGTGACTATTACACTTTTACTACTATGTCATATTACTTTTGACCAATAAAACGGTACGAAAGGACGTCTTTCAATCATCATGGCTGCTTAACACACAATTTTATCACTTTCCTAGCATTTGTTTTTTTTTTTATCGTCTCCCTAGCACTTGTTTGTTTTTATCACTACCCTAGCATTTGTTTCTTTGTTTGCCAACATTTCAAACTGCAAATTCTTTACGGTATTATGAAACATGCTTTGCGATCGTCATTATGTTTCCCGCATAAATAGTCGACGGAAAATGACGGCTCCTTTAAAACGTTTTGATGAAAGTAATATTAGTGAAATAGAATTTTAGTAAGTCAATTAATATCTATTTTATTGTACTAGAGTACTTTATTTTATTCCAATCTTTATATATTTTCTTCTGTTTTTAGCACCTCCCTACCATTTGTTTCTTTGTTCGCCAAAATTTCAAACTGCAATTTATTTATTTATTTATTTATTTATTATTTATTTATTTACTTATTTACTTATTTACTTACTTATTTATTTACTTATTTATTTATTTACTTATTTACTTCTTTATTTACTTATTTGCTTATTTACTTACTTATTTATTTATTTATTTATTTATTTATTTATTTATTTATTTATTTATTTATTTATTTATTCATTTATTCATTCATTCATTCATTCATTTATTTATTTATTTATTTATTTATTTATTTATTTATTACTAGTAAGTTTGAAATGAATACAAGTTAATGCAATGTAAGAAACTAGCCCACTCCTGAATGAGTAAGACTCGTGCTCAGGAGAGGACTCCAATACAGACAAAAAATGAAATAAAAATCAATAAATAATAAAATTGTATTTATAATTTTAGGCCTACAATGAATTACTTTCATAAAAAGCACTTATGTAATTACGTTAAAAAAAAGTTGTCTACTAATTCCGTAAGCCGATTTTGCTCGCAGACGCTGATCCCGTGTAGAGCCGTGCGCCTCGCAAAGTCTTAATATCTAAGAAATTAACACGATAAAAACATACCAAGGTGAGGAGGAGTAGAGATTTTTTCCAAGGCAAAGAAAGAAGGATAAAAAAGAGCGGGCACAGCTTTATATTCCCCTTTCCGCAACACTCTTTAACAATTACAACATTAATGGGATGAAAACATAGCAGTACACAAAAATTTTCTGGCGGAAAAGAAGAAGAAAAAAATTACATTTACACCATCAAAAGGTTAATGAAACGATGAATCTCTTTCACTCGGCTCTTGGGAATTTGTGTTCTGTGTAACTATGGCAACGGACCTTCATTTTTTCCGTTCCTCCTGATATTTTTTTATAAAGCAGTGAGCCTCTTTTCTGGCATTATAACTCATACAGATTGTCAGTCGTTAAGAGGGAACATCTTCTGCACTCACGCTGAGAGACACTGAGGAATATGGAAAATTAGTCAGAACAAATTGTCCTTCATACTGAACTCCGGATCTCCATACTACGAAAAGAACCACTAGTTTCTGGCTCTGAAAAGTTATGTTATCGACATTTTCATCATTATGTGTCATAATATAATTCATTACATTATTCATTCTCTTTTCCTTCCCGTCTCTTATCATGCGAGTAATTACTATCTACATAATAATAATAATAATAATAATAATAATAATAATAATAATAATAATAATAATGCTTACTGGCTTTTAAGGAACCCGGAGGTTCATTGCCGCCCTCACATAAGCCCGCCATTGGACCCTATCCTAAGCAAGATTAATCCAGTCTCTATCATCATATCCCACCTCCCTCAAATTCATTTTAATATTATCTTACCATCTACCTCTCGGCCTCACAAGATCTTTTTCACTCCAGCCTACCAACTAACACTCTATATGCATTTCTGGATTCGCCCATACGTGCTACATGCCCTGTCCATCTCAAACGTCTGGATTTAATGTTCCTAATTATGTCAGGTGAAGAATACAATGCGTGCAGTTCTGCGTTGTTTAACTTTCTCCATTCTCCTGTAACTTCATCTCTCTTAGCCCCAAATATTTTCCTAAGCACCTTATTCTCAAACGCCCTTAACCTATGTTCCTCTCTCAAAGTGAGAGTCCAAGTTTCACAACCATACAGAACAATCGGTAATATAACTGTTTTATAAATTCTAACTTTCAGATTTTTTGACAGCAGACTGGATGACAAAATCTTCTCAACTGAATAATAGAAGGCATTTCCCATAGTTATTCTGTGTTTAATTTCCTCCCGAGTATCATTTATATTTGTTACTGATATTTGAACTTCTCCACCTCTTCAAAAGATAAATTTCCAATTTTTATATTTCCATTTCGTACAATATTCTCGTCACGAGACATAATCATATACTTTGTCTTTTCGGGATTTACTTCCTAACCTATCTTCAAGTAAAATTCCCGTGTTTTCTCTAATCATTTGTGGATTTTCTCCTAACATATTCACGTCATCCGCATAGGAAAACAGCTGATGTGACCCGTTCAATTCCAAACCCTCTCTGTTATCCTGGACTTTCCTAATGGCATACTCTTTAATAATAATAATAATAATAATAATAATAATAATAATAATAATAATAATAGTAATAATAATAATAATAATAACATTCTTATTTGTCATTTTTAGCGTCATTAACTTTCTTATCATCATAATCATTATCATCTGTCTAGCAATTTGTTCTTCAGATCCTGGCTAGAGTGTGTCTGGATTGAAACACTCTTGCTTTGAGGGTGACCGTATGATGTACTGTTTCTGCTGAAGTCATAATTTATCCCTATTTTTTCGAAGATGGAAATGAGAGAGCTGTTACGTAAATGGTGAACGGTATCGACAGAAGTAACAGTCATTTAGAGGCGCACTAAACAGGGATGACATGTGGTTTCAATAAGATGGAGCTACGCCCCATACTGCCAGAGACACATAATTTCTTCCCAGAACGTATAATTTCTCGATTTTGAGATATCAATTGGCCGGCTCGATCTCCAGATCTAACAGCTCCTGACTTCTTTTTGTGGGAACACACACTATCCAGGATTTGAAGAACAGGATACAGGCTGAAGTTCAAGAAATGAACAAAACCCCAGGTTTATTGCAAAATGTCACGAACAATTTTTATGTAAGATTACAACAGGTCATAAGATATCAAGGGGATCACTTGAAATGCATAATTTAAAAAAAAAATGAAGACATTCCAATAAATTGCGTTATTCAAGCTACATACTGTGTCATTTTTTAATTTTTAAACCTTATAATCCCTTTACAACAACATGTTGAAATTCGTCAGAACCAAATGCCAAACCCTGTATAATAGTTTCCACTGAATTAACACAACGATGCTGTGTCAAACAGTGAACTATTAAGTAAATTATATGTTAGAGAAATTGGAGTAATTTGAGAAAAACTATCTAAATGCCACTTTTCTCTGACCTCTGAAATGTAACGGAGAGCTAATAAATGCATAGAAGAACTGATAAAAAATGTAATATGTAAGAACTGCAGTACAACGTTTACATATTAGGAAGACGTTCCAACCACGAACTATGTGTTTGACATATATGAGACAACACAACGCAATACCTCGGATTGCCCCATCGACTATGCTAATTACATGAACAATAGATGACAAAAAACCTAACTCCACTCTGCTTCATAATACTGCCTGGTTCTCATCATATTTTAAATTATTCTTATTTCCGCTTGATTTGGTTTTTAGTGAGGAATGCTACACGACGGTTGTGTGTGGTCTGACTTCTTATGAGAGTTCACGGGTAATCGGTTATAGCCTGGAATCTCGACGACACAGACCGATTGCTGGCGGAGTTCACATTTGAGCGGCGTTCAGTTGAACTCTCTCGATAGTCCCTGTATCGTATTCTGGTCTTCACCACCATCACCATAATCATCATCATAGGTCGATAGAGCAGAAAGCTGGCGCTTATGTTTGTTTATAATAGATTTACTTAATTCAAAATTTAAATCAATGAGAATGTGTGGCAAAACAAAATAACAAAAAGAGTGAAAACAATTAAAACTAAACATATTAGAATAGGCTTGTAATTTTACATACTTGGGAAAAACATTTTCATAACATAAAAATGATGTAAATATCAAATTATACAGAGTGATTGAGCAAGAATGACAAATATTTGGAGGGTAGTAATATGTAGGCACCATATTCTGTTCCAGGATGTACGCAGATAAGGTTAGTTCTTGGCATGACGTTATGTTAGCGCGTGGCACAGGTACTATGTGAGAACACTTGAATCTCGTTTGTCCTGCAGTTGACCTTCTATTAATGATTCAAGACTCTCCTCTGGGCTCATAATATCTTGTGAGACCTCGAGTTGAGGAACCGCGATGAAGCTTACGCGGAAAGGTAAAAGAATTCTGTAAGCTGTAAGAGAATTCGGAGGCGGCCTGCAGGGGAATCTGTAGCGCGGGGGATCTTCGAGCATGCACACAATTCCACTCCGGGTAGTAACTTACAATAGCCCCACCCAAGCGGCCTACGTGCGAAGGTAGTCTAGTCCCCATCCCGTGCCTCTCCCCTCAAGAGAGACTAACAGACTGCACTGAAACCTCACCTCGATTTTTATGTAATTGCCCTTCTTCTATTATTTATTTATTTACTTATCTATTTATTTCTCTATTTCTTTATTCATTTCCTTATTTATTTATTAATTTCTCTATTTATTTATTCATTTCTCCATTCATTTATTTATTTACTTATTTATTTCTCTATGTATTTATTTATTTCTCTATTTATTTATTTACTTAATTATTTATTTATTTATTTATTTATTTATTTATTTATTTATTTATTTATTTATTTATTTATTTATTTCTCTATTTATTTATTTATTTCTCTATTAATTCATTTATTTACTTCTCTATTTATTTATTTATTTCTCTATTTATTTATTTCTTTCTCTATTTATTTCTCTATTTATTCATTCATTTCTTTATTCATTCATTTATTTATTTATTCATTCATTTATTTATTCATTCATTCATTCATTCATTCATTCATTCATTCATTCATTCATCTATTCATTCATTCATTCATTCATCTATTCATTCACTTATTTATTTATTTATTTATTTATTTATTCATTCATTTATTCAATTTATTCATTAATTCATTCATTCATCAATTTATTCATTTATTTATGTATTTATTCATTCATTCAGTTTATTTATTTATGTACTTATTTATTTATTTATTCATTCATTTATTCATTTATTCATTCATTCTATTTATTTATTTATTTATTTACTTATTTATTTATTATTTATTTATTTATTTATTATTTATTTACTTATTTATTTATTTATTTATTTATTTATTTTTTTATTTATTTATTTATTTATTTATTTATTTATTTATTTATTTAGCTAATAAATTGTAACATAAGATATAATATAAAAAGATAAAACTTTAGATCACCCCTGAAAGAGTAGAACTCGTGCTCAGAGGCAGATTCCTGAATTAAAATTAAAAAGTAAATACAATTTATCTTAAAACTGCTACACAATAAGAATATATAAAATTAAATTTACAATTTTTTGTTATTCATAAAATCCATACTTAATTTTTTTTTAAATTTAATACTAGAACTATTAGAATCGACAAGCTTAGGATATTTAAATATAAATTTGTTATATATTCTTGGGTCTAAATTACTACTAAGATTAAATACTGTAGAAGTGTTGCATTTTGGTTCAAACAATCTTAAAAACTTAATTATGTTAGCCTTACTTGGATTAAGCGTTAAATTCAGACAATAATTTTGGTTTCATTATTTTCTTGCTATCACGAACATGCACATTAACAGAGCTTTGCTGATATGCATTTCATTTGTGGAAGCGTGAATGGAAATGGAAGAAGAGATGCAAGGTTCTATCAGTCAAAATATTATTCACGAAGGCAACTAGCTCATAATATGTTTATAGGCTCTCAAAACGTTTGCAAGAACAGGGAGTCTGTAACAGAAGTTCAGAAACATAGCCTTGAGTTCAATACTAGTTGGGCTACACTAACTATACATTCAAGGCTTGTGAGTATCAAATAGAATATTTCCGGACATGAATGTCTATATTAAAATTGGTCATATCGATCACCTCTATAAGCCACAGACTCACACGGTAGAGGCCGTTCAAAAACCACAAAATGTTTTTCCAGCAATAACATAGAAACAACGTAATATTGCAGGAAAACAAAGTACTCTTGTGAAGCCCGATCCACAAACAAAAAATCTACCGTAAATTTCAGAAAATTAGAGCAGCATCGAAAACCATTCTCCCCTGAAGAGAAGCCAACCGCAATCGCTAACTCAATAATTCGTTCTGGTGTGAACCTGGTTTCGGGTTTCGTTGCGGCGTTGTACCTGTGTTACAATCGCTGAATTACGATTACACGAAATTGGGATGCAACATAGTTGGACCTCAGACTGGGTCAGTTATTAAGTGTAGCGGCCGCGGGCAAGCAACGAGCTCATGCGCCAACACGACTGTCGCAATGCAAAACGAAGGCTGCTGCAAAAACCGGCAAGACAACTATTTAACACTTTTTCTACGGGATGTGTGCAAAACACTTTTTATTCCTTTGGTAGGATCTCAGAAAAGGAGTTACGTATGAGTCAATTTTAATAACAATATTCTCCATATGAAGTTATGAAGAGGTAGGTTTTTGCGATGTACTCCCGTTTCCCCAACCTACATGCCACCATTGCTCCATTAATCATCACCATGCGGTGCCTTCCATGACGCACCGAGGGCAATTTCTGCGGCGGCAAAAAACTACAGTTACGGCGCATCTGGGACGCTTCGATAAATGACGCTAAGTCAAGTACATGGCTTTGTATTAAAAAGTTGAACTATACTTACTTACTTGCTGGCTTTTAAGGAACCCGGAGGTTCATTGCCGCCCTCACATAAGCCCGCCATTGGTCCCTATCCTGAGCAAGATTAATCCAGTCTCCTTCATCATATCCCACCTCCCTTAAATCCATTCTAATATTATCTTCCCATCTACGTCTCGGCCTCCCCAAAGGTATTTTCCCCTCTGGCCTCCCAACTAACTCTCCATTAACATTTCTGGATTCCCCCATACGTGCTACATGCCCTGCCCATCTCAAACGTCTGGATTTAATGTTCCTAATTATGTCAGGTGAAGGATACAATGCGTGAAGCTCTGCATTGTGTAACTTTCTCCATTCTCCTGTAACTTCAGCCCTCTTAGCCCCAAATATTTTCCTAAGAACCTTATTCTCAAAAACCCTCGATCTCTGTTCCTCTCTCAAAGTGACAGTCCAAGTTTCACAACCATACAGAACAACCGGTAATATAACTGTTTCATAAATTCTAACTTTCAGATTTTTGGACAGCAGACTAGATGACAAAAGCTTCTCAACCGAATAATAACACGCATTTCCCACATTTATTCTGCGTTTAATTTCCTCCCGAGTGTCATTTATATTTGTTACTGTTGCTCCAAGATATTTGAATTTTTCCACCTCTTCGAAGGATAAATCTCCAACTTTTATAGTTCCATTTCGTACAATATTCTGATCACGAGACATAATCATATACTTAGTCTTTTCGGGATTTACTTCCAACCCTATCTCTTTACTTGCTTCAAGTAGAATTTCCGCGTTTTCCCTAATCGTTTGACGATTTTCTCCTAACATATTCACGTCATCCGCATAGACAAGAAGCTGATGTAACTCGTTCAATTCTAAACCCTCTGTGTTATCCTGAACTTTCCTAATAGCATATTCTAGAGCGAAGTTAAAAAGTAAAGGTGATAGTGCATCTCCCTGCTTTAGCCAGCAGTGAATTGCAAAAGCATCAGATAGAAACTGGCCTATACGGACTCTGCTGTAAGTTTCACTAAGACACATTTTAATTAATCGAACTAGTTTCTTGGGAATACCAAATTCAATAAGAATATTATACTATAACCACCAAAAATGTTAAACCTTCCAAGCAAAATTCTCATACTCTTATGATCGTAAATGAAATAATATGTAATGAATAGGCTCCGTATTCCAGCTACCTATAAAATGGAATGAGGTTGCCTGATTCGAAGTACATGTAACGTCACAGCGCAGGTACAGGTACGTCCGAATACAAAATAGTTTCGCATCCTCTGCTCTTTTACTATAGAAAGTCAAAATCGGGACGCAGTCATAGTGGGTAATCTTATCGATCACTGCTCTTACTAGCCGTATTATTTAAATAACTACATCTTTGTGGCTGACTGAAGGTTCATTTCAGAGGTAAAATCCCTTAGGTAAGACGCTGAAGCGTGTAATATTGCAGGCATAGTTGAGGATATTTGAACTAATATTTTCACTGTCAGTATAGACAACATTACATATAAATTGTGTAGAACAAACGTGAAATTGACAAAAACAGTGCACTGAAAGACACTGCTATACCAAAAGGCACAGAAAGAGTGTTGAACGTAGTCCAAAAGAACCAGTACCATAAAAATCTGAAAATTATGAAGATATTATCTCCATGTTTAACATGGATTTCTGTAGCCTACCATGATGTTCAGTGCCAACATCCGAATTAATAAATTAAATAATCTACATTTTAGGGAAACTCTAGCAAAATGCAGAGAAAATTAGCGGATTTTCACTGATTAGCGACACATGTATTATCCTAATGAAACACGAAAAAATGCCAGACAACAGGAATGTCTTTTACTACATCATGCACCAATAACATCATGTGCTATTGAAAGAATTTATTGCAATATAAAATCATTTCAAGTGACATTCGCATATGTTCAAGTTCCGTAACTTACGAATGCACGTTATTTTTCACTGCAAAGATCACGACGAAAATGAACATCACGGCTCAAGCATATGTCTACTAGTACAGCTTCAGAATGTCGGGAGTTGACTGTGCTCCACGAACACACAGTGACGATCTGTTTGTTTATATCCTTATCCGTTGCACTACCTGTGTTTGGCGTACTATATACCCAATGTGTCTTTAACTTCAGTCTTTAGGTAGCTGGAATACGAAACATAGTAATGAATATCCATGCAAAAGGTCATGAGATATGGTTGCTTAAGTTACAAAAGCCAGTCTGACTATGTTCCACATTGAAAAAACTTTAATTCATATCATTTAATGGTTTATTTTTATTGGTTATTTTACTATGCTTTATCTAATCCTGTGATTATCTAGCGTCTGAATGAAATGAAGGTGATGCCAGTGAAATGAATCCAGGGTCCAGTGCAGAAAGCTACCTAGCATTTGCTCTTAATGAGTTGAGGGAAAACCCCAGAAAAAATCTCAACCAGGTAACTTGTCTCGACCAGGATAGATGGTTTCTCTTCCTCGAAATACACACACAAACACACACGCACGCAAACACACAAACACAAATAGCTACATACAGACGGTCTCGGATTGAACGTGCCGTGCCTTTCAGCAGATAGAGAATGATAAAGGACTGCCCGAGAGATTTCGCAGCTCACAACAAAGAGAAGAGCACAACGTTGCGTTCATGGACAGCAATTTGAACGCCAGCTCTAGATAAACTTCAGTTTGGGATGTCTGCACGTCTGTTCTTAGCCGGCGAGGAATCTCAACAGAAAATGTGCATTATCTCGACAACGGTTAATTTTCGGACTAATGTGTATTGGGGCTTTTTTGCTTCTGTTAGATTGTACTTTTCACCTGTAGATTAGAGATTGACCACTTTGTATTATTCACCTGACATCATTAGGAACATTAAATCCAGACGTTTGAGATGGGCAGGGCATATAGCACGTATGGGCGAATCTAGAAATGCATATAGAGTGTTAGTTGGGAGGCCGGAGGGAAAAAGACCTTTGGGGAGGCCGAGACGTACATGGATATATAATATTAAAATGGATTTGAGGGAGGTGGGATATGATGGTAGAGACTGGATTAATCTTGCTCAGGATAGAGCCCAATGGCGAACTTATGTGAGGGCAGCAATTAACCTGCGGGTTACTTTAAAGCCAGTAAGTAAGTAAGATTAGAGACTGACCATGACTTTTGAAACGCTCTGTATACGCATGCACACATACACCAATTGTATTTTTTTTGTTATTTAACGACGCTGTATCAACTACTTGGTTATTTGGCTCGATAAGATTGGTGATAGCGAGATGGTATTTGGCGAGATGAGGCCGAAGATTCGCCACAGATTACCTGGCATTCACCTTACGGTTGGGGAAAACCTCGGAAAGAACCCAACCAGGTAATCAGCCCAAGCGGGGATCGAACTCACGCCCGAGCGCAACTTCAGACTGGCAGGCAAGCGCCTTAACCGACTGAGCCACACCGGTGGGCAACAGTCCATAAAAGTCCATATTTCCCCATTTCTTGAGAGTCTCTCGTTCTTTCTTCGTCTAGGCTACTCTTATTCTCAACCGGAAGCGTGTTGTTTGGTCGCACATAGAGAATGCAAACCGGTTTACCTACATACTGTTGCTGTAATGAAGATCCGGGCTCACGAAACCACGGCGAGACCAATTACACTAAATTAAACATAATGCGCATTGAAGAAGATGGTCTGTCTGTGCGGAATCCAATTTAGTTTAATTCCTGCAGATATATCACTACACGACCGGTCACGATGAACGAGCTGGCGTCATACAACCCGACGAGGCAACTTTCCAAAGCCAACCCGAAAACACGATCTGTTTCAAGGTGGTTGTAAAATCACAACCTCTGGAATAAGGTGACTGTATCTGGTAGCCAGAGAAACGTTCCGTGCTGGTGGGTATTACAGAAATAAGATAGGGGAAATACATTACACAAGTTTGATTTGTTAGATGTGGTAAGTATATCGGACACATTAGCCGGATTACTTATAAAGGTGATTAAAAAAGGATAGGGCAAACGTAAAGTTGATATTTATTCATAAGTTTATAACTGAACAAATCTAACACAAATGTATTGACATGAAAAGACATGTTAACAGTCCAAGTTTTACCTTTACACTACAAATGCTCAATGTGAGCCCCATTCGTGATATGACAGATGTCGAAATGTTACTACTTTAGTTATGTCCAGACTGGTGCCAGCATGAATTAATAATTAATGAATTATTAGAAGTATTCTCTGTTATGCAAGCGAAACTTGCACATTATCTAAGGAGACAGAAGCTAAACTAGGTATATTTGAACGCAAAATACTCAGAAGAATTTTTGGACCGGTGCAAGAAAATATGCAGTGGAGAATACGTTATAATAACGAGCTATATAAATTATATAGAAGTTTCGATATTGTTACTTTCATCAAATTAAGGAGGCTTGAATGGGCCGGACATGTCTATCGGATGGAAGGGAACAGAATACCAAAGAAGGTGTTAGAAGGGAAAATGCATGGTAAAAGACCAATTGGAAGACCCAAAAATAGAAGGATAGATGCGGTAACGATCGATTCTCAGGACTATCTCGTAACAACTGCCTGGAGGAGATTAGCACAAGACAGGGACAGTTGGAGGAAGAAAATTGAGGAGGCTAAGGCTCGACTTTGGACTGTGATGCCATCGTAGTAGTAGTAGTAGTAGTAGTAGTAGTAGTAGTAGTAGTAGTAGTAGTAGTAGTAGTAGTAGTGCCAGCATGTCCTCGAATATTGACTCAACTGTTTCTGTGATGTCTCTCAGTTTCTCAGGTCATTTAGGTTCTGTGGTGCAGGAGTGACATACACAAAGCCCTTGGTATAACTCAACAGAAAGAAATCACAAAGGTTTTTATCTGGCGATCACGGAGGGCGGAGGCGATATCGGTGTATCGTTTCCTGCACCGCTGATCCAATGTTCTGGTACGGAATCATCATGCTTCAGTAAGGCGCAGTGTCGTGGATTCTGACACCTGTAGTTCCCTACTAGCCCCCTATTGTGGCCTTGCTAAGACTGTGTTCGTACACGAGTCGTATCCTGTTCATGTCTCTTCCGAAATCTTTGGGCGGCCCGGACTTTTCCCAGGACACAAACAGTCACTGATTTCGAATTGCCTCACCCAACGCGAAATGCAGTTTCTATGTGGTGCATCCTTACCAAATCACCTTGTATCAGATAAGTGTTATTAAATAGTTCTAGTGGCCGAGTGCACCAATCTCGGTTGGGAACGTTTAAGTCATAGATATCAGTTAACCACACAGTATGTTGTTTTTCTGTGGCAGCAAGCTCGTCTACGAGTTAAACCACGCTAACCATGAGAATTTACTAACCGGTCGAGTGTCAGAGGTTAAGTAACTAATTGTGGCAGTGAATACAATATGGAGTATGATAATAGAGCAGGGTTTAAGCTAGAAAATAATTAATTGTAGCAAAAATGCAGACATTAAAAATTATACTTGTGCAAATTGCGAAAATCTTATACAATATTATAAATAATTGTGCAGAAAGATAAAATTAATAAAGTATGCAGAAACAAAAAATTATGTAATTTGTTTCTTGGAGTTTTATTACTTTCAATCCATCTTATCACACTCTAGATATACTTATGTAAGTAAATCATTACACGTGGGTATGTTTAGAATCAATTACTGCTGAATTTATATCACAATAAAATATGTTGTATTGTGGGTCCCAATCACCACGGCATGGCGCGTCCTCAGGTTGCGGATAGAGACGGCCTCCAGATATGGAGGGTAGCTGCGAATATATTAAATAAGCAGTCGTGGACAGCCGATAAGGGGTGGTCCTCCAGCTTGGGGGTTGGGCGAAGGGCTAACAACCCATCACCGTAAAAAAACAGCTTGTTACGAATCCCTACAATAAGCCTCGGAATAGGACTGATTCTCTGGCACGACCACAGCAAAGGACGTGAATATGTTAGGAGAAAATACACAAACCATTAGGGAAATCACGGAAATTTTACTTGAAGCAAGTAAAGCGATCGGTTTGGAAGTAAATCCCGAAAAGACAAAGTATATCATTATGTCTCGTGACCAGAATATTGTACGAAATGGAAATATAAAAATTGGAGATTTATCCTTCGATGAGGTGGAAAAATTCAAATATCTTGGAGCAACAGTAACAAATATAAATGACACTCGGGAGGAAATTAAACGCAGAATAAATATGGGAAATGCGAGTTATTATTCGGTTGAGAAGCTCTTATCATCCAGTCTGCTGTCAAAAAATCTGAAAGTTAGAATTTATAAATCAGTTATATTACCGGTTCTTCTGTATGGTTGTGAAACTTGGACTCTCAATCTGAGAGAGGAACATAGGTTAAGGGTGCTTGAGAATAAGGTACTTAGGAAAATATTTGGGGCTAAGCGGGATGAAGTTACAGGGGAATGGAGAAAGTTACACAACGCAGAACTGCACGCATTGTATTCTTCACCTGACATAATTAGGAACGTTAAATCCAGACGTTTGAGATGGACAGGGCATGTAGCACGTATGGGGGAATCCAGAAATGCATATAGAGTGTTAGTTGGGAGACCGGAGGGAAAAAGACCTTTAGGGAGGCCGAGACGTAGATAGGAAGATAATATTAAAATGGGTTTGAAGGAGGTGGGATATGATGAGACTGGATTAATCTTGCACAGGATAGGGACCGATGGCGGGCTTATGTGAGGGCGGAAATGAACCTTCGGGTTCCTTAAAAGCCATTTGTAAGTAAGTAAGTATGGCCACTCTAAACATTAAAATCCTTTATGAGTAGGTCCTTCAAGGTTTATTGTTAGCAGAGTGCTAACTCTTTTTACTGAAAGGTGATTTTAATTCCAGTTTTTACAAGATTCATGCAACTAAAGCCTCGCTCACAATTTACAGTATGCGATGGAATTATATAAATCAATTAGAAGAAATTGTTCACTAAACTTTCATGAATTGAAATCCATTCCTGAACATCTATTTCTGAATGCCTTTTTGAACATTGCCTATGCCATTAGCATTTCATTTAAATTCAGATTAGTTCATACACATCTCTGATTTCATTTTCTCCATTATCAGCTTCGTTTCTAAAGTCCAATGTGGTTGTCGCATTTTTATACATTTACATTGAAAGTTTGTTGCAATTTTAGAAGTCGAGTAGCAAAATGCGACAAATGCAACTGTGGCTTAAACCCTGTAATAGAGACTTTTTGCAATAACGTATTTCTTGAAGCAATATACTGTAATGCTAAAGCTACAAAAAGTGCGAAAGGAATTTCGAAAGGAAGAAACGTTCATTGAATGTAATAAGATATTAGTTCAGTGATACAATAATTAGCAGAGGATTGCGGCCTGAAAAATCGTCTGATTTAAATCTGTGCGATTTTTTTTTCTGTGGAGAACATTGAAGGGATAAAGTGTATGCATGCAATTTAAGAACTAAAATACAATTTTCATGCTATGATAGCTAGAATTACATCGGCTGAACTCCAGAGAGTGTCCCAGAACTTACTCAAGATGTACCATTGTAACTGAACTGTAATGCAGGGAATCTTCAGACTCTCTTGTGATGGGAGGAGTGGATCTGTTGAATCAATTTTCTGTTGTTCATATACCACCACAGCTCTTGCTTGCTTTCCATCGGCATGTGATTAGCGAAAGAGACTTATAAATAGGGAACCTATACCGTGTAATAATAATAATAATAATATTAATAATAATAATAATAATAATCGTCTTCTTCCCTTCAAGCATTAGGCCATATGGCTTGTCACGATCTCACACTTTAATTTTCAATCCAGCGCTTCTTTGGACGACCGAGAAATCTCTTCCCGTTTGGACGATAGTGAAGCATGACTTTGGGATTCTACCTCTACACATGCGATACAAATGATTTATCCAGTTGTTCCGATAATGTTTTACGTAATTAATTACAGGTTCTAGTTGTAATTCTTCCATTACATCATAATTGCGTTTGTGATCCCATTTCGTATATCCCGCTCTATATATCTCATAAACTTCATATCATTGGCAGTTATTCTGCTATTCCTGTAATAATAATAATAATAATAATAATAATAATAATAATAATAATACTTACTGGCTTTTAAGGAACCCGGAGGTTCATTACCGCCCTCACATAAGCGCGCCATTGGTACCTATCCTGAGCAAGATTAATCGAGTCTCTACCATCATATCCCACCTCCCTCAAATCCATTTTAATATTATCTTCCCATCTACGTCTCGGCCTCCCCAAAGGTCCTTTTTCCCTCTGGCCTCCCAACTAACACTCTATATGCATTTCTGGATTCGCCCATATGTTGGTTTAAAAATATTCTCCCGTCCTACTTCAGCGTTGAAATCCCCCAATAAAACTTTCATGTGACATCTAGGTAACTGACCAAAAGTGTGTTCCAATTACACATAGAAGCTATCCTTTATATGGTCGTCTTTCTCTTCTGTAGGGGCGTGAGTATTTATAACTACGATATCGCACCACCTACCCTTAATTACTAAATACGATAACCTGTCACTGATAAATTCTACCTTTTTTACTGGTGATTTTATTCTTTTATATACAAAGAATCCTGTTCCTAATTGGGGATTAATGTTTCCTTCCTCATAATACAACAAGTAATCGCCTATTTGTGATTTGCCATTCCCATCTAACCTAACCTCTTGTACTCCCACGAAGTCTGTTCTATATCTAGCTAGTTCTTTTGCTCGTAATGTGACCCCTCCTGTTCTATAAAGACTAGTTACGAATAATAATAATAATAATAATAATAATAATAATAATAATCGCCATTAGGAAAGTCCAGGATAACAGAGAGGGTTTGGAATTGAACGGGTTACATCAGCTGCTTGTCTATGCGGATCACGTGAATATGTTAGGAGAAAATACACAAACGAGTAGGGAAAACATGGGAATTTTACTGGAAGCAAGTAAAGAGATAGGTTTGGAAGTAAATCCTGAAAAGACAAAGTATATGATTACGTCTCGTGACGAGAATATTGTACGAAATGGAAATATAAAAATTAGAAATTTATCTTTTGAAGAGGTGGAGAAGTTCAAATATCTTGGAGCAACAGTAACAAATCTAAATGATACTTGGGAGGAAATTAAACACAGAATAAATATGGGAAATGCCTGTTATTATTCGGTTGAGAAACTTTTATCATCCAGTCTGCTGTCGAAAAATCTGAAAGTTAGAATTTATAAAACAGTTATATTACCGGTTGTTCTTTATGGTTGTGAAACTTGGACTCTCACTTTGAGAGAGGAACAGAGATTAAGGGTGTTTGAGAATAAGGTGCTTAGGAAACTATTTGGGGCTAAGAGGGATGAAGTTACAGGAGAATGGAGAAAGTTACACACCACAGAACTGCACGCATTGTATTCTTCACCTGACATAATTAGGAACATTAAATCCAGACGTTTGAGATGGACAGGGCATGTAGCACGTACGGGCGAATCCAGAAATGCATATAGAGTGTTAGTTGGGAGGCCTGAGGGAAGAAGACCTTTAGGGAGGCCGAGACGTAGATGGGAAGATAATATTAAAATGGATTTGAGGGAGGTGGGATATGATGATAGAGAATGGATTAATTTTGCTCAGGATAGGGACCAATGGCGGGCTTATGTGAGGGCGACAATGAACCTCCGAGTTCCTTAAAAGCCAGTAAGTAATAATAATAATAATAATAATAATAATAATAATAATAATAATAATAATAATAATAATAATACGATCAATGAAAGGAAATATTTAAAATTCTAGAATAATGGGAGACAATGTATGATAAGCGGAAAGATTAAAATATTAAAAGAAAACCTATCATTGGTGGCTTCAATTATTATAGAACCAAAACATCATTCAGGGATCAAAAAATATAAACCTTTGTAAAGAAAAGCCTTTATCCGAAAGACCTAATGGTGAAATTAATACTAAATCAGCACATCGCCGTGAAGCTTGATCTAGTGATTATTTACTAAATACACACAAAGCAAGAAATTATGCAGGAGATGTATATGGAATACGTCAGTTTACGAGAACTAATAGCCTGTACAGCTACGTTTGATTTCCATTACAACTAAACTGCAGTGCCCCGGCGGGGGGCACGAGTGTTTCCATCATCTCCTGCTTAATTGTGCGTTTATGTTACTAGTTCTGAAGAGACTTGCGAGCAGGTAATGTATTTCTGTAGCTTTCGAAACCGCCATGCACTTGAGTGAATCCGCAGGGGGTCAGCATTCTGGCGGCTCCGAAGCATTAACAACTCTGTGACTTAATTTTAAGTAACATTAAAGATGAGCCGGAACCAGTTGAGCAAAATAAGACCCTTTCCATAGCCCGTCTGTTTGCAAGGAATAGGTCTTTTTTCAACTTTTAAAGATAACAATTGATAAAAAGTGGTTGTTTGTAATGTATAATGTAATGTACACCTTTTCCAGTTGTATTTCAGAAATAAAATTATCAAATGTATTTCAGATTAGTCAATTTAATTTAAGAAATAATTATAATCAATTATATTTCAGATTTGTCAATTCAATTTCAGATGGTATCAAATGTATTTCAGATTTCTCAATTGTATTTCAGATAGTATCAAATGTATTTCAGGTTTGTCAATTCAATTTCAGATGTTATCAAATATATTTCAGATTTGTCAATTGTATTTCAGATGGTATCAAATGTATTTCAGATTAGTCAATTTAATTTCAGAAATAATTATAATCAATTATATTTCAGATTTGTCAATTCAATTTCAGATGGTATCAAATGTATTTCAGATTTGTCAATTGTATTTCAGATAGTATCAAATGTATTTCAGATTTGTCAATTCAATTGAAGATGGTATCAAATGTATTTCAGATTTGTCAATTCAATTTCAGATGGTATCAAATGTATTTCAGATTTGTCAGTTCAATTTCAGATAGTATCAATTGTGTTTCAGATTTGTCAATTGTATTTCAGATGGTATCAAATGTATTTCAGATTTGTCAATTGTATTTCAGATAGTATCAATTGTATTTCAGATTTTCCAATTGTATTTCAGATGGTATCAAATGTATTTCAGATTTGTCATTTGTATTTCAGATGGTATCAAATGTATTTCAGATTTGTCAATTGTATTTCAGATAATATCAACTGTATTTCAGATTTGTTAATTGTATTTCAGATGGTATCAAATGTATTTCAGATTTCTCAATTGTATTTCCGATAGTATCAAATGTATTTCAGATTTGTCAATTGTATTTCAGATGGTATCAAATGTATTTCAGATTTGTCAATTGTATTTCAGATGGTATCAAATGTATTTCAGATTTGTCAATTGTATTTCAGATAGTATCAATTGTATTTCAGATTTTCCAATTATATTTCAGATGGTATCAAATGTATTTCAGATTTGTCATTCGTATTTCAGATGGTATCAAATGTATTTCAGATTTTTCAATTGTATTTCAGATAGTATTAACTATATTTCAGATTTGTCATTTGTATTTCAGATGGTATCAAATGTATTTCAGATTTGTCAATTGTATTTCAGATAGTATCAAATGTATTTCAGATTTGTCAATTCAATTTCAGATGGTATCAAATGTATTTCAGATTTGTCAGTTCAATTTCAGATAGTATTAATTGTGTTTCAGATTTGTCAATTGTATTTCAGATGGTATCAAATGTATTTCAGATTTGTCAATTGTATTTCAGATAGTATCAATTGTATTTCAGGTTTTCCAATTGTATTTCAGATGGTATCAAATGTATTTCAGATTTGTCATTTGTATTTCAGATGGTATCAAATGTATTTCAGATTTGTCAATTGTATTTCAGATAGTATCAATTGTATTTCAGATTTGTCAATTTTATTTCAGATGGTATCAAATGTATTTCAGATTTGTCAATTGTATTTCAGATGGTATCAAATGTATTTCAGATTTGTCAATTGTCTTTCAGATGGTATCAAATGTATTTCAGATTTGTCAATTGTATTTCAGATGGTATCAAATGCATTTCAGATTTGTCAATTGTATTTCAGATGGTATCAAATGTATTTCAGATTTGTCAATTGTATTTCAGATAGTATCAATTGTATTTCAGATTTGTCAATTTTATTTCAGATGGTATCAAATGTATTTCAGATTTGTCAATTGTATTTCAGATGGTATCAAATGTATTTCAGATTTGTCAACTGTATTTCAGATGGTATCAAATGCATTTCAGATTTGTCAATTGTATTTCAGATGGTACCAAATGTATTTCGGATTTGTCAATTGTATTTCAGATGGTATCAAATGTATTTCAGAAAATAAGCAATGCATTTAAGATTACATAATCACTTTTATTTCATAAAATAACAAATCTAGGCCTACTTGAAATTTTAACAAATATTTTAAAAAATGGAAAATGGATTTAAAAAATCCTCAACTTTATTGCATTTTAGCGTCCGACAGGCATATTCACCATAGCTAAAGCTGCAGCTTGATGAATTGTACTGTGTTGTACTGCACAAGCACAATCACCACCAACAATATTGTGTGTGTTGCTTCATCAATTTTACTCTCTACAGTAGATAAATTAGCCTACAACACCAGGAGGTGACGTCAGGAATTCTAAGATGAGTTTTTACGTACGTCTTCACTTTACACCAAATGATCTCGATTGGATTTAACATTGGAGAATAAGATGCCAACCGTAACTTCTGAAATACAAATGATAGTTTCTGAAATACAATTGACAAATCTGAAATACAATTGATGTTTTCTGAAATACAATTGATACTATCTGAAATTGAATTGATGTTTTCTGAAATACAATTGATACTATCTGAAATTGAATTGATGTTTTCTGAAATACAATTGATACTATCTAAAATTGAATTGATGTTTTCTGAAATACAATTGATACCATCTGAAATTGAATTGACTTATCTAAAATACAAATGACAAATCTGAAATACAATTGATATTTTCTGAAATATAACTGGAAAAGGTGTAGTGATATTCAGAATTTAAACAGCTGAATTTGTACGTAATTTCACGTTACTTCTTTCGATTTTTCTGTTATTATTTATATTTTTTATGTTGATTTACCTATTACCTCTAATCTTCTTTTGATTTTTATTCTTGATCGGAGAGCAAAGGAAATACAAAGAAAATAAGACTAAAAAAAGGAGAACAAGGGAAAGACAGGGAGAATAAAGAAATAAGAAGACAAGGTCGACAAGAGGAATAATACACTAGGCCAACAAGAAGAATACAACAAAACGGGGACTAGAAGGAGAAAAAAGGACATGCAAGAAGAACTAGGAAAATACATGGAGAATAATGAGAAGACAAGAAGGACAAGACGAATAAAAAAGAACAAGAGCATCACAAGGATAGTCTAACAAGGAAAATACAAGAAGAACAAAGGGAACACACAGAGGCCATGGGAAATACAAAATACAAGGAGAACAAAGGGGTACAAGAGAATAAGGCCGAAGACAAGAAGAACAAGAGAAAACAAGGTGAACATGGAAAATTCAAGGAGAATAAGGCGGATATAAGGCAAACAATGTGAATATAAGGGAAATAAGAAGACAAGGAGGATAAGAGAAATACGACAAAAATAAAAAACGCAATGAGAACAAGGTCAGTGAAAGAAGAACAAAGGTATACAAGGAGAACAAGGGCGAAGACAAGAAGAACAAGGAGAAGATAAAGAGAACAAGGAAAAGATAAAGAGAACAAGGACAAGATAAAGAGAACAAGGAAAAGATAAAGAGAACAAGGAGAAGACAAGAAGAACAAGGAGAAGATAAAGAGAACAAGGAGAAGATAAAGAGAACAAGGACAAGATAAAGAGAGCAAGGAAAAGATAAAGAGAACAAGGAGAAGACAAGAAGAACAAGGAGAAGATAAAGAGAACAAGGATAAGATAAAGAGAACAAGGAAAAGATAAAGAGAACAAGGAGAAGACAAGAAGAACAAGGAAAAGATAAAGAGAACAAGGACAAGATAAAGAGAACAAGGACAAGATAAAGAGAACAAGGAGAAGACAAGAAGAACAAGGAGAAGATAAAGAGAACAAGGAGAAGATAAAGAGAACAAGGACAAGTTAAAGAGAGCAAGGAAAAGATAAAGAGAACAAGGAGAAGACAAGAAGAACAAGGAGAAGATAAAGAGAACAAGGATAAGATAAAGAGAACAAGGAAAAGATAAAGAGAACAAGGAGAAGACAAGAAGAACAAGGAAAAGATAAAGAGAACAAGGACAAGATAAAGAGAACAAGGACAAGATAAAGAGAACAAGGAGAAGATAAAGAGAACAAGGACAAGATAAAGAGAACAAGGACAAGATAAAGATAACAAGGAGAAGATAAAGAGAACAAGGAGAAGACAAGAAGAACAAGGAGAAGATAAAGAGAACAAGGAGAAGATAAAGAGAACAAGGACAAGTTAAAGAGAGCAAGGAGAAGACAAGAAGAACAAGGAGAAGATAAAGAGAACAAGGACAAGATAAAGAGAACAAGGAAAAGATAAAGAGAACAAGGAGAAGACAAGAAGAACAAGGAGAAGATAAAGAGAACAAGGAGAAGACAAGAAGAACAATGAGAAGATAAAGAGAACAAGGACAAGATAAAGAGAACAAGGAAAAGATAAAGAGAACAAGGAGAAGACAAGAAGAACAAGGAGAAGATAAAGAGAACAAGGACAAGATAAAGAGAACAAGGAAAAGATAAAGAGAACAAGGAAAATACAAGAAGAACAAGGAGAAGATAAACAGAACAAGGAGAAGACAAGAAGAACAAGGAGTAGACATGGTGTATGACAAGAAGAATAATATGAAGACAAGGAAAACAAAGAGAATAAATGGAAGACAAAGAGAACAATTGGAAAGGCAAGGAGTACAAAAAGAAGGCAAGGAGTAGGCCTACGAGAGGAAGACAAGAAAAACAAAAGGAAAGCAAGGATGACGAGGAGAATATAAGAAGAATAAGAGAAATAAAAAGATAAAAAGGTGAATATAAGGGAAACAATGTGAATATAAGGAAAATAAGAAGACAAGAAGGATAAGAGAAATACGACAAAAATAAAAAACGCAATGAGAACAAGGTCAATAAAAGGAGAACAAAGGTATACAAGGAGAAGAGAACAAGGGGAAGAAAAGGAGAACAAGGAGAAGATAAAGAGAACAAGGAGAAGACAAGACGAACAAGGAGAAGATATGGGGTACGGCAAGAAGAATAATAGGAAGACAAGGAAAACAAGGAGAATAAATGGAAGACAAAGAGAACAATTGGAAAGGCAAGGAGTAAAAAAAGAAGGCAAGGAGTAGGCCTACAAGAGGAAGACAAGAAGAACAAAGGAAAAACAAGAATGACGAGGAGAATGTAAAAAGAATAAGAGAAATAAAAAGATAAAAAGGGGAATACAAAGAAGAACAAAAGGAATAAATAGAATAAGAGAAAGACAGAGAGGAAAAGAGAAATACAAGAAGAATGATGGAAACACAAGAGAGCAAAGGAAAGGAAAGGAGAACAAGAAAAGCCATGGAAATACAGGAAGAACACGTGTTTCCACATATAAATATACAGTATCTATAGTAAAGTTATGCATCCATTGACTTTTTTTGTTATGAAGTTGAAAATCTCTACATAGATCATTTTGTAGCATAATAGTACTTTCCCTACATGCTTCATATAACGAAAAGGTCAAACATGATGCAATTCCTTGTTAAGCAGCTGGACTAATTCCAACATTCTCTTTCTCCGCCTGGAATCACCAGGTCTTGAAATCGTGCTCATTGTCGACAGCCGACACTCTGCGGTCCCGGTAATGATGCTATTGTTAATACACATGAAACGCGTTAAGCATTTCTGTACCATAAGCTATTCTTCATGCTGTTATCCATCATTCTTTCACCAGTCGGCAACCAATTTAACCTTAACAGCCAGATATCGTGTATCCTGAGAAGCAAGTGACTCATGCTTTGAAAGAACTTCTTTCTAAGAATAATGTGCATTGTCTGCTTTTAAAATATCGATGGTAAAGGAATTCTAAATGCATAATTTGCAACACACTGAAACTTCATAATACAAGAAATAATATTCCTGGGTTGCATTAATTAAGTTATTGTTTAATTCATTTTTTTATCTAGTCTATCCATTATCAACATTGCTTTCAACGTTTACATTGATTAATTAATTCAGATTCGACAATTTTACTTTATAGAACCTCAGAGAACAGAAACTAAATTTAAGTTTTAAAGTCAACATATTATGAAACTCACAGTGGATGTAACAGCTGTAATAGTAACGGTCTTAGTAGTAGTAATGGTTGTAGCGATGGTGATGATAGTTGTGACAATAATAATGGTGGTCACAGTCTTTATTTATGCCGTAGTGTGTAGTAGTAGTACCAGTAGTTTCAGTTGTGATAGTAATGCTGCGTTTGTTGGTGGTAGTACTAGTAGTAGTAGACGTGACAATAATGGTGTTGGTAGTAGTATCAGCGATAGTTGTGACAATAGTAGTGGAGGTAGTAACAGTAATTGTGACAGTAACAGTGATATTAGTCGTGGTGGCAGCAATAGGAGTATTAGTTTTGACAGTGGTGACAGTTATGGTAGTTGTAGTAAGAAACAGAAACAACTTATGGGATCTGTCTAAAACTGGCCTAGAATTTACGAATTTAATAATAATTATATGATATCGATGGTGTTCAGGTAAAAGGGCTTATACAACAATTTTTTTTTCAGAAATAGCTATAATTAAACTTTAACGCATTATTATTATTATTATTATTATTATTATTATTATTATTATTATTATTATTATTATTATTATTTAGCACAAGTCTTGGGATTCTGTGAACAGGGATTGCTCTTGAGGAACTCTAGAAATCATCTTATACGATCCAAAATTGCTCCCGCATTAAGAAATAAAGATTAGATGCTAGAAGAAGAGAACTCCTGTCTAACTGAAAATGGATCAACGAGACGGGTCTATATTTCAGCGTACAATGCTGACATTAAACACCTCAACTACTTCAATTCAACTCAATTCTTAATAAAACATTAAAAATCGCCGGAACAAAAAAGAAAGACTGACATTTTGACTTCAGTCTTCTTCTTCTTCTTCTTCTTCTTCTTCTTCACTTCAAGGATTAGGTTCATGTTGAACCTGTTCCGGCGCCCATTTCGCTCTTGGTCTTCCTACATCTCGTCTTCCTTTTGGTTTATATCCCATTGCTAAAGCTGGCAGTCTGTAATTCGGCATCCTTTGTAGATGTTCACACCACCAACGGCATTTGACTTCAGTGTATAATAAAATTATTTTTTTATCTCTAATGGTAACACTATATCTTACAGATCTCACTTTTATATCATTTTTACCCAACGAAATGTTTTCAAATAGGATGTCATCAGTCAGCTGAGGTCTACCATGAGAAGAAGTCGATCTAAGAGATTATAGTCAACTATTTCAAATATTCCTTAATTCACGTTGAGGTATTCGGTGCTCGAGGAGCTATACCAGCTTTTTTCGAACAATTTCGACAGAAATTTGCTCTGCCAACATCTCTGAGGGAAGACATTGTGATAACAGTGTTAAAAAATCCTGTAAAATCCTGATTAATCATATGGTGTCCCATTAATAGCAATTGTAATTTTTCATGCTCTTTTCTTAGATTATTTTTTCCTTTAATTTCATTATCTATGTTTACATAAGTATATAGGCCTATATATATATATTTTTTTTTAGGATATACTGAATCCGTAAGGACTATCCTCAATGGGGGGGGCAGTTTTTAAATAATACTATATGAAGGAATGTAAACATAACTATCAAAAAACATATCTTCACATTTTGTAATTAAATTTTAATTAACTGCATTAATTATAACACAAAAGACACATTTAAAAAAAATGAGGGTTAAGTCCTTTTACCTGAACACCATCGATGGGCCTATAGAGAGAGATTACCATGGTAATCCATATTGTACTGTGTATTGTAACTATAAATATCGGTGTTTTGACCAGTCCTGAAAATGGAGAATAGACCTAACAGATATCAATGCTGGCATATAATTAAACCCCCAGACACAACAAAGATATTGGACGTCTGCAGTTAGTAAAACCAGTACTAATAGTTGTTCGGTTCTTATGATGAACCTGGTGATGATGAAATTGTGATAATAATTATAGTGCTGTTGGTGGAATTATGTTCTAGGAAATGGGAGTACCATGACAAAATTCTGGTTTCAATATTTTTTTCGCCACAAATTTCGTTTTCGTTGGGTCAAAAATTATATAAAAATGAGATCTGTAAGATATACTGTTACCATTAGGGATAAAAAATAATAATTTTATTATACACTGAAGTCAAAATTTCAGTCTTTCTTTTTTGTTCCGGCGATTTTTAATGTTTTATTAAGAATTGAGCTGAAATAGTTGAGGTGTTTAATGTCAGCATTGTACGCTGAAATATCGAATCGTCTCGTTGACCCATTTTCAGTTAGACAGGAGTTCTCCTAGCATCCAGCCTTTATTTCTCAATGCGGGAGCAATTTTGGATCGTATAAGATGATTTCTAGAGTTCCTCAAGAGCAATCCCTGTTCACAGAATCCCAAGACGTGTGTAAAATAATAATAATGCATTAAATTTTAATTTTATTATAGCTGTTTCTGAAAAAAATCTTTTGTACGATGAGCCATTTTTACCTGAACACCATCGATATCATATGATTATTACGAAATTCATAAATTTTCTTTTCATACAGTATGTTTCAAATCAAGTGTGCAATCTCAAGTAAAAAGATATTATCGTTATGTTTTATGTTTCTTAGAATTGCAAATTTATCTAAGAATGTTTTTTCTATTTATATAACCATAGGTAATATTATATAATAGAACCAGAATATTTTGATAACTAAGATACTGTACTGTTTTGTATTTTTGTCTCATTTAAACATTTATACTGTCTATTTATTTCAATGACGTATGTTACTCAAAGTTACGAAATCTTTCCACGCTGACTAAATGCTATTTCGAGAATGATGAGCGAGACTCGAAGCGCACGAGAATGACGAGACGAGACTCGAAAGACAAATGCAACGAACACAGCGAGCGAGAGCTGCAGTTAGTTTTGTTCATCTCTACTACATATGCCAGTGGAACATCTTCCAATATGAAGGTAAGATATGGTAATTAAGTGAGCAAGACATTATTATTATTATTATTATTATTATTATTATTATTATAATTATTATTATTATTATTATTATTAAAAGACAAAGTATATGATTATGTCTCGTAACCAGAATATTGTACGAAATGAAAATATAGAAATTGGAAATTTATCTTTTGAAGAGGTGGAGAAGTTCAAATATCTTGGAGCAACAGTAACAAATATAAATGATACTCGGGAGGAAATTAAACACAGAATAAATATTGGGAAATGCCTGTTATTATTCGGTTGAGAAGTTTATATCATCCAGTCTGCTGTCAAAAAATCTGAAAGTTAGAATTTATAAAACAGTTAGGCCTATATTACCGGTTGTTCTTTATGGTTGTGAAACTTGGACTCCCACTTTGAGAGAGGAACATAGGTTAAGAGTGTTTGAGAATAAGGTACTTAGGAAAATATTTGGGGCTAAGGGGGATGAAGTTATAGGGGAATGGAGAAAGTTACACAACACAGAGCTGCACGCATTGTATACTTCACCTGACATAATTAGGACCATAAAATCCAGACGTTTGAGATGGACAGGACATGTAGCAAGTATGGGCGAATCCAGAAATGCATATAGAGTGTTAGTTGGGAGGCCGGAGGGAAAAAGACCTTTAGGGAGGCCGAGACGTAGATGGGAAGATAATATTAAAATGGATTTGAGGGAGGTGGGATATGATGATAGAGAATGGATTAATCTTGCTCAGGATAGGGACCAATGGCGGGCTTATGTGAGGGCGGCAATGACCCTCCGGGTTCCTTAAAAGCCAGTAAGTAAGTATTATTGTTGTTATTATTATTAGTATTATTATTATTATACTATTATTATTATTAAGTATTATATGATATTCTTATTGAATTTGGTATTCCTAAGAAACTAGTTCGATTAATTAAAATGTGTCTGAGTGAAACATACAGCAGAGTCCGTATAGGTCAGTTTCTATCTGATCCTTTTCCAATTCACTGCGGGCTAAAGCAGGGAGATGCACTATCACCTTTACTTTTTAACTTCGCTTTAGAATATGCCATTAGGAAAGTTCAGGATAACAGGCAGGGTTTGGAATTGAACGGGCTACATCAGCTTCTTGTCTATGCGGATGACGTGAATATGTTAGGAGAAAATACACAAACGGTTAGGGAAAACACGGAAATTTTACTTGAAGCAAGTAAAGCGATCGGTTTGGAAGTAAATCCCGAAAAGACAAAGTATATGATTATGTCTCGTGACGGGAATATTGTACGAAATGGAAATATAAATATTGGAGATTTATCCTTCGAAGAGGTGGAAAAATTCAAATATCTTGGAGCAACAGTAACAAATATAAATGACACTCGGGAGGAAATTAAACGCAGAATAAATATGGGAAATGCGTGTTATTATTCGGTTGAGAAGCTCTTATCATCCAGTCTGCTGTCCAAAAATCTGAAAGTTAGAATTTATAAAACAGTTATATTACCGGTTCTTCTATATGGCTGTGAAACTTGGACTCTCACTCTGAGAGAGGAACATAGGTTAAGGGTGTTTGAGAATAAGGTGCTTAGGAAAATATTTGGGGCTAAGCGGGATGAAGTTACAGGAGAATGGAGAAAGTTACACAACACAGAACTGCACGCATTGTATTCTTCACCTGACATAATTAGGAACTTGAAATCCAGACGTTTGAGATGGGCAGGGCATGTAGCACGTATGGGCGAATCCAGAAATGCATATAGAGTGTTAGTTGGGAGACCGGAGGGAAAAAGACCTTTAGGGAGGCCGAGACGTAGATGGGAGGATAATATTAAAATGGATTTGAGGGAGGTGGGGTATGATGATAGAGACTGGCTTAATCTTGCACAGGATAGGGACCGATGGCGGGCTTATGTGAGGGCGGCAATGAACCTTCGGGTTCCTTAAAAGCCATTTGTAAGTAAGTAAGTATTATTATTATTATTATTATTATTATTATTATTATTATTATTATTATTATTATTATTAACACTTGCTTTGGTGATATCTGGTAACAGTTGGAAACATTGAAAAGACGTCAATATTAGCTTTTGGGAACTACTCTTACCACATATTTTGCGTGGACAGGCGTTGTTGCAGGATTTCAACCAAGAAACGCCCGAGTATTAAGAACCAAAAAATATATAAATAATAAAGTGTGCAGATGCAGGACTCCTTATAGAACAACTCGAATTGCTTGTTTGAATCTGTGTCTGTCCCTGCGGTATAAGCGTAATCGAGACTCCCTCCACAAAGCAGCGAGTACATCAAAACGAAGACAAGATCCCTCATTTGTTTGTATCTGAACCTCCCCCCACCCCAATTATTTAGTCGCTGAGTCACCCCCTCTCCTCTGAAGTGCATAAAACAGCCACCCTGTCACCCAGCAGAAAAATCCATCTGCATACAAAACGAAGAAGACATTCCACAGAAGATTATGTAGGTCGTATAAGCCGAGAAGGAGAAACATGCAAAGTATTGCAAGGTGAAAACTCCGGCACAGATATATATTATATATTACTCTTAACATGCAAATGACTCCATTCTCCGCTGCGCTGGGATATGCAACTACAATGAGGGGGAGAAAAAAATCCCTCAGGGCTCAAGAGCTTTATTCGTCCATTTCTTGCACTCATTCCGATGTGTAAGATACTCGCTCTTAAGTCAATGGAAGGCTTCCAGCGAATGTTCAGCTAACAAACATCGTCCTCAGAATCAGTATAGTGCGTCTAGAATCAAGTTCGTCCATCTGAATGTATTCTATTTCTTATTATGTTACATTTTACTTAGAGTAGATGTAGGTAACATGGTTCAAAAAATGAATTTTTGTAATTTTGGTATTATTACATAGTTTAAGGCCTCCTTAATAACCTCTCAACATATTCGGCGAAAGTATGGGGATTAAAGCAGGTATTTATAAAGAAACTATTAGCTACTGAAATGGATTTTCAAAGATGATGTTAAAAAAATAAGAATGGATAGAATTCCAAGTCCAGTAACGAGCGAAAATATGGAAATAGATAGAGACATCATAGATGAAGGCCAGAAATTACAGTTAGTTTGGTGTGGTCGAAGAAGATATTAAAATGGATACCATCAGGGAAAAAGGCACATTGTTAGCCCAGACATAATTGGGGAGATTATGTAGCCTAATGGAAGTTATGAAGAAAAGGAGATTTCTAGAAGAAGACTATTTAGACAGAATGGAAATGAAATTGGGATCGGAGAAGCAACAACAGTTTTAGAAATCCGAAAAATATAATATATAATAATCTCTCAAAGTTTTAGGTCCTAAAGCTACGTAGAAGTGCACTTTAAAATTTAAAAAATCAAACCGTTTTAACTAGTTTCACTTCCCCTTCTGAGTCCTGATGAAACATTGGTAGATGCGTGTAGAAAATTGAGATTATTTTCAACATAAGCCCTTTTCTCTGCGATACTTGAAAAATATTTTTTCTTCCTTTTTTCTTTTGTTCTCCATATGAATTTATTATCATACCCTTTTTATTGTGGCTTTTATTTAAATTTCGTATTTTTTATTATTCTATTACAGTCCATTTGTTGTATTCCTCCATCCGTTTTCCCTGTTAACTAACTGAGTTGATTTTATTATATTCCAATCTGTAGATCTGTATTTTACTTTTTTATATTATGGTAGCCTATTATTTTCATATTGTAGGCATAGTGTCGATTTTGTTATTCTATTATTTTGTAATATGTTAGTATTTTGTTCTTTAACGTTTTGTTAAATTACACTGCTTATATACTTTGTGACCTGGTAGAGTGTAAGAGAAGGCCCTATGTCCTTAACTCTGCCAGTATAAATAAATTATTATTATATTATATTATATTATATTATATTATATTATATTATATTATATTATATTATGTTATGTTATGTTATGTTATGTTATGTTATGTTATGTTATGTTATGTTATGTTATGTTATGTTATGTTATGTTATGTTATGTTATGTTATGTTATGTTATGTTATGTTATGTTATGTTATGTTATGTTATATTATATTATATTATATTATAAAAATGTCACAATTTGCTGTGAAGATGAAAAGGGAAAAAAGAAAAAGGCCAAACAAATTGAAGACGATGCTGATTACAAAGGTGGAAGTTTCTAATCCAGAAAATATACAAGTAAGGGTCTGTAAATACATAGCAGACTTTAAAGTTATATTAGAAACGTTGATTTTCCATATTTAGGTACATTTTTCTCTAACGCAATTGAGACTACAGTCATGAAAGTTTGCACACAAGTTAATGTAACCAAGATGTATAAATTGATGGAAGGAAATTTTAATAGCTTGCTTAAAACTAATTTTTTATCCGTCATCAGCCTTACTTCTAGAGCTATTTTTGTCAATAATGAAAAAAAAAGTGAGATATGTGCATAAAACTATTTTTTTCAACCATTTACATATGTATCTAAGAGGAGTTTGTATTAAAAATTTCAAGTCAGTACCTCAAATAGTTTGAGGAAAAAATGTACCTGAATTATTAAGCGTCTTATAAATTTAATAACCCCAAAAATATCCTATACGTTGAGAAGGACGTAACTAAGCCAGGATGTAATGGCTTAAGGTGGACGTGCAGATGATGCGGATCTTTATTCTCAACAGTTGTAACCAATTCATGAAGTTTTGAGAGAGAGGTATCCGGCATTAGTTAATCGTCGAAAAAGTGACCTGAAAAAGTCAGTATATAGGCCACACTACTTACAAAGAGCATGAAAAATTGCATCACTCCAGAATGAAAACTGATTTTTTATGAACTGTCAAAAGACAATTTGGAACCTCATAATTAATACCTATAAGACATCACTCATGAAGTATTAAACTCCAAGTGAATCACACCTTCAAAATCCACCACACACATAACATTACTTGGAAGCCGAACCGATTTTGTGTAACGTCGACTTTGGCAGGCTGATGGGGATCGAGCCATTATTTTGAGGTGTTAGGGTTGCGGTAATATATCCATTTTTATCACATTTGAGAATACTTATGATAAATCTATAATCCATGGGATTAGTGATAAGCTGACGATATATATCCACTCTGCGTTGAGCCTGTTCAGGTGTCATTTTTAATTTTGTATATTTTATACCCAATATTAACGGCTATGGTTATCTAGCGTCGTGGGATAACAACCTCGCTGGAAGGTTGCTCAAGATTATAGAATCTAATAATAATAATAATAATAATAATAATAATAATAATAATAATAATAATTTATGTTAGCTGGCAGAGTTAAGGCCGATGAGAGTTACATGTATACAAGAGTTATTTACGAATTAAACAACAAAATACTATGAACTATTAAACACTGAAATACAAACTATGTAGCAGAATTAAGCTAAAATACATAGAATGTTAATATATTTCAAATAATGTTAGATAATAGAAAGAGATTATTATGAGACAATTTTGAAAATATAGCACTATCAGGATACAATGTCAAAAGGAAGGAGTAACAATGTAGTCAGTGATAGTTTAAATCAGTATGATTGGAGTGAAATGCTAAGAAGGTTATCTTTTAAGCTGTTTTTAAAAGTGTTTATTGGCTTGTAGCCCCTAATATTTTGTGACAGGGAATTCCATTGTCGCGAGGTGGATACTGTAAAAGATGATGAATAACGAGTTGTTCTATGAAGAGGTATACTTAACGCACCACAGATAAGTGATCTGGTATTTACGTCGTGGTTAGAGTATAGATAAGAGAAACGAGACGAAAGGTAATTTGTTGTTGAAGTGTGCAGAATTCGAAAGAGTAAAGACAAAGAGAGTAGTCTTTACTTTGAAGGTTGGATTAATTTCTTCTCACAAAACACTCAACTGAAATTTGTTTTCCAAAACCGACATTACTTCAGAGACAAAGTATCTCTATTGATAGTGGTAGTGGTTGCGGTATTATAATGACATTGATGGTTTTATGATAATAATGATGGTAAAAGGGCCGAAGAATGTGGTGGTAGTGGTTTAGATAATAATTATGGCGAAAATGCCAACGAAGGCTGTAGTAATGAGTAATGGTTTTCATGGCAACCGTACTTTTGTGAGTATGGTGGCGAAAGGATTTTAAACACAGCCCACTTAATACAACGGAAATATTAATATATTTTAGTGATTAATTAATATAATAATATTTTTTTTATTTGAACGATAATAATAATGGTACACTTTTGGTTGGCACCCCCGATGAAGCAAAAGCTTGTGGCCGGGAGTGGAGTTTACATTAAATAATTAAAAAGTAATATTACAAGTTTAAGCCTACACTAAAATAATTATTTAATTGCTTAATTTAAATAATGAAATATATGTAAGCAAAAGTAAAGTGATGAATATCAAAATAATAATACAAGAAATAATAATATAAGAAGTAAAATGAAATTATATCAAATAGATGTAAGCAAAAGTAAAGTGAATGAATATCAAAATAATAATACAAGAAATACAATGAAATTATATCAGGTGAAACATAGAAGATTCGGTTAATTAGAAAGTACAAGGGCCGATGGCCCCTTTAAACAATAATAAAATGAAATGAAAAAAGTATTAAATAATACAATTGTAAAATAAATACGAAATATAATGCAATAATATATATACATATATATATATATATATATATATATATATATATATATATATATGATATTTTAGTTCTATTTGATTTATTGAATTTTGAAAAATTCATAACATAGAAAATTATTTTTTTCTTAAAAAATTTTATGTAAGAGAGAAGTATAAAAAAATGGAAAAAAATATATATATATATATATATATATATATATATATATATAAATTGTTAGAATACTAATGAGTATTTAAAATCAGTTGAAGTGCTTGCTTTTTAAATAATTTATTATTGGAAGATGCTAATTTTGAATGTTTTTAATGAAGTTATTATACAATCTCGGACCGAAATTTGAGCCATGCCTTAGTCCTGCTTCAGAATTGCATTTTGGTTCAAACAAAGGACATGATATAATGTGTCATCTTGTACTGTAACCATGGTCATGATAGTTATTATTGTTGTGGTAGTATTTTAATAGGGTATATATGTACGAGGCGCACCCAGAAAGTAAGTTTCCCGATTTTTTCCCATTGAAAGTAAACGTAATTAGCCGTGTCAATTGCGCATGAGTAACAGATCTATGACGTATCAATCATATGCCAGCCGGATAGGTCCCGCCTGGTGCCAGTAGCGTGGCAGCAGTGGTCCGAAATGGAAGCTCTTATTCCTTCTCCCGCCGCCTGCGAGGTTCGGTCGGTGATAAAGTTCTTTAATGCACAAAGCATTGCGCCAATTGAAATTCATCGGCATCATGAGTAAGCAGATGGTGCGTCGCTGGTGTAGGCAGTTTTCCGAAGGTCGTCAAAGTGTCCATGATGAAGAGTGCAGTGGGCGACCGTCCCTCATCAATGATGATCGTGTTGAGCTGGTGCGGCAGTGCATCATGGAGAACCGTCGTTTCACGATTACGGAGCTGAGCAGCCATTTTCCGCAGATATCGCGATCCTTGTTGCATGAGATTGTCACTAAACACCTGCTGTTCAGAAAAGTGTGTGCCAGGTGGTTGCCGAAAAACCTGACACCCGAACACAAAATGCAACGTTTAGAAGCAGCACTGACATTTCTGCAACGGTATCACGATGACGGCGACGAGTTCCTCGACAGGATCGTCACGGGCGATGAGACTTGGATTTCGCACTTCACCCCGGAAACCAAGCAGCAATCAATGCATTGGCGGCATAGTGGATCTCCGGTCAGGACGAAATTCAAACAGAAGCTGTCGGTACGGAAAGTGATGTGCACGGTGTTCTGGGAAAGGAAGGGCATTCTGCTCATTGACTTCCTTCCTAGAGGTGAAACAGTGAACGCTGACCGTTACTGTGAAACACTGCGGAAATTGCGATGTGCCATTCAAAACAAGAGGCGTGCAATGCTTACTGCAGGTATTGTGCTCCTCCATGACAATGCTCGTCCACATACGGCTCGGCGCACAGCAGCTGTTTTGACGGAATTTGGATGGGAGTTGTTTGATCATCCACCCTACAGTCCTGATCTTGCTCCCAGCGATTTTCACGTTTTCTTGCACCTCAATAAATTCCTGTCCTTCGGTGAGCGTTTTGGCAACGACGAAGAGCTGAAGACGTCTGTCACACGCTGGTTCCATTCACAGGCTGCAGAGTTCTACGACAGAGGGATACAAAAGTTGACCCCTCGATACGACAAGTGTCTCAATTCTGATGGTGACTACGTTGAAAAATAGCTGAAACATTGCTGTACCAGTTGCCAATAAATGTTTTCCTAAAAGTGTGTGTTTTTTTTAAATAGGGAAACTTACTTTCTGGATGCGCCTCGTATATTTATTTAATATTCAGTAAATTAAATTCCTTGCATATAAGGCGTGTATGATAATCCATTTTTTTCTTAATACATATTTTTATTATTCTCCTCTGTAATAATATTAATGGCATGAGTGAAGACTTCATTACCCCACTCCATCCTATAATGCCATATTGTAGCATAGAATGAACTAGACTCAAATATATTTGTCCTGTTCATTCTATCCTACAATATGGCATTATATTGTAGGATAGAACCACAGTCTAGTGTATACAGTCGCGAAGCTCAATACGTAGTAAATATGCAAACATTAGATAGTTGCTCACCACTAGGATCGCTAATATCGCCTCAGTACAGGCAATGCAAAATAGTACCGTCACAGTCTATTGTTTCTAGCACCCTCAAAACTCAAGCTTCGTGACTGTATATAGTAGACTGTGATAGAACCATAGTAATAATTTTTATTTATTAATAATTCGGTTTTATTTCAATTAATAAATAAACTATAGACATATAAAGAATATATTAATATAAATTAGTCTATATTCGAAGTATCTGCACGAACATTAGTTAATATCGCTAATTATTTTCTTTCTCCAACTCGCAAGGAGCCTTAAATCTCGAGTTTATTCTCTCCGCGCGCCCTCGGCCAGTATTCTAATGTTTCTTTCTCAGTGAGACAAGAACGCAACATTTTATGAGACCATAAATCATGGCTGCAAATAGCCCAATTAATATTTCCCGGCAACACATGGTAATGTGCACTACAGCCCCCCGGATATGCAGACAGGCACAAGCTAGCTTGAGAGAAGAGCTAACACCTCAAGGGTCCATGTGTCCGCGTTTAGTCAACTTCATTGCATAAAAAGGATTAAAAGAAACTTGAATAAAAAAGAATATTGTTTTTTGGTATTTATAGTCCTATAGAAGGGCAAGTTGTAATTGTGCACTATCCAAAGGCGAAACCCCAACTCAAAAATTCTAGTTAAGATGGCGTGTACACGTTAAGTTTTCGTCTGTAACAATTGGACGTTATTTTACTAGTCATGTTGGCATCCCTGCAGCAAGAGGGCAGATTGTATTGAGGTATGGAGAATTTGGATCTCGTATTAAGATATAGCTCTGAAGGATGATTCTTGAAGGATTAAAAAAATCCTCCACCCTTAAAAATGTATATGTTTTGTAATTTTATTCCTCAATATCCTTCATCCTTATTTTGATGAAATTATATACTTATGTTTAAGGGGAAACTACAATGAAAATCTTGAAAACTTTCCAAAAAATATTTATTGTCTATTTCACTTCTTTATAAAGTATATTTTCATACCACAAATGGATTTAGTTCAATTCTGATTACGAATATGCATAAGTTTTTGTTATTATTAAAGCTGTAAGGGGACATGTGATTTAAAGAGATGTCAAAATTATTATTTCATCACAAATAAAATATGTATATAAACAAGAAAGTAAATTATAAAAATAAAGGCAAATATTTTGATAACTGATAAATTTCCAGGACACAACTGCAGAAAAAAAAAATAAATAAAAACAAGTTTGCAAACAGAATTTACAAACATCACCAAACACTGGTTTGGTTTTGTCTGCCATGTGAAATTTTCTCAACAGAGATGGTTATATTCACCTAGTAACTTCAGGAAGGCAACTTTAGAACAAAAAAGTTACTATATTTATAATAAGAAACTTGTAAAAGAGAATTCTTTAATGTGTTACTTATATATCCACTTTACTTTCAAATCCATTTTTCAACTTTTTATGCCAGATATTAATTAATCTGGATGAAATTTTTATGAGGTAGCTGCATGTTTCTATGCATTTATTTTGTAAGAAATGCTGCTACTTTTTTCATGATTTAAGCTATAGAAAAAATAAAATAAAAAAATTTTAAGCGAATAAATGAGATATTTCATAAAATGAATGCATAGAAATGTTTGTCTGTCTTATTAACTTAACCAAAAAAGGAGCTTAAAAATTGAGATGTTCTACTAAAAACTTGGGTTTGAAAATATTTCTAAAAAAAATAGAAAAACGATAAAAAATCAAAAGCCAAAAACATTTGACAGTTCAAAATTTGTTTTTTTTTAGTCCTTTATATAGTAGACATGCTCTCAAAAATTGGTTGAAAAAATGATTAGGAAAAAAGTTGTCATTTTTAGTGGATTGTACCCTTGAAGTCTGAAAATTGTTCTTCGATTTAAAAGAAAAATGTTTTTGAAATTATGACTTGTCAAATTTTGCATTTTGCTATTTGTAACAAGTTGCTTCCTGAAAAATTATTCCATACCTGAAAAATAAAGCTTTTACTTTAAACCCAATCTTTCTATCTTTCAAACTGTAGATATAGGCTACAACAATCTTTCCTGTTATGAGAACTTACTGAAAAATTACATTTTTGTAGGAAAAAATTAATTACTCCAGAACGTGTGCACTTACATCAGTGAATTTTGGGAAAGAGACATATCTGAAATGTTTGTTGTGCAATTACCACTTTTTATTTCAAAAACTTGTGACAGCTCGTTCGCGCATTGTAATCCAGATATTTCCTTTCTTTTATTTAAAAAAACTGCCAGATTCTCAAAATTCTCTTGAGTTTGAAATTCACGGCAAATTGGTCAGGGATCGCCACTGCCAGTTACATCATAACATTGGGCGTTGGTAAAAAAAACTTGTCAATCAGCTTATTCCCTCCAATTTTAGTAAACAGTTTTGGACTTTGTTACAAGTGTGAAAAGGTTAGATTTATTACTTACTTACAAATGGCTTTTAAGGAACCCGCATGTTCATTGCCGCCCTCACATCAGCCCGCCATCGGTCCCTATCCTGAGCAAGAGTAATCCAGTCTATATCACCATATCCCACTTATCAAATCCATTTCAATATTATCCTCCATCTACGTCTCGGCCTCCCCAAAGGTTTTATTCCCTCCGGTCTCCCAACTAACACTCTATATGCATTTCTGGATTCGCCTATGAGTGCTTACATGTCCTGCCCATCTCAAACGTTTGGATTTAATGCTCCTAATTATGTCAGGTGAAGAATACAATGCGTGAAGTTCTGTGTTGTGTAACTTTCTCCATTCTCCTGTAACTTCATCCCTCTTAGCCCTCAATATTTTCCTAAGAACCTTATTCTCAAACACCCTTAATCTCTGTTCCTCTCTCAAAATGAGAGTCCAAATGTCACAATCATAAAGAACAACTGGTAATATAATTGTTTTATAAATTCTAACTTTCAGACTTTTTGACAGCAGACTAGATGACAAAAGCTTCTCAACCGAATAATAAAAGGTATTTTCCATATTTATTCTGTGTTTAATTTCCTCCCAAGTGTCATTTATATTTGTTACTGCTGCTCCAAGATATTTGAATTTTTCCACCTCTTCGAAGGATAAATCTCCAATTTTTTTATATTTCCATTTCGTACAATATTATAGCCACGAGACATAATTATATACTTTGTCTTTTCGGAACTATAACTTTATCCCTCTTAGCCCCAAATATTTTCCTAAGAACATTAATCTCAAACAATCTTAATCTCTGTTCCTCTCTCAAAATGAGAGTCCAAGTTCCACAACCATACAGAACAACCGGTAATATAACTGTTTTATATATTTTTGACAGCAAACTAAAGAACAAAACTTTCTCAACCGAATAATAACACGCATTTCCCATATTTATTCCGCGTTTAATTTCTTCCCGAATGTCATTTATATTTGTTACTGTTACTCCAAGATATTTGAATTTTTCCACGTCTTCGAAGGATAAATCTCCAATTTTTATATTTCCATTTTGTACAATATTCTGGTCACGAGACATAATTATATACTTTGTCTTTTCGAGATTTACTTCCAAAGCAAGGTTACATTTATTATTTGAAAAAAAGTGAAAATGGGTCGAAATTCAGTCAGTATGCACATGAAGTGACAGAGTATTGTAATGAGGAAAAATGACTTGACATATCTAACTATCCCAAAATTCAATGATATAAGTATATTCATTCTGGAATAATTAATTTTTTCCTTAATAAATAATTTTTCAATAAGTTTTCATAACAGAAAAATTGTTATTAATCCACAGTTTGAAACATAGAGAGATTTGGTTTGCAGTGAAAAAAAAAATCATTTTTCACAGGCATTTGGTTCCTGTATAAAAATCAGGGGCTTTACATAAGTATAAGGACAGAAGTGCAACATCTATTTTGAATGATTGTCCTTAAACGTTTGGTAGAAACTGCATGGAAGGTGGATGGATATCTCCTTCGAAATATTATAGCGTATTTATAAGTTTTTTGATATACCAAGTTAACAGAGCACGGAATATAGACAAAAAGAATGATTCAAAATGAAAAAACACGATGATATCGCGATTTTCTATATACCTTTCTGATACCAAGTTGACTAGCAACAAGTATAGACCAAGGATCCGTGCTGAGCTCAACTCCAAGTTAACGGAGCACGGAGTATAAAAAGACTAATAATTTGCGATGCCCTTTACATGAAAGCTAAAGCCAGTAAGCATCACAACTAGGAAGGAAGATGTCCATTAAGACTAAATAAGGCGACGTGCGTGCCCATCCATAATGAGATATTCTCTCCCCCCACCACCCCACCCCCATTTCACCCCTTTCACAGTCTCCTTGATGCTGCTGCAGTAGAGAATGATTAATCGGTTTATCCAGCTCATAGTTTGGACCATGTTTCTGTCCACACTCAGGCGCAGCATTTCACAAGGAAAACTTTGAAGATGTTCCCGTATTATAGATATGGAGCAAACAGACAAGGGCGATTTAAAGACAAGATTCAAGGCGGATCCCTGATAAGGAAATTACATTGTTCAGCCACCTTGGCTACTTGCACGCTGCTCGGAGAAGCATGGCTGTGTACGTAAATTCAGCGCAGTGTTTGTCTCATACGCAAAAGGTACATACTTGAATGAGGTTGAAATAAGAACCATAATTCTACGCGATTATTAACAGGGGAAAACACTTCATGGTACGAAACAGGTAGTGGTAATGGAACTTGGATATATTCATCGTCATCATCAAGGGCTAAGCGTAATTTAAAGAGCTGCAGTTTCTTACCCACGAGAACCGGTATTCGAATCTCTTGTTAAAATTGTGGACAAAACATCACAATTAAGTTTTATAAGAGTATGTTCAACTTTTACCAAGAGTAATAATTATTCTACGACATCACTAACAGACAAAATACACCTATTAATTTTTAAAATAAATGTTTTTTTTTTTTTTTTTCAATAATTCGCTAACTTTTCTTCAAAATGTTTACTGTATGACTGTTAGTGGAGGAAACCTAATGCTTCTAATTTCTAAGGACGATAATCTAAGTTGTAACAACAGTACGTTAATTTTTACTAAAAGTAATTCCATGTTGCCTTGGTGGACAGGATCTTCTAATTTCCAATGAAAATAATAGAAGTTCTAACAAATGTTAAGCTTTCGTCAAGAGTAAATATGCAACCGCCCAGTTTCTAAGGACAGTGACTTTTTTTAACAGCATGTTAAAGTTCTATCAAAAATATTTACATGAAAATATTTGTGGATAAGAAGAATAACTCAAGTTTTATGAGAAGTTTGTTAAGAATAAACTTCCGAATTTACAATGTATTAGAATTTCAAAAGCTTACCAAGAATAATCATATAAGAACTTTTTTAAACAAAATACTTAATGATTAAAAAAATTATAAACATTTTAAGAGTATGCTGAACTTCCCTAAGATATAATTATATGAGAATTTTGATGAACAAAACTGCCTATCTACTATGGATAATAATATGTTTTGCATGAATTTGTTATACCTCCAAGAATAATTCTATTATTTTTTACATAAATAAATAGAGTATTTTTAAAGAAAATCAAATTTTCAGAAGAATAATCATTTGCAGTTCTTTATTCTTCTTTCGTCATTTAAGACTAATTTTGAATACTTTTTAGTCTAATGAATTCTAAAAGAGAATTAAAGTGAAATTACATCTGGACAAATGAGAAGTGGAAGAGAGGGAAATTGGAAGTGTAATTAAGTGAATTAGATATTTTTTATGTGATTCAATGTTGTGTGTTGGGAGTAACATCAGGGTACTACGACTATAGGAGTATCATAGATATAATTTACGGAAAGAGGCAATAAAAAAGTAAATTTTGGATTGAAACGAAGAGAAAGAGATAAGTATGTAAATAAATAGAGGATAGAATAGTAGGAAAACAATAAGTGATGTAAGTGTTGTAAAACTGAGAAAATGGAAATGTAAACAAATAATTAGGAGAAAATAGCGGGAAAAGGATCATCAAGAGTAGGTAGATATGAGAATAGAGAATAAAATAAATAATTGGCTACTGACTCTTGGTGCCCCAAAATTTTAATTCTAACTTATAAATCTGGTACAGAAATGTTGCAAAAGTGATACTCTTCATTTCTATCAAATTTAATTATTCAAAAATTCAAAAGTATCCAAAATACTGCGAAAAAATTAAAATATAATTATGTATAGTATACTCTACAACAGGACTGAGGAGGATAAGTGAGGAGGAGAGCTATATTATTGCATAAGACCAGAAGAAAAAAGAGGAAAAAAGGTAGGTAGAGTAAGTTGGAAAGAGGTGGTACGTTATTCCTTAAGAAAGAAAGAAAGAAAGAAAGAAAGAAAGAAAGGAGGAAGTGAAGAAGAGGAAGTATATTATTGCTTCAAAACAGAAGAAAAAAGAGGACGAAGGAAGGTAAAGTAAATGAAAAAGAGGAGGTAAAATATTTAAGGAAAAAAGGAGTAAGTGAAGAAGAGGAAGTACATTTTTGCTCGAAACAGAAGAAGAAAGAGGAGCAGGAAAAAGGAAGGTAGAAAAAGTGAAGAAGAGGAGGTATATTATTGCTTAAGAACAAAAGGAAAAAGGGGAGGAAGTGAAGAAGGGAAAGCACATTATTGCTTAAAACAAAAGAAGAAAGAGGAGGAGGAAGAAGGAAGGTAGAGAAAGTGAAGAGGAGAAGATATATTATTGCTTGAAAGCAGAAGACGAAAAAGGGGAGGAGGAGGAATAGTGTAAGTGAAGAAGAGGAGGTATATTATTGCTTAGTGAACAGAAGAAAGAGTATGACAAAAGTGAAGTATAAGTGAAGATTGGAGGGAATTTAATTGCTTAACAACGAAAGAAAGATGGGGAGGACGGGATGGAAGAAGAAGTGAAGGAAAATAAGTAGCCTATATCATTGTTTAAGTATAAAAGAAGAAAATGCATAGAAAGTAAATAAATGGAAAAAGAAATAAGGAAAAGAAAATGGAGAGACAGACAACCAGCCTAGGAATGAAAAATCCATTTCAAAGATTAGCATAACTGTACCAATCTAGGATCTCATTTGAAAATCAGTTGCCTTGTAGGCTTGACATTCCTGTAGCTTCTCAACTTGGACTGTCCAGTTCCAAAACCCCCTGTTTTGCTAACAAAGACAAGACTCCACGGAAGAGGAGGACAATAAGAAAGGGTTGAGCAAACGAAGGCAGGATGCCAAGGGGCAGAGTCCACCGGGAGAAGATGGCAGATGAGTGCTCTGGCCAGCGACAAACTTGCGGCTCCTGAGGGAGGTACAGAGTCTTATTTGTTGGCTACTGCACAGCCGCCTCTTTCGCTACGTCGATCTCAATCTTGTGCCAACGTTAGTCCAGAGTTATTGAACAAATCTTGTTTATGATCTTCTAGATCCTCAAGTGTCCCATCTTACAGTTAGTTATGAAAATTAGTTTAAATTTATCTTTGGGCCTTTGTATAACCCTCATCACATAATATCTATCAGATTGGCTATTCCTATGTTATGAAATGGCAACATAAAATAAGAACCACCACCAGAGCCTCCGCCGTCGAAAAAGCGTTTTTGGTAACGATCGCTAGATGGAAGTACAGTTGTTCCATGCAATTCCATGAGGATTGTAATGTGACTTCCTTTGCAGTCGCTTAAGGATAGCATATTATTTTAAATAAAAAATAAATACAAAATGCGTATGACGCAATGAAACGGTAACTAACAGTCCGTTTCCATTAAGGGGGATCCAGACATGTTTTTTTCTACATTTTCATACTGGAAATATCGATATCTGCATTAAACTTCTCATGTAAATTTACCGTAGCATAATGGATAAATATTCAAAAGTACATTGAAATTAGTTAAATAGTTTGAACACACTAAAAATCTTAAAATAGAAACAAAAATTAAAACAACGTTACATTAAAGTACAATATCTGTAAAACTCATGGAACTAAAGCTATAAAATTTTCCATGGCATTGATATCTTCATTTTTTGCCAGTTTTACATAAGGTAGATAGAAAAACTTGCATTACAGAAATAATTTTTATTAAATAAATTTATTCATTTATGATTATAACATTTCATTAATTGCTTTTTCATGTAAAATGATTTCAATAGTAGCAATTGTAAGGCATACCGGTACTATAATTTCCTACTCATTCATGATAGAAGAAAATGATCAATTCTTCCATGTGATTCATATATACAGAGATATTGATACTTTAATGCAACATTTTTTTTTTCCTTTTTTATCCAGAATTAAGACTTTTATGAAGATAAATCCAAATAAGACGAAGAGCATGGTCATAGGAAGAAAAATACAGACGATAAACTTTCGAATTCTAAAACAGCAGAGCAAGTGAACAGCTTCAAATACTTGGGGTGTACTATAAGTAGCAGTGAGGGAAGTGAGACGGTATGCGACGGTATGGAATACCGCTACTGCTTTCTATGGCCAGAAAACATACCGTTAGTGAAGAATGACATACCGTCACTGAAAAAAATGTGATCCGTAAAAATATGTTTATACATTTCTTCACAACATAGAGTACTATCTGTTTGCTTCGTAAATCTAAACCACAGCCTTCTGGAACTCTATTTAACGTGTATTTAATTAGTTTCATTTATTTATTTATTTAACTAGCTAGCTAGTGAGTACAAATTAAATTTATAAAACAAAAATGAATTTAGACACGTTTATTTGATAAGTCAACCTCTGGAATGCTTACAACGGTAGTATTTCAAGTATAGAAGGCTGTGATCTGTAACTTGTGGTGGCCATTGTTGCCGATTTAGTGACTGTAATTTTTGTTGCACTTTTTATTAATAATTAAGTAAGGCACTTTGAAGCTTTAACATTATTTTAAGTGATAAGTCTCAACGGAGATTGCAAAATAATCTAGTAAATAACTGAAGTAACTTGAAATTATTTTATTAAGAAATTTAATGTGTTGCGTAAACTTAAGATTCGCGTTTCTAACTGCACGAAACAATTTATTGTATATATCATGTATGTGTATGTTGTAAGGGAGGGGATATGAGCTTTTTAAATCGAGGTATGCCAGGGGAAAATCTTGGAGTAGCACACCGTCTCTGGTTTTTTTCCCCCACTTCCCTCACTGATAAAGTAGTAACAAGAGCTGCTGCCAGGAAGTCAAAAGGAGGACAGCAATAATCAAGGAAGCTTTTAATAGAAAAAGGGGCATCTGCTGCAGACCTCTGAAAAAAACAACTAAGAAAGAGACTAGTGTAGTGCTTTGTATGATGGAGTGTGACATTGTATGGGCTATTCCATCTATTCTGTGGCATTGTATGGGCATTGTATGGGCTATTGCAATTTTTAAATACAATGAAACTTTTTCTGTCCGTTGACAACTGTGATACAATGCTTTGTGAAAAATTTGAGGCATCAGAACTTCATAGTGTTTAAATTAAAAATATTTTAATTTATCGTATTTTCATAAAATTAGCAACTTTAAACTGTTGTGGCTCCGAAACCCTTTCACCCAATGATCAAAATCATGGTTTATTTTGATGCTGAGAAATTAAAGTTTATATTGGCATGTAAACAGTTTTTGTTAATTTTTTGGTATGGAGAAATTTAGATTTTTCTTCATTAAGACGCCTTTGCCCACGAAAAAATATTTTTAAAATATATGGTTAAATTCCGCATTGAAAGTACAAAATAATAAACACATATTTTTTACTGGTTCACCGTTGATAAGAAAGTATTGAAAATATCAAATAAAGAAAACAAATAGTACGCGCGTGAAGTAACCAGCTGACTGTGAGGCAAGAGCTAGCCGAGGCAAGCGAGGCCAGGAGACAAACACGTAATGTTTCGTCTAGTACCGCATAGCTGGGCTAGCTTTATCACAAGTTTTCATAAACACAGGAGTAAAATGACGCCCAATGCTCGCTTATCTTCAGCTCTCGGCCAGTGCGTGCGGTACTGCGCTGTTCAAGTCTAGGCGTGTGAAAATAATTTATTTAATACCCTCGAAACTTATTGGCGAACTACTAAGCAAACAATGCCGAATCCCTCTTAATAATGAAAGGTTTTTTTCTCAACCTTTTTTTACATTGTTACAAACGGGCAAAAAGCCTAAAAGTAAGTAAAATCAGATTATCTGTCTCTCTGTATACAATAAAAATAAGTGTTACTTCTTATCATAACCTACCAAATGTCAGCTTCAAAATGAGCTCCCGTTCAATGTTCTGCAGTAAATGGTTCCAGAGTTCTGAGCGCTGAAAGAGGCTTGTTTTCATAAAAAAAAAACGCTAAATTTGTAGCTCAATAGTACGAAAACCAGTTTGACTTTCGATAGTATATTTTTGAAAATGCACTCTCCTCAGCACCTTGTATAAATAGGGAAAAAATTGGAGTATTAAAAATGCGAGGTTTTTTACTGATCGATTTCATATGGAATAGCCCGTTTGGAGCAGAAACATAGACATTACGACGAAGAAAAAGAAGCGAATAGAAGCATTTGAAATGTGGATATGGAGAAGAATAGAACGTGTGAAGTGGACAGACAGAATAAGAAATGAAGCTATGTTGGAAAGAGTGGGTGAAGAAAGAACGATGCTGAAACTGATCAGAAAGAGAAAAAGGAATTGGTTGGGTCACTAGCTGAGAAAAAACTGCCTACTGAAGGATGTAATTGAAGAAATTGTGAATGGGAGAAGAGTTCGAGGTAGAAGAAGATATCAGATCATAGACGACATTAAGATATTTGGATCATATGAGGAAACGAAGAGGAAGGCAGAAAATAGGAAAGATTGGAGAAAGCTGGGTTTGCAGTGAAAGACCTGCCCTTGGGCAGAACACTAAATGAATTAATGAATTGTGATCAAACTATTGTCGGATCATCGGATCTATGCCCCTTCAGCACTGTCGTCGTTCTTGGAAAAGTTAACGCCTCTACTCACCCCATTCCACCCGTTTCTCTCCCACTACGTCAAACATCAGGTGACGAACCATGCCGAATAGGGATGTTGCCAAACTTACGTCAAACGGTATCATGTCTCTTGAATATTGCTTATAATACTGTACGGTTAATTATTACTTATTCATAATTTAATTTAAGTAGGTCTAATAACGCTGATTGACTTATGCAAAATGCTATTACTTGCTTAATAATATTTCTTTCACAACTCCGTGCTACAGTATTCATGTTGAGTTGACAACACTGGACTGCAAGTGCAAATAAACTGTCCCGCAAGAAGGCTCAAAATTGTGAGTAGTGGGGAGAGAAAGAGAGAAGGATAGAAAAGAGAGAAATTGGAATACAGGGAGAGAAATGAATTGCCGAGGCTGAAAAGGAATTAAGGTTCCGTTCGCATATCTTACGGGGGCATAGATCCGATGTTCGGACTATAGTTAACCAATTTCATTGTACTTTTGGATATTTATTAATTATGCTATGGGAAATGTACATGCAATATTTCTTTGATGTTTCCAGGAAAAAAAATAAAAAGTATACATGTTGAAAATGTATAAAACTCACACCTGAGTCCCTTTAAATGTCACTTGACCAACTCTCTATAATTTAACGGATTGTTAGCTTCAATTATTTGTTACCTAATCATAGAATAACTCATTTTGTTGTTTGTTTTCATGCAAAGTAGTATTCATATTTTTGGATATTTTATAACATGCACCAATTACAAAAAGTCTAGTAGTAAATCACAAGATTCAGATCACTTAAGAATCGAACTTGAGACAATTTTTTAAGCCATCACTTTTCCCCGTGGAATACTTAGAAATGTTACAAAATTGAAAAACCTTAAATTTACTATTGACATGAAGTCCACAACTGATAAGCTACCATGTAGGAATCATGTGAATTCTGCAATCATCTCTGTGGAGGACGCACGGACCTCTGGATGCTGCGGCTAGGTAGCCCACCCTCCACATCATCTCACCCTCGCTCGCAACTTAGTTACTGCCTACATTTCAAGTTGTATAACAGTCCCCTGATGACACTGGCTCCATCTCCTTGGGCCGTCCAAGGAAGACGAATGTATAGTGACCCTAATTACTAATTACACCTAATTGCATTTCAGTTAATTATTGTGGTAGGTGAATGCTGTTGAAGATTCTCAATAGAGGTACAGCAATGTGCAAGGAATTTCAAACTGGACAGTCGAATAAAAATGATAGCATCATAATAATTACACGCAGCATATACAGAGGTCCTGAAATACGAGTATGTCAGTTAAGATGGTATTTTATTGCTTTAAGAGAACGGAGAAGAAAAGATGGTAAAGAGAGAATCAGGAAGACAGAAACAAAGGAGAACATGATAGTGAAGGTTATGAATAATAATAATACTTACTTACTTACTTATAGCTTTTAGAGAACCCGGAGGTTCATTGCCGCCCTCACATAAGCCCGCCATCTATCCCTATTCTGAGGAAGATTAATCCAGTCTCTACCATCATATCCCATCTCTCTCAAATCAATTTTAATATTATCCTAGCATCTACGTCTCGGCCTCCCCAAAGGTTTTTTTCCCTCTGGCCTCCCAGATAACAGATAACACTCTATATGCATTTCCGGATTCTCCCATACGTTCTACATACCCTGCCTATCTCAAACGTCTGGATTTAATGTTCCTAATTATATCAGGTGAAGAATACAATGTGTGCAGTAACAGTAATGATGATGATGATGATGATGATGATGATGATGATGATGATGATGATAATAATAATAATAATAATAATAATAATAATAATAATAATGTGAAAAATGGATAGGAAGAAGTGATAACCAATGTTTTGATAATGATAACTAGTATCATGGAATAAGACGAAAGAAGAATTGATGACATTGCAAAGGATTTTAGGAAAAGAAGAGAGTAGATGGAATGACGAAAATATGAAATGGATGAAAATAGAGAGAATGTGAGAAAGTATGTTACTTCTTACAGTAATATGAGTGAGAAGGCAAGAACGATGAGGTTAATGTGGAAGAGAAGAAGGAAAATGTAACAAGCGGGACTTTGGAAAACTCGCATTGAAGAGAAGAGAAGAGAAGAGAAGAGAAGAGAAGAGAAGAGAAGAGAAGAGAAGAGAAGAGAAGAGAAGAGAAGAGAAGAGGAGAGGAGAGGAGAGGAGAGGAGAGGAGAGGAGAGGAGAGGAGAGGAGAGGAGAGGAGAGGAGAGGAGAGGAGAGGAGAGGAGATGAGAGGAGAGGAGAGGAGAGGAGAGGAGAGGAGAGGAGAGGAGAGGAGAGGAGAGGAGAGGAGAGGAGAGGAGAGGAGAGGAGAGGAGAGGAGAGAAGAGAAGAGAAGAGAAGAGAAGAGAAGAGAAGAGAAGAGAAGAGAAGAGAAGAGAAGAGAAGAGAAGAGAAGAGAAGAGAAGAGAAGAGAAGAGAAGAGAAGAGAAGAGAAGAGAAGAGAAGAGAAGAGAAGAGAAGAAGAGAAGAAGAGGAGAAGAGAAGAGAAGAGAAGAGAAGAGAAGAGAAGAGAAGAGAAGAGAAGAGAAGAGAAGAGAAGAGAAGAGAAGAGAAGAGAAGAGAAGAGAAGAGAAGAGAAGAGAAGAGAAGAGAAGAGAAGAGAAGAGAAGAGAAGAGAAGAGAAGAGAAGAGGTAAATAACTTTGATGATAATGATAATCATGGAAAGAAAAAGAAAGAACAGAAAGTTGAGGATCATAATGAAGAGATATTCAAGATAATATATAATATAATATATAATAATGTATAATATTGAATTTATTAAAATAGTGTTATATTTACTCTGTAATTTTCCAATTATATATACATTTTACATTTTTGGCTATGATATCTATACTTAACTATTTTTCATTTATTTTTATTTGGTATTACTCATTTATATCTAAATCTGTGTCTTTTATTTAAGTACGAGTAGTATCTATTTGTTTTTCTTCATTTTTAATTTCTAATTTGTAATTACATTTGTATCTTTCATTTGTATCTGTTTTTATCTCTGTTTTCATTTTATATGCAATTCTATGTTTTTTAAAACAAATATCTGTACTGTCTATTGCAATTGGGGCTTTGCCCTGTTATAGACATAAATAAATAATAAATAAATAATGGACACATTGAGGAGGAGGACATAAATGAGGAGAGGAGAGAAGAGAAGACAGTGTAAGTCGTTGTGTTTATAATGTTGACAATGAGAAGAAAGAAAAAAACTGCAAAGGTGAGGAAGAAAATGAGGAGGAGAAATAAATAGTGTTTAGCACAATGAAAACTTGGATACGGAGATAAAGAGGTGGGAAAAATGAGTACTATGACCACAAGCGTAGTGGTGATGACAAGAAAGGAGAAAATATGAAAGATGGAAATGTTTATGAGGAGCAGAAGAAATTAATAATGAGCGCAGTGAGGAGAAAAAGATAGGAGAAGCCAATGGTGTTGATGATAAGGAAGAGGAAGAAACAGATAATAATGAGAAAGTAAAGTAGTGACCACCGAAAGGGAACGATGGATATGAATGAGGTGAAGTTCATAATTAGAAACAACAGAATGATAATAAAGAATAAAAGAAAATGATAATGTGTACAGTACAATCATGGAAACGACAAACATAGATGAAAAGAGAAGCGAAAAAAAGAAAGATGATTATAGTAATTGAAAACGTAGTGGTGATAATGAGAGAAGAAGAGGAAGTCAGGAACATGAAGGTGATAATGAGGAAAGAAGGAAAATAATAAACATAGTGAGATGAAGGAGAATATAAAAAGAGTGGAGAAGATGAAAATGATTGTGATGGTAACGATGACGGGCATGAAAAGAAAGAATAAAAAGGTTGGAGCGGTAATCAGGAACAGAAATGAACGTTAATGAAAACAATGAGAAGATGAAGATGTAAGAAGAAAAGTAAGAAATGTGGAAACAAAGGGCAAGAAAAGATTAGGTTTATGCTTGTGAAGTCGATAGTGGTATTTATGATAACAATGTGAAGATTTTAGTGACTTTATTCTTTCTTGAATGATTAATGAGAATAATCTAAAAATTTACGAAACGAAAAAAATAATATAACGTATATGGAGGAGAAGAAGAAAAGGAAGACAGTTTTAGAAGAAAAGTAAAGGTAAAAATGAAGATGTTCACGTAAACGCCAGAGAAGTGTAGGAAGACTACGTTGAGAAGAAAAGGAGCGTAACAAAGATAAAATTTGAAGAAAGCAACAAGGGACGATAAAACTGGCATTACGTAACGAGGTAAGATTGTATAAGTAAGCACCGCAGTTGATTTTTAACGATGTACTTTCAAAATATGACCCAATAACACACACATTAGCGATAAGTAGTTATTAATTTGTGATCCCGCAGGTTTACACATAACTTCGTCACTGTAGGGTGATGCTAACGTGTCGTCAGATCGCTAGATTTGACTGCTGTGACAATGGAAAAGACAGCAAGAAAGAATTATTGAGAAGGCAATAGATCACTACGCTTCGGAAGTAGCTGTTGAGTTCAAAGTTGAAAAATACGAAATTAGGATGTAAAGGTGTCAAAAAAAAAAAAAGTGGCCGCACTCGTGAACAGAGAATATTTTCAGTCCACTTCGGATAACGATGATTTACATGTTGCATGCGCTTATAGAAGCAGTTTTGGAACTAAGATGTTTAAACAGAAGTCATTCACATCTGCGTCTCGTAGAGCAGCGGTAGTATGTTCGCTTAATGATTTTAACGTTGTGATTTCGACCTTGTTCAAGTTGTCATTTTATTTTGTTATCGTTCTTTAGCGATATAAATAATTTTCAAGTTATCTTTATATTTTGTTATCGTTCTTTATCAATATAAGTAATATAAATTTAATGTTATATTTGAAACAATACAGTCGCAAATACTAGTGTTAATTTTCTTCTTATGTTATTACATTAAAATTGGCCCAATTCCTCTCCAAGACATCTTGATGATTTGTGGAAGCTCGTCCAGGATGCCTTGCCTGAGAACTGAAAAGACTATCTAGTCGATTCCAAGCCCACTCGATTGCAAGATTTTATTTATTTATTTATTTATTTATTTATTTATTTATTTATTTATTTATTTATTTATTTATTTATTTAAGCTGGTAGAGATAAGACCATCAGGCCTTTTCTTCCCCTCTACCAAGGAATTACAACTACAATATTAATAATACAATTACAATTATAATTATAATTAATATTAAATTTACAAATATAATAAAAATCAAAGTACTAAAAGCTTAACTGATTAATAATAGCTAGACAGTTTATTGTAAAAGTTAAGAAGAGAGAAAAATTTGTCCACATATGCTTCTTTACTTGTGCCTCGATAGCTCAGTCGGAAGAACATCGGAATTTAGATGTCAACGTCTCGGATTCATATTTTCGTCACTCCTTTTCACTTTATTGTGTTACAGGATACTATAATGTAATAATATAAGAAGAAAATTAACACTAAAAAGACGTGATCGAGACGGGAGGAAGATGAGCTAAATATTGAATGGTGGCTTTTTGTTTTGTTTTTTGAACTTTTAATTCTTTGAATTTTCTAAGACAGACGCCAGTAAATTTGTTTTGTTTACGCAACGAAATATATTTTTGTTGAGAATATAATCTTTCTTTCTTTCCATTTGTAGCCATAATGTCATAATAAATAATGACAGTCATGGCATAATGCATTCATGAATCTGATGTTAATTACTAAAACAGTCATAAAAGAGACAGGAGCAATTATATTTTCTCTCTCTCTCGTAAAAACATAAAAAAAAACATAAAAAGCACTAGGTTCTGTTTGAACGTACGATCTCACGAATACTAGCCCGAAACGCTACCATTACGCTACAACAGTAACACATAGAACACTTTAATTGTAACTGTAGATATCAGGCAACAAGTAGGCCTATTCTTAAGCATACATTTCAAAGTGGTATTCGTTTTCGGAGTTTGTACTAATCATTCCAAGTGATCAAACAAAATACATTTTTAAGTTAGGTCTCGTGAATCGTAAACTGTTCAGTCAAAGCAATGAATTTCATGTTGTCAGACAAAATACATTTTAATATTAGATCATACTAATCTACTAATTACCAACGTAATGAACGAGAGATCCAGGAGGAAAATGTAAGCCTACTCTTTTACAAATTATTGAACCATTTAGAAAACACATCCCAACATAAAGATGAGATGTGATAAATAAGTAAATAAGCCAGCCATCGTTATTGTTAATACTATATTATTATTATTATTATTATTATTATTATTATTATTATTATTATTATTATTATTATTATTATGTGTATGTGTTTTGATCCTGGTTGAGTGGAAGAGAAGGCCTGACGGCCTTAACTCTGCCAGGGAATTAAATCTATTATTAATATTATTATTATTATTATATTATTATTATTATTATTATTATTATTATTATTATTATTATTATTATTATTATTATTATTATTATTATTATTATTATAGTATATGGCATTGTGATTTTAGTCTTTGGTGATATCTGGTATTAGTTGGCAACACTGAAGAGACGGCCAAATTAGCCTTTAGGAACTGTTCTTACGCGACCTTCACCATACTTTCATTTCTCTCTTATTTCTACATATGAAGGCAAAGGTAGATTCTACTTTTAATTAAAAATAGCATTTTTAATATAGGATTAGGATGGTTATGAGATAACTTGGCTACTAGAAACAGCGCAGCAGGCCTAAATTTAATTAAATCAAGATGTAAAAATATCACTAGACAAAATGATTTTAGTAGTATCAATTAAATGCGCTCCCTAATAATTTAATGAATATAAAAGGATATGGGATCGGAGTGCATTTATAGATAATATGAAAATGAAAGAAAGATTTGGACTGGCCTGGTTCAGATTGGAGATTTGGAGATTAAGAAATAACAGAGGTAATATACCTCAAGACACGTGCCCATTATGTGGACATAGGGAAGATGACATTCATATTGTTTTTGAATGTCAATATACAAAAGAAATACGGATGGAATTCATAAATGAAAAGTTTCCTACAAATTAATAAAGAAATAGCCATAAGAAACTCATAATTAATAATAATAATAATAATAATAATAATAATAATAATAATATAAAATTACAAAGACAAATAGGTCTATATCTTTTTTGGTCAAAAAAATTAGAATGGAAAAAATAAATGAAATAGCTAGAATTGAATGAATTGTATCAACATATTCAAATGAATTGAGTCTTGCACAAAACTAATCGCAAGTGCAAGATAAAACATATTATATTGAATAGTTAAGTTTAGAAATTATATTAAAAATTATATATATATATATATATTTATAATCAGAAATACAAAAGAATTAAGAAATATAAATACTATTGATACTCTCTATAAAACTATGGTTAGAAGTAAGCTAGAGTATGCATCTGTAATATGGTCACCCCAGTTTCAGTCCCATCAGATGCAAATAGAAAGGCTACAGAAAAGATTTTTACGTTATTTATATTTAAAAAAAAACATCACGTATCGTCTTATGACAAGCAAATTTCATATAATCAGTTACTTTTTGAATTTAATTATAAAACTTTAAAATCTCGACGATTAATAAATAGCCAAATTTTACTCTATAAGACTGTTAATGGTATATTGAATAACTGTGATTTTCTTAAATTCCTTCAGTTCAATGTAAAAGAACAGAATTACGTCATAGGCAACCTTTTATTATTCCTATTCCTAGAACTGTTTTCTTCAAGAACTCTCCATTGTTTGTTATGTGTAATACTTACAACTCTCTGTCTTTAAACTGTGATTCTCAATTGGATTTCAGTTTAACAATTCAAAAATTTCATACAATATTAAAAAGCATTGTATTTCCTTAGATATTTAAATTATGAAGAAGTGTATTATAATGTTTTTACTCAAGTTTTTAAATAATTTTGCATCATTATATTGACATTTGGCACTATATTAACTGTGATATTGTAATATTATAGCATCTATTACCATTATGTATTTTCTTTCTTTTGTTTGTGTTGTTTGTTTTGTTGTTTTTTTTCTCTCTTATTATGTATTTTGTGTATATATCTGTGTAAGCCACCTGTAATTGGAAGCCTGCTTCTGTTGGTGGTGGATTTAAAATAAAATAAAATAAAAATAAATTATATATATATATATATATATATATATATATATATATATATTGTAAATTATAAAGTATGTAATGTAAGGCTTCAATGATTATATGTATGTATATTTTTTCTTTGTCTGTGAACTGTAATAAACATATCATATCATATCTACCAGATTCTACTTTGAAAGTTCCTGAAGTTCATGTCATCTTAGTCACTATCAGACTCTGTCTGGCAACGGCTAAAAGTCCTAGTCAAACATCTTCTGAAGTGCGAGTTAAAAAGGGGAGAGGAGAGATGTGTATTTGCTGCAGTGAAGTCCATTAAGATCTCTTATATCGAATGACAACATCAGTTACAGCATAATGTGACTGAACAGGATATGTTAGGTATTATAATAGCAATTTTCCTCTTCAATTCCTCTCCACGTAAAGCAGAAATGTTTCTAAGTCTGAGATATAGAAGAAATGTCATTTCGCGGGCTATCATTTTTTAAGATCATGCATTATGACACGAACTACCCCCTCTGAGAAAGAAAGTAACTTCCCATAACGTACATCAGCCCAACCCCCAACGCGACGTTTTAAGGAAACAGAATTCACATTCCACTTTCGATTCGCATAAACTTAAAACCACCCTCCAGGCCTCAAACTTAACCAATGAAACAACACCTTACCCCGAGGAGAAGAGAGGAAAAATATAGCACTTCTCCCTTCAGTTCTATCTTTTTACTATTTTATATACCATCGCGACACACCCCATCACCGGCAGAGGGCCATAGTGAATATCTAACTCTCCCTGTTCACAATCCCCTGGTTCTCGAATTTTCAACTGCGAGCCTCTATTTGTTCTAATTATGTAAGGGTGAGAAATACATTCTCTGCCAATATTCCTGTACTGTACCGTGAAGCATTTCAAAGATTTCAAAGCTTTTGTGTTTAAGGGGAGTTGGTCATTATCGCATGCAAAATAATGGTAAAAATAGCCTATCTTCTAGCAGTCACAAATATAATAGTCTACTATTTATCAGTGGTTTTTCATTTTTGTTAGCTATGTGTGTATACATATTAAGCTTTAAAATGAAAAAGAATGGTGACTCTAGAGTAAATCTGTATCCTTAAATTAATTTTTTTAATTAAGCACATTTTTTTTATAAATTCACTACATGTCTGTAATTAGGTACACTCTATTCACTTATTATAACACATATTAAATTGAAAATTTGACCACTTACTGCTAACAGATACTAAAACATACCCTACTAAAATTATTCATATATCTGTAATATAGTAAGTAGTAAGGGCTTATAGTAATCATCACCGTCAATAAATTTAAAAAAAATTGAAGATTAGTATAAGCCCTATGCCCATAATATTACAGATATTTTAATAATTTTAGTAGGGTATGTTTTAGTATCTGTTAGCAGTAAGTGGCCAAAATTTTAATTCAATGTGTGCTATGATAAGTGAATAGAGTGTACCTAATCACAGGTATGTAGTGAATTTATATAAAACATATGTTTAAATTCAAAAATTAATTTAAGGTTAAGATTTACACTAGATTAACCATTCTTTTTTTATTTTAAAGTTTAATGTGTATACATATATCACTAAAAAAATGAAATAGCTGTGATAAACAGTATTACATTTATGACTGCTTGAAAATAGGCTATTTTTACCATTACTTTGCATGCGATAACGTCCAATTCCCCTTAAATGAATAACTGAAGTTTTCCCTTTCAAATACAGCAGAATCACGGATTATCCAGATTTCGTTTATCTGTAGTAGTGGTGGTGGTGGTGGTGGTGGTGGTGGTGGTGGTGGTGGTGGTGGTGGTGGTTGTGGTGGTGGTTGTATTAGTAATAGTAGCAGTAACAGTAGCGAAAATAGTAGTAGCAGAGACAGAAATAATAATAATATTAATAATAATAATAATAATAATAATAATAATAATAATAATAATAATAATAATAATAATAATAATAGCAACGTTATCTCAGTTTTGACGTGACGTCTGGCAATAAAAGTTCGCGAACTTGCAACAGTGCGCGTAAGTTGGCAGCATTGTACGAACAACTAGGTAAGAAATCATAATCTTCTATATCAGTGTCCCACAGCTGTGTTTGTGTCGATGTCTGGTAGTGCCTTGCCAGGGTTGCCAGATTTTCTCAGCAGGAATCAGGACAGATAATGATACTGCATTCCATCCTTAACATGATTACATGTGAAATTTTATGCTTTATTTAACGACGCTCGCAACTGCAGAGGTTATATCAGCGTCGCCGGATGTGCCGGAATTTTGTCCCTCAGGAGTTCTTTCACATGCCAGTAAATCTACTGACATGAGCCTGTCGCATTTAAGCACACTTAAATGCCATCGACCTGGCCTGGGATCGAACCCGCAACCTTGGGCATAGAAGGCCAGCGCTATACCAACTCGCCAACCAGGGCGACAACATGATTACACATCGCAAAAATTCGTCGAATTCATACAAACTGGACAAACAGTTAACCAAGTTTACTATTATTTTGGAAGTGCTGAAAATGCTGCTTGAGAAAGATAGAGGAAGACCAGTTGACAATTTCAGCAACAACCCACGGCTCTTCCATCATGACAATGCACCTGTTCACGAGGCACTGTTTATCAGGGAATTTTTAGTTAGTAAAATACGAGCATCCTTGTTGTACTTTTCTCCCTAAGTTCTGAAGATGGTTATACTAATTGTAAGCTGAAACTAGTCAATTAGACATTTACAAATTTTGTTTTTCATTTAACATGCGAAATTGATCGTCATAAATATACTCCTAAATTCTAATAGGATGATGGAATAGAATTACTCGTGGAAAACGTAAGTACAAAAACCATTTCATAAATGGGGAAAAGATGGTAAATCGGGAAAAGATGATAAATGAGGGAAAGGAGTAAAATGGAGAAAAGACGGGAAATGGGGAAAATATAATAAATAGGGAAAAACAATAAAGAGATAAATGACGGTAACTGAGTAAAAAGACGGCAAATAGGGTAAAGATGGTAAATGAAGGAAAGAAGGTAATGGAAAAAGAAGGATAAATGAGAAAAAGACGATAAGTAGGGAAAATACAGTAAATTGAGTAGACGGTATATGGAGAAACGATGTTAAGTGGGGAAAATACAGTAAATGGGGGAAAGATGGTGAATGAGGAAAAGACAATAAATGGTGAAAAGATGGAAAATTACCATGAGACGGAAACTGGGATAGGTGGTAAATAGGGACATGAAAGAGGATGTGTAGAAGGATAAGATAGAAGAGGAAAAGGAAAAGTGGACATTTCTGAGGAAAAAATACGAAAAGGAAATTAAGAAGAAAGTGAACAAAAATTGGAGAGAATCAAAAGGTATAGTCGAAGAATGGAAAGAGATGAAGGACGAAGATGGAAGAGAAAACAAGATGACACGGGAAAAATAAGGCAACATTTAAAACAATGAAAAGAAATTGAGGAAAAAGAAACAGACAAATGAAAAAAAAATAAAGAAAGAAAAACGGGAAATAGGAGACATCGTAGGAGGAGTAGGAGTAGACGAAAAGTAAAGGGTGGGTAAGATGAAATAGAAGAAGAAAACGAGATGGAGAAGATGATTATGGAAAAGATGAAAGAAGGGATAAGACGATTTATGTAGGTATGAAGAACAAGAAAAGTGGAGAAGACAAGTAAAAGGAACAGACGAATGAGAAGAATAACAGTGAGAGAAAATATGAAAAGGGAAAGAAAGAAGGAGAAGAAAAATCGGGGAATAGAGAAGAAAAAGGAAAGAAAGCGGAGTGAAGGAACACAGGAAAATGAGGAAACAAAGAAGGGAAATAAAAGTCTCTCAGAATCTGCTCGAGATAATCGAAACGCTTCCGTTTGTGGTTAGAAGTGGTCAATAATTTATTAAGCCGAGTGATTTTGTGCCACAACCAATTTTTGTTTATTGAAAGGTCAGTGTTTCAACTGGCGGGCCTGCAGCACGTGTACAAAACAATGGTATGCAGAATATCTCATGCGGTGCTGGGAGATATTTCGTAACTTAATTACAATAAAATTATGTATTTATGAGTTAATTAAAATTTCTCAATATATTGATTTGTTGAAAATAACTAAGGCTCCTAATTAAGGAAATGCTGTATACTTTTGGTAACAGTAGTGCACGTCGGCCAATAGATACTACCCTCCAGTTTCCCTTGCATCTCCATTTTTCTTCTTCAGTGTCTTTTCCTTTAATATCATAATGCTCTTTTATTTTCAATTACTGCACCTGCTCCAACTACTCTATTTTAATTTACTTTTTTTCAGTTCCTCCTTTCTTTAAATCCCTCTGTTTCATCTTCACCATCATTTTCGTATTCGCCTTCCTGCTTTTCTACTCTGTCTTCTCCTTCTTCGTCTTACCACTCTTCTTTCCCTTTGTCTCATTCGTTCTTTAATTTAATTCTGACAACTTTTATTTCCCTTCTTTGTTTCCTCATTTTCATGTGTTCCTTCACTCCGCTTTCTTTCCTTTTTCTTCTCTGTTCCCCGATTTTTCTTCTCCTTCTTTCTTTCCCTTTTCGTATTTTCTCTCACTGTTATTCTTCTCATTCGTCTCTTCCTTTTACTTGTCTTCTCCACTTTTCTTGTTCTTCATACCTACATAAATCGTCTTATCCCTTCTTTCATCTCTTCCATAATCATCTTCTCCATCTCGTTTTCTTCTTCTCTTTCATCTTACTCACCCTTTACTTTTCGTCTACTCCTACTCCTCCTACGATGTCTCCTATTTCCCGTTTTTCTTTCTTTATTTTTTTTTTATTTGTCTGTTTCTTGTTCCTCAATTTCTTTTCATTGTTCTAAATGTTGCCTTATTTTTCCCGTGTCATCTTGTTTTCTCTTCCATCTTCGTCCTTCATCTCTTTCCATTCTTCGACTATACCTTTTGATTCTCTCCAATTTTTGTTCACTTTCTTCTTAATTTCCTTTTCGCATTTTTTCCTCAGAAATGTCCACTTTTCCTTTTCCTCTTTTATCTTATCCTTCTACACATCCTCTTTCATGTCCCTATTTACCACCTATCCCAATTTCCGTCTCATGGTAATTTTCCATCTTTTCACCATTTATTGTCTTTTCCTCATTCACCATCTTTCCCCCATTTACTGTATTTTCCCCACTTAACATAGTTTCTTCATATACCGTCTACCCTCAATTTACTGTATTTTCCCTATTTATCGTCTTTTTCTCATTTATCCTTTTTTTTCCATTACCTTCTTTCCTTCATTTACCATTTTTACCCTATTTGCCGTCTTTTTACTCAGTTACCGTCACTTATCTCTTTATTGTTTTTCCCCATTTCCCGTCTTTTCTCCATTTTCCTCCTTTCCCTCATTTATCATCTTTTCCCTATTTACCATCTTTTCCCCATTTATGAATATGCTACTGGTAAAGAAAGAATGATGCTAAAACTCATCAGGAAGAGGAGGAAAAGGAATTGGTTCGGTTATTGGTTGAGAAGAAAGTGCCTACTGAAGGATTCACTCGAAGGAATGGTGAATGGGAGAAGAGTTCGGGGTAGAACAAGATATAAGGTGATAGACAACATTAAGATATATGGATCATATGAAGAAACGAAGAGGAAGGCAGAAAATAGGAAAGATTGGAGAAAGCTGAGTTTGCAGTGAAAGACCTGCCCTTGGGCAGAATACTGAATGAATGAATTCCCCATTTACCGTTTTTCCCCTCTTTATCGTCTTTTCCCCATTTACTATCTTTTCCCCATTTACCATCTTTACCCATTTATTGTCTTTTCCCCATTTCCCGTCTTTTCTCCATTTACCGTCTTTCCCCATTTCTCATTTCACATTTCTCCATCTACCGTTTTTTTCCCCACTTACAGTCTTTTCTCTCTTTACCGTCTTTCTCAATTTACTGCCTTTTCCCCATTTTCTGCCTTTCTCCCATTTACAGTATTTTCCCCATTTACTGTCTTTTCCCATTTACCATTTTTCCTCCATTTCCGTCTTTTCTCCATTTACCATCGTTCCTAATTTACTGTATTTTCCCCACTTATCGTCTTTTCCCTCTACACCGTCTTTCCCCCATTTACTGTATTTCCTAATTTACCACTTTTCCCTCATTTACTGTCTTTCCCTCATTTCCGTCTTTTCTCCATTTGCCATCGTTCCTTATTTACTGTCTTTTCCCCACTTACCGTCTCTTTCCTCTATACCGTCTTTCCCCATTTACTGTCTTTTCTCATTTACCATATTTCCCCCATTTACTGTCTTTCCCCCATTTACGTCTTTTCTCCATTTGCCATCGTTCCTTATTTACTGTCTTTTCCCCACTTACCGTCTCTTTCCTCTATACAGTCTTTCCCCATTTACTGTCTTTTCTCATTTACCATATTTCCCCCATTTACTGTCTTTCCCCCCATTTCTGTCTTTTCTCCGCTTACCATCGTTCCTAATTTACTGTCTTTCCCCCGTTTACCGTCTTTCCTAATTTATTGTCTTTTCCGCATTTCTCGTCGTTTCTCCCACTTATCGTCTTTTCCCTCTATACCGTCTTTCCCCCATATACTATCTGTTCCCCATTTCCCGTCTTTTCCCTCTAAACCATCTTTCCCAAATATAGCCTACTGTCTTCTCCCCTTTACCGCCTCCTTCCTATTTAAGGCCTTCTGCCCATTTACTGTCTCCTCCTCATTTATTGTCTTCTTCTCATTCAACGTTTCCTTCCAATTCACTGTCTTCTCCTCATTTATTACCCTTTTCCAACTTGCCATCCTCTCCCCCTTTACCACTCGCTCTCTTTTCTTTGTCCTCCTCCACATTCTCGTCTCGTGGCACGTGCACTGTGTCCAATGAACAACATACACGCTGTAGCTGCTCGCCGGGCTTTTCAAACTTATTCCACTGCACATTAGTAGAGGAGCCACGCATAGTTATTGAATTAAGTAGGGCTGTAGATGTAGTTTTTAATCGATTAATCGGTCGATTGTTGAGCAAATTAATCCGTTCAAACAATTAGAGTTGCATTCTATTGGAAGCAGGAAGCATGCGGATTTATAACAAACAAGCCAGGCCACGTGTCGGCGTGCAAAATGCCTCGATTATTTGCCTTTGATTATTAAGCCCTGCTTTCAAAATGCAGCGCGCCGAGTCTTTGCTCGAATCCCGCCCGCTTCACAATCCAGAGCGCCAACTTCATACCGCAATACCACAACTTCATTTTGTGGCTCTTCTCATCCCAAGAATTTGCCATTATCTAATAAGCACTTGCTTTTTTTTTACGTGGTTATTTAACGACGCTGTATTAATTACTAGATTATTTACCGTCGGTGGAATTGGTAATAGTGATATGTTACTATGTTAATTAATCAGCCCAAGCGGGAATAGAACCCACGCCCGAATGCAACTCCGGGTCAGGAGGCAAACGCGCTACCGTCGGAGCTACGTCATACGTCAGTGAATTACTTGCTTACTTACCGTCGTTCCTATAACTATGGTCCACGATACAACTATTCAAAAAACATTGTACAAGTAACATAGACCGTTCGTAGTGACTTGACTTCAAACTACAGTACCGGTACAGCAAAAATGTAGATAAACGAGGTACTACGTTATGGAGTACAAAATTTGTGTGTTCCAGGACCATAGTTATGGGAAATGATGGTACTTTTCGACTCTCAACGAATTCATGGAAAAGCAACACTGTAACACTGTCCTATGTCTGTACATAATTATCATATAAACAAAGTATTCTAATATTCAAAACAATGCTTATTTTGTACATTACTGAATTCCTTTCTTTCTGGCTGACTGAAAGATGTACTCTAATGGCCTTAACTCCACCAAAATAAATACATGCATATATTAATTAATTAATTAATTAATTAAACAAATATAGTACATTATGCAACGAGCCTATAATGATAGCAATTAAGACGCAAGTATGTTTGTTTATGAAACGAGCGCAAGCGAGTTTCATAATTTTCGTACGAGCGTCTTAATTACCATTATAGGTAAGTTTCATACGACTTTTTATGCTCGACCATATTTCTAACTTGAAATTATTCAGAAGTATCATTTTATTTGTAACTGACTCAAGATCGGAAGTGACCTTGTGCATAGCTTGTGTGAGATGTCCCCAGACGCGAAAGTATTGATTTTTTTCGAGGAACAATAATGTCATTGACCTTGATGTAGAGAATAACATGAACTAATTTTGGTATAACCTGGAAATTGATTTAGAATTGAAAAACGAGATGATAAATTGAATTTATTTGAATATTATTTACAATTAACGCTAATTATTATAGTAACAGATCATAACCTTCTGTGACAGTATTGGATTTCCAGCCTCCGTGACGTTTCCCTCGTTATCTTTCGATTGCATATCCGAGAATAATCGAAAACCTGAACTTTAATGAATAGGTGTACTTTAATGACATGCATTAAAGTACTGCTACCAGGTGTATAATTACTACATTTCGGCATGGCCGAGCATAAAAATATTTATTAAATTTATTGTAATACTTACCCGAATTTGATGACAATTTCTCCATGCACTTATATGAATAAAACTGCAAATTTAAAAAAAAAAACATCAATCAAAAATATGTATACTAAATGCTCAATTAACAGATATTCCATAAGTATACGAAACCATTGAATAATGTAACATATTGCTTCTACTACACAGGGCTTTCATTTTAAAACTTCCCGGTTTAAACAACTAATTATTTAAATTGAATTTAATTTAAACAAAAAAACACGTCAGTTTATATATTGAGGGGGAAGTCTGAAACCAGACTTAATTGCATTTTAGATCTTGCATTTAAACTTTATCACAACAGATATTATGTAGGCCTACATCACAAACAATGACTGTAACTAAAAAACTAAGCGAAATTGACAATATGTTTATATGAAATTTTTTGCTTGTTTTCAGGTCATCTATTAATTAACCAGAGCTTTCCCATCGTAAGACAAGTAAAAATTAATAATTATTCACATCTAACTCTGGCTATAACAGAATCTAATTAGCTATCCCCTTTTACAGATCGATGGAGTCATCAAAGAGTAATTGGCTGGTCTCCTGTTCTGAGAAAAATCATCAAAGAGCCAATTGGCTATTACCGTTATGATCAGGCTTCGAGACTTTGGACCAGATACAATAAGTTTACTGTGCTTGTACTATAGGTTGTTGACTCACTGCAGGTAGTGAAAGGTAGAGATGTGTTGAGGTAACAACGTTGCTATTTAGAATAGAGTACGGTAGTATGGGGAAACGCACACATATTTGGACATTCTGAAAGTAAATATACATTACACTATGACAAATCTCAAAAGATTGTGAAAAGCATTTATTCTCCTGTCTTTCATAAGCATTTGTGCTTAATTACACACAGTGTTAATGGTGGAAATAAACATGTAGCAATTTTAATTTCTTCATTTATCCTATTGGTCATCTTTAGGAATTGCAGTTACAGTACAGAATTGCAATGTAGGCTACTACAAAATAAAAACAAAAAACCTTACATTATTGCAGTCTCTAAGAAACAGTCCTTTATTCTCGGGTGACTCTATGTCCACTAATTTGCTGTTTATGTTACACAATGCTCCATATTCGTTATTTTTACATAAAATTGATTTCCACTTCTGTTTTACACGTTCAGTAACCGGTGTACTAGTGCCTCATTAATTCTCTGCGTCATTTCCTCAACTAATTTGAGGGCTTCCGGCATCTCTTGCTCTGACTTTTCTAACCGTGTAATAGTTTCAGACACAGTTTGAAAATAGGGTGGTACGAAAACCAAATTATTCATCAGAATCTTCAAATCCATAGCGTTTTCCTTTGCGTATTTGTTGTCATTCATTCTACAATACCCCCACCCACTGTACGCTTTACCACTAGCCTATACTCAGTACGCCGTTATGCGGATTTCCCCCTGAACTGCTCTATCGGGTCCGAAGTCTCGAAGCCTGCTTATTATGATTAAATCCTATGCGTACGAATATTTAAACAGCCGAATTGGTTATTACCGTTTCGTTGCCTAGACTTCGACCACTTCTCTTCTTAGTTGGTATCCTCACGTTTCTATCTCCTCTTCGTCAGCTCGCTGTACTTCTCCCCCCCCGTATGTTGTAGCTAATAAGTTATGTCTATTTTAGGTTTTTCTCCCTTCGAAATTTTCTAGCGCTCCTTCAGTGGAGCAGCGAAACCTGAAATGAGACAAATGGCCAACAGGCTTGGAGCTCAAATATTCAGTTTTTCACAGCCCCAACTTCCTTGCAAGGACGTGTTTTCACGTATCTTTAAAGTTTCTCCTCCCGTTTTCCTCTTTCATTCATTCAAGACAAATCACGTAAAGTTAAAATAATTTTTTTTTTCGTATCAAAGAGAACAAAAATACATACAATTCAAACTCGATTAAAAAATTACTACCTACTTACTTAAAGCGAGCAGTGTAGAAATCAATTACGTACAATATATTATGTAATAAAAATGAAATTTTGTCATAACTTGTGCCATAACAAGAGCAACTGTACAGTAGTGGCAAAGAAACCAGACTGACACTTGTAGCTGATACAAAAGAATCCTGTGCTGTGTCTTGTGTCAAACTGTGGTAATTTCAATATGGATAGTGAAGCCAGAGGTATGTACTGCTATTTAATGTAAAAATACGCAGTTATCTTTGCCGAATAGAGGTAGAAATGTAATATTGATGCCAGATGAAAATAAAACTCTCAAAATTTTTTCGTCTGTAAGTTTGAGGCACTGAAGGAAAGAAAAGACGGTAAGAATCGAACAAATGCAATAAATTTAATTGTTACAATTAATTATACAAGTGGATGTGTTTTGTGACTAGCAAAATTTGAATCTGTGACTCTGAAATCAGCTACAAGGGTCGGTCCGGTTTTTTTTCCACTACTATACATAAGTTATAACTGGTTTACGTATAGGCCTAACCCAGATTTAAAAAAAATGAAACATATTCGACAGATTCCAGAATCGAACATTTATGAGAAGAGACCGGATTTTTATGTAATTACTAGGGAAAGGGATTTGGAGTATTATAAAGAATGGTGAAACGTAGTATAGATATTCGTAGCTCAGTGACTGTCAAGCGAGCTGCGTCACAGAGCATGGACGAGTACAGTCCACTTCATACAAATTTACACGCAACGTCTGTAAATTGAAATATGGAATAGTTTAATGACATATAGTGGCCTACATACATAATCTGCATTTCATTTTGAACTACATGTGTTTTTCTTGGCAACGTACAAGACACCAATAAACAACATTACAAATATACATAATTAAATATCTATCTCTGCGTCCTCGCGTGTCAGAAATATTGATGGCTGATAGACAGTTGTCTTCTGTATGGAACTCGCCTCTGAATATATGTGTGTTTTTCTGTCAGGAGCGTGTCAAATTAAAACTTTTATTTATAATATCATGAAATATGATAATATGTATACAACGTATACTATAGTATTTACAATACATGCATATACTACAATATTTATAATATAGCCTAATACAGTATCATTAAATGTTGAACAAAATGTAGAACCAAACGAAATGGCATTTTCAGTTAATGATATGTTTTGTTGATGAAACAATTATTCCTGCTGTGCCTTGTTATAATAAATTGTAAATATCATTTTCAAATTTTCAAAATACAACTTTGTTCTGTTGCAAGGAAGGAAATTTTTTAACATGGAAAAACTCCGCTCTACATCTGCAGAGACAATTGGAGAGTACTTGAAACATGATACGTCAATTAAATTCATATGTTGAATGACGTCATTGGGACACCTTTGTTAGTACATCTGAAATCCGACTAAGAATACTGTACCTATCATTTTTAATCAAAACTCTGTTCATTTTTTCACCAACACGTTTTACTACTTCACCTTCTAAGTTTATCTACAATAGTCCTCATAATATTTATTTGCTCAACTAGTTCTACTCCTGACTTTCCTAATCGAATAATGGCATCCGGTAAATATAACAAATTTTACTTAATATCCATGACTTCTTTTTCGATTGTGCTATCATTTATAGCAGTTCCTGGCATATTTGGATCGCAGCCGCGTCATCGTGGTCGAAAGACTGGACCACTTTCTTCACAGATTTGAGGTGATGTGCGTAATAATTGCAAGCTTATAACCATGACCCCCATCTCTTACGAACTGGACATGGGGGAAGCGACAATTTAGGGAATTATTTCCTGAATTTTGATACCCTATCTGGAGCTTTTACAAATATAGGCTAGTCTTTCAATTTTGTATTGTTAGTTGGTTTCACTTTCGGCATTGTACCTTCACTTCACTACTCTGAACTGTAAACCTGCATGTTGAAGATCTTATGGGACAACTGTCCCGTTCACCTGTTGTTGACGTGCAGAGATCTGCGAGTATGTCATGGAGGGGAGGACTTGGTATAAAGGGTTGTAAACAAATGGCTGTGTAGATGCCAATACTAGCGTTTACTGCTCCAAATTCCGTTCCCTAGTAATTACATATTATATTCCTTTCAACCTAACCGTATATAAATAACAAATCTTTGCGAATCTTGTAATTACCATTAATATAATCAAATTTGATACTACATATTTTACATATTTACCTCACATTACATATTATGGCTAGGTATTACATAAATCTACATATTTAGGAGGTTTATTCATTTTTACTTCTCTAAATGGAAAAAAAAACCTTCTGTTAGTGAAGTTTACAATTTGAAATACACAGATTTAAAAAGCCTTTCTACCTATCCAAGAAAACATATATTTCGGCACGAAACATAACGTCCTTAGTTCCAGCCAAACAACAGTTTGTAAATGCCTATAGATTGAGGTTTTAGTAGGTACTTTGTTTCTTACAGAGAGCAACTAAAATGCATGTGTCCCACATCTCTTCTTATTTTCTCCTAATCCAGTAAAGCGAAACAGTGCTTGCAGTACTGTTGTGTCATTCATTTCACTCAGTTCTCTAGTTTTAGTACTTACAGTATAAAGTGCAAGTGAATTTATCTACTGCTTTTAACTAACTAAAATGGCCCTTGTATCTTCAATCCTAACAATAAAAATAAAATCGTGGATTGCGATGGACGAAGGTTTCACTACAGATGGAAAAATTGCAATGTGTCAAGTATGCGGTAAAAAAGTCGGGTGCTCTATGAAATCACAACTGGAGAGTCTTACCTATCCTATACCTGCCACATATTGATATTAAATATTTCCATGATTTTACATATTTTGGTACATATTCAGCTTATTTTTCTTACATAAATATATACATATTTCACACCTTGATGTTACATAAAAATCCGGTCCCTATTTATGAGAGACATATTAAGACGAGCACCGATTCTGGAACTGCACAAATGCAGACCTACGATACGAGATTTTAAACAGAAGGTTTTAGATACAGAAACTGGACCGTGTTAGATTGCAGCACAATTTGTGCCTGGGATTGTGTCTGGAGAGAACACTTGGTTTCAAGTGTATTACAGATCCTCAGCGGATGACGAAAAATTGACTGATACAGAGGGAGAAGAGAGGGGCGGCGATGAAGGGGTGGCGGGGTGGGAATGAAAATACCGCAGCTCACACATCGGAATATAGCTGCGAGCCAGCCGTCCTCGTGCTTCCACTTCTATCTCTCTTCCTTCTTTTTTTCCCCTTCTATAACTTTCGCTCGAGAACTTCGCTGACACCGGAGAATTTCCAATGACGCCTTCTACCTACTTCTTCTTGCATGAAGTCATCAACTTTTTGTTATTTTCGTGAGGTCGTATCACAAGTCACGATTATCTTAGGGGGTATTCAACCCTCCCATCCACCACCACCACCACCACCACCACCACCAGCACCCTCAGATCTACTTACCGCTTCTCTCTTCATCTTTTCTTCGATCTGCTTTTCTCTCTGACACGTGATCTCTGTATAGGATGTTTCATTTCAGCTTCGTTTACTGTAAACAATAATAATAATAATATTAATAATAATAATAATACTTACTTACAAATGGCTTTTAAGGAACCCGCAAGTTCATTGCCGCCCTCACATAAGCCCGCCATCGGTCCCTATCCTGAGCAAGATTAATCCACTCTCTATCATAATATCCCACCTCCCTCAAATCCATTTTAGTACTATCCTCCCATGTACGTCTCGGCCTCCCCAAAGATCTTATTCTCTCCGGTCTCCCAACTAACACTCTATACGCATTTCTGGATTCCCCCATACGTGCTACATGTCCTGCTCATCTCAAACGTCTGGATTTAATGTTCCTAATTATGTCAGGTAAAGAATACAATGCTTGCAGTTCTGCGTTGTGTAATTTTCTCCATTCTCCTGTAACTTCATCGCTCATAGCCCCAAATATTTTCCTAAGCACCTTATTCTCAAACACCCTTAACCTATGTTCCTCTCTCAAAGTGAAAGTCCACGTTTCACAACCATACAGAACAAGCGGTAATATAACGGTTTTATAAATTCTAACTTTCAGATTTTTTGACAACAGACTGGATGATAAAAGCTTCTCAACCGAATAATAACAGGCATTTCCCATATTTATTCTGTGTTTAATTTCCTCTTGAGTATCATTTATATTTGTTACTGTTGCTCCAAGATATTTGAACTTCTCCACCTCTTCAAAAGATAAATTTCCAATTTTTATATTTCCATTTCGTACAATATTCCCGTCACGAGACGTAATCATATACTTTTTCTTTTCGGGATTTACTTTCAAACCTTTCTCTTTACTTGCTTCCAGTAAAATTCCCGTGTTTTCCCTAATCGTTTGTGGATTTTCTCCTAATATATTCACGTCATCCGCATAGACAAGCAGCTGATGTAACCCGTTCAATTCCAAGCCCTCTCTGTTATCCTGGACTTTCCTAATGGCATACTCTAGAACAAAGTTAAAAAGTAAAGGTGATAGTGCATCTCCTTGCTTTAGCGCATCTGACAGAAACTGACCTGTACGGACTCTGCTGTACGTTTCACTGAGACACCCTTTAATTAATCGAAGTAGTTTCTTGGGAATACCAAATTCAATAAGAATATCATATAAAACTTCTCTCTTAACGGAGTCATATGCCTTTTTGAAATCTATGAATAACTGATGCACTATACCCTTATACTCCCATTTTTTCAGTATTACCATTAATTTTACTGCTTTTGCTACTCTTATTGTTTCAATGTATATTTCACTTCTGGTAGTGTGAAAGAGAATGCCTTAACTCTACGAGAATAAATAGCTTAAATAAATAAATAAATAAATAAATATAGCCCGCAGTTCTTCGTAAAAATCTCATTTCTTCTACAGGTAATCTTGGAGTCGAATAGTCCAGACTTTGCTGCCATAGCTGTGAACTGTTCGTGCCAGAAGCTTATAGGCTATAATTTGAGTCTTGTATGTTTTTGGACTTTTGTGACTGGAAAGACTTGGTTAATGATTCTCGGAGATCTATCATAATTTTGTATTTTATTAGAAATAGCACACTCTTCAATGTATGTTAGGGTGTAACCTAAATACTTGAAGGAGTCGACCTACCACAGTATGAAATTTTCGATGCAAATCATACTTCTCACTGGCTGTTTACCCTTAAAAGCCATTCTTTTTTCATATAACTAAAAATAGGATAACTACTTTTACTCATCTTGTATGGATATGATAAGATGAAAGATGATATTATGTCTAAAAATTAGAGAAAAGGTTTTCACATATGTGAATATTCTTGCGTGTTACAGAATTTTAAAATTTCTCGACTTAACTACTGTACGTACTTGATATTGTTTGCGCAGAAGCAAATCATTATGTTTTATGTACGCTACACAGAGCACGTTGACAGGTCAGAACTACAGTATAGAAAAATTGAATGTGAGATGGTCAAAGAAAGAGACGACTAGAGAAAAGGACAGAGAGCAAAAGAGCGAGAGATGATGTAGAACAAAAAACAAACGCAGTTCGCTGCGTGCTGCTCTTTTTTTTTTTTACTCTATTTTTAACAACAGTAGAGCATCGAGCTGCGAGATTTTCAACGCGTTCAAGTGACTATCGTCATATCTGCCATTCTGGAGGACTTCCCACTTGTAACTTGCAAACCTCGGTAAAAATTTTTTTGTTCCTCATCATTATTTTTATTTGTAAAACATAATAATCAAGGCAAAAGCCTTGATTTTCATTCCCTCTTGCTCCTATTGTCTCTTCATTGTGTGCCCGAGCATGGAACTAATTATTACAGCCAATTAAATAGCATACAGCGATGATAGCACAAGTGTCAAAATTTTTTTTTTCTGGAGGGATGGAGAGGGAGGATCGGAGGGGGTATAATGAATGGATGTTCACCAAGTGCTCATATTTCATCCCCTGCATAACATAGATAGTTGATGGATGAGAGTGCAGATTAATTTTTAACCACGTACTCACTGTTTTCGCATTTTATGATACTGTATATGTCACAAGCCAGTTATGTAGTGATGTCGGTAATTTAAACCTTTAAGCTTTTGTTCCTCATTTTTGTGATACTGTAATTATAAAATCCGATATTCGTGACACTCTAATCTAGATGTAACCCCCAATAAATGGGAAAAATATATATATTATTTTGTTGGGAATTAAACAGTTATTGGGAAAGTGTCGTAATAAAGAAATTTGTCAATATGTTGGGGCATAAAAAAAGTTTTCATTACCGGTACTAAAAAAAAAAAAGAATATGTAACATGATTAAAAATCACCCCTCTGAGCCTAGAATGTCTTTCCTTTGTGTCAATAGGATTTCGTGCTTTCCATATACAGTTTAAATCCTTGTGGTTCAGGATAGCTTAGCGTCTGCATATGTACAGCACACCGTAATGAGATTACGCAGGTTGGCAATAAAACGCGTGACATAAAACTCACAGATGTACTACCACCACCACTAAATCACCATCAATATCACAGCCGTCAACATCTTGAATTCACCTCCATTCCCACCATCATCATCATCATCGCTATCAGAGTGCTGCATTGGAGTTAAATCGCTCGCTTGAACTCGTCGAGTGTCGCACCCTCGAGTGAGATACGATCGGTAGAGATACGTTCGTAATAAATAGAAGCACAGTACAAGGTCATCTCACCTACATGTCTTATCTTGTATGGAAGGCGACAGATAAGATACACATATGTTTTGCTCATTACTGGAACAGTCAATGGAACGTACCAAAATAGGAACATGAAATTATAAATAAAATAGTATGAAACACTTCGATATACAGTTATTATTGCTAATTAATAATTACTCAATATTTGATTTACCACATATATAATATTATGATAGGTCCATACATAGTATTCCGCCTATATACTGCGACAATGTAGAAACATTTTGCAAAATATTATTGATATAGTAGTAGATTAATAACAATATTAGTACAGAGATAACGTCACAGAAAATATAATAAAACGAATAATCATGCTGCACAACTGTTACAGACGCAAAGATTGCTACACTAATTATTATTATTATTATTATTATTATTATTATTATTATTATTATTATTATTATTATTACTAGAAAACTTGATACAGTTCTTGAATTATCGTGATTGTGTTCTCCGTGTATAATAATTACATTTACATCCAATAACATCTATTAGATGTGGCAAAAACAAAATGGAAAAAAAAAAACATTTACCTACAACATTTATATTACATTTTAAAGCAAGTTTTGTAGTTGTATTATGGAGAGGTTAGTTAAACACTGCAAAGTTTTGAAATGATAAACATCTATGATGTTACTACACAGTACATCACTGTAACAAGAACGAATGTCTAATGCCCGGCTTATACCGTTCGAGGATTTATCGCTCGTGACAATTTTACCCATCATGCATGTACACTACCTATCGGATTATGGTATGAACTACTTGGCGCTCGAGCGAAAACGTCCGATGCAGACCTCTGATCGCTATCATCGCCAACAGCATTACCCATAATAATAATTTTACTTATACCACCATCTTCATCAACACTACCATAATCTTCAGCACCACTAGACCATTAGCATAATCACCAGAACCATCACCACTAACAGAACCATCACCATCACCAGCATAACCAACATCATGACTAGCGTAACCATCACAACCACCACTACCACAAATTTAGCACCACTATACAACGTCCATAACCATCAGAACCATAACCATTATCATAATCATCACGACCACTAACATAACAATAACCACACCAGCACTACCATAATCATCACAACCACAATCACTACCACAATCTCCAATACCACTACCATAACTTTGAATACCACAATACTACTAAAATAACCATCAGAACCACCACCACTATATTAACCACGACATCCACCAACACTATCATAACCACCATCACCATAATCACCACCATTACCATAAAAATCACCAGCACTAACACAACCATCACTAGCACTAATATAACCATCATCACCACAACCATAACCATCACTAGTAACATAACAATCACAACGACCATCACTACCATAATAATCATAACCATTAACTTAACCATCACCACTACTACCTCAACCATCAAAATTGCACCACTATCATCACAACCACCACTACTGCCATGAAAACGACAGCACTAACATAACCATAACCACCACTAAAATAACTATCACCAGCACTAACACAATCATCACCACTACTATCATAACAATCACAGCTATCACCACTATCATCACAACCACACCACTGCCATAACCATCACCACCACTACCATGGCAATCAGCAGCACTAACCTAACCATCATCACCAATACCATACCATCACTACCATTACCATAACCATCAACATTACCACTGCTACAACCATCACTACGACCACAATTATCCTACGGTTATGAAGTTATAAATCTCGACCACTAACAACAACCACAACCATATTCACCACTATCTCAAACTATCGTAATCACCATCCACTACCATCATCACCACAGCTGCCATTATCATCATTTTCAATCAGGTCTACCACCATTACCACCTCCACCACTCGGGTTCAGATTTCTAGGATTCAACTTCTAAATTTTCTTTGTTGCTGTACCGAAAATTATAACACAGTTTTCCATTTCATTCCTTGTTTCTCAGTGAATGCTATCGAAAAAAAATCTCAAGAAAGAATAAATCGGTGGTTGTGTTGAAACATCTACCCCTGAGACGAATTCTTCTCGAATTCAGAAATGAAGAAAAGTAAATAAACAAAAAAAAAAAATCAAAAACACTTTTCTTTAAAATAAAGCAATGGATTTATAATGTTATACGTTATTTTACAAAGGAAGCCTATTAAAATTTAAGAACTGCCTCATTTATATCCTATGTTAATCTTCTATTAACAAATATTCAACCATTTTCAGAAGTATCTAGGCCTAGACTTTCGAATTCAAATAACTCAAGCAATCTTAGATCTTCTAATTCTAGCATTATCATTCTCCGATTTTCGTGGATAATATATATATATATTATCCACGAAAATCGTAATTGTATATATATATATATATATATATATATATATATATATATATATCGCACGCATTCAACAATATCAGTGCTGTGTTTCTTGAAGGCTTCTAGAACATGGATCACTTTCAATGCATTCCGAGCCATCGTCGAAGCGCTGGAATGACAATTTTATCTAGTCTTCACTAACAGAATTATAACCGAAAGCCCTTTTACCATTCGAAGACATTCCGCGAATGAACATCCAAGTTGGAAGAAAAATTTTGATTTGCTAATCTACTCGCTCTGTCGGACAGAGTAGCCCCACATAAGAATGACCGTTAACGAATGCGCAGTAAGGTACTCTTAGCCGCCTCGGGAGCTCAGTTGGCAGATCATTGGTTTAAGGCTCGTATTCATAGTCGACACTTTATATCACCACTTTGCAAAGTGACACTTTTGACGAAAGTGGCTCTTTCATATTAGTGGTATTCATAGACGATTGAAGAAGTGCACTTTACAAAGCATCACTTTACGCCAGCAAAGTGTAGAGTTACAATTTGGTTGGTAATAGAAGTCCCACAATGCCTTTCAAAACAAGTGAACAAACAATAACAAATTAATGACGTATAACCTACAAATTACAATGCTTGTGATTTGAATTGGGAGCCTAATTGATCGCGCGAGAAAGAAAATATATATTTAAAGTTGTTTTATTTCAGTTTCTAGTTTTTGTTGCCGATAGTTTAGATTATTTCAGTCAGTTGAGATATATAGTCTAATATTTTATTAAATAATTAGTGATACTGCTGGTGAAATTAGGTTAGGTTTTGTACAGTACATAGCTGATCCATTAATTTATATAGTTAGATTAGGTTCTGTACATATCTTTTTCATTGATATATGTCCTTAAGTTTAATTTTGTATGTATCCGTTCCACTGATTTATATAGTTCGGTTAGATTTTGTACATATCTTCTAATAGTTTATATAGTTAGGTTAAGTTGGATTGAGTAGGTTAAGTTTTGTGCATATATATATATATAATTAAATTTATATCATTACGTTAGGTTTTATACGTTTCTCCTTCATTGATATATCGTGTTATTTCCTTTATTTTCATTTTTGTCTTTTTCGTGAATAGTGAATAGAAGTAAAAAAAGAATCAAATAAACACATTACTACTGCTATTATTATTATTATTATTATTATTATTATTATTATTATTATTATTATTTTCTCTCTCTCGTTTCCATTATTGCCTGCTCTTCAGGAATATTTTGAATGCCAAATGTTTCTAGAATGCATAACAAAATAGGCCTAGGCCTAATAGTATGAGATCTCTTTTCATGGTGAGGTTATGACTGCACATGAACTAGAGACAGTAGCAGTCTTACTAATAAAACGTGTATAGTTTTTATACGAGACTTATGCAGAGTTGAGACAGAAAACGTTACTAATAAACCGTGAATAAGCTATGGACGTATAAACAGGCTGTAACTATACAATGGGAATAGCTTTGCAGTAGTTATATACACGAAACCCCTTGTTTAAGCGTTGTATATAGGAAAAAAATGGCCGCCCCTTTAACAGCTGTTCGTATCGACTGTCATTTTATGATGATGTTTACCTTGTAACCACAGAAGAACAAACCAAAGATCATAGAATTATTAGAATAATATTATTGTAGCTTGTACTCTTTGACAAAAATGTAGTGTGGTAATCGATTAGAGCCAGTTGTACTATCGATATTTAACACGCCACACTAGAGCGCTCTACCGGATCCAGTAGAGAACCTCAGATATTCTATTACCTTTCGTAACGAAGTAATGACGAAACGATGACGTAGCTGTGTAACAGTTATACTGTTATACACGACGTATGTAGTGATTATTAGTAAGGAATTTACACACGAATTATAAACGAGCTACTCATTGTATAAGTATAAGACAGTTAAACGTCTGTATATAGAGTTTTTATTAGTAAGACTGTAGATGTATTGCTTACCGGCGTGAAAATATATATTACCGGTATCAAAACAGTAATGATTATATCAACATCAAGATAAATCTTATCTCAAAATACAGGTAGTCAACAAAAATCAAAATCATTTTAAACCCAATGCCAATTTAAGATAGTTATGCCTACATTAGATTGAAGTTAGTTTAATATTATTTAAGTTAAAAAATTCGTTTCAGTAATAAAAAATAGGTTATATAGGCATATCTACCTACATATCACTTCATCGAATTGAGGTTATAAATATACGAATGTTACTACAGAAATATCTGAACTATAATATTATATATATTAATGTATGGTACATATCTGTAGTATAGAATTTTAATGCAGTCAATAACTGCATTATTGGAGGCACTGGCAAACCTCTATTATTCGTTTTTGTCAGCCAGTCATCGAAAAGATTAGCAATCTCAATAAGTTTCTTTATCAGATTGGAACCGGTTTTTTAAATTCTATATAATTATAAAATTCCACGGGATTGTCTTTAGGCCTATCTCTAATGTAGCGCTTTTGTACATTGTGCCATCTCTTCCGCACGTTCTAATAATCGACAACTTCCAAGACGTCCGCCATTTTTCTACAAAGTGTCACTTTCGGCTCAAAGTGTGGTCGGAACTACACTTTCAACCAAAGTGTTCCTTTGCACCAAAGTGTCGACTGTGCACGGAAAAGTGATACTTTGCGTCTTCCAAAGGACACTTTACTCGAAAGTGTCGACTACGAATACCAGCCTAAGATGACTATGGACTCAGATTCCAAACCCGCTGATGGTGGAGTTGTATTTGTAGTGGACATAGCCAAGGCTTCTTTCTCGAGGCTCTTCAGTTTACTTCAATAATTCCACCGTCACTCTATAGTTCAATAGGCTATTCATTATGACAACTTCATTAACTAAAACGGTGCGCAATGATGCAGTATTGTGACTAGCGTACAAGTGGCAACCGTATAAGTCAGTCATGTCAACTGATGCCCATAGGCACAAGCGCGCGCTTTAGAGCTCAGAAGAGCCTGAGCGCTTTACAACGTAAAGGAAAGAGACAGACGAAAGAGGTATTAAGATGCCGCTTGGTCGAGCTATAGGCCTATACAGGGATGGCCAGTTCTGATTCCATCGATAAAGGGAAGAGAACTTATTAAAACTGTATCTATGTTAATTTTTATATTTGTCTGAGAAGTACAGGGACATCATTTTATTTTTACTAACATTTTCAATATTAACCTGTCTATACCTTTAGAGAACCGGAAACACCGTTCGTTACCCCTTTCCACGACTGGAGTTCGATGATACTGGCGTAAAACACAAACACATCACTTTACTTGGTATAGGAGGGAAGAAAAGTAGTTCGTCCATTTACGTAAACTAGGAAATATCGCAATTTTGAGTTCGATAATTTTCATTAGGTTTTTATTTAATCAAAATGCAGTACTGTATTAAGAATAAGTGTTTTTACTAACGAACTGAGTTATCCATGCGAACGTATTCATTATGCAGTATATATTATACTTTATACAGCACATTAGCGTACAATATAGAGAATGAAGTTAAATTGAAAAATAATCATAATATGGATATTTAAACACATTTTTGAAAATAGTGGCCGTTCATTTCGATACAGGCTTCAGTTCTTTTGTGCATATTATCGCACTATAGACTATTGCATCTAATTCTAATTTCCAGTTTCGTCCTTCGTACTAGTAACTCATATTGAAATAATTTTGTACTTACTCTATAAAAGAGTACCTTACGTACTGTAAATTCAATCTTCACTTCTGCCGGACTCGCACAGATAAAATTACTTAGACATGCTATCTACTGTCGCAGAATCGTAGAAAGGGGGGAAATCACGTGACAATTACTTAACGAGGCCATTTTATTTAAGTTATTTTAAACAGTTGTATAATATTACGTAAACGTCCAATTCCTAACAGAAATTGTTTTCAGAAAAGAGCTAAGACTGCCCAGCTTTTACATAGGGGCGTGCAGAAGTAGGAAATCGGGATGCGACGTAGGCAAACGAACAGTACCTGTGCGAAAATATGGTTCAATATTGAAAGCTCTTTCGTCACTGGAAAACGCAAACATATTTCTGGAACGTACTATACTCACTAACTCAGTGCTGTTTACTATATGCAGCCTTGATTCTGTCTGGAGGACAGTTGGAACTTCATTAGTAGAAGGGGTGGGAGTGAAGTACATTCAAAAACTCAGGTACAATAAAAATTGAAGTAAAAATAAAATGATGTCCCTGTATAAGTGCATTATAAGAATATAAGTTTTAATTGTAATGCTAATTTTTCACAAGATTGTTTTTTTTATTCAAAAAGAATATTTTCTCAACTTCTTTTTATAGAAAAGTGAAATTTTCAGATATAGACCTATTTATTTAGTAGCCTTACAGGTATTGAAACAATGTATTTGTAAATCTAATATACCGTAAATACGTATTACTCAAGATAGTGTATTACAAATTTTGAAAATATTCGCATGGAAAATGTTTTTAAGGAAATGAATTAACAAAGCAACTACTATTACATCATAAACAAAAGATATGTGCCCACATGTTGTAAAAAATATCAGCTCTATAGCTTCCGCAGGTTTCGAGAAAATAATTTAATATTCTGATGATAGGAAGTTACTCACCAGTATCACCTTAAAAGCATAATGCGATAAGAGTTTTGTTATGGAATATTAGTTACAATTAAAACATATATACAGTACCTAGGTAACTTTGCTTTGTACTATAATATTGTTTTGATTAGTTCATTGATCACTTTTATAAGGCTAAAGATGCCATCAATATCAATTTCAACTTACTGTGTCATGTCATGCTCAATCTCTCTCTCTTTTTTTTTTTTTTGATATCACTTTCTTTATGAATGATGTGTTTCAACCAATTAATACAGTATACTTGTACTACTATGGAATTTACGTGAATATTCCTTAACTCTTTATTATGTTATTAACGTTTAAAAAACAACTGCAATATTAAGAAATTGGTGTTATTACTATTGTTTTACAGACGATATAGATAATATCAAACAGAAAGAAGCCATATAAAAATAACGACATAAAATTTTACGTTCCGTTTGAAGTCTGTGCACCACTGTTTTCTTAATCCAACAGGCTGCTTATTCCTCCTTTCATACCTGGCGCTTGATGCCCGCGGACGAAGTCAAGGTCAGAAAAAAGCGCTTGCTTTGACGACACTGGTATAAGGAGACGTAGGACTCTTTTGAACAGAGTATTCTGGTGGGACTTCACTGATCCTTAATCCCATACGACTGAGTCACGATATAGGCCTATAGAAAGAGAGCGGACGTTCGGACTTGAACAAATATTTCTAAGTAATAAATGAATGGAATTGACAGGAAAGTGGAAGGAGAAATATTAAAAGGTCCGCGAAAACGCGTCCTTATAAGGGAGATAGGAGCTGAGAAAAACTGAATATGTGAGCTCCAAGCTGTTGGTCACTTGTCTCAATCCGGGTTACGCTGCTCCACTGAAGGAGTTCCAGAAAATTTGGAAAGGGAAGCCGAAAAATGACGTAACCTAATAGCTAACACATAAAAGAGGGAGAGGGAGGAGTGAAGTGCATGACAGTAGAACCGGGAAAAGAACCGCCGCAATATGTAAGTCTGCACATTGAAAGATAGTGCGTCGTTTCAGTATGCGCGTAAAATTCGAGTAAACTCGTCCATTATCAAGAATATGCGAAAGCCAAGCCAAGATTCCTATCTCGAAAACGTCTGTTTGGAAAAAATGTCAAAATTTTGTTAGGAGGAGGATGTAGATCCGTAGCCCATTTCTTTTAGGGTTCATCCCGACATTTGTCTTAGCACCTTAAGAAAACCACGGGAAAAACATAGGCCTGAATGGTTCTAAGTAAAGAGATGGTAAGGCATAAATAATATGTTATTACGATGTACCGAAATGCATATGATATTTCCGTGCAGAAATTTTGCGTCATTACATAATGAAGGATGAGTGGAACGGAGAAAAATTCTCTGCCCCACCGGGATTTGAACCCGGGTTTTCAGTTCTACGTGCTGACGCTCTATTCACTAAGCCACACCGGATTCCCATTCCGATGCCGGACAGAATCCTCAATAAGACGGCGCTTATTCCGTCGGATCCCATCCATTTAGTCACCCGTAATGAGTGCACCTCTGCACATTTGTGGACATTGTGCCACTGTCATACATCTATGACGCAGTGCATGAGGGTTGGCCACTAGAGGGAATCCAAGAGATGGAACTTAAACAGAGGATTCTGTCCGGCATCGGAATGGGAATCCGGTGTGACTTAGTGGATAGAGCACGTAGAGCTGAAAACCCGGATTCAAATACCGGTGCCGGAGAGAATTTTTCTCCGTTCCATTCATCCTTCATCATAAGGCATAAATAAGCTTATTCGAAGCTGCGGTGTTAACCTTAGGCCCTCCACAAAAGAAAGAAAAAGCTCACGATAATGACTGGATGAAAAGTGACATCAAAGCAGCGCAATCGGTTCCCGAGATAGGCTATTTAAAATGATTGGACACTTCCTTACAGAACTCGTATTTACATAATGTAGTTCGATATTCTGAAATTTCCACTTGTCATACTTTTAAATATCCAACGTTCTAGAACTGCTTGTCACCTCCGTCATGGAATACAATGAGCAAGAACACTCATTTGACGAGTCCATTACCAAGGGAAAGTTGCCGTTCAATACAGTAGCGATTTTTAGGTTTGCATCTTGCACAGAAATAAAAATCGACAGGTGCATAACTTTACTATGCTGCATAATTATCTTCATGTAGAAGTACGTGTTAGTGGTGTAAGAAATGAAGCCGGGAGAATTAGGGAAATATAAGGACATTAATGCGAATAAAGGTAGAAGAAGGGGAATACAGGCAGCACAAGGAGAATACAAGAAGAAAAAGTTGTAATATAAGGAAAATAAGGGGAATACAAGCAGAACAAGAAGAAAATAATGAGAATAAGGGAAAAGCAAAGAGAACAAAGAGAAGATAACGACAACTATGAGAATCCAAAAAGAACAAGTGGAAGGAATCGAAGAAGAAAAGGGGAAGACAAGATGAGAGATTATCTAATGATACATGCCACAGATGGCTTCCTGGGTAATGTTGGTTCTCTTCTCTTTAGGTGGTAGAACACATTGAATTATAATTATATTGTCTTAATAATATAATTACTGCTTGTGGACAGAATGACAAACGAAACACTACAAAGACTGACGAACACTACTGACGCAGCAGAACGAGCCACGGCAACGAAGTGGACCTGGGGGGGACATGTGGCGAGACTACACCAGGCAAGATGGACCCATGCAGCCACGATGTGGGACCCCTACGTCGGAAAGAGAGGACAGGGAAGACCACGGCTCAGATGGTCTGATATGTTTACCAGAGAGGCGGGGAAACAATGGTCGAGGACAGCAAAGAACAGAGTTTTGTGGGAAGAACTAGGGAAGCTCATTGTAAATAGATAACGTAATCAATGTTAAGATATTGTAAATAATAAAGTCAGTATTAGTGAAAGTGTAAGGTAAGTTTTGTAAATAGAAAAGTCAGTGTTGAGAAAGTGTCAGGTAAATAGTGTAAATAGCAACCAGTGTTTGTCAAAGTGCCAGTGTCAGTATAATGTGTGTAGTGCAAGAAAAGAAATGAACAAAGAACAGGGTGCTGAGACTAGTTAAAGTTGAACAGGATTATTAACCATGTCACAAAAGTAGTATACACGACAAGCTCGCCTGGATTGACTCACTAAGCGAGTACACTTGAGCCATCCCTGTTGAGGGGTTTCTAACCCCATCACAGGAGGCCTGTGCCCAACATGGGATATCATGGCTAACATTCATTCATTCATTCATTCATTCATTCATTCATTCATTCATTCATTCATTCATTCATTCATTCATTCATTCATTCGTTCAATGTAATTATATTGTCTTTGTACACACATAAAACACATATTGAAAATCATGTTTAAGTTTTCAATGTATGTTTTAATACTGCAATAATAATATTGTCTTTCTATGTAAAATTTTTAATCAAATAACTATTAATTTATCTTTCAAGAAATTTTCGAAAATTTTTCACCAAAAAAAACGTAGCCCTGAGTTTACCCTGGTGTGTAAGGAAAACATTGAACCTTGTCGAACTGAATGTCGACTCCCCAAAGAAGAAAGGCACTGAGAAAGGAAAACCATTTGGTGGGTTCTTCATCCAGAACAAGTCTTAGCATATCGAACCGAAAACAAGGAAATGCGACAAACGCTATTCATTCAAAAAGGGGGAAGAGGGTGATTATTGTGTAAATGCCTAAAACAAAACAAAAAAGGGGGGAAATAGTACAACGGTCATACATATATCAAATAATGTATTTACATTCATGCGCGCATGCGTATGAAATGAGATACATGACCTTTCAAAGAGGAGGAACAATATTGAGAGGAGGGGGGGCTAGAGGTGGAATGAAATGGGGAGTTGATTTGGTTTTCGAACACAGGGGTCACTAAATTGACTCTGAAAACTATTTGTATTTTAACAACGGAGCACGCAGCCGACTGCTGGTTCGTTTGATGTTTTCCTGACTGTATATTCGGACTCTGAATCTCATGTGAATGTATGAGGGGCCGGTATAATGTATGCAATCAGTTTGGTATTTGCATGTTAGGACCTCGAACAGTAACTCCGGGCTTATCTATTGAAGTCATCAACAAAGTGTGATCATGCGCAGGGCTTTTCGACGCTCACTAACGTTTTGATTGGACGGATTCAAAGGTTTTTATTAGCCATTCGCGTGCAAAACCGATACAATGCCACCCACAATTCCTCATTTCCACATATACCTGCGGAAACCATTGGGTATAACACGCGCGGCCGGTTTCAATTTCTTTCTCAAACTACCTACCTTCCAAGACTTTCTTTCGCATTGCTGTATTCAAGAGTCTAAATTGCTGCAAGTAGTTATGGACTGACTAGGAACAACCAGCATGCATCCTATGGGTCAATGCATGATAAATACTTTGCTTCAAATTATTGACAAATGTGATGTCTAAAAATAGCATTCACTGCTAATAAATGTAAGTTAACTTAGTTGTTGAATACTTAAATATATTATTTCTATAATAATAATAATAATAATAATAATAATAATAATAATAATAATAATAATAATAATAATAATATAAATGCAAACATTGTACATGTGTTTTATTTTCTTCTCCATTGCTACTTCTTGTGAAGATATACGTATTATTATTATTATTATTATTATTATTATTATTATTATTATTATTATTATTATCATTAATTCTAAATGTCAATACTATGTTATGTTCACTACAATATTATTACTAAACAGCAATAATAACGTTTTTATTACAATAATATTATTACTACTTCTTACTATTATTAGCATTATGAAACAAAAATCAATATGTAAAGTGACTTGGAAATTTCAGATATCGTAATACACAGAATGACTAATCAGTGAATTCCTATCGAAATGCTTCACCTATTACAATAATAATAATAATAATAATAATAATAATAATAATAATAATAATAATAATAATAACAATAATAATAACAATAATAATAACAATAATAATAATAATAATACTTATTATTATATTCGCTATTTTACGACGCTTCATCAACTGCTATAGTTATTAGCGTCTCAGTGAGGTGAAGGTGATAATGCCAGCGAAATAACTCCAGTGTCCAGCGCCGGAAGTCGCTCAGCACAGCATTTGTTCCTAATGGGTTCAGGGAAAATCCCGGAAAAAACCTCAACCAGGTAAATTGTCTCAATTAGGATTTTAATCCGGGCCAGCTTATTTCACTGTAAGGCATGCTAACAGTTACTCTAAAGCGATACACATTATTATTATTATTATTATTATTATTATTATTATTATTACCATCGTAAAAAGTGACTTTCATAAAATGCATATTAAATTACTATTCATAAAAAGCATATTAAATTACTATGACCATGCGAAATAACAACAAATGGCACATTTCCTATCGAGGTTCTTCAATGGACCCCCATCTTTAAGAAAGAAGCTGGGAAGACCCATATCTTCAATTCAAGGTTTAGTACACATGCTGGGTGAGAGACTTCAAGATCGAGAAAATGTAGGAAAAAAATTATTCGGTTTAAACATACGAAATAAAAACATTTATTTTGTATATAATAATAATAATAATAATAATAATAATAATAATAATAATAATAATAATAATAGTGATGATAGCCATGAGATTTTCTTTTGTGAACTATATTGAATAATAAAAACATGTTTTAAGTTATGGTAACTTTGTCCATGTTAGATTAAGGACTTATCAGTACCGCCTCTTGTCAACAAACTAATTTTTTGTGCATATTACCGGTATTAGAGCAAATGACACAAAAGGTAATTGCAGAGTATTATTATTATTATTATTATTATTATTATTATTATTATTATTATTATTATTATTATTATCATCACTTATTTATATTATCATTATTAGGTCTAGGATTTTCATGATGTATCATTCCTTTTCATAAAGTCAATGAGTTGCTAAAATATATAGAAATCCATCATCTGAAAAAACTAATTTAAATTAAGATAGTTTGTTAGAGCACATTTGTGTATATTTAACAATTTTATTCTGATAGAGCGTATTGTAATGATCTCTTGGTCATATTTAGCATATTTTTAATTTTTGAAGCTTTTTATACCCTTGTCTGTTTTCAAAGTTGGTTTCCTTCGTTCTTTGAACTTCTTTAATTTTTCTGTGATAAAATTTTAATATTTTCTTCTTCTGCTTTTCTGTGGATTGTGCAAAACAGACTTGACCCTAAACAGTAACGAGTCATGACGGAAATTTGTCTATTGTTCTCATGCAGGTAGACAAAGGGGTGGCTAGGCATCTCACTTGGAGCAATTGGATGTGGAAGTGGGAAAAATCACTTTCTTGCCAAATTTTAGAAAGAGGAGGGCGTGTGTGGGAGACAGCAAGGAATTTACAGTGGTTTTCTTTCGTTACCACAGCTAGCACAATGAAGCTTTTCTACGTGCAATGCTTCATTAGCTGATATAAACAATTATTTCCACTTGAAAATTTGGACAAGGTATTCACTGTACATTGCAACTCAGGCCTCATAATATAGATACAATGAAAGTTTATTAAAATAAGTTAGCATTTTCTATTTTGAATAAAATTTAAATGCCTGGAAATTCTTTAAATTTCACTTCTTCTGGTTATCATTCTAAATATAGTTTTTGCCTCCAAAGTAAACATTAAGGGTGCTATGCATAGATATTTCGCTAGCCCGCGCTACGAGCGTGCTAAACTAGCCTCGGCTATCGACTGATTACTTGTACAGGATTCATATCATATCACATCGCTAACACTGGTTTATGAATACGAAAGACGTTAGTTCGCTGATCATGCACCGGAAGCCCGCGCTAAGAATATCTACGAATATGACCCTAAAATATTTAAATTTTTATGGCATGTTTTTATGTTTTTAGGTCAGAAGTGCATAATTATTTTGTACAGCATATTTTGACGACTTTTAGATCATAAAGATCCTAGGCCTAGTCGTTATCATCAGAGCTCAGAAGTTGGTACCAAAACTGTTAAGTTTTGTGATCTTGGACTATATCTCTACCGAATAAAAAAATATTACGTAACTCTCAATGTCAGTGAATCAGAACGACAATCATGTACAACAGGGTAGTAACCAAACATGTACTCCAATCGTACATTTCCTTAGAAAAATAAAATAATAAAATAATAATATAAAAAACAATAATTTGTAATTATAAACATCATAATTCTTATCCTAATATAATTTACCCATACATATAAAAATAATATACAAAGTACACAATTATGATTGTAGCCTCATTATCACAAATAGGAATGAACATTTTCATTCTATCAAAAGAAATACTCTTTTATGTTCAGAAAAAAAAAACAATATTTGTACTCTGAAAAATTCGTTCTAAGCCATAAGGCGTTACTGCAGAAAATCTGAAATATGATATATCATCAGGTGAACAGCTACTTTGTGAATCTAACAGTGTATCTCCTGTGTGGCACATAATATTAAACCCATAATTGTTTTGAAGAAAATGTTCGTTTCTATTGTAATGACAGCTGGAAAATTCGTATCGTAATTCCGATGTTGAACTTTGACTGTAACGCAACCGAATGCATAGCAGCACGAGACGTCAACATTTAACGAAGAATAATTCTGCAAAAAGTAAACGTGTTACACACTACTGTTTGCGTAACTAAATTTTCATGTCAACAAGTTTTACTGCACAATCAAACGAGAAACCAGTACGCACATGATCTATCTGCTTACAAGTTTTAGTCTAACTACCGACATTTCGATAGGAAAAATTAGCAGAAAATATTTATTGAAGAAATGGGTTTCAGAAGACAAATGTCTTTCTACTGATGGGAAAATGGTCTTCTGCTTCTTAACACTTACTACTTTAAATTGTTTTAATTTATATCGTAACACTAAACCTCTAACGTGTATTTTTACTGCGTAGTTGCATGCATATTTTCAGGTTCTTTCAGTAAAAGTTCCGTGGTGTACTAATAAGTAATACAAGGTTGATATGATTATAATATTAGGTCCATAGGAAGTCGGCTCTTGATTCTGATGGAAATGTAGATTTACTTCCGAAAGATTAGTGGACGGCGTCTGAAACGTTTTCTTGCTTGTTATAGAACTTCTTAGCCTGTGAATGAATGAACTGTTTGATTGTGTCAATACTACTTTTTCTATGTAGTCGACTGTTATGGACAAACTAAGGAGAACTGATTCGTAGGACTTTGTTTTGAAATGACTGGATGCGTTTGATTTCAATTATTGCAGCTCTGCTCCTGACAGGACAGGTGTAAAACAACAGAGCTCATAATAGAGTAGCATCCAATTTGGTAGCTGTAGCAATGATTTCTTGTCGAGAAGCAGATATAATTCAGTGAGTCTTGAATAGGTCAATTCAAGTTTGCTTAGAGTAGCATCTAATTTTGTAGCTGTAGAAATGATTTCTTGTTGAGAAACAGATATAATGCAGTGAGTCTTGAGTAGGTCAATTGAAGTTTGCTTAGAGTAGCATCTAATTTTGTAGCTGTAGAAATGATTTCTTGTTGAGAAGCAGGTATAATTCAGTGAGTCTTGAGTAGGTCAATTCAAGTTTGCTTAGAGTAGCATCTAATTTTGTAGCTGTAGAAATGATTTCTTGTTGAGAAGCAGGTATAATTCAGTGAGTCTTGAGTAGGTCAATTCAAGTTTGCTTAGAGTAGCATCTAATTTTGTAGCTGTAGAAATGATTTCTTGTTAAGAAGCAGGTATAATTCAGTGAGTCTTGAGTAGGTCAATTCACGTTTGCTTAGAGTAGCATCTAATTTTGTAGCTGTAGAAATGATTTCTTGTTGAGAAGCGGATATAATTCAGTGAATCTTGAGTAGGCCAATTTAAGTTTGTCTTTGATATGATGTTTCTATGATAGACGCGCGATCTAAGTACACTCCAAGATATTTTACAGCTTCACACTTTGGTTTCCACAGTATTACAATGATTGCAAGACTTATGCATGGGGGATTAGCTCCGCATTTGTTGTAGTTCAGTGCGATGCGCCAATTTTCAAATCAAGAACTTATCATGTTTAATGTTTCTTGAAGGTGATTTGATGCTATGTTAATGTTATGATAGGTTGCATAAATGGCTGTACCGCCTGCATACATAGCAATGTGTACAGTTGGTATTATTCAATCGAAATGAATATATAAAATTGGGGATTTGTGCTGTCAGTGGAGAGACTTCAATGCTGGAGAAGTTCGAAATATAGTGAAATGGCTCAGTTCTCAAAACTTGTTCTATTGCATGGTAACATACCCGAATACTATCTGTTGGGGCAAACCTCTGGATATTCCCTCCATTATTTGCTCCGTGGAACTTCAGCCATAGGAATGCAAGGCAATGCATTTGATACCCTGCGGAATGCGGTACAGTGGGGCAGTAGTGTCTTTACAACTGCATCGGTCATAAGAAACGCTATGAACTACGGAAAAATAGTAATATTATGACATGGGAAACGGGATTATCCAATACTTTATAATTTTTTTTCATTAAAAATGTCAGATGGACTCGCCACACTTTAACTAGAATTGAAATTCAATAGTAAAGCACTTCCGCGACTGATTCATTAATTAAACCATAAACGCAGAATAAATATGCTATAATATTGCCCTAGCCATATCACAGAGTGTTTCAAGCACAAAGAAAAACAATCAGAGGTACAAAATACATTGTTACTACAGAAGAAAGAAAGATAATACAGTACGTATACTAACTGGCTCCGCAGGAGAAGTGGCAAGCAGAACGCGGGGACTCGAGGAGTTGTATTGGTATCGTGCAGGTGAGTGAATGATCTTGGACGCATTGAATGGTGGAGGGTGGGAGGGAGCGAGAGAGGAGATGTAATATTCCTATGTGTTCAAACCAGGCGCTACACAGTACCAGCTTTACATCGCTGCCGAGTCGAATACTGCCGCTTGCTTCACTGCGGAGCTAGTTAGTATACGCACTGTATAATAAACAGAATCACTCTACAACTTTCAACAATACATTCTTTCAGTCTGTTAACGTTGACTATGAATATTACTAGTGTTTCATTACCCCTGAATTAAGCAGCTAACAGAGAAATTCGATATTGGTCTATCTACAGGATGCGCAAAAACAACCTTCAAATAAATTGTGAGGTGATACATTGAACCAAAAGAAGGATATTGACAGGAAACTATGACCTGGAAATGTGTAATTATTTCCGTTCTGGACGCAAGTTTCATAGCATTGATCGCTATAGAGATAGCGAATTTTTAATACTATTTGAAGTGTGGCGTTAGATTTAGTACTCTACCACTCTCAATGGTACTGCGATAGTTTATAGTAAAAAAAAAAAGACAAGTAGTAATTTTATGTAAGAAGTATAATTTTTGGATACAAAATCTACAAGAAAGGCTAAAAATTTCTACCTTGTACCTGCAAACCTACAGAGAAGAAATTGTAGGATTCGCACAAAAATTACAGATATGTTTTCATGGTTTGTTATGAATCAACAACGCGAGAAATAAGATATTTACCAGACTCCACTGTCTCGGAGTAAATCAATTATTATCTTATATCTCCCCAAAGAGAAATCTACAGGTGACAAGTCTGGAGACCTTGAAGGCCAGGAAACTGTACCTATAATGGTGCTAGTAAAGAATTTCAATTTTTAGACTGCCCATAAAATAACGTATTTTAATGTGATGTAAATTCGGCAGTAATTGATTCTAAACATACCTACGTCTAATGATTTATTTACGTAAGTATATCTAGATTAGTTGGATTGAAAGTATTAAAATTCCAAGAAACAAATTACATAACTTTTTGTTTCTGCATACTTTATTGATTTTTATCTTTTTGCACAATTATTTATAATACTGCACAAGCATTTCGCAATTTGCACAAAAATAAATTTTCATTTGTGCATTTTAGCGACAATTATTTATTTTTTAGCTTAAACTCTGATTTGTTCCAATAGATCTTTCCATGAAATTGTGTTTTCTTTCTGTAAATCACCTCAGGGAAACTTACTTTCTGGACATCTTCGTAATTGCGCTCGAGTGGCCAACATTTTTTATAAGGACTTGTTTAATATTATTAATAAGGTGGAAGAAAAAACTTTTCTTATCAACCCCATGAGAATATCTGAGAGAATGTTAAGAGTCGAACGTCAGCACCTTATGGCTTATGATGAAAAGTTGTGCTTTGACAAAGCTACAGCTGTAACCCTCGCCACATAAGCCACTTCTACGCTGAAAGGATGCACTTCGTCGCCGTCTGATATGAATAAACATACGGAAATTCCATGAAATGATTGAAACAAGTGGGAGTTGGAGTCCCAACACAGCGGTCTGGCGCTAATTTGAGAAGCAAGCAAAGTACTCAAATACAAGTTCGTCAGCAAAAAATTTACATTTGATCCAAATAATTCACATTACGAAGTGATTATTTTCATAGTCAGCAAGTTTCGGCCGCAAGAGAAGAGGAGAGGGCAGCTTGTATTGTATTTGCTCTCGCACTAACTTGTACAGTAGCTATGAATAATTGATGAAAAGAGTGGGTGGGAGGAAAGGGTAACTTATGATGGAGAAAAAAGAAATAAAATGTTAGTATTGACCGTGCACCGTCATGTAATCTACTCTAACAAGCATGGATTAAGTTGTAGTATAAATATGGATTTCACTGCGACCCCTTATCGCATGCACAATGCAATTTAGTTCAGGTTTCTATTCTTTTTAACAGAAAAAACCTGTTTAGGGCTTAAACATAAAGCCTCGAAAATAATTCGGCTTGAGTTTTTAATTTTCTTTTTATCTTTACAAGCATTTATCGTTATACTATTTTTAGCGGAAATCTGCAAGATTGTTTTCAGTGTGGTTAGACACTGCAGAGTTTAGTCAAATGGGTTTAATCAACACGGTAACTCCATTCCTTAGAAATTTAAAGATCTTCTTCTTCTTCTTCTTCTTCTTCTTCTTCTTCTTCTTCTTCTTCTTCTGACTTTCCGGTTTAGACACTTTCATCTGTTTCCGTTCATTGTTCTAACCTTCTTGTTTGTGGTCTTCCCTGATCTCTTCGTTCCATTGGTCTGTACGATAGAGCGGAAATTTTGCATTCTTTCAACATGTTTCCATTTGTCTCTGTATTCTACTATTTCTGTTATTATATTTTTAATTTTTAATTTTGCTCTGATATCTTTATTCCTCTGCTGGTCTAATCTTGTAAATCCTAAAACTGATCTCAGAAATGTAATTTGAGCTGCCTGTATTCTAGATTTCTCTCTTTGCTTTATGACCCATGTTTCACTGCCAAATTTTAGCATTTGTTTTCTGTAATGTTGCGTGATCTGACTTGAGTTTCTTTTAACATTTGCCTCCAAAAATATCTTCACATAATTCCATTTACTGCATTATATTTATGTAGTTTCTGTTCTATGTCTTCATTTCCTGTATTTGTTATAATTAGAGCATTCATTTTTAGCCCCATAGCCCATGTTAAGTTAGCTGTACGGAGTAAGGATGACGTCACTTGACCTTGCGTACGTACGAATCACATACAAAATCAGTGCTGCTCATCGGAGTGACTACTACCGCGGAGGAATCGGAGATTACGAATAAAGCTCTCCACCGGTGATCTCCGGTACTACCGTAGGTGGAACAGGGGACATACGGAGGCATGCGGTGGTTCGGAGCGAAGCGACAGTTAGCTCAAGGACGACCGGCGCGTACGGACTGACGGTAGTTGTGAGTGGAATAAAATGGCACCAAATCGGATATCCGTCGCATGGAAAGTCTTTAATTTAGTTGAAGGTAATAATAAAGTAGGACACTGTAAACTTTGAGGGCGAATTTACTCTAAGGGTGGTGGAACTTCGAATTTGTTAGACTATTTGAAGGGATCGCACAATCGCGAACTTGATGAAAACAATTACACAAAACATTTGATGCGATTTCTTTTTAAGTTGTTTTAGTGCCATTGTTCCCAAAGGCCCACAGTATAGGAAAAAGTCTTGAAATTTCTCTAAAACGTAACTTTCGGGGCAATAAAAAACATATGAAATATTTAAAAGACGACTTGAGTTATATTTTGCTGTTTAGACAACTTGAGTTATATTTTACTGTTTGGATTAAAATATTGAGTTTCTGAATGAAACTAAAGAAACTTGTGGTAATCATATAATTACAATTATCCTTTAGCTGATATCCGCTTATATTTTTATTACAGCGAAAGAGTGGCGCGTTTTAGAAGAGGCAGTTCAAATACTGACGCCCTTTAACACAATAATCACAATCCTGCCCGGTGAAGAATCTGAATAAATTATGTTGGACAGTAAACTTTAACCCATTAATAGCCCACGTTTCTTTTGTTCCATTCTGAAGCTCCCTTAATATATTTTACGTTAAAGTAAAACGATTAGAATAATAATTGACAAACACTGTTTGCGATTAAAAGAGAGTTTCTAGGAGAACTACAGTGTAAATGTTTACATTAGGTACTGAAAAGCTTTGCTTCTGCGTTAGTTTTGCAGTTAGATTGAATGCTATTAATTTGGTCAATGACAAAAAACTAATACGCCTTTCCATATATACTATGAATTTCAAAATTATAAAAAAAAGTGTCAGCTAACGTAGCACTTCAAGCAAAACAAGAAAACAAAAAGAGCCGAAGAAAGAGAGAGAGATTAACGTAAAAGAGAGAATAAACAACAACAAATTACAACTTATTTTAAAAGATACGCGGACGTCAGCGGACTCGAATCACTACCTGATCCGATTGAAGGAATGCTCAACGGAAAGTGTATGTCTGCGCCACAGCACATATACAACCTGCGCGGCATCAATCGGAGGTAACCGGAGGCCTCCGACTGAAAGTGCACAAACAACCGCTCCGGAGAAAACCTAATCATAAGCAGCACTATACAAAATAGTTGCGGAGTTGTAAGACAGACCGTCCACGTAGAGCACACAGCGAACATACCATGTCAATTATCTTTAGTTGTACAAGATCAGTGCATTTACAATGCCGGAAGCAAAACGTTCTTTACAGGATCGTTTGAATAAGATTGTGGAGGACTTTGGAAATGAACATATAACGTCACATGTCGACTCTATAATATGTGTCCTGTGTAAGACGTAAATAAGGGGAAGTAAAAGTACTTGAGACAACATTGTAATTCGAAGAAACATATTTACCACGTAAATTTGTTCACCAGGGTAGGCAATGAACAATCGTCCATCTCTACTGACAATCGGGTTAGGGACTCGGAATTTTACAGAGCTTTATATGAAATGATGGTTAAATGTAATGTACCATTTCACAAGCTCGAAAATAGTTATTTTAAGGACATTCTGGAAAAATATACACAACGAATCGTTCGCTAAGTGTTGCAGGTCTTGGTAGTTTCAGAGTTCTCGAAAACAATTACACGTTTAGAAGCTCGCGATCTGAAAATGTCAGAAGCCCTCAATTTAATAGAAGAACTTGAAAGAAACGTGAATGTTCTTGATCTACAATGTAATACTGTTGGCGAAAAAGTTACGAATAAATTTAAAGGCGTCCTACACATGGTTATTCGACATTGTGGCAAAAGAACTGGCACAAGGTGGAGTAAAAGACAGTAACGTTCCTTATTTCCTGTTTGCTCCAGTAACGTCTTGTGATGGTGAGAGAAGTTTCTCTAAATACAAACTGTTGTTGAATGATCGCAGGAGAAGCTTTAATTTCGATACTTTACGCATGCACTTAGTTATAAATTGCAACAGTTGAAGTTCATTTGTTTGCTCAAGAACGATTAACAGAAGTGACTCAACTTTATATCAATGCGAGTGTACGTGTCCAGTGTGTCCCAGCGGGTACTGCACCCCTTCGATCTGATGTCAATAAACAACGACGTGAACTCCATGTGCACACAACTAAAAGGTAAGGGGCTAAAAATAAACGTATTTTCATTTTGTATTCAAAAAATCAAAAACAGAGAAACTATTTTTTATGTTATAAGCACACTCTTTTTTTAATTTTGGTTGCATTTTTAAAACATATACAGTTCATTATTGCGTTTTCCAAAATTTATTTTTTACACTCTTTAATTGCACTAAAATCCAAGCCTGATGAAGTTTATTATGATTATGATTATATTTTGCTATTTCTACTGTAGTGCAAGGTGCGACACATGTAACTCGTCTTCCTTAATGACAATTCAAGTACTAGTATTAACACAACCGAAGATTTTACGTGAAATCTTGAATTTATTTTTCGTGTATTTCACTTTTTACTGACGGTTGCATTTTTGTATATTACTTTTTCTCATAACGTTTAATATTTTCAAAGAGAGTTTAAAGTTAACATTATGGAAGGCTTCATTCAAAGAAAAAAATACAAACTCGTACATGAAGTTCGAAAAACAAATGTTCCTGAAATTCAATCAGATCATGCCACTTGGATTTGACTCTTTCTAAGAAATATGGCAACGTTGATGAAGCATTAGTCATACTGCAAGCAAGACCAATGCTATCGACATAGCCAAGTGAATTTATCACTCTCTCTCTCTCTCTCTCTCTCTCTCTTTCTCTCTGTGTAGCTCACAATATGTTTATGGCAGATATTTTTTCCTTTCTGGTTTTTGTAAAGGAAGAAGAGAAATCAGCTGCGATAAACCCGTGACACAGAGTGCTAAATCCTGACTCATATGAACAACAACGTACGGGAGAGCGAAAGTTTTATCTTATCACAGTTTTTGTATTGGCCAGCCTGCACTGCGTCCATCGCCCCCTTGGGAGAAGAAGAAGAGCACAATGGTACTGCAGGAATCGGGGACTAGACAGCACTCAGGGCCAGAATTCTGAGTTTAAGGAAGTCTTAAGTTCAATTATTGCGAAGATACGGAAAACGAGGCGTAGATTTATAAAACATCTGCATTTTAAATGTTTTGATTATTATTCACAACGCGCAACATATATAGGGTGAACCATAACTAATGTCATTAATTTGAAGGAGTTACTCTTTGAAATACAGTATTTCAATTGAAAAAAGTTTAATAAAATTCTGCTCGTTTTTGCTTCATTTTCGAGATAAAAATTATTTTATAAGAAACATTTCATAGCGTGTTTTGGGAAAGCTAGTGAATTAATTCCCAATATGCTCAGTCAATTTAAGAGCGCAATGTATTATGACCAGGCTTCGAGCCTTGGACCCGATACAAAAAGTTTACTATGCATGCACTATAGGTTGTTGACTCGCTGCAGGTAGACAGAGATGTGTTGAGGTAACAACGTTGCTATTTAGAGTAGAGTACGGTAGTATGGGGAAACACACATATGTACATTCTGAAAGTAAATATACATTACACAATGATAATGCCAAAGAATGTGAAAAGCATTTATTCTCCTGTCTTTTATAAGCATTTGTCTTTAATTATACACAGTGTTAATGGTGGAAATAAGCATGTAGCAATTTTAATTTTTTCATTTATCCTGTTGGTCGTCTTTAGGAAGTGCAGTTACAGTACCGAATTGCAATGTACCTACTACAAGATACATTCTCAGTGTCTCAAACGTAAATCTTTTTCGGTTATCTGCCAAAGTTTGTACTGTAGAAAGCTGCGCTCTACGTCGCATGACGTGATAGGAGCAAAACGAAGAAACGTAACATCATTGCAGTCTCTAAGAGATAGTCCTTTATTCTCGGGTGACTCTATGTCCACTAATTTGCTGTTTATGTTACACAATGTTCCATATCCGTTATTTTTACATAAAATTGATTTCCATTTCTGTTTTACACGTTCAGTAACCGGTGTACTTGATGTCTCAATTCTCTGCATCATTTTCTAAATTAATTTGAGGGCTTCCGGCATCTCTTGCTCTGACTTTTCTAACCGTGTAATAGTTTCAGATACAGTTTGTATGAAAACCAAATTATTCGTCAGAACCTTCAAATCCAGAGCGTTTTCCTTTGCGTATGCGTTGGCATCCATTCTACAGTACCCCAACCCACTGTACGCTTTACCACTATACTCAGTATGCCGTTATGCGGATTTCCCACTGAAATGCTCTATTGGGTCCGAAGTCTCGAAGCCTGATTATGACACTAACGATTGAAAAAAATAGTTTTGTCCTTTAAATATGCAGAAATTTGATGTGAACAAATGTAGCTTTTCGTTCTGAAAAGGAATTTTAAAATTAAGGAAAAGCTACATTTGTTCAGATAAAATTTCTGCACAAAACAAATTATTTCAATAATTTATTATCACAATACCATACTCTCTCAAAATGACAGAGCATATTGGGAATTCAATCAATGGATTTCCGAAAACACGCTATGAAATGTTTTATATAAAACAATTTTTATCTCGGAAAGGAAGTAAAAACGATCAAATTGTATTTAACACTTTTTTGTTTGAAATATTCCAAAGAATAAACCCCCTGAAATTAATTATATTACTTACGGCTCACTCTCTATATTTACAGTATGTTAAAAATTTCCAATATTTCTGATTTTTTTTTCATAGAAAAAATTACAACGTTTTACTGAGTTTAAATAAGTTATTAATAATAATAATAATAATAATAATAATAATAATAATAATAATAATAATAAAATAGCTAATATCGTTATATTTGATAACAGTAGGCCTATTTTATGAAACGAATACTGAGATGAGAACGAGAAAATTGCCAACTTACAAGCAGTGAATTATAAATTCTAGATGAATGAAGGAGAGTACTAGGGCAAATAGTTGTGAAGGATAAAATAAGATATAGTGATGGGTGTAAATTATAGGGTAAACAGGGATGATGAAAATAAAAGGCACCTATTAATTGTGATGAGTATAATATTGGCAAAAAAAGAATGGTAAAGTGAAAATAGGAAAAGATTGAAAAGTAACAGAAAATTCTAACAATTTAGAGTATTAAATTTTTTCCCCTTCTGAGGAAGGGCCGCAGGCAGGCGCCGTAGTCTTAGGCTTATTATGCAATCTCCTTATGCTAGAATGATTGTTGAAGTCCATTAGGATTGCTTTTTTCAAGCGCATGATTCACTGCATAGTGCCATTGTATCGATTCAGCCACAGCATCCAGTTATGACTGGAGACCTGATACCCCGCGAGCCTGTGATGTTGTTCTGCGGTCTCCTGAGATCAATGGAATCTATTGTACCAGTGCATTAAAGGATGGTGCTAGAGTAAACAGTAGCGATAGAAGATATATACAACACAGTTAATAGAATTAAAGAAAGGTATAAAGTGGTATACAATATTAAAGATGGCCCTTGGAAAGGTGTAATATTAGGATTAGTGAAAAAATGAACAGCAAATGAAATGTATAATAGGTACTCAATGGTAGAATAGACTGAGCAATAAGAGGGTACATTCATTTATACCGTTCTGCCTAAGGGCAGGTCTTTCACTGCAAACTCAGCTTTCTCCAATCCTTATTATTTTCTATCTTCCTCTTTGTCTCCTCATACGAACCATATATCTTAATGCCGTCTATCATCTGATATCTTTTTCTGCCCTGAACTCTTCTCCCGTTCATAATTCTTTCCAATGCATCCTTCAGTAGGCAGTGTCTTCTCACCAGTGACCCAACCAATTCCTTTTCCTCTTTCTGTTCAGTTTTTCTTGCAGTTTTTTCTCGGAAAAAATAAATGCGGTAGCTTCCCGTTGCTTAAAACTCGAAGATCCCAGGGGGCCCGAGCGTGGAGGTGAGGAGAGTGGATTTGACTAATTGAGGACCGTTTTTGCAAAACTTGCTAACTGCAAAATTTGCAAAATTGAGATTTTGATGGATTCGTTAACATAAGGCAGGCCTCTACTAGATTTTCAAGGGTCTTAGTAAAATTGGATTATTTCTCTTCATTGTAGTGTGTCAAAGTGTGATCGTTTTTTCAAAACTTGCTTTCTGCTATAAGTGAGTGTCACAGCAAAACTTGCTTACTACAGTGTTTTGTCTCTCCTGTAAAATTTAGTTTTTCCAGTTGGCAAGTTTTGCAAAAACGGTCCTCAATTAGGTCCTCCGGACTTCACCGAAATTCAACTTAAGGGTTAAATATCAGTTTTTTCACGGTTTTTCACCCGATAACAGATCGGGAAATCCCAATTAGCCTTTGTCCCCCTGAATCACATGTACACCTGTAATTTTTAATCAGTGTGCAGAAATACGTTTAATAAAGGCTAGATTTTAAGTTACACTTTTTTATATATTACATATTTTATTTTTAGAAACATATTTATTTAGGCCTACATACTTATTTCTCATTTTCATATTACATAAAATCCGGTCTCTAGTTATAACTTATATATAGACAAATGACACAAAATCCGGTCTCACAGCTAGAGTCCGTAAGTATCGATTGTTATTGAATTCAAGCAATAAAAGTAAAGAAGAGGGATTTGATAGAGAAGGCCAGTGGCAGAGGAACAGAGAGATATCGTGAGAACGATATGTATGGGTCCCCCGGGGAGAGGAGTAGGGGCGACTATCCCGCGTCACCTATCATTTTTCAATATCCTCCGCGGCAAAGTCTCTGCAGTATCTCGATCTGTCATTCTTCCATGTCAACTCCTCCCTCCCCTCCAACCTTGCAAGAGTAAAAAAAAAAAAAAATCACGTCAGATAAAAGTAGAGGCGTATTTATCATTTTTATATTATTTTATATATGAAGTTTAGTTCTTTGTTGTTTCGTCCACTGACCATGACCCCTGATCACGTATATAACAGAATAGCCATCGTAATGTTAAAAACGATAGCATGTGGAAGAGAACAACCACCAGGATCGCCACCGTCGGTGTAAAACAACCGCTAGATGGAAGTACAGTTGCGCCATGCAATTCAAATGGGAGTTATGACGTGACTCCTCCTACTGTCGCTAGATAGCAGTATAGTAAACTTGATAGAAGTTGTTGCCGTCAAACTTATAAGGCTGAGCAATCTGTTATAATAGTGATCAGAGCCATGACTCAAATTCATCCCTTTCATAGATAGACGATAAAAACATACCTAAAGCGCTAAAGAAGTCCCATGCATTGGAATATATTATTATTATTATTATTATTATTATTATTATTATTATTATTATTATTATTATTATTATTATTTAGCCAACTGTCCGAAGACAGGTCTGAACCGCATAAGTAACACCAATAAGGCATCACTCATGAGGCAACTAAGCCAGGAGATAATGGAGTAGGTTGCCGATTTCTTTCCCCATAACTACTACTACTACTACTACTATCACCACCACCACCACCACTACATAAATATCCCAACTTGATAGCTCACTTGACGAGTGTTGGTTTACGACTACCGCGGACATCGAAAGCGAAGTTGTGTGTAAACTATAATTAAAATATAATAAAAAGAAATAAGAAACTGAAGTTTTAATAAAAAGGCTGACATGGAATTCATCGCATTGATATAATTGCTTGAAACATTTATACTGATCGTTGTTGTTATTGTGAACATGGTTGTTATTGTAAGGATGTTTGAGATTTGAAACAGAAGTTAGATATTTCTTTTCATTTCTCTCTACATGCTTCCCCTATTTAAATTTAACAAGACGGAGCCTTCTTGTTAACTACTTCATAATCTATTTCTCGTTCCATGAGGGCTAGCATCGAGACAACAATACAATTGTTAGTCGAAACGATTCACACATCAATATGACGCCTATGAGTTGTTTGAAATTGAAATAAGTAATAATATATAATTGCAGGGAATTGGAATAATTTGAAAAATATTAATATCACAGATAAGTACTTTGGAATTAGACTATGTTCATTTAAGTACTTCTATCTTTATATTTCCCGCATTTATTGGTTAACCCCATTTGTGTGCGGATAATAATTTTTTATTCAAGTAAAATCAAGTTTAATATTTTGTTAAGTTTTCACACGTTAAAAAACATTTCACGTGAATTTTTTCCAAGTCCATACAGATCCATAACAGCCATTTTTAACATGGCTCCCATTGTATCCCGTCTTCAGTTTTGAATAGGAGCTTCCGGCAGTAGCTTTTTCGTCTACACGTCACAGGTTTGTTTGCCCAAACAGACGAGTTTAATGATTTAATAATTTGTGATAGATTCGAATGTCTGGGTTTCGCAATTAGTATGAGAAGAAACTGCCTACTGAAGAATGCACTGGAAGGAAAGGTGAATGGGACAAGAGTTCGAGGCAGAAGAAGATATCAGATCACAGAGACATTAAAATATAATAATAATAATAATAATAATAATAATAATAATAATAATAATTATTATTATTATTATTTATTTATTTATTTAACCTGGCAAAGCTAAGGCCAGTAGGCCTTCTCTTCCGCCCAGCCAGACTATAATTCTAATTAAATACAATTGGTTACATAGTTATTACATTAATATCTAGACCATAAAACAACATGAAAGTAAATAACGAAAGTTGGATAAGTAATGTTAGTGTGACAATAATAAACATTGGTAAGAAATAGTGATAATAATAATAATAATAATAATAATAATAATGAGATAATTTAAATATTTATTCTGTGATATATATGTATATATAACCATTAAACATTGAGAAACCTGAAACAGCTATTATTGTTAACAAGAATTGTTAGAAAAATATTTCGTTAGCCTATTCTTAAATTGGTTTGATGTCTGACAGTCCCTGACATTACCCGGTAGGGAATTCCAAAGCCGAGGAACAGCCACAGTGAAAGAAGTTGAATATGAGGATGTTCGGTGGGAGGGAATGGATAATATTGAGGAGTGTTGTGATCGGTGTGTCCAGGTTATGATGGGTGGATAAATTTTGAAAACGAGACGCAAGAAAGACAGGAGTGGAGAAATGCAATATGTGAAAGAGAAGGGAAAGACAGTGGATTTTCCTACGATCTTCTAGACGGAGCCAGGACAACATTTCGAGGGATGGTGTTACGTGATCAGCCCGGCGAATATTGCAGACGAAAAGAACGCACATATTATGAACACGTTGCAGTCTCTGCTCCGAAGTAACGCTTAGATCAGTAAACAGAATATCACAGTAATCGAAGTGCGGCATCAAGAGTGTTTGCACTAACATTTTTTTCATGGAAAAGGGTAGAAAATTCTTCAATAGCCTAATATGTGGATCATATGCGAAGAATAAGAGGAAGGCAGAAAATAGGAAAGATTGGATAATGCTGGGTTTGCAGTGAAGGACCTGTCCATGGGCAGAACATGTATGTATGTATGTATGTATGTATGTATGTATGTATGTATGTATGTATGTATGTATGTATGTATTATGAGTCCTATACCATTATATTCTAAGCTTGTTTTCTTCCATACCAAAGACTAAAAGTTTGTATTATTGTGCATGTCACTTGAAAACTCGCTAATTCCGTGGATCAAAAAAATAGCCCAGTCCTTTCATAAAATGGACTTAACGCGTTTTGGGATCATACTCTGCAATTATTGTTTTCTCCTTTATTCAATGTGATAATATGCTACTCCAAATAAAAGAAATTAAAAAATATATAATATTCAACTTCATAAGTCAAAGTAAGACAGCAAAGAAGAAACTCAAGACAAAATGGGTGAACTGAATCCCCTTGAGAGAACGCGGAGTTTTCACTTCCCTGTGTAGAACCAAACCCGGACCCTCCGCTATCGGCTCGGCTGTTGTTCCGTCGCCCGCGCCGCCTTGACATGGTGTCGGTTAGATGACTGTTACTGGGTTTTGGAAATTAGAATCCCTGTGCCCCCCCCTCGACATGTCGTCCTCTTCCAAGCCAGCCAGCTTCCAACTTGTACCTCTCTCACTTTCCGAGCTTCCCCATCCCCATTTTAATTACATTTTCTTTAATTAATATGCTAATAATAATTTTGCATAGTAATTATTGAGAGCAATCTAGCGAGGCTGTTCGCTTGTCGCTTTGATGTATTGGATGGTGGCTACAGCAAGACAGAGACGGAGGGAGACACATGCACAGTTGATATCTGCCACTGGGAGAAATATTACACGCCAGCCGCACCGCCTTACTGCACTGTGGCTGCGACCTCAAGTGATAACGCAGGACATACCACTTCGTATTGACAGCAGTCTGCATTTCCGATAGCAACTCAACCACCTTTTTTTTTCATCTTTGACTACCGTTGAAACAGAACATAATTGGCGGGGTAGATATTTATAGAGATTAATTTTATCATTTGTGTTTTTTAATATCATTGGGGGGCAAGACTAAAGGCTCATTCACAATGAAAATAAAACATAACGTAAGCGTTGACTTAAGACTATAAACGTTACGGTAAAATCAAGAAGTCATACCATCATTCACGATGGGAACATAAACATAACCGCAAACTTACTTGGTAACCGTGGAAACATAACGACGCTATTTCGTCATATTCTGTCATATACTTCAGCGCTCCACGATTGTGTTCTGTTTGCAAATCACGTAAGCATAAGCATGAAAGTTTGGAGTTTGCAAACTTTCATGTTAAAGTCTTACGGTAATGTTTATGTCAATGCTTATGTGAATAATTGTGAATGATCCCATTTGGTAGCCTGGGCGCAAACTTCTGTGTTTATGTTACGGTTATGTTTAATTTTCATTGTGAAAGGGCCTTAACTGTAGTAACTTTCGAGGAATATCACTTTTGTTGACGTCGTATAAAATGTTGTCCAATATTCTTTTGAGAAGATTAACTCCATATGTAGATGAAATTATTGGGGATCATCTGTGTGATTTTAGGCGTAATAGATCAACTATTGATCAGATATTTCGTATTCGACAGATAATGGAGAAAAAATGCATCAGTTATCCACAGATTTCAAAAAGGCATACGACTCGGTTAAGAGACAAGTTCTATATGATATTCTTATTGAATTTGGTATTCCCAAGAAACTAGTTCGATTAATTAAAATGTGTCTCAGTGAACCGTACAGAAGAGTCCGTATAAGTCAGTTACTGCCAGATGCGTTTCCAATTCACTGTGGACTAAAGCAAGGAGATGCACTATCACCTTTACTTTTTAACTTTGCTCTAGAGTATGTCATTAGGAAAGTCCAGGATAACAGAGAGGGTTTGGAATTGAACGGGTTACATGAGCGCTTGTCTATGCGGCTGACGTGAATATGTTAGGAGAAAATCCACAAACGATTAGAGAAAATACGGGAAGTTTACTTGAAGGAAGTAAAGAAATAGGTTTGGAAGTAAATCCCGAAAAGACAAAGTATATCATTATGTCTCGTGAAGGGAATATTGTACGAAATGGAAATATAAAAATTGGAAATTTATCCTTTGAAGAGGTGGAAAAATTCAAATACCTGGGAGCAACAGTAACAAATATAAATGATACTAGGGAGGAAATTAAACACAGAATGAATATGGGAAATGCCTGTTATTATTCGGTTGAGAAGCTTTTATCATCCAGTCTGTTGTCAAAAAATCTGAAAAATAGAATTTACATTACCGGTTGTTCTGTATGGTTGTGAAACTTGGACTCTCACTTTGAGAGAGGAACATAGGTTAAGGGTGTTTGAGAATAAGGTGCTTAGGAAAATATTTGGGGCTAAGAGGGATGACGTTACAGGAGAATGGAGAAAGTTACACAACACAGAACTGCATGCATTGTATTCTTCACTCGATATAATTAGGAACATTAAATCCAGACGTTTGAGATGGGCAGGGCATGTAGCATGTATGGGCGAATCCAGAAATGCATATAGAGTGTTAGTTGGGAGGCCGGAGGGAAAAAGACCTTTGGGGAGGCCGAAACGTAGATGGGAAGATAATATTAAAATGGATTTGAGGGAGGTGAGATATGATGGTAGAGTCTGGATTAATCTTGCTCAGGATAGGGACCAATGGCGGGCTTATTTCAGGGCGGCAATGAACCTCCGGGTTCCTTAAAAGCCAGTAAATAAGTAAGTTTTTTAATATTGATGTAGGCGGAGACTGTTGGAGATTGGTTTGTACTCTTGGTGTAGACTAATAGAAATGTTGGAAAATACAATTATTCTGAAATTCGAATATTAACTCAGTATGAATATTACTTTCCAAATAATTAACATTAAAGGTTCGTTGAATTCTGCTAAAAGGTATGGCAAATGGACAATTACTACGTTTTCATGGAGTATTCAAATCGATCTGAATACATTTTCCGTACCGAATACGATCCCTGATTTCATGCAATTTTTGATACGTATTGAAAACGATCTGAGAACGGAAACTGAAGTTTCGATATTAATTCAATTCAATTTATTAAGCCATTACACATACAGTGATAGGCTTCGTCACAAATACAGATGGGGAAAAACAATACATTTGAAAATACACATATAATTGAAAACAGTAAGGTTTAATTAGAACAATGAAAACACAAAACATTTTGAAACTCTAAAAATTAATGAGAACACTTCACTCTTGATGTATGATTTGCAACTAACTTTAAATAATCTAAATAAAATTAGTTATGTACAGCATTCTTATGTAGAAGATGCATGTCTTGATGCATGAAAAACACGATTCCTTGTATTTGAAATGGGTAAACATGCACATTCATTTTCATGTTCTTTGCATAAACAACATCAGTCTTGGACTCATGTTGTTTGTACAACAGATGGGAGATGGCAGCAGCTACCTATGGTATGGCGCTGGCATCACTTCACACTTTTCTTTGTTTTATATTATCAGCTGTTACTAGTACAGCCTTTAGCTTGATGTGTTCAGGTAACAAAATACAGAATGTCAAAGAAAATACCTCCTTCAGCTTCTCAAAGACATTGCAGTGTGCCATAATTAACTGAGACATTGTCTGCTGAGTATGAAGACATTTTTGCAACATTCAACTTACTGTCTTCAATTTTCTTCAATATATTATGAGCTAGATTACCTATCTTGCTTGCATCAGTTGCCACTGAGAAACAATATGCGTTATTAATAATTTCAGTTGTTAGGTTCAAAACTGAAGCAGTGTATGAGCTAGAAATCACGGAACGTTACGACGGTTCAATTTATGATTTTGTGTCTGTAAGTGATTAAATATATCGCCTGCTGTAGGCATGTACGTAAGAAATTTCATTTCTGCCACTTGATATAAGTATATTTTTATATGACTACGTTTCCCTACTGTGCAGGCATGTTTGTATTGCTAGGATTTTGTAATAGTTCACTAGGCATTTTCCTTTCTTTTTCCATTAAAATTCGTCTTATTGTGCCAGTCATCATATTAAATTGTCTCATAGTACCATGGATAACAACTTCTCCACTTGATACGATACATCACATCCTAAGAAATTGAAACGATGACATATTTATACTTGTACAGCTTACTTACTTACTTACTTACTTACTTACTTACTTACTTACTTACTTACTTACTTACTTACTTACTTACTTACTTACTGGCTTTTAAGGAACCCGGAGGTTCATTGCCGTCCACATATAAGCCCGCCATTGGTCCCTATCCTGAGTAAGATTAATCCATTCTCTATCATCATAACCCACCTCCCTCAAATCCATTTTAATATTATCTTCCCATCTACGTCTCGGCCTCCATAAAGGTCTTTTTCTCTCCGGCCTCCCAACTAACATTCTATATGCATTTCTGTATTCGTCCATACGTGCTACATGTCCTGCCCATCTCAAACGTCTGGATTTAATGTTCCTATTATGTCATGTGAAGAATACAAGTAACTAGTGTGTATTAATACATACATTAATACATTAATTACTTGTACAGCCATGTCAAAGTAATCAAAACATTATTCAACTCGTGTAAGAGAGGGAGAGAGAGAGAGAGAGAGAGAGAGAGAGAGAGAAAGAGAAAAGTAAGAGATATACAAAACAGAAAACTAAATATAAAGAAGAATAAAAGTTAATATAAAAGAACAAAAGAAAGGAAAAAAAGGGGAGCTAAGAAACAAATGAAAGAAATATGAAGCATAAGTAAAAAAAAAAGGAGAGAAAAAATAAGAAGAAAAAGAAATGAAGACTGAGGAAGAGGAGAGGAGAGGAGAGGAGAGGAGAGGAGAGGAGAGGAGAGGAGAGGAGAGGAGAGGAGAGGAGAGGAGAGGAGAGGAGAGGAGAGGAGTAAATAACCAAAAGGGGGGAGAATGAAAATGGAAAATATAAGATGAAAGCGGAAAAAACCTTGGGAAAAATGAAGGAAAAAATAATATTTTAATGAAAGTGCTAGAGAGAAAGGAAGAAATAAAGAAAAGAAGAACGAAAATATGGATTTATAAATTAATAAAAGCACAAATGGAAAAAAAATTCTTGTAAGTGAAAGGCAAAAACAAAGAAGGGAAGGTAGAAACAATAAAGAAAACAATGAGGAAAAATAAAAGAAAAAATTTGAGAAGCACAATGAGAAAAAAGGTAAGAAATAGATAGATAAATAGAGAATGACTGAATTAAGCACAGAATAATGATAAACGCAATAAGAAAGAGAACAGACAAAGGTCTATGTTCAGATATAATCAGGCGTTTGGAATCAGGAGTAAAGCTGCGAGTGGCCAATCTTAGCTGCCAATAAGGTTTGAGACTGGTAGGCGTGTTCTTCTCTTTGATTTCACGATCTTAATTTTTGAAAAATATTGTTGACATATTATGCAGTAGCAATAATACCTTATTACAAGGCTACAGACAACCTAAATTATGGATTTGGATATGTAAAGATTTTATCAATATTTAAGCCTAACAAGTGCTAGTACTGAACTTCAAAGTAAAAGTCTCTAAATAGAGTGGCAACCTCCACTTTCAAATCTTTCCCCAACTTCATTATGTTAACACTGAAAGAATTCACAAAAAACTGAAATTCATGATTGCAAAATCGGGTCTCCTCTCGCTCAGTAAATTCGTGATAGTCTCTCAAACATATCACGATATTACCTTACTTTTTAAAGTATCTACGTCATTTATACATGTTTGTCAAAATGCCTTTTTACTGGATGGAAGTAAATCATTATTTGCATAGATATAAATGTGATTTGGAGTAAATCAAAGCTATAGGGCCAATTTTTATTTTGCCTATTTTGCTTTTTAAGGTGTTTTTACTAATAAATGCCTTTTCTGTTATTTTAAAGCAATATTTCTTGTTTATTTGCAATTTTGTAATTAATTGTATTTACTTTTTAACTTTGCTCTAGAGTATGCCATTAGGAAAGTTCAGGATAACAGAGAGGGTTTGGAATTGAACGGGTTACATCAGCTTCTTGTCTATGCAGATGACGTGAATATGTTAGGAGAAAATCCACAAACGATTAAGGAAAACGCGGAAATTCTACTTGAAGCAAGTAAAGAGATAGGGTTGGAAGTAAATCCCGAAAAGACTAAGTATATGATTATGTCTCGTGATCAGAATATTGTACGAAATGGAACAATAAAAGTTGGAGATTTATCCTTCGAAGAGGTGGAAAAATTCAAATATCTTGGAGCAACAGTAACAAATGTAAATGACATTCGGGAGGAAATTAAACACAGAATAAATATGGGAAATGCCTGTTATTATTCGGTTGAGAAGCTTTTGTCAGCTAGTCTGCTGTCAAAAAATCTGAAAGTTAGAATTTATAAAATAGTTATATTGCCTGTTGTTCTGTATGGTTGTGAAACTTGGACTCTCACTTTGAGAGAGGAACAGAGATTGAGGGTTTTTGAGAATAAGGTTCTTAGGAAAATATTTGGGGCTAAGAGGGATGAAGTTACAGGAGAATGGAAAAAGTTACACAACGCAGAGCTGCACGCATTGTATCCTTCACCTGACATAATTAGGAACATTAAATCCAGACGTTTGAGATGGGCAGGGCATGTGGCACGTATGGGCGAATCCAGAAATGCATATAGAGTATTAGTTGGGAGGCCAGAGGGGAAAAGATCTTTGGGGAGGCCGAGACGTAGATGGGAAGATAATATTAAAATGGATTTGAGGGAGGTGGGATATGATGGTATGGACTGGATTAATCTGGCTCAGGATAGGGACCAATGGCGGGCTTATGTGAGGGCGGCAATGAACCTCCGGGTTCCTTAAAAGCCAGTAAGTAAGTATAATGTGTATGAAATTTAAATATATATGAAACAATGACTAACTTTACTAACAATAGTAAATAAAAGTAACTTATTTCGGTGCTTAATCTGCTAATAATCGTGCTTTAATACTATTGGTGTAATATGAATAATGATCGACAATCCACAGTTACAAATATAATATTGTCATGCCGTCACGATACCAACAATCAGCTTTGTAATTTTAAATATTAATTTTGTTCTCATAGAAGTTGTCACGTAGGATTTCAAATTCTTTGCTTCCATATTTTCAAATCTGTCACAATTTTGTTTTACACGTGTTTATTATTGTAGGAGAAAGAAATTTGAGTGAAGAACACTCAGTTATTGTCGGGTGACAGAATAAGATCGGTTAGCTAGAATGCCTAAATCCAGTTAACCATTGAAAAGTAAACTTCATGCTTACGTTAGTGAATTTGCTGCCCTTGTGTTTTCAAGCGATGGGACAGCTTTGTTATGTAAGGCTTGTGAAAAGACAGTTAATCACGAAAGAAAAAGTATTTTATAATTCAACATGTGTCACCTATGAAGTAAATAGGTGAGTTATATTGATATAATTTAAATTTATTGCTAAATATATTATGCCTTTTTTAAATTTATAATGACTTTTTCAAAGATTATTGTGCCTTTTTCTTACGTTTTTATTGCCTTTTTTTGCCTACCTATTTTAACTGTTATATATGCCTAAACATCCGGCCTCTAGTCATCATTATCATTATAATTATAATTATAATAATAATAATAATTATTATTATTATTATTATTATTATTATTATTATTATTATTATTATTATTATTATTATGCGCAAATATTCGTACACTAGTACGAGAACTGAACGTTTGTATAAACCGAAACATCAATTCTAAGTATGACTTCTTTTTTAATCTATGTACATTCAGCTACATTAATATATTTTAAGAATATTAATCATGGTTATTTTTGGACATAATATTTCTGATTTTTAAATGTATGTAAAATTGCAGGCATTGCTTATTTCAGAGAATATTACCTTACCTGTGACTTGACAATTTTCATTATGATACGTAGGGCCTACAAGCTAAAATGACGGTTTATGTTCGTAAGGTGAATTTCAATTGAAGAGTTCAGAGCCATAGTGGGCCAAGCGCCATATATTAAAAACGGAGAAAGCAAGGGTTAAAGTTAAGTGCATACCATAGTTTAATGAAGATTGACATATCATTTAGTTTTAATGTATATACTTTATATTACTTGCTATATGTTTCCATTGAATTATGGTAATAACTTCATTTTAACTCCTGTTTTCTACGGTTTTAGTAAATGGCGCTTGGCCCACTATGGTTCTGACCCCTTCAATTAGAGCCTTAGAGCAGAGAAGACTTTCGAAATTTTCTTATTCTGTGCTAACAAAAACGTTCTTCCCGTTATTCTTTAAAAGAACATTTATGCGAGATCGTGCGTATTTGCTTGGTTTCCGCACAAAACCAACCCGCGGAAAGTCTAAAATTCCACATTCAATATTCCCAACCTAACACACATAACAATTTCCCTCTTCTTACCGCTTAAGTGACATATTGATTTTACTGCTTTAAGCTTTTAACATATTATTTTTAGAGACGATCAATACAGTAATAATTATAAATTGGAAACTTACCACTGCAATTTCACCTAAATTGCACCGTTAATTATTGTTTTTAAATATCTGCAAAAATTAAGTAAACTCCACAACTCTACTAAAGTTACTGCATTCGTGATGGAAGTAACATTAAGGAAGCCGTGAAAAAATCAACAAGATTCCATACTCATCATAGACTGGGGGAAAAAAAAGACAGACGTATATCACGGCCTGCTGGAGTATAGTAAACACAGAAAACATTTTAAAGCAACAATGTTGAAGATAGATATTTTTGTCTTGCAAATTTGCAGTCATTGAACAGAAACCAAGATGGAGATTTCATTGCAACTAATTAGAAATTCCTCTTTCAGGTATGTAATAAACGATCTTCGCACAAAATAATGTACGATACACGAGCGGTATGTTTTCTTTCAATTCTCGGAAATTAAAAAAGCTCAACTACGTTTCGCTTTTTCAAACTTTTCCTCGAACATGAAAAGTTCAACATACCGCTCTTTTAACACTATGTGCAGTAACAGTGCGCCACTGATGAACTGATGTTTACTAAACGCTATTACTAAGGAGTCGAAGTGTGGGGATGAACCGCAGGGCTCTGCTTACTTAATTCACGGGCTGTGTCACAACACGAAAAATGCCGATTTCAGACTACTAGGAAACACGATAAAGATTTATTTTTTAAGACACTTTTAAAATGTGGCAGTTCTTTAAACAGAAGAACGTTCCGGGCTCATTGCCATTACAGCACTTACATTTGAAGGAATCAATAAATCATACTGGATCAGTCTCCAAACAGAAAGTTGACTCCCTGAGGAAAATTAATTGAAAAGCATTGAAATCCCCGCCAAACAGCAGCATATTGCACCCCCGTGACTCTGCAACTTTGTGTTCAAATCGCCATTTTCTCCTCCTTCCAATGAAATAATTGTTCACCGACGCAAATAATAAAATGTTTAAAGTAAAAGGCATAAAAAATACCAGAGACTGAATGAGAAATGTAATGTCACGATGCTAAATGACATGAAGAAAAAAACATACATCGCGTACAATACTGCTATGAAAATACGAACTTATTTGAAATTCATATCACAAGAGAAGTCTGTTAAAAATAGAACTGACTTCTCACACTTCGGCAAGTAAACAATTTCAGCCCAGCTGCACATATAGATTACTTCATAGATTCTACATTTGTAGATACGGTAGCTACACACACGCATGCGCAAGCGCGCGCGGTACACATGTTGGTAAATATTAGGACATATTTAGAAGCAAGTATGTACCAGATAATCCTAGGGATTTTCTGTCTTACTAATAAACCGTGTATAGTTTTTATACGAGACTTATGCAGAGTTGAGACAGAAAACTTTACTAATAAACCATGCATAAGCGATGGATGTATAAATAGGCTGTAACTATACAATGGGAAGTAGTTATATACACGAAACCTCTTGTTTAAGCGTTGTATATTGAGAAAAAATGGCCGCCCCTCTAACAGCTGTTCGTATCGACTGTCATTTTATAATGATGGTTGCCATGTAACCACAAAAGAACATACCAAAGAGCACAAAATAATATTGCTGTAGCTTGTACTCTTTGACCAAAATATAGTGTGGTTATCAATTAGAGCCAGTTGTACTATCGTTACTTAACACGCCACACTAGAGAGCTCTACTGGATGCAATAGAGAACCTCAGATATTCTATTATCTTTCGTAACGAAGTAATGACGAAACTGTGACGTAGTTGTGTAACAGTTATACTGTTACACACGACATATGGAGTGATTATTGGTAAGGAATTTACACACGACGTATAAACGAGCTACTCATTGCATAAGTAGGCCTATAAAACAGTTAAACGTCAGTATATACAGTTTTTATTAGTAAGACCGTATGTCAATACATTAGGAGGTGAGAACTAATAATTTATAACGTGAACAATACACAATAGTGTCCTACAGTCTTCGAACTTGAGAGAGGCAACCAAGACATCACAAACTTCGCCTTATTTCATATGAAAAACTAACAGGAAGATTAGTGCTCAAAATTTTTAAGTGTACTATTAGACTTTTACTACGTCATATTACGTTTGGTCAATAAGATGGTACGAAAGGACGTCTTTCAGCCAATCATAGCTGCTTATCACACAATTTTATCGCTTCCTTAGCATTTGTTTAATTTTATCGCTTCCCTAGCATTTGCTTGTTTTTATCACTACCATAGCAATTGTTTCCTTTGAAGAGGTGGAAAAATTCAAATACCTGGGAGCAACAGTAACAAATATAAATGATACTCGGGAGGAAATTAAACATAGAATAAATATGGGAAATGCCTGTTATTATTCGGTTGAGAAGCTTTTATCATCCAGTCTGCTGTCAAAAAATTCTGAAAGTTAGAATTTATAAAACAGTTATATTACCGGTTGTTGTGTATGGATGTGAAACTTGGATTCTCACTTTGAGAGAGGAACATAGGTTAACAATAAGGTACTTAGGAAAATATTTGGGGCTAAGAGGGATGAAGCTACAGGAGAATGGAGAAAGTTACACAACACAGAACTGCACACATTATATTCTTCACCTGACATAATTAGGAACATTAAATCCAGACGTTTGAGATGGTCAGGACATGTAGCACGTATGGGCGAATCCAGAAATGCATATAGAGTGTTAGTTGGGCGGCCGGAGGGGAAAAGACCTTTGGGGAGGCTGAGACGTAGATGGGAAGATAATATTGAAATGGATTTGAGGGAAGTGGGATATGATGATAGAGACTGGATTAATCTTGCTCAGGATAGGGACCAATGGCGGGCTTATGTGAGGGCGGCAATGAACCTCCGGGTTCGTTAAAAGCCAGTAAGTAAGTAGTAAGCAATTGTTTCTTTGTTTGCCGACATTTCAAACTGCAAATTCTTTACGGTACTATAAAACATGCTTTGCGATCGTCATTTGTTTACAGCAGACAGTCAACTGAAAATGTCGGCTCCGTTCAAACGTTTTGGTGAAGCTAACATTAGTGAAATAGAATTTCAGTAAGTCAATTAATATTTTATTGTATTAGAGTACTTCATTTCTTCTAATTTTTATATACTTTCTTCTAATCATGTAATAGTCAATTAAATCCCACTCGAGTTTTGATTTTCTCCAAATAAATCAAAACCTCTAGTGAGATTACTGTTGATAAAATATGAAGAGGTGGGAGTGGAGGGCAGCGAATATTTTTAGAAGATGAAACGAATACTACAGGCCTTCTTCTGCAAAGCGAACATAAGCGAATATCAAACTTCGCCATACTCTACAAACTTTAACCCAATATAGTGCCTGTAATGCAAGACGATAATACACACAAATCGTTCCTTACAGCACTTTTTAAAATATATATATATATATTTTTTTTTCATTCTTGATCACACACATTTAACACTTATATAGGGTTTAACTGAATGACTTTTTCAAAAATGGGGAAGATGTAGAGGGTGACATCGTGAAGATTTTTGACCTAGGATCTCATGACCGGAAATGAGAACTGGAGTAGGCCCACCTACAACACAGTGAGATGCTGCTTTTCTTGTTCTTGTAATGGTGAACTTTTTACGCATTCAGTAGGCTAGATAACACATCAGAGTGGTTTGAAGAACTTCACTGACTTTCACATTTACAGTAAATGTTCAAAGTAACGACTGCCAACTTCGTTACATAGCGTGCAACGACGAACCGTGTTTTGTCTTACTCAATGAAAAATTCCACGCTCCCCTCTTACGGTATCGAACGCTGTAAAGATGCACTCATTAAGCTCATTTACTGTTTCTACTGGTGTTGCCTTCACGAACCCCCCCTAAGAAAAATTCAGAAGAGGTGAGATCAGGGGAGCGCGCAGGCCAAGGGACTGGACATCCCTTTCCAATATTTTTCTCTGCCTTAAGATATCTGTGAGATATGTACGCGCCAGGGGTTCGAAGTGCGATGGAGCACCGTCGTGCCGGTACCACATACTAGCTTACCGAATGAGTAGAATTCAATCGCCATCAGTTAGCACGATTCTGGGCAGCGGGCACATTTCCCCTCCGCGGGCAGCAATGAGCGGGCAAAGGAGGGGAGGTTACGTTGCGTAGAAATAGGTGTAACTCCAGCGATATCAAGCGTCATAGCCATACGATGCCAGACCTTGATTCGTTCACCCCGTGCGGGCAAGAATCTGAAGCCGGTAGGGCAGGTAATGATGGATCCTGGCGTACAAAGTCATGCCAAGAAATTTATATTCTATAAAAGTGCAAATTTCCATATGAAGCCGTAAGAAAGAGAGATAGGCTACTGTGAAGAGAGAGAAAGAATTCTAGTTGTAAACGAAGAACAATTTTCCTTGTGCATGACAAAGAGTTATCAAAATATTTTTGGGGGTCCAAACAAGAGCTGCACTTGAACTCGCTGGCACAAGATTCAAGTCTGCAATGTGAAGAGCCGGCACTCCAGCAAGATTCTGGATTCCACTGCGTTGACGGAGCGCTAGTTGTGATTCTCATGGTACTGGCTGTACTTGTTGTGTCCGATGAAGAAGAAATCAATCAAAATGAAGACAACGTACGTACGTCTTTTGCGAACCTAAAAAATACATGCGTCGAAGTCAACTCCATTTATCAAGAGGGGGAGTGGCAGCAGACACGGGGGCAGCACAAACAGATCTGCGGGGATGTGCTACACGGCGCGGCGGCCGAATCCAACGTAACTCACTGGCCTGGCTGAATGGAATCTGTCTCCACACCGAATCCCTGGAAGGTTACTGTTGTGACATTAACTTTTATCATTGCAACTTAAATGAGTACTGCACGCTGCTGATTAACTTATTATAACGAAAAATTATTATTTATTTCAAATTTTGTTTACGTACGTATTTATTTACGCTGCAAGTGGGGAAGCACCCGGTGGCAGTGGTATACACAATATAAACAATACACAATAAAATTACAATACACAATACAATTATACAATACAAATACATTATACAGGGACATCATTTTATTTTACTAACATTTTTAATATTAACCTGTCTATACCTTTAGAGAACCGGGAACACCGCTTGCTCCCCCCTCCAAGACTGGAGTTCGATGATACTGGCGTAAAACACAAATCACTCTACTAGGTATAGGAAGGAAGAAAAGTAGTTCATCCATTTACGTAAACTAGGAAATATCGCGATTTTGAGTTTGATAATTTTCATTAGGTTTTTCTTTAATCAAAGTACAGTACTGTATTAAGAATAAGTGTTTTTACTCACGAAGTGAGTTATCCATGCAAACCTATTCATTATGCAGTGTATACTGTCTACAGCACATTAGCGTACAATATAGAGAAAGAAGTTAAATTGAAAAATAATCATAATATGAATATTTAAACACAATTTTGAAAATGGTGGCCGTTCATTTCGATACAGGCTTCAGTTCTTTTGTGCATATTATCGCACTATAGACTATTGCATCTAATTCCAATTACCAGTTTCGTCCTTCGTACTAGTAACTCATGTTGAAATAATTCTGTACCTACTCTACGTACTGTGAATTCAATCTTCACTTCTGCCCGACCCGAAAATATAAAATTACTCAGACATGCTATCTACTGTCCGTCCAAGTGGTTATGCCGCAGGATTGTAGAAAGGGAGGAAATCACGTGACAGTTAATTACTTAACGAGGCCCTTTTATTTAAGTTAAATTAAACAGCTGTATAATATTACGTAAACGTCCAATTCCTAAGAGAAATTAATGTTTTCAGAAAAGAGCTAAGACAGCCCAGCTATTACAAAGGGACGACCAGAAGCAGGTGGGGGAAATCGGGATGCAACGTAGGCAAACGCACAGTACCTGTGCGAAAATATGATTCAATATTGAAAGCTCTTTCGTCACTGGAAAACGCGAACATATTTCTGGAACGTACTATACTCAGTAACTCAGTACTGCTTACTATCTGCGGTCTTGGCTCTGTGTGGAGTTGGAACTTCATTAGTAGAAGGGGTGGGAGAGAAGTACATTCAAAAACTCAGGTACAATAAAAATTGAAGTAAAAATAAAATGATGTCCCTGTACAATACACAATACAATTATATACACAATACAATAAGAATATACAATACAATTTAACACAATAATTACAATTAATAATAAAACATAAAATAACCTAATTTTGCAATACAACCTACATATGTATAGGCCCTACATAAGTTTCACATTGGTACTGATAATACTCTTTCACTTTACTCTCATCTCACTCACTGTAGTGGCACTATGACGCATTTCACCGACACTTTAGGACACATTTCACTGACACTCTATAACATATTTCACTGACACTATAGAACACATTTCATTTACACTATAAATTATCACTGATCGGAACTATTTACTGCACTGTAAAACCATAACTTCACTGACTCACCACGCTTCACTGATACAACAGTTCAAGTAAGACAGATAATTACACCCTTATGCATACTTATAAACAGAACTACATTTAAGCTAAACATTTCTAGTCTAAGACCCTCTCACACGCTATTTTTAAATAATTTACAATTCAAACCAAGGGAGTAACTCGTCAGGCTAAATAAATACATGTCACCTTAAAAAATTAAATGTTAAATGTCACCCTAATTTTAATTTACACTTTATACACAACTTTTTAAGTTATTCTTGAATCTCCTTAAGGAAGGACAGCCCTCAAAGACCGCTGCAGGTAGGTCATTCCAATCATTTATAGTTCTATTTAAAAATGAGAATTTACCTACATCCGTTTTCTGTTTCCTACATTTGATTTTAAAATCATGATCGTTCCTACCATAGTAGGCCTACGTTGGCTTTTCTAACCGAGCCGTTATGTCAATCCATGCTTTCTGCCTAGATGTGCTCTATACAATGATGTTATTCTAGTTTTCCTACGTCTGTTTTCCAAAGTTTCCCATAAATAAATAAAGATTTAGATTATCAAACAAACCTCACATATAAACATTTCCAAGTTTCAGACTTCAAGGTGAATTACGAATATACATTATTAACATATTACCACAAAAACAAAACTAAGTATTCTTGTCAAATTAATTATCCTTATTATATAAAACATGCTATTTCTTTCCCAATAATAAACCTAACTATAATACCTAATTATTTAGAAATGAGAGGAGTAATAGTAGGAGGAAGAAGAATAAAGTGCATAAGATTTGCTGATGTTATGGCATTGTTAGCAGAAAAGGAAATGATACTAAAGGATATGCTACTGGAGCTAAATGACAGCTGTGAGCAGTATGGGATCAAGATAAATGCAAATAAGACGAAGACCATGGTCATAGGAAGAAAAATACAGAAGATAAACTTGCGAATTCTAAATGAGGCAGTAGAGCAAGTGGACAGCTTCAGATACTTGGGGTGTACTATAAGCAGTAACATGAGCTGCTGCCAGGAAGTCAAAAGAAGAATAGCGATGGCCAAAAGGAGCATTTTCTGCGGACCTCTGGAAAAAGAACTAAGGAAGAGACTAGTGAAGTACTTTGTATGGAGTGTGGCATTGTATGGGGCAGAAACATGGACATTACGACAAAGTGAAGAGAAGCGAATAGAAGCATTTGAAATGTGGATATGGAGAAGAATGGAACTTGTGAAGTGGACACACAGAATAAGAAATGAAGTTGTATTGGAAAAAGTGGATGAAGAAAGAATGGTGCTGAAACTGATAAGGAAGAGGAAAAGGAATTAGCTAGGTCACTGGCTGAGAAGAAACTGCCTACTAAAGGATGCACTGGAAGGAATGGTGCACGGGAGAAGAGTTCGGGGTAGAAGAAGATATCAGATGATAGAGGACATTAAGATATATGGATCATATGAGGAAACGAAGAGGAAGACAAGAAAGATTTGAGACAGATGGGTTTGCAGACAGAAAACTAAATTACCTAATGTCGATCCAAGTGTATATGATTCTTTTAATAGATTATAATTATCTTCATCTAAAATCAATTAATAATTTTGAGTTCAAAATGTATCTAAATTATTTTTGCAAACTTTTCTGTAATGGAGAAATGGATTCTTAAATTGTAAAACTAGTCTTATTTAATTTTTAGTGTACCTTATTCATCTGTCATTTGGGTTAGTGATACAAATACGTCACGGATCCAACATGATTAGCCGATTCTCATAATGGCGGACTTGTTACATAAGTTCTGAGCAATTTTGAGGTTAAGTGCGATGAACGAGATTTGAATTCCCCCAGGGAGACAGGGCAATGCTTTGATAGTGAAAGCATTCAATGTAATCAACATTCTGCAACTTATGTTTTTAAGATTTGGGAATAAATCATTATGATAAAAATGGTTAAGCATTATTAAAGATCGATTTTTCTAATAATACATGTTGCGATGTTAATATCTTTCATGCGCACCTGATTTAGGCCCAGTTATTTATTATGGAGACTCAGTTACAATATTTTTGTTCTTACGATTGAGAGTTCGATGCTCTGTTATTGCCAGATTTCTCCATAACTATAAAAAGAACAAGGCCTAACTTTCAATAAAGTTGAAATAGTTTTACCACAAACAGATTATGCACATGGACAAATGTATGTGGCCCTATCAGAACACAATCGGAAGATACTATAAAGTATAATGTAACAAAAAGTGAAAAACAGGACCATTTTTTTAAAGACAAGAAACATAGCCTACATACACACATTCTGTACTTGAGGTTAGTGAAATGCCTATTGATCCTATCTATTTATCGTGATTTTTTATCATTTACAGGTAATATGAAGAGATTTATATCCAGGATTACGTTGATAGTCAAGAGTCTCTTTACTAGTAATGTTATAAGTTTATTACTATCTTAAAGTATATTTTAACATTTACCTTTCCAAGAACACTCCCGATAACACGCCTTGGCTGTTTTGAGAAATAATTATAAATTATATTCTTTTAAATTATAATTATTATTATTATTACTATTATTATTACTATTATTATTATTATTATTATTATTATTATTATTATTATCGTATTATCATTATTAAAGTGGAAAAATTCAAATACCTTGGAGCAAGAGCAACAAATATAAATGACACTCGAGAGGAAATTAAACTCAGAATAAATATGGAAAATGCGTGTTATTATTCCGTTGAAAAGCTTTTGTCATCTAGTCTGCTTTAAAAAAACTTAAAGTTAGAATTTATAAAACTGTTATATTACCGGTTGTTCTATATGGTTGTGAAACTTGGACTCTCACTTTGAGAGAGGAACTGAGATAAGGAAGTTCGAAAATAAGGTGCTTAGGAAAATATTTGGGGCTAAGAGGTATGAAGTTACAGGAGAATGGAGAAAGTTACACAACGCAGAACTGCACGCATTGTATTCTTCGCCTGACATAATTAGGAACATTAAATTCAGACGTTTGAGATGGGCAGGGCATGTAGCACGTATGGATGAATCCAGAAATGCATATACAGTATTAGCGGGAAGACCTGAGGGAAAAATACCCTTCGAGAGGCTAAGACGTAGGTGGGGGGATAATATTAAAATGGATTTTGGGGAGGTTGGATGTGATAGTAGAGACTGGATCAATCTTGCACAGGATAGGGACCGATGGCGGGCTTATACGTGAGGGCGGCAATGCACTCTTACCTCCGTGTTCCTTAAAAGTTATTTGCAAGTATTACTACTACTACTACTACTACTACTACTACTACTACTACTACTACTACTATTATTATTATTATTAGTATTATTATTATTATTATTATTATTATTATTATTATCAACGTCGTCCTCATAATATGGACATAATAAATTCATGCCGCTGTCCCATTGTTCCAGGAACTCTGTGCCTTGTTAGGTGTGATCGCCCAGCTACTCCAGCAGACGTTAACATAATGGCGGCCACCAGCCTGCCTGAGCGATGTCGCCGCATCGTAACGATTGTTATTAGCCCAAGTAAACGCAGAGCCCTCCAAGTAGCCGACCATTACACTCCGTATAATTCCAGAGGAGACATCGAGGAAAAATTGTAGCTGGTTCCACCTCTGAGGACAATTCAATCAGGGGTACCCAACATCCAAGCGGCGAAGCACTATTCACGATATAATTTAATACATTACTTTATTAATAGTTCAGAAAAATATGCTACACAGAGAAGATAAGGCTATGAAATGGTGAATGTGATTATGGATAACAATTTGGAGCTGGAATTCTGATGGAAGAAGTAAACGAAGAGAATGAAGGAACTTTACTTACCTCACAGGAGCGGAACTTCGCAGGGTTGCACGTGGTCGGTTTGGTCACATGATTTTGTTTCACTGACATATGGCTGACTGGACTGATAAGCTAGCTAATCAATTAAGTAAATGTCTTCCTGGCCTGTCTCCTGTGTCGGCTGGATAGCTTACTGGCTGGCTACTTTGACTTGCTGACTATTTGACTGGATGAAGTGACTAAATGACTGGACTGTCTGACTAACCACCTGGGTTACTAGCTGATCTGACTGAAATACTAACTAATTCTCTGGATGGCTGGCTGGACTGATTTACTGGCTCACTAGAACGAACAACTGGCAGGCTATAATTTTATTAACTGGCGGATGAAGTAATTGGACTAACTACTTGATTGGTCTAAGTAGGTGATCGGACAGGCTGACTGGACTGTGATTGAATGACTAAATAACTGACCGAATGGCTGACTTGATTCACCAACTGTATGGCTGATTGGACTGACTGGATGGATGACTGAATAACTGAATGACTGACTAGACTTATCGACTGAATTTCCTGACTGGACTGATCGACTCAATGGCTGACTGGACAGATCGACTCAATAGCTTATGGACTGATCGACTGAATGGCTGACTGAACTGATCGACTGAAGGGCCAACTGAACTGATCAACTGAATTTTCTGATTGCACTTTTCCACTGAATTTTCTGACTGGAATGATCGATTGAATTTGCTGACTGGACTGACCGTCTGAATTTGCTGACTGGACGGACCATCTGAATTTGCATACTGGACTGATGGTCTGAATTCGCTGACTGGACTGACCGTCTGAATTTGCTGACGGGACTGACCGTCTGAATTTTCTGACGGGACTGACCGTCTGAATTTACTAACTGGACCGACAGTCTGAATTTGCTGACTGAACTGACCGTCTGAATTTGCTGACCGGACTGACCGTCTGAATTTGCTGACTGGACAGACCGTCTGAATTTGCTGACCGGAGTGACCGTCTGAATTTGCTGACCGGACTGACCGACAGAATTTGCTGACTGGGCGACCGACTGAATTTGCTGACTAGACTGATCGACTGAATTTGTTGACTGGACTGACCGACTGAATTTGTTGACTGGACTGACTGACCGAATTTACTGACCGGACTAACTGTATTCACTGACTGAATAGCTTAGTGTATTGACTGACTATATGGCTTACTGTATTGACTGACCAAATGACTGAATGGTTGACTGACTGAATGGCTGACTGAACTGAGTGGCTGCCTGGACTGACTGAATGGATAACTGTACTGAATGAATGGCTGACTGGACTGAGTGGCTGCCTGGACTGACAATGGATAACTTCAGTGGCTGACTTGACTAACTAATGACTGACTGGACTGACTGAATGGATAACTTAACTGACTGACTGGCTGACTAGACTGACTTAATGGCTGATTGGATTGACTGAAATGGATGACTGGACTGACTGAAATGGCTGACTGAACTGACTGAAATGGCTGATTGAACTGACTCAAATGACTGAATGGCTGACTGACTGGACTAATTAGTTGAATGGCAAAGTAACTGGTAGTTGGTTGGGATGTTTAAGTTGCCGACTAAACTAATTGGCTAGTTGACCAACTCACCATCTGTACTACTAGCTGACTGATTAATTGACTAACTGTACTAAGTGGCTGTCAAAGTAACTGGTGACCGAATTGACTAACTGGTCAACTGACTAACTCATTGACTTACATTAAATGAACGAACTGGCTAACTGGCTGGTTGGATGGACGGCTGATCTGGAGAATGACTAGCTCTTCAGTCAAATCGCCCAGAAACATGTCACTTAAGAAGTTAGACATCCAAGTTTGAATATGAATATGAATATGACCTGAGCCATTATATTTGCAGTAACCATATAATTATAGGTTATAAAACTAAACGTTTACCTATAACAGCAGATCACTCGCGTAACATCAGAGACATACAAGAATCTGGCCACTCACGCCTCAAATACTCGTTTCTTTTCTCATTGTGAGATGGACAACCGCGGCAGAAGCTGTCGGGCATATTTTAACATGCAAACCAATCCGGACAGATCAGACATAGAGATTCCAGTCACATCCAATGAGGACGCGACGGAGGCCAATCTGAACCAATCACAATCGATTGCTCAAATTCCACCTACAGGTATGTATACCAAGAACGATTCAAACTAGTTTTAAATTAACACTTGTGAGAACTAGGCGCCAGTATGTGCAACCCAACAACAATACTGAGCGGAATGAACACAGCATGAACTGATACTAGGACCGAATTTAAAAGCTACATATCAGCAACTATTTAAAGGTTAAATATCAGTATGAAACAAAAAGTTGGTATACTAGTATGAAACTGAAGTCGGTGCATCAGTTCCAAATCAAAACATATTGTATTGTATTTATTTACATTCCATGATATTCGTACATCGCTTCACAGCTAAAACATAGAGTATGTCAAAAAAATCTTAACAGTACTACAACGTCTTAATACATAGTCACAGCACAGTCTACTATATACAGTCACGAAGCTTGGAATGATTTTTTGCAAATCTCGCGATAGTTGCTAGCCGCTTGGAGCGCTGTGAGTACTAGGAACAATAGACTGTGCCACAGCCATCGTGATCTAATACAGGACGTAAGGCAGACCATGCAACTCGCTTAACCCGATCATGAAGGGCGGCGTTTCAACCATATAAATTAGTTGGAATGCATAAACAGTAACATATGTTTCTCTAAAATGTAGTGTAATTCCATTAATAAAATTTAAAACAATGATTATGAGACACTTCAGACATAATTTACTTGCGAGTTAAGATGTAATATTATTTATGGTGTAAAGGTTACGTTGTTCGTATGTGTAATACCTGCCTTTATTTCAATTAAATATTGCGAAATTCTTGTACATTCATTTATGCACGATTCAATAATTTTCAATTGCACCGCACGGATATTTAGATATGTTGAAATTATAGGTTATGTTTACTGTACCAGTTGCCCCTTTCTGTCTAAATTTAGTGATCTCCAATGCCTTGCCATTCATATGAAAATTATAGGTTATGTTTACTATATTTAACTTATATTCCTAAATTCGCAATCATACATTATAATTAAGCATAATGTCATCTATGATACCGTTGATGACGTTTGTAGTACTATAAATTGTAAGAAAAATAGGTTAGAGTTATCCTTCTTCCGAAAGATCCAGGACGGTGAGTTTATAGAATATAATATATATTTTATAAAAATAATATATAAACCTTAAGTACTTCATATTTCAATAGTGGAAGGAAGGTGTTAATTTTTTTCAAAAGAACACGATATCGAAAGTACAATACATTTTATGGTTTGCTAGGGAAAGAGTCTGTGATGATGCGATAGTAGCGATCCTGGCGGTGAGCAACTATCTATGGATGCATATTTCAACTGTCTATGTTTGCATATTTAGTAAGTATTAAGCTTCGTGACTGTATATACTACGTAGACTGTGGTCACAGTTTGTTGAAATAGTGAGAAGTGAACAGGCAGTATGTGTTTCAGTTTGGCTGTGGTTTCAAGAAAGCAATTCAGATATTCACTCGTACAGAAAGTAAAGAAAATGGCGTCCTCCATGCATTATAAACGAACACGAAAAACAAATGAATATAGACGAAATAAAGATAAAATTTACGTTTGGAGGCCATGCACAGGAAGAACTCTTTATAAGTTCGTGTTTATGTTAAAGACTTTTGGCAAAGTATTTGAGGGGAAAAAAAGAGAGAAATTCGAAATTCTGCTGCTTCCGCCGTCTGGCTTAAAGTCAAGTGTCTACGCGAGGAAAATGGAAAGAATTTTAATGAGAATTCAGACCTTTTAGAAAGTTAATACGAAATCAAGCTATGTTATATGGAAATCATGGCTTCTCATTTCTTTTCTTCCACTTTTTTTATGAACCATATTGAACAAGATCACGTTGCCACGCTATAAAAGAAAGAATTACATATCGTATATAGCGAGCTCTAGTGTTGGAGGGAGAAACTTCGTTTTCCTTGTGGAAAGAAAAGAACAGTTATTAGAGAGAGAACTGTTATAAAAATGCGAGGAGAGAGAAAAAAAAAGGCGAATATAGAAGAGGGTGCTGAAAGAGATTGGAGACGAACGCTACTGCATAGCAAACTTCATTCCTACTTCCGTACTTTCCAATTTTCTCTATCTACTTTTCTATTGCTCGAGGATAACGGAATGGTATTGCAATACAATTAGGAAAATATATTTCGGAAACACAGATTTTTGTACCTGCACTGAGAACACAGTCCTTAGCATGCCGTCTGATTTCGTTTGCATAAACCTACTGCTTGAACGAATTTCTTCATCGAGTACACTTTCAGAATATTGACCTTGAAACAACTATTGAAAAAAGTACTAATAGATATTTGTTTTTAAAGTAACGAAAGTGACAGTGTATTTAAATCTCAATTATTCTATGACTACGTCCTTATTTATTGAGTTGTTATTTTATTAATTTTATACAATTTTTATTATATTACATTTCAATTCAATGAAATGATTCTGAAGATTCATATTCCTCAGCGGCAGAGGTGAACGATCATCCAACTTACGGGGGTAATGTGTGGTAAGCACGATGGTCCTCCCACCCGTTATAGCTGGTTTTCGAAACTGCATTACGCTACCTATCATAGATCGCCAAATTCATCGCGATGCTGGATGGGCACTGGTCCAATACACTGGCTGAAATAGCATGAGAAAATTCCTTCTCCAAGAGAAGTTTAACCAGCGTCCATTTCGTAACGCATGATGTTTTAGACCACGACGCTACGCCGTGGGACGTTGTGTTGTACAATATGTTTTCAATTTTCTTCAGTTTAGTGTCCGCAACAATTCATTACAAGTTGCATCTTTTTAGATAGGCTACTATAAGTGTTTTATTAGTTCCATTATTTTAATTACATTATTTTTGTTCTAATTGCCAGAACGTCTAACACTTTGCTTTGACATTTTTCTAACATATTTAAACTATATCGGATGAACCGTTAGTCATGTCATTAAATTTGGTGGATGATTCCTTCAAGAAAGAGCAACAAAAGTACTGTAGCAGTTTACTGCGTTTGGATAATTTTCTAGAAAACGTGCACTTTTAAATACGCGAATTGTGTCATCGTGCAACGTTGTAGACTAATCGCTGGCCGAATGCATTCTACTCTGCTATGCACAACCTCTTTAACATACAGCTCGATTCAACGTTAATGGCCCCTGTCCTTGGTTGTTTGGCTAGAGAGCGAGCTGTATGTTGTGTCATAAGAAAGAAATTTAATCACAAATGTGCATAGGAGGGGAAGAGGAAAGAGGAAGAATGAAAATAATATCTCTGCTCGAAGCTGACGGACACTCATGTCAAGAAAATATAAGTCATCATGACATTGTTTAGTCAACAGACGTAGTGGTTAGTAACGGGACGTGTGGACGAATATTGTGTTTTAAGACGGAGTATACCGCGACATGATAAGAAGGTAGTGTTAGGTGTTATGACTGCGCGGCCTGACCTGTGTGACCCAGCCCGTCAGTAGTGATGAGTAACTCGCTCTTAGTCCATCTACTGACTTTTTTGCAGGGGCCAAAATCCCTGAATCAAGCTGTACGTGTTTTGAATAAAGGGAATTGGAGGTCATTTCCGTGTAGATTATTTCTAATATCGTAAAAAATATAGATTCATTTGTTTATTTATTTATTCATTTATTTATTCACTCATTTATTTAATTATTTATTTACTCACTTAGGCCTATTTATTTATTTATTTATTTATTTATTTATTTATTTATTTATTTATTTATTTATTTATTTATTTATTTATTTTGCTAATAATTGTAACATTATTATAATATAAACAGAAAAACTTTAGCTCGCCCCTGAAAGAGTAGAACTCGTGCTCAGAGGCGGATTCCTGAATTGAAATGAAGATAGTGTACTGCTTAATTTTCTGTTCTAAACATGTAGAGAGAACCCAAGAGTTGGTACTTAACTGAGAGGATTCAATCCGACATCGGGATGGGAATCCGGTGTGGCTTAGTGGATAGAGCGTAAGCACGTAGAGCTGAAAACTCGGGTTCAAATACCGGTGTCGGAGAGAATTTTTCTCTGTTCCACTCATCCATTATCAATATGTGGAGAGAAGCTACAAGCGGTAGGTACTTATTTTTCTCCAACCAATTAGAAGAGTTGCATCACACTTCAAATTTTTAACTATTTAACCGGTAGGTAAACTTATATAAGAGGAAGTAAATTTTCAGAGATGTACTTAAACGCAATTGTTTGTTTACATGCATTGTTTATATTTCTTTTTCCCTTCTCCATCGCTTTAACGAAGACAACATGCGAACTGCAGTACGTATCTGTTGTCTCCAGGCAATAGCGTTTTACAGCGTTGTCACGGTTCCATACAATTTAAAATTGTTCTGAGGAACGAAAATTTACATTTTTTCGAATCAAATTTCTGAAAATTTAAGAGACATACCTAAATTCATTCAATCACTTATTACCAGAATTCATTTCTCCGTTAAGTTGACTGGGGATGTTGGGAATTTAGTCAATAGGTCTACTAAAGTCTGCTAATAAACGTTCCATTTAAAACATTTTTTTTCTCTCGAAAGAAACAAAATTGTGCTTAATTTTTTTCTACCAATTATCTCAAAGAGTAATCCTCTGAAATTAATGACAAGACTTATGGTTCACACTGTATGTATATTGGTTTATATTTAATAAAATAAGAGATTGCATATTTATAACTTCCAGATAACAACTAACCAACTTGGAGTACGAAAATTTGTTAATAAGCTGAAAGGCACACTACTAGTTCTGCAGAATTTCTAAATGTAGGCCTACACGTTAGAGTTATTGTAGGCCTATATAAGACTATAATATATTATTTAGGCAGCTTTTAATGACTCCTTTTGCCAACACGTATGATCACTGAATTACAGTAATAAATGTAAAAATTACTCAAGTAAGTTGACAAAAGTCCCGCGCCGTGGCGTCGTGGTCTAAGGCAACGGAGAATTTTTCTCCGTTCCATTACTCTTTCATCGTATGATGACGCAGAATATCTGCATGGAAATATCATATGTACTTCGGTACATTAAAATAAAAAAATAATAATATATATGATATGCGTAAATCACTTCGTGATTTAAGACGGCGCTTATTCCGTCGGATCCCGGCCAACTAGTCATTCAATACGAGTGCACCTCAGCACATGTGTGGACTTCGGTCCTAGGTTCATAGACATCTATGACGTAGTGCAGAGGGCGGCCACTAGAGGGAACCCAAGAGTTGGAACTTAAAACTGAGACGATTCTGTCCGACGCCGGGGTGGAATCCGGTGTGGCTTAGTGGATAAAGCGTCAGCACGTAGAGCTGAAAACCCGGGTTCAAATCCCGGCGCCGGAGAGAATTTTTCTCCGTTCCATTACTCTTTCATCCTAAGGCATCCTGCCTAGGACTCGCGTTACGGAATGCGCGCTGGTTCGAGACCTCACGGGGGAAGAAATTTTCTCATGAAATTTCGGCCAGTGTATGGGACCGGTGCCCACCCAGCATCGTGATGCACTTGGGCAGCTACGATAGGTAGCGAAATCCAGTTGCGAATGCCAGGTATAACGGCTGGGGGGATCATCGTGCTAACCACACGATACCTCCATTCTGGTTGGATGAGCGTCCATCTCTGCTTCGGCATGTGGGCGTGAGGCTAGCAGCCGGCTAGTTGGTGTAGGCCCTTCATGGGCTGTAGCGCCACGGATTAAGTTGACAGAAACATATCTAATTCTGTCACTGAACATTCTCATGTTTTCATACCTTACGAGACAGGAAGAGGCTTTACTTATGTTTAACACGTGATTGCTGCAAGATGAATTATAAATGATATCTTCCATCCTTTTATGCGTTTCCTTTATACTCAATTTCCCGAGTCTTCCGCCGCTGAAGCATAATTTCGCTGTGGAAGACTGTACGGCTAGATGACACTAAAAATGCAATTCTTAAAACTTCACACATTTTCCGCCTACTTCCCCTCTTTTTCGAAGCCATTATTGAAGTCAGGATGAGCGCCACACGCACCCCTCAAAAAATCCCACATAAAATGTTCTCAATCCCCCTTTTCTAAATGACCCTGCAAGTTTCCCCATGCTGTGGATACTCAAATCAAGATAAATGTTCCTAACAGATTTCTGTGCGCTTCTTCTTGTAAAACAATTCAGTGTTGCACTGTCTTTAGTGCTGCAAACGTAGGCTACTGTTGAAGCAGTGTTGAATAATGACACCCTTCTGTATGATAACAGCCGAGCTAATGTCCTTCCCCGCTCTTGCTGTATGTGTGTGACGAAGTAACATTTTGAACTATGAAGATGGACAATATAATGCAAGTCCCTACACACTAACTTCATGATTCAATAACAAAGAAAACGGATGAATTGAGGAAGAGAAAAAAAGTCGAGAAAAAGTGATCAGAAATATGGAAGAAGCAGCAAGCAGAAAATAAAAGCAGTTGAAGAGGAGAATGAAACAAAAAAGAAGGGAAAGAAAAAATGATCACAAGAGAAAGCGACGTGTGAAGTGGAAAAGAAGAGTAGAAATAGAGGAAAGGGAGTTAAATGAAGATGGTGTAGTGGAAGACGGGGAGATACCAGACTGGATGTAGAAAAGACAAGGCAGATCAAGATAAAAAGGTAGTAGAATATGAGTAAGTGAAGATGGAGTGTGAAGATGAAGATGAAGAGGTAGATGAAGATTATGATGCAGATCAAGACGAAGAGCTAGACCAAGACGAAGAGCTAGATTACGATGAAGAGCTAGGCAAAGATGAAGAGCTAAACCTAGAAGAAGAGCTAGAAGAAGAAAAGCCAGACCGAGAGGAAGAAATAAACCAAGGAGAAGAGCTAGACCAAGAAGAAGAACTAGACTAATAGGAGCTATATCAAGAAGAAGAACTAGACTAATAAGAGCTATATCAAGAAGAAGAACTAGACTAATAGGAGCTATATCAAGAAGAAAAACCAGACTAATAGGAGCTATATCAAGAAGAAGAACTAGACTAATAGGAGCTACATCAAGAAGAACTAGACTAATAGAAGCTATATCAAGAAGAAGAACTAGACCAAGAAGAAAAGCTAGGCCAAAAAGGAGAGCTACACTAAGATGAAAAGCTATACCAAAATGAAGTGCTAGACCAAGAAGAAGAGCTAAACAAAGATAAAGAGCTAGGCAGAGATGAAGAGTTAGACAGAGATGAAGAGTTAGACAGACATGAAGAGCTAGACTAAGATGAACAGTTAGACGGAGTTGAAGAGTTAGACAGAGATGAATAACTAGGCTAAGATGAACAGTTAGACAGAGATGAAGAGTTAAACAGAAATGAAGAGCTAGACTAAGATGAAGAGTTAGGGGAGAGTCGGGTAGTATCGGACAATGCGTTTCTTTCATCTACCACCATCTGGTAGTACCTGAATGACATAGTTACGTTTCTCTATGCGACATCACAGAAACGTAGCCATGTCAATCAGGTACTATCATCGTGTGGTAGATGAAAGAAACTCACTGTCCGATATTAGCCGATGTCCGATATTATCCGACTCTCCCCTAGACAGAGATGAAGAGCTAGACTAGGATGAAGAGTTAGACAGAGATGAAGAGTTAAACAGAAATGAAGAGCTGGACTAAGGTGAAGAGTTAGACAGAGATGACGAGCTTGACTAAGATGAACAGCTAGACCAAGGTGAAGAACTAGACCAAGATAAGGAGGTAGATCAAGATTAATAATTAGAACAAGATGAAGAGCTAGACAAAGATGAAGAGCTAGATCAAGATGAAAAGCTAGGCAATGATGAAGAGCAAGACCAAGATGAGGAATTAGATCAAAATGAAGAGCTGGACCAAGGCGAAGAAACTACGTAGATCAAGATGAAGAACTCGATCGAGATCAGGGATTAGAGTAAGATGAGGAGGTAGAGTGGATAAGGACATAGATGAAGTTGGAGAAAACGAAGAGGAAGATGAGGCAGACTAGAGGGAGTTGTGGAGACAAAGTGACATGATGAGCTTCAACATGGTCAGAAAATCGTAGTGGAAGATAAGTTAAATGAAAATGAGGATGAATCGGAGAAAAATTAGAGGAAAATATAAAGAGAAGCAAGGTAAGGAGGACAAAGGAGAAGAGAGAATATCGGAAGCGGTAGAGGAAAAGAAGATATAGAACAGAAGTTACTGAAGGAGTAGGCGGAGGAAATAAAACATCGATGGAGGAAGTGGAGGAGGAGAAGTAAGAGGGAAGGGATGGGAAAACATTAGAGAAGTAGAAAGGGAAAGAAGATATCGGAGGAGGTACAGGAAGAGGAGCGAAAAAAGATGTGAAGGTAGGTACAGAAGGAGTAAGAGGATATGTAAAGGAATGGACAGAGTAATATGATATCAAAGAGCATTAAGGAAGAAAAGAAGAGCTGAAGAAAAAGAAACAGAGTAGAAGGAACAGTGTAGGAAAAAAGGCGAGGTGAAAGTGTGAGATGAATAGAAAGAATAGGAAGCGTAGTATGAAGAGGAGCGGGAAAAAGCCTATCTCTAGCTAGTAAGCTAGCTCTGCCTGCTTCTTGGCGTCAGTTTATTTGCTTACCACATGATTGGAAGAAATTTAAATTGAGTAATGAGGCATTTAGTTTATTTCAACGCCTGCATACAAAGCTGAATTGAAACGTCGCCAGTTTCTTAAGCGATTACTCTTGATAATTAATGTTCCTCTAACATTAGGCAAATTCCTCTGTTAACATTCAATTAATTAATGCTAATTAAAGAAGAATATGGAGTATAAGGAATTGTTACGACGACCGACTTTGTGAACATGTGTTAATTGTGATCGGCATTTAGTATGCTAATGTGTTTGTTAATCGATCAGAGGTAAGTGCAAACACTTTATGATACAGCGTCATGACAGAACTACTCCCAGCGGATATTTTATGCTTGTCAGACTGTCGCTTGCAAATTGCAACACCTTAATTATCATTATTCATAATTAGTGTTATAAAAAGACCGACTACGTGTAAAAGATTAAGTGGAATTAAGTAACAATTTCAGGCGTTATGGTTTAGTGTCTTACTGGATAGAGCGTACGCTTCCCAAGTAAGTAGTCCGTGGTTCGATTTCCGACTTGGGCGGCGGGTAATATATGACCGGCTTACATGTTTGTTACATCAGTTATATCTTAAATCTCTTACCGTTCATATGCATGATCGCATATGTAAAAATCAAACAAAAATTGTCTGAATATCAACACCAATTTGTCTCGTTTGTAAAAAAAAATTATTACAGCTAATGTATTAGCTTAGCCTACATAAAAATTATACTTTTTTATGTAAAGAGTTTTTCAGAAATAAAAGGTAACTTTAACTGTTCATATTTTCTTCACTTTATGCACAATCTTTAAAATTCTGATCCTGGCATATTACAAAAAACAAATACAACCTAATAGGTGTACATAAACTATTAAGCAACAGTTGTAATTATTTCTATATTGGACAGATTGGAAGATTTTCTCAAACACGTTACAAATAACAAATCACAGCCATAACCAAATCACACAACAATTCAACCTACACAGAACATAACGCAAACTCCAACCATAACTACAGTAACATAGACACTGACATGAAAATAGTACATGTTAAGTCAAAAAACCACAAATTCAACACTCTAGATCTACAACAATACGAAATTTACAGACACACAAAAACACACCCACAACACATCCTCAACACTCAATTGAATTTCATAACTCACTTTTAGAATATTTTATTTTTTACTAATTTAGTTATACCTAATCCCACACTCTATATAATATTTTATGGAACATATTACAGTTAACCGCAATTTGGAAATTTAGCTTAATAGTTTTTCAATTATGAATTGGGTGAGTAGATCTATTTCTTTCAACGTATTGAGGAAAATCTGACGTTGCCAGCTTTTCTGAGACAGCCTGATCGCAAGTTTCAGAGCCGGGCGATTTTCTTTGCGTAGTTTAAAATTGACTCTATAACAAATTTTATTTAAGAGTTATCTCAAATCTGCAAATATTTCTATTTCTGTAGAGTAAAAAAGTAGAAAAAGGATCCTCTGCAACAAATCGGAACTTACCGATCAAACCCTGTACAAATTTATCCATCGTAAACAATGTAGAAGACGTCAGTTTCAGAATATTTTATTTCTGATTCATGTAGGTAATGTAGCTCTACTTAACCCTACACTCTATGAACTTTATGGAAGATAGTACAGTTAATGCAATTTCAGCACTAAGCTTAACAGTTTGATAATTATTGAGTATTTATTTCAACGTATTGAAAAATATTCCATCTTACCAGTTTTTCTGCGAGACCCTAATTGAATGTTTCACAGCCGAGCTATGTTGACTAGAGCACTGTAATGCAAATTTTTCGCTCACTGGTATTCGTTTGGAGGTCCCGCATTCGAGGGAGTTTCCTTCGAGCTAAAAGCGGTCTAAACCATGCTGACGAGTGAATTAAGATCGCGTGGAAGGAGATTTGCAGGAAGCAACCTGGAATCGTTTACATTTTTACTCAGAAGCACGCCCAGCCTACTGTAACTCGTTACTATGACCTAATGAGTTAGATATGTTCTGTGGAATAATGAAGGATAAAATAAAAGAATAATATTTATGTTCTTTCTGACATTTCATTCTATCTGCAATATATTTTGAGCTCAATTTTACTTTCTTCTCATATCTCAAATGCTGTATCAATAAAAATTACTTGTACATTTTTCAACTTGACCCCTAAATAATTTCTATATAAAATTATGTCTTTGAATCAAAAATGGAAATAACACAAGAATAAATATCATATCATTAAAATGTATATTTGATTCGAAAATACAAATAATACAAAAATAACAACTCACAGCAATTAAATAAAATAATTATGTATGTCCGTTCTGTAACAAATTTTTTGCACGATGGTGTTTTTTGTTGTATTTACAGCTTTTGTTTTTAGACCTTGAAAGTAAGAATTCCCACACAGAAACTTGTTGCTAGGGAAACCAATCTTCATAACATAAAACTATACTGAAATAGATCAATTACAATACACTTATTGTCACTTAGTTACCATTATAGTGCAGTTTTGCGAAGGCTTTGGAATAATATTGCTCTAAATTTTTAATACAAAATATATTACATTTGCAATTTTAAGAATATGATCATGCAAAAAATGTTGTGAAGTGCATTACAAAACCTCGGAAATCGAAAAACTCGTTCTGGTCGTTTTTAAAACTGTTCCTTAATTTTGTAAAAAGCACTTCCCATTCTTCTATCGTAATATACTATTTCCACACATAACTTCTGAGATCTAATCGTTTGCTTAATTTGTATTCGTGATTTAAAAATTTAGCCTCCACAACCTGTTTTTCTCACATGTTTACTGCGGCAACTGTGCGACGGTTTTTACCTGGTGGCTCACGTTGTTGTTGTTTATCCTCGTCTCTGTCGCGCCGCCGGCAGAGGTGAAGTTGACTAGCTCAGTCGCACGTCGGTGGATGCTGGAAAACCTTGTCCCCCGGTAGAGGAGATCTCTGCTCAGGGACCTTGTGGTTTTGTGGGCGTAGGATGTAATGTGATGTTGGTAATTCCCACGAAAAGAAACCAAGGAGTAAAGTTCCACTATATGTATTTATTCGGCTCACTTCCCTTGCTTGAGTCCAAGCGACGGAATACTGGCTGTTGTCATTCCGTGTGTTTTCGGCGTCTCGTCTAACGCCAGTTTAAAATCGCTGCCGTCAACTTATTGAGTAAATCACAAAGCTAAAAAGTGCGAAATCTATACTTTATCACTTCGATCGGCTGGAAAACTGAGAATGATAAGATATACACGATCGGAACAAGTGCCGGAAATATTATTAATACTCACGCGATCGGCTCACAGGCCGTATACTATATTAGTGAATAAACACGCTACTGGCCGGCAGTCTTCTGACCAAACACACGATCGGCTCACTAGCCGGTAATATTCTGAGAAAATACACGCTCGGCTCACAGGCCGGTAATCGTCTCCGGGGGCCCACGCTCTCGGCTCACGTCCTTTTAAATGCTCACTAAGGTGACGCGCTCACCAGACGCTACTATTGTTTGCCAGATACAAACAACGCTACCAACGCGTTCCTAGACAGGAAAAACCCCTTTATGCTATACTAAAGTTCAGTAACCTACCTCGCGTCTACTGGTTTTAAATGCGTTAGGCGCCTGTCAGACTGAGTGAATAAAGAACCTATTACGCGGTTCGCTGATCCCTGCGGCGTAGGTTAAACAAACATCTCAAAGAAATATAGAAATATCTAAAATGAAACTATACGATAACTTATATAGGAGAAAAAATATCTCACTATCGCCGGGCCACCCGACTACAGCTTCAAATGCCCCTTTCTCAACAATGGAAATTCCCCTAAGGAATTTTCATTGTTGGGAAATCTCGCCTTCGACAATGCCATTCTACCGTTATTCCTATCGCGATCAGCCAGGATACACGCCATCTTGCTCAGCTATACAAATTCTAAAATAAACATGACATATATGTTTTTAAACAATCTCTCTGTGCACACAGTCATTATTCAAGCATACTTGTTAATCATCCCTCACACTATTTACATACATTATCTACAAAATTCATAAGATTCTTATTTACAGTGTCACACATTATTCAATCACGCATCCGCCTTGCGTACGCAGTTACACTGCGCCGCACTGTACATTGGTATCCTGCCTTTTCACAATAGAGTCTAGCTCCCCATTCCAACTTACGTATCTATATTTACATTGTCTTGCCTGAATGGTCTTAGCAGCTGTTTATGGTATCTACCTAGAACCTTGTTTTTGTTTAGGTCCTTCAACTGTTAGGTATGGTCTCCAAATTTATTTGCTATAGAGAATGGTCCCTAGGGTGCACATTTGCCTCTCTATCCGTATACCATCTTATGTGATTAATTCTGCGGACTGGTCCGCCCCCATTATTTCTCATCCTATTTACATTACTTCCGCTACCGCGGTCAACACCAGGATTATTGCGGTTGTACATATTTCTGACAGGTTGAATACCCCTCCTATTTCGGTTTGGACTGACAGTACCACTTTGACCCCGACTATTATTATTATTATTATTATACCCATAGCCTGGTTGTCTGTCAACTGCCCAACTATTTACATTCATGTTTCCTCGAGGTGGTGAGAGGGTGCCATGTGCCCCTCTCTCCGCCTTCGAGTGGCTGGAATAACCCTGCGTTCTCTTCTCTACACAATTAGTTGCGTCATAACTTTCGCCTCCATTGTGTGTCATGTCCGAACTGTCTAGCGCGGTCAGGAGGTCAATCGTCTCCCCAAAATCTCGTGGTCCCGCGATAATTAAATTATACCTAATATTTTCCGGGTAATGGGATATGATAGTTTGTATCAATTCAGAATCTGGCATTGGTGGATTTAGACTCTTTCCCTTTTTGACAAGCTCCATAAAGTAATCAATCATCGATATACCTTTCTTAGCATCAAACCTACTGTCATTGATTTCTTTTCTGATTTTCTGCTGTTGCCTCTGCCCCCAATACCGGTCAGAGAACTTTGTTTTGAATTCTCCATAACTAACTTGTGCGTCTAAAGCTACGAGAACCCAATTAAGTGGCCGTCCTCGCAGACTTTTTCTCACGACGGTCATTTTTAGTTCCTCTGGTACCCCTTTCACGTGAAAATACGTTTCCAATTCGCGGATATAACAGTGAGGGTTTGAGAATTCCACCTCATCAAATACGGGATAACCAATTTCATTAATGATATGTGTGGGATACTGTGGGCGACCGAAAAATGACCTCTCGTTTACAACATTTAAATTACATTGTTCCTGATTTCGTGGGTCTTGGTTCTCTCCTACCCTATGATTACTTATGTTACTACCTCCTACTATATTTCCTAATCCCATACTATTGCTCCCGCTAGGCGTTCCGCTCACGCTCGGTTCGCTAATTGAATTATCGACAGTGACTCCATGGATCCTATCTTGCATCGAATTCCATCTTGATTCTAAACTCTCTAAGCGTTCTCTCTCTTCCTTTCCCTGGTCTCTCACTACTCGCCTAATCGCCTCCATCTCTCGATCCACCACTTGTAACCTCTCATCTACCGCCCCTTCTATGGCCGACCTCGTCTTTTCGTTCTCAGCAATTGTGCTGTCCCTCACCTTCTCCTCTAGTTCTCTCATGCTCTCTGCCATCTTATCTACTACAACGCCTAGTTGACTTTCTATTTCCGTATTATTGTCTGCTATCTTCCCCTCCAAGTTTTCTATTCGACTCTCTATCAGCTGGTTTACCTGTTCCCTAATCTCTCTGGAATTTTCTCCCATCCTACTCTCCATTTCTGATAGTTTGCTGTCCATCTGCCTCATCAGTTGTTCAGTCTTTTGGCCTAGCCTCTCATCTATTTGCTTTATTTGTTCTGAAATTTGCTTCGCTTGCTCAGTACTTTGACCTAACCTTTCGTCCATTTTTTTTATTTGTTCTGTACTCTGACCTAATCTTTCATCCATCTGTCTCAAACTCTGTTTCAAATGCTCTGAGTTATCCTGTTTCATTTGTTCAAAATTTTGCTTAAATTGTTCTGAAATTTGCTTCGCTTGCTCGGTACTTTGACTTAATCTTTCATCCATTTTTTTCATTTGTTCTGAATTATCCTGTTTCATTTTGTCAAAATTCTGCTTCATTTGTTCGGAAATATGCTTCATTAAAATTCCTAGCTGTCCTAACATCATCCCTTCTTCTCCCTTTTCCTTCTCGCTACATTGCTGGGTTTCTTCGCTATTTCCTATGATCTCGTTGTCCCCCATACTGCTCTCCAATTCTAATCTTCCCTCCATTTCGCTGTCTCCTACGTTCTCCATCCCTCTATTCTCTCTACTTATTATTTTCCTCTCACTCTCCGTCCCTTCGGTCTCAATTCTCCTATTCCTTAATAACATCTGGATATGCCATAACCTATATACAGATCACGCAATAACAATCCCCTCCAAAATATTATACACACACAGATATAAATATACGTACAACCCTACACAGAATTATGCGTTAATAAATGTTATCCTCCCTACACACAAAGAAAGTTCATACATGTATAACCCTCCAAAATATTACCATCCACGTTGTCTTCCTCCTCGATGTAGCGTCGACCCTGCTCGTCCCGCGTGGCCGTGATGATTTCGCCACCCTCGGTGTCGCCGCTCTCGTTGTCTCGGCGGGGATGCTGCGTCAGCCTCTCTGCTGTCGTCTAGTACTGACGATAATCACGTTGCTGCTGCTACTGTTGTTCTCGTCCCGACGCCTCGGTGGTATTGTTGATTCTCGTAGCCACGCGTTGTTGTTTTTATTCTCGTAGCCACACACTAGTATTGTTTTTTTTATTTTCGTAGCCCCACGCTGGGCGCCATTTGCGACGGTTTTTACCTGGTGGCTCACGTTGTTGTTGTTTATCCTCGTCTCTGTCGCGCCGCCGGCAGAGGTGAAGTTGACTAGCTCAGTCGCACGTCGGTGGATGCTGGAAAACCTTGTCCCCCGGTAGAGGAGATCTCTGCTCAGGGACCTTGTGGTTTTGTGGGCGTAGGATGTAATGTGATGTTGGTAATTCCCACGAAAAGAAACCAAGGAGTAAAGTTCCACTATATGTATTTATTCGGCTCACTTCCCTTGCTTGAGTCCAAGCGACGGAATACTGGCTGTTGTCATTCCGTGTGTTTTCGGCGTCTCGTCTAACGCCAGTTTAAAATCGCTGCCGTCAACTTATTGAGTAAATCACAAAGCTAAAAAGTGCGAAATCTATACTTTATCACTTCGATCGGCTGGAAAACTGAGAATGATAAGATATACACGATCGGAACAAGTGCCGGAAATATTATTAATACTCACGCGATCGGCTCACAGGCCGTATACTATATTAGTGAATAAACACGCTACTGGCCGGCAGTCTTCTGACCAAACACACGATCGGCTCACTAGCCGGTAATATTCTGAGAAAATACACGCTCGGCTCACAGGCCGGTAATCGTCTCCGGGGGCCCACGCTCTCGGCTCACGTCCTTTTAAATGCTCACTAAGGTGACGCGCTCACCAGACGCTACTATTGTTTGCCAGATACAAACAACGCTACCAACGCGTTCCTAGACAGGAAAAACCCCTTTATGCTATACTAAAGTTCAGTAACCTACCTCGCGTCTACTGGTTTTAAATGCGTTAGGCGCCTGTCAGACTGAGTGAATAAAGAACCTATTACGCGGTTCGCTGATCCCTGCGGCGTAGGTTAAACAAACATCTCAAAGAAATATAGAAATATCTAAAATGAAACTATACGATAACTTATATAGGAGAAAAAATATCTCACTATCGCCGGGCCACCCGACTACAGCTTCAACTGGCACGAGTGTGTTTCACTCGTCTCGAGCATCACTCGAGACTTCAGTGGCGAGGGATAAAGCCTTCTACACTCGCACTATCTAGCGGTTTAATAGTCAACTACAGGATCGCTTTCTCACGCTCGGTCGAATTAGAAAATTGAAAGGCTATGTTCGTTGCGTACCTTAAAAATGACATTTTTATATAGGCGTTCTCTGAGGTCTGGAAATTATTTCAAGATTTTCTCCAGAGCAAAAAGAGAGACATACGTTCTTATGCAACAAATCAGAACTTGCCTAACGAACCGTGTCCAAATTTACCTATTGTAAACAATGTAAGAGACCTCCACTTTCTGATTAATGTACTTAATATACTCTATAAACTTCATGGTAGGTAACTAGTTGACTGCAATTCAATCTTCGGTTTAACAGTTTACCAATTAATTAACCCATCATATAATGCAATAAAGAAGTAGGTTTCCTTTGAACTAGTAAATTTTTCTAAATAAGCATAGGTAAACGTTGTAGAAACAAACATTTGCATATCCGCTAGTATGGGAGGCTGCAGGTATACACATGCTTGTTGGCGGTCCTTCTGATGCAGAGAGAACACAACATAGCTGTGGGGAAGCACCGCACGCTGGAATTCCTTCATCATCGGGTAAGGTTCTTAGGGTTAAAAAAGGACCTGGCGACGAAAGGAGTACGGGGGCTCAGTCAGCATTATTCACATAGCTCCGGCATCCTTCAAGACCCATGTGAGACGCTTGCCTCAAGAGAGACAGCCACGGGGAATTCCAGGGCGGGCTGACCACCTCGTTCACATTAGCTTTCGTCTTGCTTTTCATACACCAAAATCAAGTACTTGGCCAAGAATCCAGTCCGGTCTAAACTTCTAGTATGGAAACTTATAATCTAGGTCTACCCGGAACTCGTTTTCCAATGCTAACTTAGGCTACTTACAAATGGCTTTTAAGAAACACGGAGGTTCATTACCGCCCTCAAATAAGCCCGCCATTGGGTCTCTATCCTTCCTCAAATTCATTGTAATATTATCCTCCCATCTACGTTCGGCCACCCCAGATCTTCCAACTAATACTCCAAATGCATTTTCATATTCTCCATACGTACTATATTTCCTGCCCATCTCAAACGACTGAATTTAATTTTACAAGTTATGTTAGGTGAAGCTGCGGGTTAAAGCAGGGAGATGCACTATCACCTTTACTTTTTAACTTCGCTTTAGCATATGCCATTAGGAAAGTTCAGGATAACAGGCAGGGTTTGGAATTGAACGGGTTACATCAGCTTCTTGTCTATGCGGATGACGTGAATATGTTAGGAGAAAATCCACAAACGATTAGGGAAAACACGGAAATTTTACTTGAAGCAAGTAAAGCGATCGGTTTGGAAGTAAATCCCGAAAAGACAAAGTATATCATTATGTCTCGTGATCAGAATATTGTACGAAATGGAAATATAAAAATTGGAGATTTATCCTTCGAAGAGGTGGAAAAATTCAAATATCTTGGAGCAACAGAAACAAATATAAATGACACTCGGGAAGAAATTAAACGCAGAATAAATATGGAAAATGCGTGTTATTATTCGGTTGAGAAGCTTTATCTAGTCCGCTGTCAAAAAATCTGAAAGTTAGAATTTATGAAACAGTAATATTACCGGTTGTTATGTATGGTTGTGAAACTTGGACTCTCACTCTGAGAGAGGAACAGAGATTAAGGGTGTTTGAGAGTAAGGTTCTTAGGAAAATATTTGGGGCTAAGAGGGATGAAGTTACAGGAGAATGGAGAAAGTTACACAACACAGAACTGCACGCATTGTATTCTTCACCCGACATAATTGGGAACATGAAATCCAGACGTTTGAGATGGGCAGGGCATGTAGCACGTATGGGCAAATCCAGAAATGCATATAGAGTGTTAGTTGGGAGACCAGAGGAAAAAAGACCTTTGGGGAGGCCGAGACGTAGATGGGAAGATAATATTAAAATGGATTTGATGATAGAGATTAGATTAACCTTGCACAGGATAGGGACCGATGGCGAGCTTATGTGAGGGCGGCAATGAACCTCCGGGTTCCTTAAAAGCCAGTAAGTAAGTAAGTATACACCTTCAGTTTTTAGTTTGAACGCGAAAACGCAAGTACCAATGTCAGGGCGATCAGTCGGGTTTTTATGTGGGAGTAAAGCAGTAGCTGTTTCAGGTCATTGTGGATTGTAGGTGAGAGTTAAAAAAATATCAGGTTTGCTATGCTTTCGAACAATAGACATAGCATCTTGGTATATGTGCTGCATATTTCGTGAACTACCTTGAAATATAGAGGGTAGAATTATTTTATCCTGCTAAGAGATCTTGCTGAAATGATCGGGAGACTACAAAATCTTGTAGGCCTCTTATCTTATCAGTAAGTAATACCTTTTGGTCTTTCCTTAGGAACTCTAATTTTTGCGCTCTCTCGACCCAATACTGAAGAGAATCACGCATATAAAAATATCTACACCACACCGCCATTAATGTATATGAAAAAGACCCAATCCCACTTGATTAATAACTATAAAATTATTTCATTTTTAATAACAATATTATTATCTTACGTAAGTTTTATAGTTTTCAGCAACATACAGTATACTATATAAGATATTCTCTACATCTACTTATATAACCCCAAAACGTTTCACTTTCATATCAATATAGCATTAATATGTATAATTAATTAAAGTTACAGCATGGTATTAGGCCTAACCATAATAATATTTCATTTCTAATGGTAATAATGTCACCAAACCACCTCAAGTTTTGTAGTTTTTAATATCCAATACACAGACGTACTCAGAAAATTACACATCACAGAATCAGACCTGTAAATTATTTTTAGTCTTGAAGTTTTTAATAACCAATTTAATTTGAACTCTAAATATGTCAGCATTCTTGCAGATCATGGTCTTGTGTAATATTGTTTACTGTAGTGTGTGTTTTGTTTTATTCTGAAATGCAATTAGTGACAACAGATGGATTTTAGAAAATAGGAAAATTATGTTGAAAAATTGACATTTCACTGAAAGTTACTATTTTTCTGAAAATCCTTGGATGCCAAGCTTCAAAATGACGGGTCATTCATTAAAATCCGTTCAGCCGTTTTCCCGTAATTTCCATTACCAGTTCAAATTATATATATATATATAGATTATCCTCTCATCTACGTATCGGCCTCCCCAGATCTTCCAACTAATACTCCAAATGCATTTTTATATTCCCTATACGTGCTACATTCCCTGCCATCTCAAACGTCTGGATTTAATTTTACAAATTATGTTACGTGAAGAATACAATGCGTGCAGTTCTGAGAATGCTTGCAGTGAAAATATACGAGGGTTGGGGCACAAGAGGGTTTTGTGAAATTCGAGCATGAGTGGAAAATGTGAAATATACAGATGAAAGGACAAGGAATGGACGAAATGTACGGACATTTAACAACACGCTAACATTTTGCTTCTCATGTTTATTGCGGTCGTTGCCATAACATTACAGGTTTCCTGTGCCACAATCATTACAGCACACATACTCGTTCTAAAGGCCCTCAAAGTAGCTACCCACCTCGCGACTCTCCTGCATGGAAGGGCATTATTCCCGACAGCTTCTACCAACTCTCTGTGGCATTCTCTGCCATTCCACCCGTGGAGAACGGCTATTTTCATATACGAGCGTTGTTCAACACGAGTTACATCCATCCTGTACGGTACACTGACAACTGATTTAACATTACTCTCTGTTCTATTACAGACGAGCACAGAGCCATCTTGTGACACACACTATGACTGAACAGCTTCCGTGCGACATATGACATTTTGTGATACCAATTCTTACTTTTCAAAAATTTGCCATGACTTATGCCTCAAACCCACATACAAGTTTATTCTCATTATTAGAGACCGGCACAATATAAAGACAATTTTGTTAAAATATTAAGGTTATTTTGGCATAATATGAAAATATGAAACAAATATTTAAATGTTAAAGATCTTCGTTTCTAAATCTTTGCACGGGTTTGCATCATTATTTCCAAAATAAGCCTTTAGAGATCAATAGTTTTATCTATATTTAATATGCTGTCAAATAAAATATAATAAATCTGCACACACAATAGAAACAGGAACTCAACAATAGCAACGACGTTCTATTGAAATAACCATAGATTATAAACACCAGATATTATTATATCCACAGATGTTAAAGCGTGTAAAAATAAACTTAACAAAATAAATAAATCTGAATAAGTAAACAGTTTTCGAGTATCATCGAAGAGGAAGGGTAAGACAAGGAGAAAAATGAAATATAAGGAGAACAATAGGGACATAAGGTCAAAAAGGGGAATATAATGAGAATAACCGGAAGAGAAAGAGAACAACAGAAATACGAGAACAAGGGAAAGACAAGGAGAACCAGGGGAATACAAGGAAAACAGGGAAAGCAAGAAAGACCATAGAAATAGAAAGAGAACAAAGAGAATATAAAAAGAGCCAGGAGAGTACAAGGAAAATACAATATGTATCCCATGCATCATGAGGAGAAATGCGTAGTTCTAAATATAAAACTAGAATGTCGCACAAAATTATACTTCGAAAGTTTAATATTTGAGGCGTTCAGGGCTAAAGTGGATCAAGTCCATGAGACGTAGTTTTGAGATAATAGGACTTAAAGTTAACTTGTGCTAGTGGATTATCTAATTTCACTAGCCATAATTTTATTGCTCCATTCTCAAGTTCTAGATTTATAAAATGTAAACAATTGTGATGTTAATTGACGCAAAGCTTTGGTGACTTGATCCACTATGTCTCAGAACATCGTGAACAAATAATCTGAGCCAAAAAGTGACTGGTGTCACCTACCGGCGAATATTTGGAATTAAGACTTGATTCATTACTGCTCGGCAAAGATCCAACTTCATATAATCATAAAATGAATTAAACTCAATTTATGAAAATTTATGACTTGATCCTCTTCAACTCTGAACGCCTCATTTGTTTCAGTTGAATGATTACAATATAGGTGGTGGTGGTGGTGGTGGTGGTGGTGGTGGTGGTGGTGGTGGTGGTGGTGGTGGTGGTGGTGAATATGATGGCAAAAAAGTTGACTGTGACAAAGCTGAACTTTTTTACGAAGTGTTACAATGCTTATAAAATATTAATCTGGTTTTGGATTATATTCTGTTGACAGAACATATCACCTGAACTACACGTCAAACAACCAGCGAAGAAAAATTAAAACTTAATGGCAGGAGCTTGAAGAGAAGCCAGCTTTAAGATAAGGTGAATCCCGGGCTGGAATGCTGGTGTAATATTGGGAGGAAAGATCTCCTGCACGGAACACCACCACCACGATGTTCTCTCAAAGGGAGCGTTTACTACAAGAAAACCACAAGATGGGACACCAAGATGATGACGTGATGAGATGCACAAGATTAACGTCACCTCTCTGTTAACAAAAGCCGATCATCTTAACAAAGCAAGCCGTAATTTCTATGGGACGTACTTCCCCAAAATTATGCAACAGAAGGATTCTCTTCTCCTTCCACTTCTGGCATTTTATTAATTAAATGTGGCCATGCGCCTCGAGCAACACACGGGGAGGAAGGCAAGACGAATACCTTATTGTAGTATCGAATCAGTTACAAATGGCGGTACAATAGATCTATTGTCGTCCACTCCGAATCATCCCAATTTAATTACTCAAATCACGTCTTACGGTCGTCAGAGAACCATTAGTCATAACTAGGGACCGGATTTTTATGTAACATCAAGATGTGAAATATGTACATATTTATGTAAGAAAAATAAGCTGAATATGTACCAAAATATGTAAAATCATGAAAATATTTCATATCAATATCTGGCAGATATAGGATAGGTAAAACTCTCCAGTTGTGATTTCATAGAGCACCCGACATTTTTCCGCACATTTGACAAATTATTATTTTTCCATCTGTGGTAAAAGCTTCTTCTATCGCAATCCATGATTTTATTTTTGTCGTTAGGGTTGAAGATACAGGGGCCATTTTAATTAGTTAAAAGCAGTATATAAACTCACTTGCACTTTATACTGTAAGTACTAAAACTAGAGAACTGAGTGAAATGAATGACACAACAGTAATGCAAGCACTGTTTCGCTTTACTGGATTAGGAGAAAATAAGAGGAGATGTGGGACACATGCATTTTAGTTGCTCCCTGTAAAAAACAAAGTACTGTACCTACTAAAACCTCAAACTATAGGCATTTACAAACTGTTGTTTGAAAAGTGACATTCCTGTCTCATTCAGAAGGGTAGGATTATTCCAGCCGATAACCATACTTTCTAATTCCTCAGAAAATTCCATTTCCGTATAGATCTACTAAATTTAAAGTAAAGATGTCAAGCAATAACCTGAAAAGCTACTTATTTAAATCTTTCAACATCTTTCCAGTTTGTTCCTTTACTCCAGTTTCTTTTCAAAAGTCGGCTACTTTATTGCGGCTCATGTCACGGGTTTTCCCTGGAAGGATTAGGAAGAGGGTGAGTAAGGTTGCAAATTGCATGGGAACGGCTTATTAAGACGTGTGCAGAACAATTATAGTTCGAGACAAATCGTATCATCCTCGTCCCACTCCACCGCAAGAAGGCAACATTACTTTCTGAGTGATTTTTACAATACAAGGTAATTGTATGAGAAAGTTTGCCTTTTGTTCACTCATATTTATAGTGGGCGGTATGGGGTGAGTGCCTCTATTAGTTATTTCCTGGAACTAAGGGCGTTATGTTTCGTCCCGAAATATATCCCTTCTTGGGTAGGTAAAAAGACTTTTTAAATCTATGTATTTCAAATTGCAAACTTCCCCAGCAGATTTTTTTTTTCTTTTAGAGAAGTAAAAATGAATAAAACCCCTAAATATGTAGATTTATGTAATATCAAGCCATAATAAGTAATATGGGGTAAATATTTAAAAATATGTAGTATCAAATTTTAATATATTAATGGCAATTACAAGACTCGCAAAGATTTGTTATTTATACACGGTTAAGTTGAAAGGAATATAATATGTAACTACATAAAAATCCGGTCCCTGGTCATGACACGAATCTTCAATTTGTACAGTAAAAAATTAGAAACTGTGCTACAAAACAAAGACAACAAATAATTTTTCATTGTACGTTTTAGGGTTCTCGAAACAATTAAGTTCTTTTCCCATGAAGTAAACAACATTCTCGTTTATAATGTACAGTAGGGGGGAAAAAAACCGGACTGATCCTTGTAGCTGATTTCAGAGCCTTGTTCACTCCAGAGCACGATAGACTGGTAAATCACACTTTCGTGGTTCGAATCCTCCCTGGGAAGGAAACTTTTTTTTGTTCCTTATTCAAATTTATTCCCAATACTTTTCGATTGCAGCGATATTTTACTACTTAATTAACCTATTATTCCCAAACATGAATTTTACCAGTAATCGAAAAGTATTGGGAATAAATTTGAATAAGGAATAAAAAAAGTTTTCTTCCCAGGCAGGATTCGAACCACGAAATTCTTAGTTACCAATCTACCGTGCTCTGGAGTGAACAAGCTCTGAAATCAGCTACAAGTGTCGGTCCGGTTTTTTTTGCCACTACTGTACGTATATGCCTAATTCTGAACTATCGTGTATAGCAGTGGTTTCCAAACCGGAGGTCGTGTAAAGAGCTGAGGGGGTCGCGAAATGATTTACAATATAAAACAAAAAACACCTTGTTAACATACACTTACTATGCGTTCAGAAACTTATTAAAAAATTTCAGTAGTTAAGTTATATGTTAAAGTAAAACATAATTTTATTAATGCAACAAATCTGCCTGTTTTTTTTTTTTTTTTTTTTTTTTTTAAGAAAGTATCTCTCAAATCTGGAATCTGTATTCGATACACACATTGTGAATCACTTTCAAGTTCTATAAGATTACTCTTCTTTGTTTTGAAAATTATGGTTTATTTAACGACGCTCCCAACTGCCGAGGTTTTATCAGCATCGCCGGTGTGCCGGAATTTTGTCCCGCAGGAGTTCCTTTACATGCCAATAAATCTACTGACATGAGCCTGTCACATTTAAGCACACTTAAATGCCATCGATCTTCACCGGGATCGAACCCGCAACCTCGAGCACAGAAGGCCAGCGCTATACCAACTGCGCTACCGAGGCCGACTCTTTGTTTTGATGGCAACCATAGACGAGATGTTTATTGTGCATAAATATGAGATTGAAAATGTTGAAAAAAATTTAGAGTTTCTTTTGCAGAAGATGATCCCTTCTTTTTTATCCACAACCTACTTCTAAGTTGTGTTGTTGTTGTTTATTGACATTTCTGGCTTTGAGCCAGAGGCCGATTTAGGGTCTTATACGCGCAGGACTTTCCAGCCATTGTACATAAATAACAGTAAACATATATTTACACATATGACACTATTTCTGACATAAGTGCCAGTAGGTGTGTGAGTCCAGTGACTGATTCCTTTTATTTTGTGTAGGCCTAATTTGTTGATTTGCTATATTTGTAGGGGACTAGTTAGTATTAATATAATATACATATGGTGCGAGTACATATCAGGAATGGTGAACGGGAGAAGAGTTCGGGGTAAAAGATATCACGTGATAGACAACGTTAATGTATTATTATGGGGAGATTAAAGGTTGGTTCACAATAAACCGGGAACGAAAACGACAACGAGAACGAAAACGGAAATAATCTTAAAATAAATGTATTTAAATATCAGCATTCAAAATAGTTAATTGTGAATGCTCCCATTTAAATACATTTATTTTAACATTATTTCCGTTTTCGTTCCCGTTGTCATTTCCGTTCCCGGTTTATTGTGAACCAGCCTTAAGAGGAAAGGAAGAATTTGGGAAGAATGAAAATTGCTGGGTTTGCAGTTAAAGACCTGCTCTTGGGCAGAATACTACTTCTAAGAAGTACAAAAGGTAAATAAGTGGCCATGAAGATGAGTGGGTGGGTGGGTGGATGAATGAATGAATGAATGAATGAATGAATGAATGAATGAATGAATGAATGAATGAATGAATGAATGAATGAATGAATGAATGAATAAATGAATGAATGAATGAATGAATGAATGAATGAATGGAGTAAAGAACAATGAAAACAATGGAGTTAATGGTTGATCGAATGAATTAAAGTCTGGTGATGTCATTAATGGTTTTGTTTTTAATTTTTTTAGCAAATGGACAAGCACGATGTTACGAATTAAATCTAACCAAAAAAATAATTTTTCGTGTATCAAATGTCCTGGAAATAGGACAAGAAATCCTTTGAAAATGGCGATATAGCAGGTCAAAGTATAGCATTGCGAGGGCCCCCGAGTCGGTCCTTTGCTTCGAAGCACAGTTTAATCCCTGACAATCTCCTACAACAAGTCAACAGGAGTTAGCACTGAAACTTGGTGACACTGCTAACACTAATGGCACAACGCAGGGTAATCCAATTGCTATCAGGCGGTCCAGATCCGGACTCAAACTATGACGGATAGGCATGTTTATATTTCTGTTGTAACATGAATGTAGCCTACCTACAGAAAGTTGTTGACTGTATACGTTACTGCATGCAGATTAACACGTGTTAAAGGGAGCAGATTAAGATAATTTCTCTCATTTCCTCAAGAATTTAAGAAGAAATACACGCTTAGGCCTATATCTCGGTCTAGAAGCGAATATACTATATGGAAAATTAAATACATTGGATCTTCATAATGACGGAACCCATCCGTAATATAAAAAGTGGTCCACCGCTGTGGAGTAACGGTTAGCATGCCTGACGTGAAACGAGCGGGCTCGGGTTCGAATCCTAGTTAGGACACGTTATCTGGTTGAGATTTTTGCGGGGTTTTCCTCAACCCATTAAGAGCAAATGCTGGATAACTTTCGGTGCTGGACACTAGAATCAGTTCGCTGGCATTATCAACTTGAACTCACTCAGACGCTAGATAACTAGCTATAGCAGTTAATATAGCGTTGTAAAATAACAAATTCATATACAGGCTGTTTCCGAAGTGGTGTTACAAACTTTCAGAGATGATGGCGTAGGGCACATGTATCAATTTGAGATAAGGAACCCTGGTCCGGAAATGACTGAGTCGAAAGTTATAAGCAAAAATAGTTGTGTGGAAATGGAATTGTAATTTGGCAACACGTGTCCTCCTTCCCTTAACCTTTGGAACAGTCGTGGAAAAATGGTATGGGCCGGATGTCTCCTACGTGGATACTTGTCCCGATACAATCTGTGAGCTTGTCTACTGTTCCCATTGGCTCATCCGTATTTGAAAATCAGGTCTGTTTATTCACCTGCTAGAATAGTAACCACTACACCACCGAGCACGGCTTAATTAATACTTTTCGATGACTGGAGTTTCTTCATCCACAGACGATAGAAGACGTTCACGTGTTTAAAAATTGGCTGTATATTTCAACTTCACTTTTTCGGCAGACACTTGCCCGAATCTTGGGCTAGCGGTATATACAGGTTTTCCGTGTTTTCAACATTCGTGCAAGTCGCGGGCGCCTCTAATGACGAGTGGGTGTCGTGGGCAGAGCTCAAGCCTGTTGCCGCTCTAACTTCGTTATCCCAGAGAGATGAGGCAGAGAGACTCCAGCCTCCGCTCCATGTACAGAGTGCTCCTGCTTGTTGATGAGCTCCATTCACCACTTCTTAGAAATAAGCTCCTTTATCTGAACGGCAACTTCTGCGAGTTTCTTCTTACAAATCTAGCAAAGACTGTCTTTCATTTCTGACGGGAGAAAGAACTATCGGCCTGTATGGGCTCAGTGTGTCTGTATCTTGAGTGATAGCCAACACGACCACATCATCAAGAGGCTCTCTACTCGCGGATATGTAGTGTTGGTTCATATCACAACAGTAAGGACGGATAGGTCCAAAAAATCAAAATAAATTTGAAGTTAGATAGTAGTGACGATGACGATGTTCTTGCTGTAGGTTAAAGGAAATGATAATTTTCATGCATGTTTATACGTTATGTTATCTCAAACAGTGATCTTACATCATGATTAAGTTACTTGAGAATAACAATGATGAAGACAACAACGATGGTGAAGATGACGACAATGAACGTGAAGATGACAACAATGATGAAGACAACCAATGATAACACTAGTCTACAACATTTTTTGTGCCGACAAACAGAATGCTGATTATTACCAAGTCTGATGCGCTGATTACGAATATGTAATCAGATTTTTCCCATCATGTCAGGTTTCTGAGCACTGCAACAATGTTATATTTTATGAATAGCCATAAATACAGTGCGGGCGGGAAGTAACTAAGTATTATTAATTGGCTGTAGAATTTTTAATATCGATGGAACCATAATGAAAATTGTGTGTATATATAAATCATTAAATAGAATTTGAACTTTTGTTCATCCGTAGTATAGATGATGGCCGTGAGGGGCAGTTCGCGCAACAATAGCAAAGATGATCGATCACCTATGTGTTCGCGAGAGAGCGCAGATTGCTGCACGCTAAGAAGTGTGGATTTCCGTTGTTTTCGTTCGAGATGGTGCCATATGGAGAAAGGAAGGAATGTCACAATCCGTCCAGAGACGATAAAGAATTGGAATCACGGATTCGGGGCATTATCACCAATGCCCCACGCAACATCCTCCAGAAGACTGTGGATTCCATTACCGGCCGCTTGAGGAAATTGGTGGAAGCCACACGTGCCTACGTTTAATTTTGATATATGCATACGTATTCCCATTTAACAAGGTACACATGAAATAAATTTAAATAATTTAATGTTGTAAATATAGAATTTATACACATTTTTCAATACCTAGTATATATGTAGCAGCGCTTCTTTGGTTTCTATCCATTATGCCAAGTCCCTCTTCACTTGACACATCTGAATCATGGTTTGTTGATACTTGAAAGATAAGATAGACTTATAGGGTACCTGGTAATGAAAACAGAGACAGTCTGTACTTTGTTTAGTTCGAGTGTAGAGGTTTTGTTAGTAGTGTGAGCTGTTCTGTATGAAATGAAATGAAGAAGCAAAGGCGTAGTTTTAAAAACTTTCCGAACCAATGGTATGGTGTGAGCAAAAAAACCACTAAGATGATTGTTATTTCTGCTTAATCAATGTTACTGGATTTTCTTAAAAAAATAAGAGACTCATTCAGTATCCTAATCTCCCGTCAGTTATAAGACCAATACCTCACGGAGAAAATTTACCTGTTCCCATTCCACCTTCTACATACCAAGAAGAATCGGAATCTGATATACGGTAAAGTCATGTGATGATGTGCAGCCCTCTACACCAAGGGATGACTTCTACATCCCAGATGAAGAGAGAGAAGAAAAGCCACATTTAATAACATAGGTGGAACTCAATGATTGGTATACGTGATTTGTACTAAACAGCTGACTAAGCTTCTAGGATCTCGTCTTCAGGAATGGAAGGTGCTAGATAAAGATGCTAATGTTTCAGTATTTAGAAACATAAATAAGGATCTATTACCATTTTTCATAGTTACAGGTTCTGGAGTTTGTGCATGCAGTGATGTAAATGGACTGATTAAAAGTAGGTATTACACATAATGCTGAAGAGCGGCGCTTATTTATAGATGCTTCTAAAATTAGTCTGAAAGCCATTTTGTTACACAATTGCAATAAACGTCCCTCCATATCTGTACCATACAGCGCAGCAATGAAAGAAACATACAAAAACATGTGTCGTATTCTTGAAGCAATTAAAATATGAAAACCATTGTTGGCTTATTTGCGGGATCTTAGAGTCTTCTACGTGGAATGCAGAGTGGATTCACTAAATATCCTTTTTCCTGTGCCTTTGGGACAGGCGAGATACTCAACATCACTATACTGTCAAGGAATGACCAAGAAGAGAAGATTTCACTCCTGGAAAACATAATGTAAAATTTAAACCTTTAGTGGACCCACAAAAAATATATCTCCATCCTTTACACATTAAATTAGGGCTCATGAAGAACTTTATGAAAGGTTTGGACACAACAGGCGAAGGTTTGAAATATCTAAGAAGAATATTCCCTAGTTTGAGTGATACAAAATTAAAAGAAGGAATATTCATTGGACCTCAGATTTAAAAAGTGATGGGTGATCATTTTTTTTAGAAAAAAGTAACTCCAAACGAACGTGCAGCATGGGAGTCATTTAAAAGTGTTGTGAATGGGTCCCTCGGCAACAAGAATGAAGAAAATCATGACGAACTAGTTCAGAATCTTTTTTCAAAATTATAAGAATTTTGGATACAGGATGTCTGTCAAATTCACTTCCTACATTCTCATTTAGATTTCTTTCCTAAAAACTTGGGTGCAGTGCGTTATAAACAAAGGGAACGCTTTCATCAAGACATTTTACAGATGGAACAGCGTTATAAAGGGAGATGGGATCAATCTATGATGAGTGATTACTGCTGGTTCATACAAAGAGAGAATACTACAACATACACAAAAAAGTGTTTTAAAGCGATGCATGCCTTCCACTACGTAAATGTAAATAGCCATTTACATCATTATAACATGAAGGATACTTTATTTTTAGTACTAACACCAGTGGAAGACTATGTTTGTGCATTCTGCATTATATATTAAAAATGTGGAACTGCTTAGTTAGTATCGAACTTTTCAGAAGTGTAATAAGGGTAATAACTGAAAATCTGAGGGTGCTGCTGAAAAATGGGATCCATTTTTGGATTCAGCATGCCAAATATGTGGATAGTAGCAATGTTTCATTTCGGCACAATTTTCAAAGTTAAAATTTGTAGACTAGTGTAATTAAGATGACAACAGTCATGAAGACAACAATGAAGGTTAAGATGATGACAACAATGATGGTAAAAATGACAAAAATAAAGGTGAAAGTGAAAGCAAAGATGAAGACAACAATGAAGGTGAAAATGATGACAACTATGATGAAGACAACCAATGAAGGTAAAGATGACGACAATTATGATGAAGACTGTTGGTGAAGATGAATACAATGATGAAGATAACAAATGATGATGAATATGATAACAGTAATGAAGACAACAATGAAGGTGAGGATGGTGATAAAAATGATGAAAACAACAATGAAGGTAAAGGTGAGGACAACCTTAATGAAGACAATGGTATTAAAGATGAATACAATAATGTAGATAACAATGAATGATGGTGAAGATAACAATGAAGGTGAAGATGACAACAATGATGAAGACAATGATGAAGATAACAAATGATGATGAATATGATAACAGTAATGAAGACAACAATGAAGGTGAGGATGGTGATAAAAATGATGAAAACAACAATGAAGGTAAAGGTGAGGACAACCTTAATGTAGACAATGGTATTAAAGATGAATACAATAATGTAGACAACAATGAATGATGATGAAGATAACAATGAAGGTGAAGATGACAACAATGATGAAGACAATCAATGAAGGTGAAGATGATGACAACCATTATGAAGATAATGATGGTGAAGATGAATACGATGAAGATAACAATGAATGATGGTGAAGGTAACAATGAAGGTGAAGATGACAACAATGATGAAGACAACCAATGAAGTTGAAGATAACAACAATGATGAAGACAACCAATGAAGGTGAAGATGACAACAATGATGAAGACAACCAATGAAAGTGAAGATGACAGCAATGATGAAGACAACCAATGAAGGTGAAGATGACAACAATGATGAAGACAACCAATGAAGGTGAAGATAACAACAATGATGAAGACAGCCAATGAAGGTGAAGATAACAACAATGATGAAGACAACCAATGAAGGTGAAGATGATGACAATGATGAAGACAACCAATAAAGGTGAAGATGAATACAATGATGAAGACAACCAATAAAGGTGAAGATGAATACAATGATGAAGACAACCAATGAAGGTGAAGATGGTAACAACAATGAAGGTAAAGATGACGACAACTACGATGAAGATAATGATGGTGAAGATGAATACAACGATGAAGATAACAATGAATGATGGTGAAGATGACAACAATGATGAAGACAACCAATGAAGGTGAAGATGATGACAACCATTATGAAGATAATGATGGTGAAGACGAATACGATGAAGATAACAATAAATGATGGTGAAGGTAACAATGAAGGTGAAGATGACAACAATGATGAAGACAACCAATGAAGGTGAAGATGATGACAACCATTATGAAGATAATGATGGTGAAGATGAATACGATGAAGCTAACAATGAATGATGGTGAAGGTAACAATGAAGGTGAAGATGACAACAATGATGAAGACAACCAATGAAGGTGAAGATGACAACAATGAAGAAGACAACCAATGAAGGTGAAGATGACAACAATGATGAAGACAACCAATGAAGGTGAAGATAACAACAATGGTGAAGATAACAACAATGATGAAGACAACCAATGAAGGTGAAGATGATGACAATGATGAAGACAACCAATAAAGGTGAAGATGAATACAATGATGAAGACAACCAATGAAGGTGAAGATGGTAACAACAATGAAGGTAAAGATGACGACAACTACGATGAAGACAATGACGGTGAAGATGAATACAAAGATGAAGATAACAATGAATGATGGTGAAGATGACAACAATGATGAAAACAACCAATGATGATGAATATGATAACAGTAATGAAGACAACAATGAAGGTGAGGATGGTGACAAAATGATGAAAACAACAATGAAGGTAAAGGTGACGACAACCATAATGAAGACAATGATGGTAAAGATGAATACAATAATGTAGATAACAATGAAGTTGAAGATGGCAACCATGATGAAGACAATAATGATCGTAAAGATAACGATAACAATAATGGTGAAGATGGCAATGATCAAGACGGCGAAAATAATGATGACGGTGACAATGGTGGTGAAAACGAAATTGGTGGTAATGACAATGACGACAATGGTGTTGAAGACGGCGGCAGAAGTGATGACGAAGACGGCGAAGGAAATGATGGTGAAGAAGACGGACGGCGACAATGGTGATGATGTTCCAGTTCTTGATTAAGAAGTTATTTTATTGCACGTGGTAGTAGTGGAGTGAAAAGTGACATTTTTCTAGTTCGCGGAGGCTCTTCTTTCGTCTTTAGCATCGACATACGGATCTATTATTAATTATGGGATCAGCATATAAAGTCTGGATAATTGGAATATTAATCCTTCACTTAAAGTTCCGTGCGAAATAAATAAATAATAATTATATTAATTTACGATAGAGAGGAGGAATAATACACGACCTTCCTTGTGATTTGTCGGATTAATATAATAAACTGGAAAATCATACAGGAGAGGCATCGCTTGACAAGATTTTTCTGAGAGAAATTAATTGCTGAAGAACTATTAAGTTACTTTAAATAAATAAACAAATAAATACCAACTCCACTATGTTAATGTTTAAAATGTGGTGTTATTTTATCTGACTAGTTTCGATGTACTTTCCACCGTTTTCTACTAAAATAACACCACAATTTTAATATTAACGCCGTGAAATTGTTACTTATTTTAAATAACTTACGAGTTCTTCAATGATACATTTAGCTTCTTTTGTTTCTGGCTAAGTCGAAGAGAAGGCCTGATGGCCTTAACTTCGGCAGAATAAATAAATAAATAAATAAATAAATAAATAAATAAATAAATAAATAAATAAATAAATAAATAAATAAATAAATAAATAAATAATTATATGTAACTGTTAAAAGAGTGCAATAAATAATGAAGAAATTAATTATTGCATGACACGGAATTATTTCTAATTCTAGTTCCAGATTTACTAAATTCCGTACTACTGAGCAAGCATATCTTTTACCCCCATGGTTGTTAGGGAATTACGTAACTCTTCGTTCTTAGAGGAATTTTACAATGTTAAATTTCTTCGGATCAAATTTCTGCACATTTAAAGGACAAAACTAAAATTTTTCAATCACTTATTATCAAAATACACTTACTTACTTACAAATGGCTTTTAAGGAACCCGAAGGTTCATTGCCGCCCTCACATAAGCCCGCCATCGGTCCCTATCCTGTGCAAGATTAATCCAGTCTCTATCATCATACCCCACCTCCCTAAAATCCATTTTAATATTTTCCTCCCATCTACGTCTCGGCCTCCCTAAAGGTCTTTTTCCTCCGGCCTCCCAACTAACACTCTATATGCATTTCTGGATTCGCCCATACGTGCTACATACCCTGCCCATCTCAAACGTCTGGATTTTAAGTTCCTAATTATGTCAGGTGAAGAATACAATGCGTGCAGTTCTGTGTTGTGTAACTCTCTCCATTCTCCTGTAACTTCATCCCGCTTAGCCCCAAATATTTTCCTAAGCACCTTATTCTCAAACACCCTTAACCTATGTCCCTCTCTCAGAGTGAGAGTCCAAGTTTCACAACCATACAGAAGAACCGGTAATATAACTGTTTTATAAATTCTAACTTTCAGATTTTTGGACAGCAGACTGGATGATAACAGCTTCTCAACCGAATAATAACACGCATTTCCCATATTTAATCTGCTTTTAATTTCCTCCCGAGTGTCATTTATATTTGTTACTGTTGCTCCAAGATATTTGAATTTTTCCACCTCTTCGAAGGATAAATTTCCAATTTTTATATTTCCATTTCGTACGATATTCTGGACACGAGACATAATGATATACTTTGTCTTTTCGGGATTTACTTCCAAACCGATCGCTTTACTTGCTTCAAGTAAAATTTCCGTGTTTTCCCTAATCGTTTGTGTATTTTCTCCTAACATATTCACGTCATCTGCATAGACAAGAAGCTGATGTAACCCGTTCAATTCCAAACCCTGCCCGTTATCCTGAACTTTCCTAATCGCATATTCTAGAGCGAAGTTAAAAAATAAAGGTGATAGTGCATCTCCCTGCTTTAGCCCGCAGTGAATTGGTAAAGCATCAGATAGAAACTAACCTATACTGACTCTGCTGTATGTTTCACTGAGACACATTTTAATTAATCGAACTAGTTTCTTGGGAATACCAAATTCAATAAGAATATCATATAATACTTCCCTCTTAACCGAGTCATATGCCTTTTTGAAATCTATGAATAAGTGATGTACTGTACCCTTATGCTCCCATTTTTTCTCCATTATCTGTCGAATACAAAAAATCTGATCAGTAGTCGATCTATTACGCCGAAAACCGCACTGATGGTCCCCAATAATTTCATCTACGTACGGAGTTAATCTTCTCGAAAGAATATTGGACAAAATTTTGTACGACGTCAACAAAAGTGATATTCCTCGAAAGTTACCACAGTTGGTTTTGTCCCCATTTTTAAAAATGGGTACAATTATGGACTCCTTCCATTGTTCTGGTACAATTTCCTTTTCCCAAATAGCAAGTATAAGTTTATAAATTTCAATTTAAGTTTATCAAAATACACTGCTCTCTTAAATTGCCTGAACATATTGGGAATTCAATCAATGGCTTTCCCTAAACAAGCTATGAAATGTTTAATATAAAACAATTTTTATCTCGAGAAGGAAACAAAAATGATAAAAATTATATTAAACTAAAAAAGTTGTGTATAAAGTGCAAATTAAAATGAAGGTGACATTTAACATCTAATTTTTTAAGGTGACATGTATTTTATTTAGCCTGACGAGTTACTCCCTTGGTTTGAATTGTAAATTATTTAAAAATAGCGTGTAAGAGAAGCCTTAGACTAGAAATGTTTAGCTTGAATGTAGTCCTGTTTATAAGTATGCATAAGGGTGTAATTATTTGACTTATTTGAAGTGTTGTATCAGTGAAGCGAAGTGAGTCAGTGAAGTTATGGTTTTACAGTGCAGTGAATAGTTCCGATCATTGATAATTTATAGCGTCAATGAAATGTGTTCTATAGTGTCAGTGAAATGTGTTGTAGAGTGTCAGTGAAATGTCTCCTAAAGTGTCAGTGAAATGCTTCATAGTTCCACTACAGTGAGTGAGATGAGAGTAAAGTGAAAGACTATTGAAACTTATGTAGGGCGTATACATATGTAGGTTGTATTGTAAAATTAGGTTATTTTATGTTTTATTATTAATTGTAATTATTGTGTTAAATTATATTGTGTATTCTTATTGTATTGTGTATATAATTGTATTGTGTATTGTATAATTATATTGTGTATTGTATAATTGTATTGTGTATTGTATAATTATATTGTGTATTGTATAATTATATTGTGTATTGCATAATTGTATTGTGTATTGTAATTTTATTGTGTATTGTTTATATTGTTTATACCACTGCCACCGGATGCTTGCCCACTTGCAGTGTACATACATACATACATACATACATACATACATACATACATACATACATACATACATACATACATACATACATACATACATACATACATACATACATACATACATACATGTGCCCTTGCAACGGAGGGAACCAGACTGTGGACCACATCCTCTACGAATGCCAAGTGATAGCGAGTGAAAGAGAGAAACTAGTGAATAGTGTTCTAAAACGGGAAAACTGGCCAGTTTCGAAAAATAGATTAATAAATAACTATAGAAACAGCTTCATACAATTTGTAAATTCAATAGACTTTGAGAAACTAAATCAGGTATAGATAACGAAAGGACATGTTAGGCTAGACTAAGTATTTAATAATGATTTTTAGTTAAATGTTTAGATAGGCATGTAGTGTTACCCACGAGTAACGGAGCATGCCGATTATGTGTATTAAATTAAAAAAAAAAATACATACATACATACATACATACATACATACATACATACATACATACATACATACATACATACATACATACATACATAAATACATACATACATACATACATACATACATACATACATACATACATACATACATACATACATACATACATACATACATACATACATACATACATACATACATACATACATACATACATACATACATACATACATACATACATATCTGTGGATACTAATAAATGTATATATTGTAATTTAATTGAAAAAAAAGAGCTTCAGTTATAAATAACCTATTATATTAGAGGGTTTCATTACTTGTAATGATTATCTCTACAGCCATATTTTTTACAGTTGAATAGCTATCAGTTAAAATTTTCAAAATGTAAAACCGTCAGGAGGGTACACTTTGTAGAGGCAATACTCTATATAGCAGCTATAGTCAGAAATCTGCTTCTCGAAAGTGGGGGATACAACAACGAAGATTGGGGGAGACAACAGGGGTAAATGGCGGTAACAAGATGAAGGTAGGGTAATCTAGGATAAGAAAACTTCAGATGTGGCTTTCACGTTACATCTAATACAAGTTCAAGACTGCCGAGATGACGAAGGAGATACCATTGTTATTATTACATACTATAGCTACTATCATCATCGTCATCATCATCATCATCATAATCATCATAATGTATATCATATCATATCATATCATATCATATCACATATGTAATTTATCGCATATCATTTTATTATATTCCAATCTTTAGATCTGTATTTTACTTCCTGTTTTCCATTATAGTACTAATATTTTCATATTATTTAGTGTCGATTTTGTTATGCTATTATTTTTTGTAATATGTTAGTATCCTGTTCTTTAACTTTTTGTTAAATTTTCACTCCTTGTATACTTTGTTACCTGGTAGAGTGTAAGAGAAAGCCCTATGGCTTTAAATCTTATTATTATTATTATTATTATTATTATTATTATTATTATTATTATTATTATTATCATCATCATCATCATCATATATGTCATGTAATATCACACACACACACATACATATATATATATATATATATATATATATATATATATATAATCCGTGGCGCTACAGCCCGTGAAGGGCCTAGACCGACCAGTCGGCTGCTGGCCTCACGCCCACATGCCGGAGCAAAGAATGGAGGTATCGTGTGGTTAGCACGATTACCCCTCCAGCCGTTATAGCTGGTATTCGCAACCGGATTTCGCTACCTATCGTAGCTCCCCAAGTGCATCACGATGCTGGGTGGGCACCGGTCCCATACAATGGCCGAAATTTCATGAGAAAATTTGTAATATCACATATCACATCATAATTATCATATAATATGTCATATCTTATCATATCATGTCATGTCATATATCATTTCATAGCATTATTAAAAACCTATTAAAACCTACAATAATAATCCCTGTATTTTTTTCGTATTTCCAGCCAAAGTACACATTTACTAATAAAACCTTAGACAATGATACGACTGTCTATTATGTAAGGCTATAATATACACCACTATTATAAAAGAACGATCTCATTTACTTATTTATTTATACACACATACATACATACATACACACAAACACACATACATACTGTACATACATACATACTTACTTACTTAATTACTTACTTACTTACTGGCTTTTAAGGAACCCGGAGGTTCATTGCCGCCCTCACATAAGCCCGCCATTGGTCCCTATCCTGAGCAAGATTAATCCAGTCTCTACCATCATATCCTACCTCCCTCAAATCCATTTAAATATTATCATCCCATCTACGTCTCTGCCTCCCCAAAGGTATTTTGCCCTCCGGCCTCCCAACTAACACTCTATATGCATTTCTGGATTCGCCCATACGTGCTACATGTCCTGCCCATCTCAAACGTCTGGATTTTATGGTCCTAATTATGTCAGATACATACATACATACATACTTTTATATATATTAAAACTCTGCCAGTTCCGTCGGGCACATCATCATAATTATGGGTGTCACATGTACTGCATTGTATGTACTGCGTTACATTTTACTGTACTGTATAATGCATTTAGGCCTATTCCCTTTAAATACACCATAATAAACGTATTTTGTTGCTATAGACAGAGTTTTAATGTATTTTATACTGTTATTTTTTGTTATTTCAGTTAATCCAGACTTTCGTTAAACCGGTCAACTTATCCCTCTATTAGTCCGGATTAACGAGGTTTTACTGTAATAAATAAATAAAAATAAATAAGTAAATAAATTAATAAGTAAATCTGTAGGTAAATAAGTATATAAGTAAATACGTAAGTAAATAAGTAAATGAATACGTAAATAATTAAGTAAACATGTAAGTAAATAAGTACCGGTGAGTAAATAAGTAAAGAAATTAATAAGTAAATAAATTAATAACTAAATCTGTAATTAAATAAGTAAACAAATAAGTACATAAGTAAATATGTAAGTAAATATGTAAATGAGTAAGTAAATACATTAATAAGCAAGTAACTAAATAAGTAAATAACTGAATAAATAAATAAAAATAAATAAGTAAATAAATTAATAAGTAAATTTGTAAGTAAATAAATCGTTAATAAATAAATAATTAAATAACTGACTAAGTAAATAAATAAACAAGTAAATAACTGAATTAGTTAATAAATAAATGAGTAAATAAGTAAATAAATATAATGAAGAAATGGGAGAACACCGAGAAAAACTTCAAGTGCGACCTCGTCCACCACAAATACCACTATAGAATTTTATAAAAAAAAAAATTAAAAATCCCAGCCAGTTACTAACAAATAACAGACGATCGAACCTCGCTAAAATGACGTCATCAAATCGAATGGGCTACTGCTAGACATCATTGCATAACGGTCAAAAGTTCGAAGATAATGCGGACACGGAGTGGGCAGCAAGCTTAATAGCCACGTCCAGCGGCAGCCACGAAATCCCTCGTCTAGACGACTACTGAAAAATGTAGCAGGCGTGATGAGACATTTGCGAACCTCTGGGAAGATAAATATGACGCATAAAGACCACAGGAGAGCCTAATGAGGACAAATTAAACTGCCATCTATATAGAAAACGACGAACTGAATTTTGAAATATGGGGAACTCTATACCACCCCTCCGTGTTTGAGAAATCTCTCGCTTCAAACCCCTCTAGTTCTTCAACTTCATGCAAAACGTGGAAGGCACAATCTCACCGCCTTCCTCCCCTCACCACCTCTGCAGAGAGGGATGAAGATTCTAACTAATAACAAGGAAATCTTATGGTGGATTTCGTTGCCACGAGAAGATGTGTGTGGGTTGAGCATCTCGGAACAGATTGGGATATGGTCTGGAAATTGGAGAAGAAAGGAAGGGATGGATGCCTTGCACTTAGAATGGATAGGCATGAGGGTGAGGGGGTGGTATAGGCGTGGCACCAGAGCACCACAAGCAGTGTTACTATGGTTTCATACACTTGAAGAAAAACTATAAGAATAGCTTAAAACGTTAAAAGATTCAGTATTAATTAATTTATGTAATTACAGGAAAAATACAAAGCCCTACTGCCAAGATTGTCGTAGGTAATATTACAAGAGTTCTCGCGCGAAAGTTGTGAATTCACTATGTATTTGGATAGGACTATTTCGCGAATAATAAGTTATTAATAAAAAGAAGGTAACTTAATTATATTACTTGCTATTAAATAACATATCTGTATTTAAGTTGCTAATCTAATATAACTTATCTGTCCTATTCCACAGTCTTTCTCGATATCATAACTTAAATACTCGGTCACAATATAACACGCTTGAAATACCACTCCACACATCATCTCTTTATTCTTCATCTTTCACTGTTGCTACTTCTCGTCTCTGGAATTCTCTTCCGCCTGAAGTGAAGGGCTGCCGAACTTTAATTTCTTTTAAATGTAAATTAGAAAAATATTTTATGAGTTGCCAGACCTAACGCGTTGCAGATATCTAATGCAATGTGTTCCACTGTATTTATTTTTATTTTTATTTGTTCGTTTCTTATTTTTATTGTGTAATCACGTAAATCGTGTTTATTTAACACTTAACACCAGTATGTATCCCATTGTGTGTTTTTTATTATTAATCAATTTATATATTGTGTACATTTTATTCAATTGTCGGTTTCTGGTTTAATTATGTGAATCCTACTTACTTATTTGTAATCTAATACTAATATGTATACTAATGTGTTTATTTGTATTTTTACTGTGTACATTTTCTATTGTCCAGAATTTAGAGTGTTAGTTGGGAGGCCAGAGGGGAAAAGACCTTTGGGGAGGCCGAGACGTAGATGGGAAGATAATATTAAAATGGATTTGAGGGAGGTGGGATATGATGATAGAGACTGGATTAATCTTGCTCAGGATATGGACCAATGGCGGGCTTATGTGAGGGCGGCAATGAACCTCCGGGTTCCTTAAAAACCAGTAAGTAAGTAACATTTTCTATTGAATTATCGGCTTCTGTTTTTATGTGATTCGTATTTGATTGTAACAACATTAATATGTATTCCACTATGTTTATTTTTATTTTATGAGGTAAATTTTTATGTAACTACCTCTTTTGATCTCATTATGTACCTAAATTGTATCAGTACGTAATTACTTAATTCCGATCAAGTTGTATGTTCAACTATGTAAGCAAGTTTTAATCCTGGTTGAGTGTAAGAGAAGGCCTTACGGCCATAACTCTGCCAGGTTAAATAAAGTCATTATTATTATTATTATTATTATTATTATTATTATTATTATTATTATTATTATTATTACTTACTTACAAATGGCTTTTAAGGAACCCGAAGGTTCACTGCCGCCCTCACATAAGCCCGCCATCGGTCCCTATCCTGAGCAAGATTAATCCAGTCTCTATCATCATATCCCACCTCCCTCAAATCCATTTTAATATTATCCTCCCATCTACGTCTCGGCCTATCCAAAGGTCTTTTTCCCTCCGGTCTCCCAACTAACACTCTATATGCATTTCTGGATTCGCCCATACGTGCTACATGTCCTGCCCATCTCAAACGTCTGGATTTAATGTTCCTAATTATGTCAGGTGAAGAATACAATGCGTGCAGTTCTGCGTTGTGTAACTTTCTCCATTCTCCTGTAACTTCATCCCGCTTAGCCCCAAATATTTTCCTAAGCACCTTATTCTCAAACACCCTTAACCTATGTTCCTCTCTCAGAGTGAGAGTCCAAGTTTCACAACCATACAGAACAAATTATTATTATTATTATTATTATTATTATTATTATTATTATTATTATTATTATGTTTAAGTTGCTGGCATGGCCTTGACCTCCTGTAATATAATAAACATTTGATTTGACAACAGCTGTAAATATGATTGGTAAATAGCAAAATTAAACAAATATTCGACGTTATAATTAGAGCTAAGGCATGTATCCACTGAAGAAGAAATCAAGTTACCTACGACACGCATAGTGACTTTCCGTAAGATTGTAGAAAGTGGTGCGTGCCGAGCTTAAATAACTATGCGCACAGACATCTTTAAATGGCTGCCAATCAGCTGTTTTGAAGTGCATGATATCGAAACTTGACAAAATTATTCATAGGACATCTATCAATATTTATTCATTCATAGTCTTCTGCTCAAACCCTGCATTCTCCAGTATTTCCTATTTTCTGCCTTCCTCTTTGTCTCCGCATTTGATTCATATAGGCTATCTTATGTCGTTTATAAACCGCAGACTCAGACTAGAGGCTCTTAACTCCTGTGTATTCCCGATGCTAAGTGGGGCGGTCATGTAGCAAGGCAGCAACAAGGCAGATAGGCGCGAGAAACCACCATGTGGGACCCGTACATAGGAAGGAGAACACAAGGCAGGCCAAGAAGAAGATGGGCAGATACATTCAAGCAGCAGCTGGGAGGGAACTGGTCAACCATCGCCCTCAACAGGAACGAGTGGAGACAGATAGTGAACAAACTCATATAGAACTAAAATTTGACAAACTCTAGTGTATCTCACATAGTGAATGTGAATGTAAATATTGTTCACGTGAAATAGCTCATCATGTAAACCACACCAACCGAGCTTCCCCTCCTGTAGGAAGCCCTAGCCCTTCATGGGACTCAGTGGCCTCATTCATTCATTCATTCATTCATTCATTCATTCATTCATTCGTCGTTTATTATCTGACATCTTCTTCTGCCCCGAATTCTTCTCTCGTTCACCATTCCTTCCAGTGCATCCTCCAGCAGACAGTTTCTTCTCAACCAGTAACCCAGCCAATTCCTTTTCCTCTTCCTGATCAGTTTTAGCATCATTCTTTCTTCATTCACTCTTTCCAACACAGATTCATTTCTTATTCTGTCTGTCAACTTCACACGCTCCACCCTTCTCCATATCCACATTTCAAATGCTTCTATTCGCTTCTCTTCACTTCGTCGTAATGTCCATGTTTCTGCCCCGTACAATGCTACACTCCACACAAAGCACTTCACTAGTCTCTTCCTTAGTTCTTTCTCAAGAGATAGTCCAAAATTGACTATTCTTATAGGTGTCTGTATACAATATGAAATATAGGCTACAGACACACAAAAACACACCCCAATGAAATTCTCAACACACAACTCAATTTCAGAACACACACACTCTTTGACTCCACATTACACCACACAAACACACCCTCACAGGAAACAAAACAAGAGGCGCCAAGACCAACAACGACAAGTTCTGAGGATGACCCATAATAGGTCGAAACATGTAAACCAGGTACGATAGAATTTAACACAAGAAAGTCATATAATATGTATTCCGAAGTGATACAGTGTTAAAAGTTTGTAATCAAGATGTATCATTTCTTTAATTGGCAAGTATTATGAAGCTAAAAATGTGCTGTGAACTCCTTAGTTGCTTCGTACAGACATCTTTTTCTATTTTTAACTAGAAAATTACATTATTCTTAAGCACTTATCACAACAATTATTAGAAATCACACCACTTCCACCGACTTAATTATTTGCAGTTCAATTTTGCATCCTAATTTATAGTCTTGGAGAGTTTACAACACAATTTAAAAAATGTCGCCGTCCACTTGAGAACACTTGGCCGCACGCTTGTGAACGGCGCTCGTCGCTCTACGTAACTGCATACGGCTATCTTTGATTTCCGTAGCGTTCGCGCTGACCAAGGTCACGCGTTCACAGCAATGCGTTCCAATAACGAAACGTAACTCTGTAAATATTGAGAATAGGACCCATATTTATATGATATTTTTTTGCTTAGAATGTCGTTGGAAATAAGCTCCGTAAAGGACGGTAAATCCTCGTGAATCACCTGTTTAAGAATATCCATTGACAGTAGTAAAACTTCGGGAACTTTAGCTCTGCTCCTTAGTAATTTTTCGTGAACTGTCAATGCATAATGCAGACTCCAGTTTGTAGGCTACGTACATTTAGTTCATTTTGCCTGGAGTGAAAAATGTGTTTTGACTGCTTGTGACTTGTGAATCACTTTAAACACATAAGAAAGGAATTGTTTCAAGGTCAATTGCGATCTGCTTCCTAGACATCGCTGGGATAAAGGGTCGAAGTGTAAGTTCAAAGCAAAGCCCTATTATTGCTGAATCATCGTCTTGTAATCTGTGAAATCCTGCTGAGGTATAAAAGGGACGTTAAATGAAAGAATTACAATTGATGGCGTTTATAAGTGAGAGTTTCTGAGGGGTTGTTTGTATTAATATCAGTGCCGTTATGTGTAGCAGAACATCTGCATCGGTACCTACGTCGAGAACAGCGAAGTCAGTCAATCTAAATGATGAAAGTTGATATAAGAGCAGAAACACAAAGGGGAGGCGAAAATATCCCCCCCCTCCCAAAGATTTTCTTCTCTCTCTGACAGAGATGGATCGCGCTCCAGCAGGTAAGTAGCGAGATGCCAAAATATTATGCACACTGCACGTATCCATTCTCATCCAGATGCGAGATGCGGTTGCATAGCCAACACTCTTCCCAATCTTTAAACAAATCGAATAATTTTCTGCTGTACTTTATGGGTTGTTGAAAACAGAATATTATTAATAGAGCCTTGAAGTTCATACATTTGCATACTTTCTCCTGGAAGGTATAACTATATGTTCACATGTTATCTATACAAATTATAATTCTTTTAGCTTATTAAGGATGTTTTATGCTGCACATAACTGTATATGTTCGTTAATTTTATAATTGCACAATATTTTAAAAACTTGACATTTATTTATTTATTTATTTATTTATTTATTTATTTATTTATTTATTTATTTATTTATTTATTTATTTACTTAATTGTTTATTGTTTACTTAATAGTTCATTTACTCATTTATTCATTCATTTACTCATTCACCTGTTTATTCATTCATTTATTCAATCCTTTGTTTATTCATTCATTTATTCATTAATTTCTTTATTCATTCAATTATTCATTCATTTCTTCATTTATTCATTTATTCATTGATTTTTTATTAATTTATTTATCTATTTACTTAATTTTTTATTTATTCATTCATTTGTTTATTCATTCATTTATTCATTAATTTGTTTATTCATTCATTTATTCATTAATTTGTTTATTTATTCATTTATTCATTAATTTGTTTATTTATTCATTTATTCATTGATTTGTTTATTTATTCATTTATTCATTGATTTGTTTATTAATTTCTTTATTTTTTTATTTTATCATTTATTTATTTACTTAATTATTTACTTATTTATTTGCTTATTTATTTACTTAATTATTTATTTGCTTATTTATTTACTTATTTACTTATTTATTTATTCATTTACTCATTCATGTATTCATTCATTTGTTTATTTATTCATTTATTCATTCACTTGTTTATTTCTTCATTTATTCACTCATTTGTTTATTTATTCATTTATTCACTCTTTGTTTATTCATTCATTTATTCACTCTTTGTTTATTCATTCATTTATTCACTCTTTGTTTATTCATTCATTTGTTTATTTATTTATTTATTTATTTATTTATTTATTTATTTATTTATTTATTTATTTATTTATTTATTTATTTATGTATTTATTTATTTATTCGTTTGTGTATTTACTTCTTTATTTATTCTGGTGTAGTTAAGGTCATCAGGCCTTCTCTTCCATACCACCAGAAATACAAATACAATAATAGAAATAAAAGGAAAAATCGCACTATGAATAAAGTAAAGCCACACAAACTTTAGTGGCCTATCGTAATTAATTATATCCTAACTAATTAACTGACATAAACAAGAAACTTGCAATTTTAATCTAGAGTAAAAGACACAAATCAATACTTCTAGCAATACCTAAAAAGCTTTAAATAAGACAAAGTTTTCCATTTTAATTTTGAATTGTGACAAACTCCGGCAGTCCCTGACGTCATTAGATAACGAAATCCAGAGGCGAGGTATTTCTACAGTGTAGGAGGATGAGTATAAAGACGTTCTGTGATGAGGGATAGAAAAAAGTGCTTGTAAGAAATTGAAAGCGCGATAACAGATAATTCGGAGTAGAAGTATGCATGATTCTAAATAGAAGAGACAGTGAATTTCTTGTACTTCATTCCTTCAGACGCACCCATGAAAGTAACTGGAGGGAAGGCGTTATATGGTCAAATTTACGAGTATTGCAGATGAATCGTATGCACACATTATGAACACGTTGTAGTCTCTCAGCTAAGAGTGAACTTACATTAGTTAGCAAGGAATCGCAATAATCAAATAGGGCATTACAAGCGTCTGAATAAGATTCTTTTTTAGACTAAGTGGTAGAAATGTTCGTACGAAACAAGGAGTGAAGTTGAGAAAATATTTTTTGCAAGTGTGTGTTACGGTACTTGAGTGTTCCAATTTAGATCGCTATCCATAAAAATGCCAAGGTTTTTAACTGTTTCACTGTATTTAACAATAATCCCATTCAATATTATATGTGGTATAGTAAACTACCACTATCAAGAGTGCTACACAGACGATTATGTTCCATTACGATTGCTTACGATTTCTCTGGAGTTCACCTTAATCCAAATTTGTGTGCCCACAGTGAAGTCGAATTCAAGTCTTCGTTTTTTTTATTTGCTGCGTCACTAGTCTTGTCAGGATGGAAATGCAAATAATTTACAAGTCCTCAGCATACATATGGCATCTGCAGTGCTTAATGGTTCTTATTTAAAATTCAACTAAGGAGCTGTACTATGCATGAATACCATTTTTCCTTTCGATTAATTATAATTTTAATTGATATGATGTCAACAGGACGCCACGCCTTCAACGAAGACAATTGGTGGTCGTCATATTGACAACAAACAATATTACTCTAAATTGTGTTGGATCCCACGACTCTAGCTTCCACAGAGTTTTAAAGCTGCACCTTAATGGAGAAATGAAGAGGGTATACACGAGAAGAAAAAGTGTGACTATGAGGAGAAAGTGAAAGCAAAACATGAACATAAAGAAAAATAAAATGGGAGAGGTAGAATAGGAAGAGCATGAAGAAGGAGGAGAAGAATGCCGGGTAATCTTTTGGTGAATCCTCAAGCCTCACATCATCTCACTACAGCTCGCCAAAATATTGTTAAAAAATTGTAGAAAATTACAAAATTGTAAAACTATAATAATTGTAAAAATTTGTAAAAATTGTAATTGTAATATTTTAAAATCTTTCACTTGTTCCACATCTTAAAGCTTCATTGCTAATGTAAGATCTATGGAATAGAATAAATGAAACGAAAAAAAAAATGAAATGGATGAGGAGAACAGGGACGGAACATGAAAAAGAAGAAAAAAATAACATGAAGGAGAGAAGAAAAGAAAATGGAAAGGTAAATTAAGAGTAAATAATAATTATGACGATGAAAGGAAAATTAAGGGAGAACAAAAAAGATGACTCAGGAACAGAAAGAAAGAAACGAAAAAAAGAAGACGATAAAAATAAAATAAATAAATCGGAAATAAAAAAGGAAAATAAACGACAAACAGGAAGAGAAGAAACGGAAGAGGAAAGAGAAGGAAATGGACAAGAGGAGGGAACGAACAGAAAAAAGGCAGAAAAAACAAGAGGGGGAGAAAATGAACAGAGCAGGAAGAAGAAAAAGAAGATGAAAACGAGGTGAAAATGAACAAAGAGACGAGAAAGTGAGTAGATAGAACAGTAAATAAACAAAGGGAGGAATAAAAATTAATAAGAGGAGAGGTAAACGAGAATAAGATGAGAAGGAGAAAACGAACTGGAAATGGAAAGATAATAATAGAGGAGAAAATAAACAGGAAGTGAAGCAGAAAATGAACAGGAGGTAGAGAAGAAAATGAACAAGAGATGGAGAAAAAATAAACAGAATTTAGGCTAAAGGTTGGTAAAATTGTGATATGTACAAGTAATATTATTGCAATGTACCGAAGTATATATGATATTTCCGTGCAGGAATTCTGCGTTATTATACGAGAGGAGAAAAATTCTCTCCGGCACCGGGATTCGAACCCGGGTTTTCAGCTCTACGTGCTAACGCTCTATCCACTATGCCACACCAGATTCCAATTCCGATGCCGGATTGAATCCTCTCCACCGATCCTTCACAATATTATGATAGTTCTTTTTGGGTATTTATTACAATTTTACTGAGAGAGAGAAGAACCGGTGTTGTGCATAAACTTGTCCAAGAACATTCCCTGAATACGTTGACGCAAAAAAACTGATCTTACTCTCGCTCAGTAAAACTGTAATAAATCTCAAAAATAACCATTACAAGTACATGATATCTTAAGAGCAAAAATAGTAATTGATAATACAATTTTAGAGCAAGTGAATAGTTTTAAACATTTAAGTTTTAACTTACCCTATATTAAAAGTGAAGATATTAATGACAAAATAAATAAATTTAATCCGAAGTGTGGCACTATTAAAAGAACCCTTAAAAATAATTACCAGAAAAGAAACAAAAATGAAATTTTATAAAATAATGGCTGTTCCTATATTAATGTATGGATCGGAATGTTGGACGATCACCAAGAGACAAGAACAAAGATTGGAAGCAATAGAGGTAAGATTTCTAAGAAATATAGCAGGATATACTCTACTAGATAAAAAAACGAAATGAAGATAGGAAGAAAAGAACTAAATATTTTCAAACTCACTGATCGAATGGTTAAATATAGGAACGCCTGGAAGCGACATATTGATAGAATGCCAGAAGAAAGATTTCCAAGACTGTTGTTAAATTATAGACCTTATGGAAAGAGAAATATTGGACACCCACACAGAAGATGGTCTGAACAATTCTAACAATTCTAGCTTTCATGAAACGGGAACGAGCCTATGGCTTAATCCTTGTATGGTGATGATGATGAACTATTACAATATTACTCATATCACAATATTACCAACCTTTACCCTATAGAGGACAAAATGAACAGGAGATCGAGGAGAAAATGTATAGGAGGTAGAGAAAAAAAGAACAGCAGCTAGAGAAGAAAATGAACAATAGGTGGAGAAGAAAATAAACAGGGCGTAGAAAAGAAAATGAATAGGAGATCGAGGAAAAATTAAAAAGGAGGTGAAGCAGAAAATGAACAGGAAGTGGAGAAAAATGAACAGCAAGTACAGGAGAAAATAAACACGAAGTGAAAAAGAAAAATGAGGAGGCGGATGAAGAGGAGGTAGAGGATTTGAAAAGATAGTGGACAAAATGAACAGGAAGTGGAGGAGAAAATCAACAGGGGAAGGATAAAATGAACATGAGAAGAAAAAAATAAATAAGATCTAGAGGGAAAAACAAACAGGAACAATAAAATACCAACTTAAGAAGATTAACAGGAAGATTAATAGAAAGAGAAAAAAGAAACAATTGAAGGAAATGATGAAAAAGAGAATAGGCTAATGGGAAGAAGCCTATTCTTCCATGTAAAATCAAAACACACGGCAATGGTTAGCATGTAGTGTTTACATCTTTTGCATATGATTTTCAAACTATTTAATTTAATTATTATCAAACTAGTTCTTTATTATTTATTGTCATTTAAAAGAAGATAATAATAAAGAGCAGTAGAGAAAAGAATATAAATAAAATGAAGGAAAATAACGAAAAACGAAAGAGTAAGATGATATTTTCGAGACTCCAATCGGGATTAGAACCCTATATAGAATAACATAGAAAGAAAGACAAGAAAGTCAGGAAATAGTGTAGAAATAAGAAGTGAAGTGAGAACAAAATAAGACCAATTTCTTGTCCTCTATTGGAATTTAATCCAGAGCAGAAGCTCTTCTGCAGCATTAAAGTCGCGCCTTAACTGTCGTGTACACCACGTCGGCATAATATTCAATAAAAGAATTTTAATTAGCTGCAAACATGTGAACAGTGGAAGGAGCAAATGAACATGAGAAGAAAAAAATAAATAATAGCTGACGGAAAAATAAACAGGAACAATAAAATACCAACTTAAGATGGAGAAAAGAAAGAGGAGGGGAGGAGAAATGAAGATAAAGGGGAGGGGAAGTGAACAGGAGAAAAATAAAGAGAAGGAATAAATTAACAGGAAGAAGAGGAGGAAATTAACAGAAAGAGAAAAAAGAAACAATTGAAGGAAATGATGAAAAAGAGAATAATGGGAAGAAACTAGTTCCTACATGCGAAATCAAAACACACTGCAATAGTTAGCATATAGTATTTACATCCTTTGCATATGATTTTCCAGTTATTTAATTTAATTATTATCAAACTAGTTCTTTATTACTTCCTGTAATTTAAAAGAAGATAATAAGAAGGAGCAGTAGAGAAAATAAGATAAATAAAATGAAGGAAAATAACGAAAAACGGAAGAGTAAGATGATATTTTCGAGACTCCAATCGGGATTAGAACCCTATACAGAATAACATAGAAAGAAAGATAAGAAAGTCAGGAGAAGAGAGAGAAAGTGTAGAGGTAAGAAGTGAAGTGAAAACAAAATAAGACCAATTTCTTGTCCTCTATTGGAATTTAATCCAGAACCGAAGCTCTTCTGCAGCATTAAAGTCGCGCCTTAACTGTCGTGTACACCACGTCGGCATAATATTCAATAAAAGAATTTTAATTAGCTGCAAACATGTGAACTTAAAGTTTTTTTACGAAATTCTCACGTCTTGTTACTTGGTAGCATCTCCACGTCCGAGTTATGACATGGTCAACTTTAAAAACTCTGCTGCAGAATCAGGGGCTGGGAGGGGGTGGGTGGGGTGGTGTCAAGTTGTGAGGGTAACTGTGTGTACGAGAACTATATTGCTAACAGCCGCAGTTTCCTTTAACCTGGTGGATCAATATGGTGCGAAGCCCGGAGGAGAAAGCCCACCGTCTTGCAACCTTCAGAGAGGCGTGTACATAGGTCGAGGCAACAACGAGTGAAATCCAACCCCCTTCCCCCACCCTCGACCCCTTTAATTTCACTAAGAAGTAAGTCTTCGTATGAGCATCGGTCCACACTCGTTCCATTGTTTAACTGCAAGAAGTCTCAAGGTAAAAAATATTTAACCTCAACACGTGCGAAAACAATCAGTTCAACTTACGTTAAAGACCCAAAATTCTTAAGTTATCGATGTTATTTCACAAAGTATGTTAAGGATTAATAACAGACATGCATCCTAAAATTACTCTAATTCAATATAATTGCTGAAGATCTCTTTTTTAATAAGAAACTCCACGAAAATTGGTTTTACACGTGGTCAAATCTAAGGATTTTCTACCAATAAAATAGAGATATCACCAAAGAAATTCAGAACATTGTAGTAAAGTGTACAAAAGTTAATTCAAATGGCTTACGGAACAAAAAACTACATATTTAGAACATAAATCTTCTTGAACAAAGGTGTACATAAGTTAGCTCAGAAGTCTTCTATAATTAAAGCGTACACACATTTCTTCAGAAGTTTTCTACAGAAAAGTTTCCATAACATATTATAGAAGTTTCCTTGAACAAAAGTGTACATAAGTTAGCCCAGAAGTATTTATTATAAAAGCGTGTTTCACTTAGTTCGTAATTATTCTAGAATAAAAGTGTACGTAAATTATTTCAGAAGTATTCTGCAATAAAAGTGTATAGCAGATACTTCAGAATTCCAGAATAAAAGTGTATTAGTTAGTTCAGAAGTGTTCTAGGGTAAAAGTGTAAATAGTATATTTTAGTTGTGTTGTAGAATAAAAGAGTGTACTAGTTATTTCAGAAGCATTCTACAATAAAAGTGTACTTACATTAAGTTGTCAGTAGTATTCTAGAATAGAGTTTACCTAAGTTAGTTCAGAAGTCTTCTAGAATAAAAGTGTACATAATTAGTTGAGAAGAATTGCAAAAAGTTAGTTCAGACGTCTTTCAGAATAAAAGTCTACGAGGTTAGTTCATATGTTTTAAAGAACAAAAGTATACGTAAGTTACTTCAGAAATTTTCTAGAATAAAAGTGTACGAAGTCAGTTGATATGTTTTAAAAAGTAGGTATACGTAAGTTAGTTCAGAAGTCTTCTATTATAAAAGTGTACGAAGTTAATTCAGATGTTTTACAGAACAAACGTATACGTAAGTCATTTGAGAAGTCCCCTAGATTAAAAGTGTATATAAGTTAGTTCAGAAGTCTTCTATTATAAAAGTGTACGAAGTTAATTCGGATGTTTTACAGAACAAACGTATACGTAAGTCATTTGAGAAGTCCCCTAGATTAAAAGTGTATATAAGTTAGTTCAGAAGTCTTCTATTATAAAAGTGTACGAAGTTAATTCGGATGTTTTACAGAACAGAAGTATACGTAAGTCATTTGAGAAGTCCCTTAGATTAAAAGTGTATATAAGGTAGTTCAGAAGTCTTCTATTATAAAAGTGTACGAAGTTAATTCGGATGTTTTACAGAACAGAAGTATATGTACGTAAGTCATTTGAGAAGTCCCTTAGATTAAAAGTGTATATAAGTTAGTTCAGAAGTCTTCTATTATAAAAGTGTACGAAGTTAATTCGGATGTTTTACAGAACAAAAGTATACGTACGTAAGTCATTTGAGAAGTCGCTTAGATTAAAAGTGTATATAAGTTAGTTCAGAAGTCTTCTATTATAAAAGTGTACGAAGTTAATTCGGATGTTTTACAGAACAAACGTATACGTAAGTCATTTGAGAAGTCCCCTAGATTAAAAGTGTATATAAGTTAGTTCAGAAGTCTTCTATTATAAAAGTGTACGAAGTTAATTCGGATGTTTTACAGAACAGAAGTATACGTAAGTCATTTGAGAAGTCCCTTAGATTAAAAGTGTATATAAGGTAGTTCAGAAGTCTTCTATTATAAAAGTGTACGAAGTTAATTCGGATGTTTTACAGAACAAACGTATACGTAAGTCATTTGAGAAGTCGCTTAGATTAAAAGTGTATATAAGTTAGTTCAGAAGTCTTCTATTATAAAAGTGTACGAACAAAAGTATATGTACGTAAGTCATTTGAGAAGTCGCTTAGATTAAAAGTGTATATAAGTTAGTTCAGAAGTCTTCTATTATAAAAGTCTACGAAGTTAATTCGGATGTTTTACAGAACAAACGTATACGTAAGTCATTTGAGAAGTCCCCTAGATTAAAAGTGTATATAAGTTAGTTCAGAAGTCTTCTATTATAAAAGTGTACGAAGTTAATTCGGATGTTTTACAGAACAGAAGTATACGTACGTCATTTGAGAAGTCCCTTAGATTAAAAGTGTATATAAGGTAGTTCAGAAGTCTTCTATTATAAAAGTGTACGAAGTTAATTCGGATGTTTTACAGAACTGAAGTATATGTACGTAAGTCATTTGAGAAGTCGCTTAGATTAAAAGTGTATATAAGTTAGTTCAGAAGTCTTCTATTATAAAAGTGTACGAAGTTAATTCGGATGTTTTACAGAACAAACGTATACGTAAGTCATTTGAGAAGTCCCCTAGATTAAAAGTGTATATAAGTTAGTTAAGAAATCTTCTATTATAAAAGTCTACGAAGTTAATTCGGATGTTTTACAGAACAAAAGTATATGTACGTAAGTCATTTGAGAAGTCCTCTAGATTAAAAGTGTATATAAGTTAGTTCAGAAGTCTTCTATTATAAAAGTGTACGAAGTTAATTCGGATGTTTTACAGAACAAACGTATACGTAAGTCATTTGAGAAGTCCCCTAGATTAAAAGTGTATATAAGTTAGTTCAGAAGTCTTCTATTATAAAAGTCTACGAAGTTAATTCGGATGTTTTACAGAACAAACGTATATGTAAGTCATTTGAGAAGTCCCCTAGATTAAAAGTGTATATAAGTTAGTTCAGAAGTCTATAATAAAAGTGTACGAAGTTAATTCAGATGTGTCACAGAACAAAAGTATAAGTACGTTGAAAAGTCTTCTAGATTAAAAGTGTACATTAGTTCAGAAATCTTCTATAATAAAGGTGTACTTAGATGTGTTACAGAACAAAACTTTATGTAAGTTGAGAAGTCTTCTAGATTAAAACTAAGTTAGTTCAGGAGCCTTCTAGGATAAAAGTATATAAAATTAGCTTAGATCTTTCTAGAACGAAAGTATAAGTAAGTCAGTTCAGAATACCTCTAGAATAAAAGTGTACCATGTTTAGATATTTTATAGAACAAAAGTATATACGCAAGTTTGTTCAGAAGTGCTTTAGAATTGAAGTGAACATATGTTAGTTTAAAAGTCTTTTATAAGAAAAGTGTACATAATTTATTTCAGAAATCTTCTAGAATAGAAGTGTACATAAGTCAGTACAGAAGTTGTTTTACATATAATTAAATTGTATCTACAAATTAGTTAAGAAGTGTTCTACAATAGAATTGTATAGAAGTGAGTTCACAAAATACTAGACAATTTAAGTATACCGGTAACCAATAAAATATTGTATTAATAATGCTAACCTTATCATACGGAATAATTCTACAAGAATTTAATATATCACTCATTTTTTCAAGAAAAACAAAATGTAGGTTATTTGTCAATATTTATATTCATTTTTGCTAGATTATGTCACCCGATCGGTGCAGTAAAACTAAATGGATCAATTGTTCTGATATAGTAATGAAAGGATCGAAAAGTAAGATACAAAATAATTTAATATAAACATGCTTTGGAACTGAAGAAACTCACACTACTTAAAAATACAACAAGATATTAGAAACAAAAATATTATAGGCAAAAAGTAATGCTTTCGAAAGAGTTACTTTATGAAGTCTGGACAGATTAACGACGATTTAATTCACTACTGATGATGATATTGATAACTAGACATTAGACGCTCGTATCCGTACAGACTGACGATTTCTTTGAAGAAGAAGAAGAAGAAGAAGAAGAAGAAGAAGAAGAAGAAGATGATGATGATGATGATGATGATGATATTATGATAATGGTAATATTTCTACGGAAAAGAGTGGAGAATCCATCATGTTCACATCCCTACATAATACAACCACTATCAATGTATCGTTGTCGACACAGCCACCACCAATAATAATAATAATAATAATAATAATAATAATAATAATAATAATAATAATAATAATGCCTATTTAAAAGTAGAAAGTATTAGCACAAAAAATAAATTTATATTAATAACTACATTCAACTGTTTCATCCTCCCGAAAAGAAGTAATTTTAATGCTTATTTGAAGACGCTGTATCAATTACGACCTTATTTATAGTCGGTGGAATTGTTAGTGAGATGGATCTTTGGAAAAATGGGGCCGAGAACTTATCACAAGAATTCCTAACCTTTGCCTTACGTTTGGGGAAAACCATGAAAAGATCCTACCAAGTAACGAGTCCAAGTGGGATTTGAACCCACCCACGCCCGAACATAGTCTCGGGTCATGAGACCCTCTCGCTATCCCGGAGCTATACAGGCGGCGGCAAAGTCTGAAATCGTCACTGGTCATGGAATAACGGTGGATTATTATTATTATTATTATTATTATTATTATTATTATTATTATTGTTACTATTATTATTATTATTATTATTATTATTATTATTATTATTATTATTATTATTATTATTATTATTATTAGAATAACGACAGGAGAAATAATTACGGCCTACTTTATGCACAATCTTTCCCTATCTGAAAAAAATATATATTATTACTTTAACGCAGAGTTATAATTAAATATTACGTAACGAAGAAGTCTCAACCAGTTGGCCGATAAGTTTAGGAACCGAGTCAAGTTCGAAAGGTGTCAAACACTGCATCACACAAAGTGTAACACAAGACTCAACGTTCATGCGATAATAATTTCTTGGCCATAGGAGGAACAGGTTTCTCAAAGACCTCAAGTCGGAACTGAGAAGGTGCTGTCGTCCTCTGGATATGGGTTACTAAGGATTCTAAAGATTATGTAACGTCTCATGCTGTACATTACACAGCAATAAAATTAGAGGGCCACACAATAAAAATATTCCACCAGGCTACATCAACTAGTTCACACAGATTCAAAGTCTGTCTTCGTCGTCGTCGTCGTCATCATCGTCATCATCATCATCATCATCATCATCATCATCATCATCATCATCATCATCATCATCATCATCATCATCATCATCATCATCATCATCATCACTAATAATTGGACTGAGCACATATTTTTTTGCGTATTCTCTTGATCTTATTAGGTACATCCTTTTTTTCTTGATAGACTGTTAGAACTGACAGCAATAAACTGTATTACTATATTCATTTTTAACTAATACTTTACCACAGCGTTTCTCAAACTATGGTCCGTGGACCATCATCATCATCATCATCATCATCATCATTATCGTCGTCATCATCATCATCATCATCATCATCATCATCATCATCATCAAGGATTGGTTCCTTCTGGATCTGTTTTGACCCCAAACTTCCACCAATAAATAATGTATTGATCTCCCAAATGTCTCCTGTCAGCTGGTGTGTAGTGTAGAATATTGTCCTTGTTAACCTGTTGTTGTTGACCATCGTAGTAAATGTCGTGTTCACTGTGTTCTTTCTATATTGCCCGACTTTTGCGTTTAGTTCTCCCATTGCTATTTTTTTATCAAGATTTTTATATACGCTTTAACATATGTTGTCATATCGCATGTTTAGGATCTGTGGGTTTACCCCGTAGGCCGTTTTTAATATTGTTGAGTTCCTGTTTCTATTGTGTTTTGTAGACTGCTTGTGTTCATGTAACTTATTAAAGATTTTTATTTATTTACTTATTTATTTATTTATTTATTTATTTATTTATTTATTTATTTATTTATTTATTTATTTATTTATTTATTTATTTATTTATTTATTTATTTATTTATTTATTTATTTATTTATTTATGTTTCTGGTATTGGTGATTGAGGCGGTGATGAATCATGGCATGTAAATTTCCAATCCAGTATCTGCCTTTGTGACTGAGGAAACCATGAAAAAACCCCAGTCAGATTGGTCGGCCACGGGTTTTGAACCCGGGACCTCCCGAATGCGAACGCTACCGCCAACTGGCTCGGTAATTGTTTTCTTATACCTCCATTTTTTTTTGTCTGGCAATCTGTAGCCAATCGAAACCGGCATCAAACACTTCTTTCTAGCCCTCATCATAGAACGTCTTTATACTCATCCTCCTATACTGTAGAAATACCTCGCCTCTGGAATTTGTTACCTAATGACGTCAGGGACTGCCAGACTTTATCACAATTCAAAATTAAATTGGAAAATTTTATGTTATTTAATGCTTTTTACGTATTGCTAGAAGTGTTGATTTGTGTGTTTTTTTTTAACTCTAGATTAAAATTGCAAGTTTCTTGTTTATGTCAGCTAATTAGTTAGGATATAATTAATTATGATACTTAATCACTCATTTAAAGTTTCTGTGACTGCAAACTGTGTATATTTTTTGTGGCTTTACTTTGTTTATAGTGTATTTTTTTTCTTTTTATTTCTATTATTGTATTTGTATTTCTGGTGGTGTGGAAGAGAAGGCCTGATGGCCTTAACTACACGGAATAAATAAGTAAATAAATAAATAAATAATAAATAAATTGTTCTTAGAAATTTCACTTCCGAAGCCAGTGTTTCCTGTAATGAAAATCCTTCATAGCCCAGATCTCTGTCTATATCGCAGTAATAAATATTGGGATCGTCATAATTGTATACAATCTGATTTGAGTACCTTTTCTTGTTTTATTATGTAAAGTTCTTCCTATGATTCTGCACATGCGTTACAAGGGGACTTTTTTCTCTTAGATATTCTAACGTATAGTTTAAATTAGGCTATAAAATAAGTATTTAAATGTTTTAAGTTGTTCCATTGGGTTGTTATCAGTGATAACGCGACCTTTAATACGATTTGTGCCTCTAAAAGCCGTGACTTTCATTTTAGTGTTCAACACGTTCATATTGAATTGTAATGTTGTTTAATTTAATTTATGGGTTATGATTTGTAAGTCATCTTCAGAATTCGCCACTATAAGCTGATCATCAGGTAAGACGATAGTTCGTCATGTATATTAATTATTTAGTGGTCTCCTTCTAATGTTTATTATAGCATCCATTGTTCTTTTATAAAATCTATAGATCTATGCAGTGTAATAAAATTTATATGAAGCATTAAGGGCGAAAGACTGCAGTCTTGTTTCAATCTCTTTGTAGTAATTTCTTTCCTATCTGTACTTTCTCCTCGTAGTTATAAGCAAAAGTTGTTGTTGTTCTTCTTTAATTATAATTTTATTGAATTTATGAAACGTTGGGGGTATCCTTATTCATTATGGTTATTCAAAGTCAACAGAATTCCAAATCCTTTCCGATGACAGATCCAAATATTGTAATTTCAGTTTTTTTTTTTCAATTATTTGATTATGAAGATGATTTTGGGGCCCAGATATGTAGTGGCGAAGCATAACTGGAACAAAGTATTAACTATCTGTTCAGTTATAAAGCGATAATTATCCTAACGATGAATTTTGTAAGTAGTTTCAGGACGACGGAAAAAATAAATTTAATATCTTAGCAAAGTTTCTGTCGAAGAAATAGAGTCAGTTTGAGCGATAGATTCGATATTATCATATTATGCAATAGGCCTTTATTACCGGTACGTACAATAGACAAGCCACTACATTATTAAATCTGTACTTACTTTTTAATCAAGGTTTCAAAATTTTATTTTCACATCACAAGTCTACAATATAGATTTCTGTACTCCTTGTGTCGTACAGTTTAGAATTTGAAGTTACTTCGCGTTTAATTGAAGGTTTTATCGATTAAGACCTGTGGTAGACGTTACTAATTGGACTGAGCACATATTTTGTTGCAGATTCTCTTGATTTTATTGGGTACATCCTTCTTTTCTTGACAGACTGTTGGAACTGACAGCAATATGCTGTATTATTTTCATTTTTAAGTAATATTTTACCACATTTATTCATTCATTCATTCATTTAGTAAGTTAATCATGTTTATTTTCAGAAACAGGAGGTGAACAAAACTTATATAATGGGAAGAAATTATTGAAGAACCTTATATATTGTTATCAATTGTTGATAAATTCTTTCGAATTGAGGCCTACCGAAGGATGCATTGGAAAGAATGGTGAACGGGAAAAGAGTTCGGGGCAGAAGAAAATATCAGATGATAGACGACATCAAGATATATAGTTCGTATGAGGAGACAAAGAAGAACGCAGAAAATAGGAAAAGTTGGAGAAAGCTGGGTTTGCAGTGAAAGACCTACCCTTGGGCAGAGCATTGAATGGATGAATTAATTAATTACTCATTCATTCATTAATATCTGTTTGCATAGTCAGTATTGGTAACCCTAAGATTTTATAATTCAGGTATGAAATAAATTATTATTATTATTATTATTATTATTATTATTATTATTATTATTATTATTATTATTATTATTACTAGCCGTACCCGTGCGCTCCGCTGCACCCGTTAGAAATAAATATAAAGTAATTACATAATTAAAATAGGACGTTTGATCCAGGGAACATTCGTGTTTGCTAGAAGGATAAATCGTTTAATATGTTACTTAATTTAAATTGCATCCAAATAATTAAAATGCGATCATTTTGGTCCAGAGACACTCATTTGGTGCAATGACAATTCCTTTAACCTGTTTCTTAATGTTTATTACATGCAACCATAGTTTAATGAAGATTGACATCATTTAGATTTATTGTGTATATTTTATTTTACTTGTTATAGGTTTCCATTGAATTATGATAATAACTAAATTTTAACCCTTGTTTTCTACGTATTCAGTAAGTGGCGTTTGGCCCACTATGATTGTGAACACTTCAAATAACTTATATTATATTATATTATATTATATTATATTATATTATATTATATTATATTATATTATATTATATTATATTATATTATATTATATTATATTATATTATATTATATCAGAAGTTACTGTAATAACATTATAGCATTATGTCCATCTAGAGAAACTACACTTTCCAATGGTGAAATAATAATTAATTATATAAATCGGTTAATTTAGCTTCCGATATTGCTTCATACAAACACAGAAACATTCTCTTTAGGCTATCTTTCATAGTTTTAGATTGTTGCTGTCCAAGGCCCCTTATAGACGAAGGCATTTGTTTTTTAATTCATTAGACGGCCTTAGATGGCAGTTATTTTAATTTTAAAACTCATTTATCTCATTAAATATCAGTCCTATCAAAATTTTTCAGGAAATAAAATATATCGAAAATTATTTTTAATGAAACTTTTGTCATGTAACATGTTTCACAAAAATCAATAATAAGCGAGATATTTCGATTTATTTAATTCAGGCCCCCTTATAACCCGCCTTTTAAATAATGTATTTTGAATGCCATATAGCCTAAAATCTAAGTTACAACGAACTTAATTTATATTCCAATTTTCATCGAAATCCGTTCAGCCATTATCGCGTGAAAAGGTAACAAACATACAGACAGACAGACATACATACATACAAACAAAATTTCAAAAGAGCGATTTTCGGTTTCAGGGTGGTTGATTATACATGTTAGGACCAATTATTTTTGGAAAACCGAAAATTACCAGAAAAATTTCGGCTACAGATTTATTATTATTATTATTATTATTATTATTATTATTATTATTATTATTATTATTAATGCGTTGAATCTCTGCCAAATCCCAATGAAAGAGCACTCATTGTTCTATTTTAATAATAAAAATGTACTTTTGGTAAAAAGTTTCAGCTCTAAAGGCTCGTCTACAATAAACCGGGAACGAGAATCAACGAGAACGAGAAGCGAAGAACGTGAACATGAAGATTTTTTATTCACAGTAAACCGAGAACGGAAACTGCTATGCATATCGATATCTATGTCAATAACGATATGTAAAGTCGATATTAGGCATTCTGTTATTTGTGTATACTTGACCAATGGCATTAATTCATGAGTACAAGCCAGCCAACATAAACACAGGTTAACCAACTTCGAAATTTAAGACACGGAATATTTTACAAATCAATTTCCGTGGTAGTCTCGTCACAAATACACGTAACCTATATTGAAAGTGATTCTTCTGAATTTCTGGGTTAGTTACAAGCAATGAACGAAGAAGAAATTATGTCACGGTCTCCTTGCTACAAAATATACGACGACCAAATAGCTTTTTGATAATAGCAGAATGAATCTAGTAGGCTGCGATCAGAAATGAGAACGGCAAAGTTAAAACTTGACCAACTCTCACGTTCCCGTTCCCGGGCTCCGGCAGGCTTCTCGTTAATTGTGAATGCTCATATTTAAATACATTTAAACAATTTTTTCATTCTCGTTCTCGTTGTCGTTTCCGTTCTCGGTTTATTGTGGCCCAGTCTTAACAAATAGGGCCTATTTCTACTCAAAACAACTGGGCAAGGCTTTCATGGTTTCTTAGGGTTAGTAGCACATGACACTATCAACCACTTCTGCCTTCCCTCCATCACTACTCCCAATTCACACACAACAACCCGTTTCAGCTGGTCATATTCCCTCATACTGCCTGCGAGCAAAATTATACAGTAGGGTACCCTATATTGACTGACCATCTCCGTCTTCAGCTTAGCTGATACAAAATCTCCTAAGTTAACTGACTCCATATAACATACATGGGCACAATTTTCGGTTACGTGAGGCACTCGATTTGAAATAGTTTGTTTACTAGGAGAGGAGACTGCAGAGTAGGATGGGAAATATAAACTGCTGTGACCTGCGTCACCTTATCGTAATCGCTAAGGCGGTCAGTGGCGAACTATTAGGAAAGCGCTTGGTTAACGTGAGAGACTCGAAAAATTTTATTCAATTTGGCAAACTAATTCGGCAGCTTTAATCATAAATCTCTTTACTATTCTCCATTATTGAATTGATTTAAATCACAGGCGAGAAATTGCGTAACTAGCCAATAATATTCCATCACGTTATGTACGTTTATTTTCTTGAATATTCTGGCGTTTCTCAAGATTACTTAATAGATTTGCACGTTCTCGACCTAAAATAATTTCAGAAAACCATATTCGTTTTCTACGCACATTTGATATTTTTTTATAAATTTCTTTTCGAAATAATACGTACAAACATTTAATTCCTCGTACCTTTTAATGCAGCGTGTTTAAGGTATAAAGTCGTATTTAGTATACTATGCAAATTTTAAAAGATCATAAATTTTCTTCGAAATAGTACGAAAAATAACATTTAATTTGTCTTACCTTCTAATTCAGCATGTTCTTTATGACATAGGAGTAATGTCGTTGTATATTAAATTTATTAATGCCTAATAGGATTTTCGTATGTTCTCTCCTTCTAAAAAGCAAAAAAACTCTTCCTCCCATTTCTCATGAAATAATCGTTTTCTAACGCGTACACACTGCTTTGATAATGCCATTATGCCATCACTGATATTGCTTATGAAACTGATATAGAACCTGCCCACGCCTAGGAGCTACGTGAGGGAGGAACGGGAACTGTGAAGATGATGTCACTCAGAGCGATAAGCTCTGTGAAGGTTAGTGAGGCACAAATTCTCAAGTGAGGCACGATGCCCATGTATGCCATACAACCTACCGTCTTCTTGCAACTAACTACAACATCTATTCAGAGTTTTGACGTGAACATGTCTGAAAGCGATTCAGTATTAGGGTGCCATCACAGAAAGACGATAGACACATTTTCAGGCCAGTTTTGCCGCGCCCATAATTTCTAAACTCACAACAGTATTCCAATGAAATGAATGAATGAATGAATGAATGAATGAATGAATGAATGAATGAATGAATGAATGAATGAATGAATGAATGTATCCAACGTGACCTTGAGTTGGAGTGAGTGACGTCATTTAGCGATACACGGGAGGGGGAAGTTGAGATACGAATTGGGGTCGCGCGGCAGCCGAGACAGTGTAACTCGAGAATGCGAAGCGATATAACGTTCGCAGTGGTGTCAAACGATTCGTAACGTACCAGGCTATAATCTTAATTGAGCAAAAATCAGCAGTCGATAAGAAATTGGGAGAATTCGCGAGTGAATTTGAGTGAAGTTAGGAAATTCACAATGTCGTGATATGCAGAGCAAATGGGAGCGGGCGTATAACAAAAGGGTAAAAAACTATAGAGTACGAATAGGAACCGTCATGTTTACTCTCAATGCTTACAAGATGGTTACTCTACTCCCAGGAGTCTCAGCACAGCGAAGATATAGGCCTAGCGGAGTTTCGGATATCTAGAAAGAAGAGATGTTGATTGTCACTGCGTTTATCTTAACAACAATTCTATCAGCGACGTATTCTTGCTTGAAACTTGCTGATACAGCCTACCCGGAATTGTTTCATACTCAGAGGAGATCATCCCAAGTCCACATTTCTCCTAATTACGCTGTGAAAATGACGGAAATTCGGTAACGTGGGGTTAGTGCGACACCTGAGTTTCATTTGAGAAACTTAACACAGAAAATTGACAACTGATGAATACCCATCCATCCTTAGTCTAAACCACGTTAACCCTTAAATTGACAAAGTGTCCTATAGAATACAACAGGTTAAGAGGCTATATATATATATATATAATTTGAACTGGTAATGGAAATTACAGGAAAACGGCTGAACGGATTTTAATAAATGACCCCTCATTTTGAAGCTTGGAACCCAAAGTTTTTTAGAAAAGTAGGGGTTTTCAGTGAAATATCAATTTTCCTATATCATTTTCCTATTTTCCAAAATCCACCGGTCGTCAGTTTTCAGAAATAATGGCTTTTAGAGAATAAAACAAAACACAAACACACTACAATAAACAATATCACACGAAGGCTACGATATACGATATATTTAGAGTTCAGAAGGCTCAGATTCTCTGACATCATAATACCAATACGTCGATCTTCATTTGTGTAACTTTTTCAGAATGTTTCTGTAATATTGGTTATTAAAAACTTCAAGATTTATTTAAAAAAATTACAGGTCAGATTCTCTGGTGTGTAATTTTCTGAGTACAGCTGTCTGTGTATTGGATATTAAAAACTACAAAACTTAAGAATGTTTGATGACATTATTACCATTAAAAATGAAATATTATTATAGTGAATTCCATGATGTATTTGTAACTTATTATACAGATTGATGCTTTATTGATGATATGAAAGTGAAAGCTTTTGGGGTTATATAAATGGGCGTAGAGAATATCTGAAGTTAGATCTCCATTTCTATAATATTTACTGAGTGACGGCTATATAGTAGTCTATACAAAACTAGGATAATATTGTTATTAAAAATGAAATATTTTTATAGTTATTAATCAAGTGGTATAGGTCTTTTCCATATATTCAATGAAACTTAAGAACTGAAGATGTATAGGTTCAATAAAAAAAATATTTAGCACAAAGAAAACCATTCAGAGGGATATGTTTCATTATTATGGAAGCAAATAACTTCCAAAATGTCTGGTATTCTTCAATGGAAATCATTTTGAAAAAATTTAATTTGAACTTCTAATGAACTTAGTTTGCAGCATTTGCTGCACAAGCCACTAGTGAGCTATAATTTTAATAGAATAGAAAAAAAATTGGTAGGAATATTAAAATTTTACAATACTACAATTTTGTACAACATATAAAATATGAACATTGCCATAGTTGTTTTCTTCACAGTCCGACAAGATTTAATAAACGTGTGAGAAATGAAGTTTTGTCAATTTAAGGGTAAAGCAGTATGACAGGCCGACAGATAGATGTTGCTTCTACGAGAAATAAATCTTTAATAAACTGATGGCTTAAAATTTAAAAATGAAAACTTCATGATCTACTTTAGTTAATAAGCAGTAAATTCATGGAAATCTTTCAAATGGCAGGATAGAAAAAAAATGTGTCTATTAAAAATTCAGAAACATAAAACAATACAGCTTAAAATATAATAAAGTTCACTACTTAATGTACAGAATAGAGAAGTTAATGTTATATTTACACCTCGGATTTTTAAGCTTGTTTGGCGTAGACTGAAACATAACGTTCTCTAATTCACGTAGTTTTAGGCAAAATCATAGCTCGAGAATTTCTCTTGTTGCATAATCTTACACTTATGGATTCTTACATAAAATTGTTGCAACTATCCTATACGTGTCTAAAAATCCGAGGTCTACTTAACAGACATGGTTAAAAGTTTACAAGTACTTTCCTAGAACACAGCATCTAAGACACAGCTCTGATACCGCATGGAAGAAAGGGTCATCTCTTCGGATCCCGCCAGTGAATGAAAGGTTGACCGTTATTAATGTGATTTTCGTATTATTTTGGACCCCCCATTGTCAAGTCTATCCCACACTAAGTAATGTACAGTAAGCTCGAAAAAGAAATAACTACGAGTTAGGTCATGATGGAGGTTCATTAATATTTGAGGAGCATAATATCAAAGTAAGACAACTCCATTTTTTGCGACTTTGATATATTGATTGTTCCTCATAGAATTTTGTGTGCTGAATGCGATTCTGGAACTTTTTAAGTTCTAAAACGGACAGAGCAGAGCGAAAATAATACTTAATTGTGCGCTTTAGAATCAAAATGTAGACAAATCTACTGTAGCTTGGTTTCAAATTAGGACAATTCCTTCAATAGCCTATGAGAAGCCCACATTCGAACCACCTTTTCCCATCACGCATCGCGAATTCAACATGGCTGATTATTTATATAGTCGGTTTGTGGATGAATAAGTACTGTTTTAAGTAAATTTGCTTTGAAACCGACTTAGAAGAGACTTAGATTCAAAAGTAGACAATTTCACTTTAAATATGGTTTTGTTTGGTTTCAAAAACAGACGACTCCAGTTGAAATATGGCTTCATTTGGTTTCAAAAACAGACAACTTAGTTTCAGAGATGGTCAACTCCACTTTTTAATATATATTATTTAATGTACCGAAGTACATATGATATTTCCATGCAGATATTCTGCGTCATCATACGATGAAAGAGAGAATTTTTCTCCGTTCAATTACTCTTTCATCGTATTATGACGCAGAATATCTGCATGGAAATATCATATGTACTTCGGTACATTAAATAATATATATGATATGCGTTGAAGACGCTTATTCCGTCAAATCCCGGCCAACTAGTCACTCATAATGAGTGCACCTCAGCACATGTATGGACTTCAGTCCTACGTTCATAGACATCTATGACGTAGTGCAGAGGGCGGCCACTAGAGGGAACCCAAGAGTTGGAACTTAAACTGAGACGATTCTGTCCGGCGCCGGGGTGGGTATCCGGTGTGGCTTAGTGGATAAAGCATCAGCGCGTAGAGCTGAAAACCCGGGTTCAAATCCCGGCGCCGGAGAGAATTTATCTCCGTTCCATTACTCTTTCATCCACTTTTTAAACTTAAATTTCGACCTTAATATTAATTTTAATCACATTTTGACACTGAAAAAATATTACTATGACCCATGAGTATGTTTAAAAAAATGTACGTATAACGGTGGCATTGGTTTCCAAGGATCTAGTTTTTCGCCTCTCCTGTAAAAAAGAAAAGTGGAGTTGTCCAACTTTGATACCAAGCTCCTCATTTAATAACAAAAAGAATTGGATGTCTGATTTATAAAGATATTTTATTTTGTCGCATGAAAATTCAGAGTCTTGCTAATGTTCTTTCATGCAGCAATTTCGTTTAAAATCCGAGAGAATGCAAAGAGTACAGAATAATTTGACTATTGACCCAGTTTATTTCTATGATATTTATTACACTGAAAAAAGTCACCATGTGACGGCAAAATTGGAATTTGGAGCATTCTCCATCTCTTCTACCTCATCATCACTACTTTTCTACCGTTATGATACTTAGTATAGGCCCTAATAAAATATTTGATTTATATCAGATTACTTTGAAAAAGGAGAGGGGCGAACTGAACTGTGGCACCTGTCCCGTTCATAGTTAAAAACTATAGTCAAGTTCCTTTTTCTTTTGTTTGAAATATTAAGATGAGATAACCCCGTAAGATGCCTAAAGGCAAGCGCCTCATATCACAATGTAAGGGTTGACGCAGGCAGAGTCTTCTTAGATACGGCGATTCAATTCCTGCGAGATCTCGAAATACTATGGTCACACGAATTAGGATGAAAATCTAAATGTTAAAGATGAATTAAAACAGTCCGCATCTACATATATGAAACAATACACATTGATACAGACAATGCAGATAAGCAATATTAGCTTGCTATTCAAAGTAACAAAATAGAATGAACTTAATGCCAGTGAATTCACCTTATTATTTGCTGTCGCAGCCTACATTTAAACAATTGAGATGTACCACCTTGAAACCTTAGCATCTGTCGTTTATACCGTTGTATGAGATTTTACGTACGAATGGATATAGATTTTCTTTATGTACGACTTCTTACGAACATTAATCTATAATTTACTGAAATGGATATAGATTTTTCCATATTTAAGAATGCTTACCAACATCAATCTGTAATTTATAGTAATGGGAGTAGATTTTCCATATTTACAAATTATTACAAACATTAATCTATATAATTCACAGGAATGTAAGTGGATTTTCAACATTTGCGAAATAATAGATTTTCAACATTTACGAAATCTTATAGACTTCAATTTGTAATTTACAGGAATTGAAATATATTTCCCATAGATCCATTTACGAAATCTTACAATTTACAAGAATGTAAATAGATTTTACATATATACGAAATCTTACTAACATTAATTTGTAATTTACAGGAATGGAAAGAGGTTTATCCTATGTACGAAATCTTACTAACATTAATCCGTAATTTACAGGAATGGAAAGAGGTTTATCATATGTACGAAATCTTACTAACATTAATCTGTAATTAACAGAAATGGAAAGAGGTTTATCATATGTACGAAATATTACTAATATTAACCTGTAATTTACAGGAATGGAAATAGATTTTGCATAATGTACGAAATCTTACTAACATTAATCTAAAATTTACATTCTAAAAAGACATTTTCCATATGTAGGAAATCTTGCTGACTTTAATCTACATTTATATGCATGGAAATAGATTTTGCATAGCCTAATCACGAAATATTGAAATAATCAATCTAAAATTTAGGGGACTGGAAATATATCTTCCATATTTACGAAAACTTATGAACACTTATCTACAATTTACAGAAATGGAAATAAATTTTCCATATGAACGAAATCTTATGAACATTAGCTTAATCTACAATTTACAGGAATAGAAATAGATTTCCCACATTTACTAATTTTTGAAAACTTTAATCTTCATTTACATGCATTAAAATAGATCTTCCATTTTGCGAAATATTGCAAACATTACTTTACAATTTACAGAAATACAAATAGATCTCCCATATAGGCTATACGAAATCTTATTAACGTTTATCTACAACTTACATAAATGGAAATAGATTTTCCATATGTACGAAATCTTACGAACATTAATCTATAATTTACAGCGGTGTAAATAAATTTTACTAATGATTTCATTTTTTTGTAGTCATTATCATAAAACAAGATGCTACTTTCTGCATTCTTAATGGGATTCCATTATTGAAAACAATGGCTTAGAAGCTTTCATGAATTGAAATTCATCTAAACCCAACAATTTTAAAATGTATACAAATTTGCAACAACTCTTAAAAGGTTTCATAGAAACTATATTTTTACTGTAATTGTAGGTATATGAGATGTCTTGTATAGTTTTACAACATGAATAAATAAATATTTTTACATTCTAAATTTAAATATATAAAATTACGCAAGTTATGCATAAGCTTAATTAATATTTATGAAAAATTTGAGCTAACGGAATCCGAATTTCACCAAAGAAGCAATGAAATACATGTCCTCGAAAGCATGCTAAGGTGAGATCCTAGTCGATATTTAAAATGTAACATATCATTATTATTATTATTATTATTATTATTATTATTATTATTATTATTATTATTATTATTATTATGATTTATAATGTATTAACAGTATATTTCTGTTTCTAAACTACACACACTCATCTTTTTTCAACCTTCTCAATCATCTTTTTCCCGTTCCTGTAACACTTTTTCGCACATTGCTTTCTTGACTTTCTTCATCCACGTATTTCGAAGTCTATCTCTTCCTCTTCTTCCATATGGAATCCATTCTAGTATTCTCCTTGGCGACCTTTCATCTCCCATCCTTTTCACGTGTTCATGCCACTCCAATTGTCTGTATTGTACATAGTCCAAAATTGAATTTTCCATATTCATTTTTGTCTACTCACCTCATTTCTTCTTCTTCTTCTTCTTCTTCTTCTTCTTCTTCTTATTATTATTATTATTATTATTATTATTATTATTATTATTATTATTATTATTATTATTATTATTATTATTATTATTATTATTATTCAGGTTTATAATGTATTAGCAGTATCTTTCTGTGTCTAAACTCTACACTCTTATCTTTTCCCAAACTTTTCAATCATCTTTTTCCCGTTCCTGCAACACTTTTTCGCACGTTGATTTCTTGATTTCGTTCATCCACGTATTTCGAAGTCTACCTCTTCCTCTTCTTCCATACGGAATCCATTCTAGTACTCTCTTTGATGACCTTTCATCTCCCATCCGTTTCACGTGTCCATGCTACTCCCTGTCTGTATTGTATGTACATAATCAAAAATTGAATTTTCCATATTCATTTTTGTCTAATCACTAAATGTCTAAAATGACTGACTTACTGACTTACTTACTTACTTACAAATGGCTTTTAAGGAACCCGAAGGTTCATTGCCGCCCTCACATAAGCCCGCCAGCGGTCCCTATCCTGTGCAAGATTAATCCAGTCTCTATCATCATACCCCACCTCCCTCAAATCCATTTTAATATTATCCTCCCATCTACGTCTCGGCCTCCCTAAAGGTCTTTTTCCCTCCAGTCTCCCAACTAACACTCTATATGCATTTCTGGATTCGCCCATACGTGCTACATGCCCTGCCCATCTCAAACGTCTGGATTTAATGTTCCTAATTATGTCAGGTGAAGAATACAATGCGTGCAGTTCTGTGTTGCGTAACTTTCTCCATTCTCCTGTAACTTCATCCCGCTTAGCCCCAAATATTTTCCTTAGCACCTTATTCTCAAACACCCTGAACCTATGTTCCTCTCTCAGAGTGAGAGTCCAAGTTTCACAACCATACAGAAGAACCGGTAATATAACTGTTTTATAAATTCTAACTTTCAGATTTTTTGACAGTAGACTGGATGATAAAAGCTTCTCAACCGAATAATAACAGTCATTTCCCATATTTATTCTATGTTTAATTTCCTCCCGAGTAGCATTTATATTTGTTACTGTTGCTCCAAGATATTTGAATTTTTCCACCTCTTCGAAGGATAAATCTCCAATTTTTATATTTCCATTTCGTACAATATTCTGGTCACGAGACATAATGATATACTTTGTCTTTTCGGGATTTACTTCCAAACCGATCGCTCTACTTGCTTCAAGTAAAATTTCCGTGTTTTCCCTAATCGTTTGTGTATTTTCTCCTAACATATTCACGTCATCCGCATAGACAAGAAGCTGATGTAACCCGTTCAATTCCAAACCCTGCCTGTTATCCTGAACTTTCCTAATGGCATATTCTAGAGCGAAATTAAAAAGTAAAGGTGATAGTGCATCTCCCTGCTTTAGCCCGCAGTGAATTGGAAAAGCATCAGATAGAAACTGACCTATACGGACTCTGCTGTATGTTTCACTGAGACACATTTTAATTAATCGAACTAGTTTCTTGGGAATACCAAGACTGCACGTCTAAAAGGGTAGATTTTTATTTATAACATTTTTGGCCACAAGCTTTTATCCAGCTTTCAAAGTTTCCGCTCCATAATTCATTGTTCTTCGAACTATAGATTTTTCTTTTTCCTTTTTTTTTTCTTTTTTTTTTTTTCTTTTTATCAAAGTAATTCCTGTTTTGTAATAATTGTATTAAATTTTGTAATTTTATTGAATTTTTATTATATTATATTTTAGTAGACTACTTGTTATTAGGGTCTTTATAAACTGCTTCCAAACACGAGATTGTTGGAACGGGAGAGCGCTATGTTTATTCTGTGTATTCATTTTGTATTATGGTCACAAGTACAATTTGAATTTGAATCTTTTTGACTAGCTCCCTCACTAATTTTCACACTTAAATATTCTAATTCATTACATATTTTCATGAGACCTTTCCCATCTTGCAAAATTAGATCTCTAGTATTTGGACCTCATCCCATATTTATTTATTTTATTATTTTTCAATCTCCATTTGTCATATTATTCTATCAATTTTCTCATCATATATTTTGCGTCTTCATATTATATTTGTAAACAAACATAACATAATTGTAACTTTCAGAATTATTAAATTTTTTACTTCAAAACTTCAATATCACTTGTATTATTTTCCTAAGATATCACATTGTTTTTGACATCATTTTTAAGTATTTGAAGACGTCTATAATGCTTTCTAATATCTATACTTAATTTTAATGCATTTTCTTCTTTTAACAAGCTTTACAACAGGTTACAGATTAATGTTATTAAGATTTCATACATATGTAAAATCTATTTCCATTCCTGTATATTACAGATTAATGTTACTAAGACTTATGTAAAATCTATTTCTATTCCTGTAATTTACAGATTAATGTTAGTAATATTTCGTACATATTATGTAAAATCTATTTCCATTCCTGTAAATTAGCCTACAGATTAATGTTAGTAAGACTTCGTACATATTATGTAAAATCTATTTCCATTCCTGTAATTTACAGATAATGTTAGTAAGGAATTTGGAAGTGGAACGCCACTGATCCTACTTCTTGTTAAGGCTGATTGATGAAATTAAGCTCAAGTGAAAGCTGACATGTGCTTTAGTTACAGATATTTTTGTCTCGAAAATTTTAATCCCTAGTTTCCGAAATAAATTACTTACGGGTGGTCTGAATCGCCCATTGTCTTTTCGTACGTTTTCTCATTGAAAAAGTAGGAATTAATAAAAACGTTTCCTACAACAGGTTCAGAATCCAGCGATTAATATAGAAGCATTACAATGAAAAATGCTGCACATTATTAACCTCTTGAACCCTGTTGGTTAACAAATCTTGTCTTTAAAAAGCAATTATTATGAAGAAACGTATTTTCATTTGCAGAAATAAAAATACAGGTAGCCTACACATGCGTGAAAAATATTTTGACATCGAAATACATCCTTGAATTAGAAAACGCTATACGATCTGCTTTAATCCTTTGAACTTCACAGAAATAAGTTTCAAGATGAAGGATAATCGTTGGATTATTTCGTTGAAGTACTGCAGTTGGACTAAAAACCATTAAATAATTTCTGTGAAAGAAGTATTTATTGGTCATAAAACTTTCATATAATAATCCAACGAAGTAGATAGCTTTTCATGAAGACGAAACTCTAAAACTCTTAAGCAGCAAAAAAAAAAAAAAACCGAAACGAGATCCGCAAGAGGAATGAATAAGATATAACTTTTCAGAGAACACGCGAGATCCAGGTTACTCTTCAATTCTGGACCACATCACTAGGACAGACGGACAGACGGACAGACATGCGGGGCGGCCATCACTGTAAAAGCAAAGAGAAGAAAGTATGTAGACGAAGGAGAAGACAAGGCTCAGAAAAGCAATAGCAGCAGACATATACACATAAACACAAAAAACCTAGAATATCACGTCTTTATAAAAAAAAAAACACAAAGAAAAAAGAGAGACGAAATAAAGTTTTTAAAAAAGTTTCGACGAAGCGTCAGCCAATACGAATCCGAGTCGGCGCACCACCTTTAAATCATTTCCTGCAATCCGATTGGCTGAAGGTTACACTTGCGTGCTGTGTCCGCGGAAGCTGATTGGTTCACACCAAGTTTTAGTTGCTATTGTAACAGCTAGATAACATACTGCATACTGAAACGAATAGGGCAAAAACTCAACTTGATGGATGGATGGAATGGTAATGGTAGGTGCGAGAGGCAGGGGGCCTCGCAGACAACACTCCAACGCCATCTGTCAGCGGCCACGTGCACTACGACGACCTAGCCAGAGACAGAGAGAGAGGAGGGGAGAAAGTGAGAAGGCAACTGTGGCGGGACAGGTTTGATTGATTACACCATTTGCGTCATTGTCTTCTTTTTTATAACCATAGCGAGATATAAAGAGTTAGGATTCGAACCCCCAAACGACAGCCAGCATTTCAGACAGTGGGAATGCGTAACAGGCCGAACAGAATTTAATAAAATCGGTAAAATACGTGGCAGTATTTACGAAGCTTCATTCCTCGAGAAGAGTTTCATGTAATCTTACGCGTTTCTCCTGTCAGTTTTCACAGGCAAATTAAGTGATTTTACAGCTAAATGTTCAACTAATAGGAGGCAGATCAACTATAAAATATAAGCATATTAACAAATTAATAGCCAGCAATATTAGAAGAAGAATTGAAAAAAAAACAGAAGAAACAATAGAAAAGAGAATTATGCAAAAAATATAAAACAGTATTACTAGGTGTAGCAGTAGTATTTTATTTAAAGACGCTTTAACTATAGAGATTATTCAGCGTGGAAACAACGTGGGCGAGAAATGACCAATAAGCTAATTCGGTTTAAACGCCCTGTGTTGCATCGGCTTTAACAGCAAGTCTTGGGATTGTTCATGAATGTAAGACATAGGCTGATGTCACAATAATTCGGATAAATATATTTATAGATAATGCTGCTCGATTATCAACATCTCCCAATCGAAATACGTTAGACGACGAATTCTACCTGTAACCCTCTATCAGGGACAGAATTCGTTTACGTGCAGTAAATCTTCGGCACGGGACTCACAGCTTTACTTCCCTCCCGGAGAAAGCTACGCTAAGGACTTTATCGCCATTTAGAATCTATCACCCTCGGCCAGATCTGAACTTGCAAACCTCGGACCTAACGATTAGCTTGTAACTGTGGATGAAAAAAGGACACAATTGAAGAGAGAAACAGACAGAGAAAAAAACAGAAGAGAAATGTTTGAAAAGAAATATTAAAAATAAGCGACAAAAATAAATAAATAAAGTATAGAATAAAAAAAATAAAGAAAAATTAAAACACGAAAAGAAAAAAAAAATACAGAAATAAAAAAGAAATAAGAAATGGAGACAAGCAGAAAACAATTTAAGAAGGAAAAGAGGAAAATAATAAATGAATTGAGAATAAAATAATAGAGAAAATAGTGGGAGAAAGAAAGCTACAAACGAGAGTTAATTAAAGAAGTAAGCGGATCTAAGAATGAATGAATGAATGAATGAATGAATGAATGAATGAACGGTTGACTGGACGGACGGAGGGAGGGAAGGATAGGTGAGCGGAGGGAAGGAGGGAAGGACGGACGAAGGGACGGACGGACAGAGGGACGGATGGAAGGAGGGAGGGAGGGATAGATGGATGAACGGAGGGACGGATGATCCGGAGGGAGGGTTATGTAGACGGATGGAGACATGGCAGAACGGACGGACAGAGGGACGAGCGGTGGGAGGGATAGTTGGACGGTCGAAGGAGGGACGGGCGGAGGGAGGAACGGATGAACGAATGGAAGGATAGACGGACGGAGGGATAGATGGACGGACGGAGGGACGGTCGGAGAGACGGATGGACGGAGGGAGGGATAGATGGACGGACAGAGGGATGGATGGAAAGGACGGACAGAGGGACGGTCGGAGGGACGGATGGACGGAGGGAGGGATAGATGGACGGACAGAGGGATGGATGGAAAGGACGGACAGAGGGACGGTCGGAGGGACGGATGGACGGAGGGAGGGATAGATGGACGGACAGAGGGATGGATGGAAAGGACGGACAGAGGGACGGTCGGAGGGACGGATGGACGGACGGAGGGATAGATGGACGGACAGAGGGATGGATGGAAAGGACGGACAGAGGGACTGTCGGAGGGAAGAATGAACGGAGGGAGGGATAGATGGACGGATGGACGGAGGGAGGGATAGAGGGACGGATGGACGGAGGGAGGGATAGATGGAAAGGACGGGCAGAGTAACGGTCGGAGGGACGGATGGACGGAGGGAGGGATAGAGGGACGGATGGACGGAGGGAAGGATAGATGGACGGACAGAGGGATGGATGGAAAGGACGGTCGGAGGGACGAATGGACGGAGGGAGGGATAGATGGACGGATGGACGGAGGGAGGGATGGGTGGAAAGGACGGACAGAGGGACGGTCGGAGGGACGGATGGACGGAGGGAGGGATAGATGGACGGACAGAGGGATGGATGGAAAGGACGGACAGAGGGATGGTCGGAGGGACGGATGGACGGAGGGAGGGATAGATGGACGGACAGAGGGATGGATGGAAAGGACGGACAGAGGGACGGTCGGAGGGACGGATGGACGGAGGGAGGGATAGACGGACGGACAGAGGGATGGATGGAAAGGACGGACAGAGGGACTGTTGGAGGGAAGAATGAACGGAGGGAGGGATAGATGGACGGATGGACGGAGGGAGGGATAGAGGGACGGATGGACGGAGGGAGGGATAGATGGAAAGGACGGGCAGAGTGACGGTCGGAGGGACGGATGGACGGAGGGAGGGATAGAGGGACGGATGGACGGAGGGAAGGATAGATGGACGGACAGAGGGATGGATGGAAAGGACGGTCGGAGGGACGAATGGACGGAGGGAGGGATAGATGGACGGATGGACGGAGGGAGGGATGGGTGGAAAGGATGGACAGAGGGACGAACGAACGGAGAGACGGACGGACGGATGGATGGACGTACGGACGGAGGATGATTACAATAAAATAAAGAAAAATGCAATAGTCGGAAGAAAAGGGAACGAATTATTTAATTAAATAATGATAATATAATAAGTCATTAGAAAAGGAGCACAAATGAATGAATGAATTAATGTAATAATAAAAATATGTAATAAATTAATGAACAATAAAATAGAAGATTAAGAGGAAAGATGCATTAACTAATTATCCCTGGAATAAAATAGCCTAAATAAAAAGATAACAAAAGGGCGGTACGAAGGGAGAATGAATTAATGAAATAATGAACGGAAGAATAAAATAAAGAGAAATAAAGACTGATACAATAGGAGAGTGAGTGAGTGAGTGAGTGAGTGAGTGAGTGAGTGAGTGAGTGAGTGAGTGAGTGAGTGGGTGGGTGGGTGGGTGGGTGGGTGGGTGGGTGGGTGGGTGGGTGGGTGGGTGGGTGGGTGGGTGGGTGGGTGGGTGGGTGGGTGAGTGAGTGAGTGAGTGAGTGAGTGAGTGAGTGAGTGAGTGAGTGAGTGAGTGAGTGAGTGAGTGAGTGAGTGAGTGAGTGAGTGAGTGAGTGAGTGAAAAAATTAAGACAGCAAACATTAGTTTGAAAGAAAATAAAGGAATATAATTGATTAAGCGAAGTGCAATATGAATAAGGATAAGTTTTCGCAAAACAAGGAAATGTAAATAAAAAGGAGAAAGACAAAATGTAGAGAGGGGTTGAAGTACGGACACTAGTTAATAGGGAGAAAAAAACAAGGAAAACGAAGCGTGAGCAACAAATTCGACTTCATTATTGTAGACCTCTTTCCGACACCAATATTTTGATATTTATGCGCAATTAAAATAGAAGTACAGTATGTTGTTCTTACAGGCGATCAGAACATAGCACGGCAATGGGAATATTATGAAACATCATCATAATATTCTACACGACTTGGGCCTGACGACCCATTCCGTATCATTGGTCCCTCCATCGTCTCCTCTGGCGACCCACACCTCGTTTTCCTGTTGGTGTGTAGTTGAAAAGTTGTATCGGGAGACGACTTGGTTCCATCTTTGGTAGATGATTATACCAGTTCGATGTGAACTGTTAAATTTTGTCAATTATGTTATTTATTTATTTTTATTTCGTATGCTTTCGTTTGTCTGATGATATAATAAAGTGTAGCCAGCCAAAAGGCGAAGCAATTTCATTTCTGATGCTTTCAATAGTTTTCATTGCTGGTTGGTTAATCCCAAAATTTCAGAGTTATTGTTAAAAGGATGTAAAATCGACTAGCTTCCTACCATTTTAAGTTAATACTTGTTCTTCATATCTTCCCAAAATTCCTTAAATTGGGGTACGTCCCACTCTGGCATTTAGATCTCCAGCAATGACAATTTATTGTTTTCATTTACTTGATCCAAGTAAGACTGTAAAACCCAATTCTTTCATTTACACATGAAAATTAATTAATCGGACAGGTAATTCCTCTTCTTATAAAGATAGTATAAGAAAGTGTTAATCATTTCAGTTGAAACATTTTATAGCTCGTGATATGTAATCTATATACATTGTATCAAAATAATATAACCCTAACTCATATACACGATGTTTTATTCTTCTTTGTGGTGTTGGGAGGGTTATCACAAAATAACGATCGCCTTCTTGGTTGAACATATGGCTCGAGAACAGCTGAAGTTCGATAGAAACCACATCTCATCAATCAACAGAAAAAAAAATAGTATTACTCACCGAAGTCCATCTGCAAGTGAAGCAACACAAGATGTCGCCGACTTCAGATTGACGGGAATTTTATTGAATTTGCCTGCAACAGTTAAAACAAAAAAGCATCCTATAAGATTCATGAACCAGTCACATATGAATGCTGAATTTTCTATAAATTGATGAAAATATATCACAGATTTCCAATAACGGAAAATATTAGATATCTAAATAAATGAATTAATTTATCAATCATTATAATAAGCATAACCTATCGACATTGTTGAATTCAACTAGTTTACATTATATCAGAACAAAATTCCCAGGACCTTAGTGCTCTATTCAACAGGAAACTTTATTTCAATGCTCCTGTTTGAGACAAAATCATGCAAGTGAAATAATGGGACAATACTGGCCTAATTACAAAAATTATTCGCATTTTAATTATTTTATACTAGCTGAAAGTACCCGGCGTTGTGCGGGTTTTCCTTTCTGCTTCTATTTTTAATTGAACTGGTTATTAAATTTTCGGAAATCTCGAAAACCCAACTATAGACAACCATAACAAATTGTCTTTACTAAGCTTTCCTCGTCCATAAAGATGAATCTTTACTTAACTTCACTTACATGAATCAATGAACTCCTTAGCCAAATGCCTGCCAGGGTTAACTAAATTTAAAACAGTTTTAGATCAGGCACCATGAAGAAAACATTTCGTCATGTGCTTCACATTTATTTTTTTTAATTTATATATTTATTTGTTTTGTTTTGTTTTGTTTATTTATGTATTCTGGTGTAGATAACGTCATTAGACCTTCTCTTCCACACCGCCAGAAATACAAATAAAATAATAGAAAAATCAAACTACAGTATAAACAAAGTAAAACCCAACGAAAATACATATATACAGGCTACAGTCACACAACCTTTAAATGAGTTAACATTGTCTTGAAGTTCAGCAAAACAAAAACACACTCTTCGATCTCCATACGCCCCCTTAGTATTGACTCAATGTTCTACGGATCTTGCATTTTATCTCTGCCGGTCAGTTACCGCTAAATTTCAAGTGCCTTATCTTAGTCGTGGCTGTCAGCGTATTAAATAATTTTTCTGCCGTCTCCTTTCCTCCCCACCACAAATGTGACGTTGTACTGAGGCAGAGATAAAATAATTATAAGATCTGTACATTGATCTGAAGCTGTGCTGACATACATTTCACGTAATTTTATGTCTAAGTGTGCTTTCACTTGAACTTCAGAGAGCTGACGGTAATTAGGGAATTTCCTTGTTCCCAGTGTGAATCCGTTGGGGTGTCATCGTGAGCTGAAATTTATCTGTCTATCGGTCGTACCAAAGAATCAATATATACATATATAATTCAGTTTATATTCTAAGATTTTTTACCCCTTGACAGCATTACGTCCGCTTATATCATACCCGGGCTTTTTAAATATGACTCGAGATATTACATCTAACAAATTCAGAACATATTAAATATATTACTTTTTATTTTACATACAGACTGCAGATAGAGTATAATTTTGCAAGAAGTCAACATAAATAATAATATTCTGAAAGACATATGTTATAGAAATGAAGTGACTGTTCTTTCCACAACGCTTAACATTCTACACTGGCAACATGATTACACAGATAGGATTTCGCAATAACACATTATTGGACACGGACAATAATATTTTGAAAGATACGTATTTTAGAATTAATATACAGACGTGGACAAATTATTAGACAAAAACGTTTTATTGGAAATATAATATAATTCGTCATATCAACTATCAGTATAATTCACAGAGTCTCTATTGTTGTAAATATGATTGTTTACATCTTCTGGTATATTTTTCCAATGATTAAGTATATTTTGTCTTGTTGTGTTGGTACTACTGGTGTTTTAATTATATACTACAGAAGATATTCAACAGTCTGTTCTCTCATGACCTGCAAGAAGAAAGAAACTGAAAAATCTGTGATCTATACTGAAGAAGAAAGTGAACAAAAAGAGGCTTACAACAAAACATGGACTCATTTTAGCATTGTCTGATATCTGGCTAAATGATGCTGATATTCAAAGAAAGTGTCAAACTTTGGTTTCCAGCATCCCTGACAAAATCAACGTGTTAATAAAGAATAAGGGAATGTTCACAAAATATTAGTAACCTCCAGATTCAATTTTCTGTTCATTATTTCTGTACAAAATACATTTTTCTTCATTATTTCTGCCGATAAATACAGCTTCGTTACACATATAATTAATTTAGTCTAATAATTTGTCCACGTCTGTAGTGTTATTTTCAGTGGGCTTACGTATATTCACAAACTACATTAGGAACATGACAAAAGTATCATTGATATGCATACAATTCGTTTTTCCCTCTTTTGTATAAAGGTGTATATATGTTTAGGTGTGCTCACTCGAAAGCAAGTCACGCAATTTATTTACAATGTGAAAAACACGGAGTTCTTAAGTGAATGCCTGCAACTTTGAGCGACTTTCTTTGAGCTTTATTTTACTACAGTCATTACGAATGCTAGTCGCACTGAAATGGCAGTTGCTTAAAATCGAATGGCATGTTACTGGTACCATAGGAATATGTGGGATAAAAAATATTTTCTTTTTGTTTTGCCAGTTAATATTGTCACTTCTATTACGTTTGGCATGAGTTTTTTTCACACCAATTCGTGTTCCATTGCATAATTCTTGTCGGTCAGTATTTCGCAATAGTACTGATTCAATATTAAGTATTAAATTATGTGTTTGCAATCCTTGTGATTTCAAAGAATTCAAGAATTCAGTTTGATAAAACACAGTCTGCTCACTATCTACAACTGTCTCGAGAAACACATAATACGGTTCTGTACTGCATAAGGATACTTATTGCATGAATTGTCTAGATTTTGGCCTTCATGATGTATCTACAATGTTATTTTATATCGTTTTGCTTTTTCCATGGCCTCATGAAAGTCGATGTTGAATACAACAGACAATAATAAAGAACAATTGACTGTAGAAGATTGCATTTAATTTTGATCGTATATATTTTTATTTTCTTTATGCTCGACCATGCCGAAATGTAGTAATTATACACCTGGTAGCAGTCCTTTAATGCATGTCATTAAAGTACACCTACTCATTAAAGGTCAGGTCTTTCAGCCAATGACGACTCAGGTTACAACTGTTCAGCCAATGACAGGTCAGCTTTGTACCGTTATAAAACCGCAAGTATCGATTATTCTCGGATATGCAATCAAAAGAGAATTAGCGAAAAGTCACGGAGGCTGGAAATCCAATACTGTCGCAGAAGGTTATGTTCTGTTACTATAATAATTAGCATTAATTGTAAATAATATTCAAATAAATTCAATTTGTCATCTCGTTTTTCAATGTCGAATTCAATAATCAAAGTTATACCAAGTTTAACGGGATTACACAAGGTCATTGACATTATTGTTCCTCGGAAAAAATCAATACTTTCGCGTCTGCGCACATCTCACAATTCACGACCTAGAACAAGGTCACTTCCGATCTTGTCAGATACAAAGAAAATGTATACATCTGAATACTATAATTTCAAGTTAGAAATATGGTCGAGCATAAAAAGTCGTATGAAACTCGCCTATACTGGTAATTAAGAAGCTCGTATGAAAATTATGAAACTCGCTTGCGCTCGTCCCATAAACATACATACTCGCTTCTTAATTACTATCATTATAGGCTCGTTGCATAATGTACTATTATCTTTTTAATTAATTTAACTTCCATTTGACCGATTTTAATGTAGCCTATGTTCTTCTCCTGGTTATGAAGGTTAAATGTGCAAACTTTGGCACATATCGGTCAAAGCGTGTAGATTTGTATAGAGAACATACACACCCACATACCTACATTCAATTTTATATATTAAGATTATTTGGATCAGAACTGAAATAAGCTTGTGGCAGTTAAGAATTTTATTGCATTTATTTATTCCATTTAATTCTTTTATTATTATTGTAGCATTTATTTATTCCATTTAATTCTTTTATTATTATTGTGTCTATTGAGTTACCCTATTATTGGCTAGCCGCTGTTTTTTTAGTTGGTTACTTAACGACCCTGTATCAACGACTAGATTATTTAGCGTCCATGGGATTGCTAATAGTGAGGTGGTACTTGGTGAGATGAGGCCGAGAATTCGCCATAGATTATTTGATATTTGTTTTACGCTCCCGGAAAACCTCAGAAAAGGTAATTAATCAGTCCAAGCGGGGAATCGAACCCACGCCCGAGCGCAACTCCGGATCAGAAGGCAAGCGCCTTAGCCGACTGAGCTACGCCGGTAACCGCTGTTGGCTAGCACATTAATATTCTTTCATTCATTTAGTGTTCTGCTCAAGGACAGGTCTTTCACTGCAAACCCAGCTTTCTCCAGTCTTTCCCATTTTCTCTCTTCCCCTTTGTTTCCTCAAATGATTCATATATCTGAATGTCGTCTATGATCTGATAACATCTTCTACCTCGAACTCTTCTCCCGTTCACCATTCCTTCCAATGCATCCTTTACTATCCTGTTTCTTCTCAGCAAGTGACCCAACCAATTCCTTTTCCTCTCCCTGATTAGTTTCAGCATAATTCTTTCTTCACCCACTCTTTCCAACACAGCTTCATTTCTTATTCTGTCTGTCCACTTCACAAGTTCCATTCTTCTCCATATCCTCATTTCAAATGCTTCCATTCGCTTCTCTTCATTTCGTCGTAAAGTCCATGTTTTAATCCCACACTCCATACAAAGCACATCACCAGTCTCTTCTTTAGTTCTTTTTCCAGAGATCCGCAAAGAATACTCCTTTTTCTATTAAAAGCTTCCTTTGCCATTGCTACTCTCCTTTTGACTTCTTGGCAGCAGTTCATGTTATTGCTTATAGTACACTCCAAGTATTTGAAGCTGTCCACTTGCTCTAGCCTACGGCCTCATTTAGAATTCGTACGTTTACCTCCTTTACTTTTCTTCCTATGACCTTAGTCTTCGTTTTATTTGCATTTATCTTCATTCCACACTGCTCACAACTGTCATTTAGTTCCAGTAGCATATCCTTTAGTATCATCTCCTCTTCTGCTAACAACGTCATATCATCAGCAAATCTTACACACTTTATTCTTCTTCTTCCTACTATCACTCCTCCCATGTTCTTAAAACATTTCTTCACTAAATCCTCCAAATAGATGTTGAACAGGGTAGATGATAAGGGCATCCTTGTCGTAATCCTCACCCTATTTCACTTCCTTCTGACATTTCTTCTCCTATCCTAACTTTGACTCGTTGTTTCATATAAAGGTTATAATAATAATAATAATAATAATAATAATAATAATAATAATAATAATAATAATAATAATAATAATAATAATAATAATTATTAAGTTATTATTATTATTATTATTATTATTATTATTATTACTTACCTACTTACTTACTTACTGGCTTTTAAGGAACCCGAAGGTTCATTGCCGCCCTCACATAAGCCCGCCATTGGTCCTTATCCTAAGCAAGATTAATTCAGTCTCTATCATCGTAACCCACCTCCCTCAAATCCATTTTAATATTATCTTCCCATCTACGTCTCGGTCTCCCTAAAGATCTTTTCCCCTCCGGCCTCCCAACTAACACTCTATATATGCATTTCTGGATTCGCCCATACGTGCTACATGCCCTGTCCATCTCAAACGTCTGTATTTAATGTTCCTAATTATGTCAGGTGAGGAATACAATGCATGCAGTTCTGTGTTGTGTAACCTTCTCCATTCTCCTGTAACTTCATCCCTCTTAGCCCCAAATATTTTTCTAAGCACTTTATTCTCAAACAGCCTTAACCTATGTTCCTCTCTCAAAGTGAGAGTCCAAGTTTCACAACCATACAGAACAACCGGTAATATAACTGTTTTATAAATTCTAACTTCCAGCTTTTTTGAGAGTAGACTGGATGTCAAAAGCTTCTCAACCGAAGAATAAAAAGCATTTCCCATATTTATTCTGCGTTTAATTTCCTCTAAAGTGTCATTTATATTTGTTACTGTTGCTCGATGATATTTAAATTTTTCCACCTCTTCAAAGGATAAATTTCCAGTTTTTATATTTCCATTTCGTACAATATTCCCGCCACGAGACATAATCATATACTTTGTCTTTTCGGGATTTACTTCCAACCCTATCTCTTTACTTGCTTCCAGTAAAATTCCCATGTTTTCCCTAATCGTTTGTGGATTTTCTCCTAACATATTCACGTCATCCGCATAGACAAGCAGCTGATGTAACCCGTTCAATTCCAAACCCTCTGTGTTATCCTGGACTTTCCTAATGGCATATTCTCGAGCAAAGTTAAAAAGTAAAGGTGATAGCGCATCTCCTTTCTTTAGCTCAGAGTAAATTGGAAACGCATCTGACAGAAACTGACCTATACGAACTCTGCTGTACGTTTCACTGAGACACGTTTTAATTAATCGAACTAGTTTCTTGGGAATACCAAATTCAATAAGAATGTCATATAAAACTTCTCTCTTAACCGAGTCATATGCATTTTTGAAATCTATGAATAACTGATTATTATTATTATTATTATTATTATTATTATTATTATTATTATTATTATTATTATTATTATTATTATTATTAGACAGGATAAGGAAACACCGACATCCGAATAAGAAGCGGTATGCAGGATGCAGTGAGTCTGGCGCTACGTCTCAAATGGAAATGGGGCGGACACGTGAGTAGGATGGACTGCAGCAGGTGGACGTATGCCTCGACCATGTGGGACCCACGCATTGGGAAAAGAAGCAGAAGACGTCCAAGGAGAAGATGGTCGGACGTGTTCCGGAGAGACTGGAGCGCAGTGGACGAGAACAGCGGGGGACAGGCAGGCATGGAAAAGACTGGAAGAAATTACGAACACTATGTAAACTGTGTATAGTTTTGTATTGTTTATATAGTTTTTTTGTGTGTTTTAGCTTGAATAGTGTGACTCCATGTATAGTGGTATAGTTCATGTATTTAGTTAGTATAATTTTTGTGTTCAATTGCTGGTTTTGTGTGTTTTAGTTTGAATAGTTTGACTCCGTGTATAGTGGTATAGTTCATGTATTTAGTTAGTATAATTTTTGTGTTCAATTGTATGGTTTTGTGTGTTTTAGTTTGAATAGTTTGACTCTGTGTATAGTGGTATAGTTAATGTATTAGTTACTATAATTTTTGTCTTCAATTGTATCGTTTTTGTGCGTTTAATTTAGATAGTTTGTGTGTGTTAGGCTGTACAATTTATGTGTGCATTTGGTATAGGTTTTTGTGTATTTAGTTTGTGTGTGAGTTAAGAGTATGTATGTGTTCAGTTTGTGTAATTTTTTCTTTTTTTGTTTTTATCGTGTATTTAGTGTGGATAGTTGTGTGTTCAGATTATAATTTATGTGTTTAGTTCGCATATTTTTTTGTGGATGTTTAGTTTGCATTATTTATGTGTTTAGTCTGTATTGTTTTTCGTGTTTAGTTGGTATAATTTGTTTATGTGTTTAGTTTGTACGTGTGTAGTGTAAGCTCTCTTGGACTGGCTCCCCAAGTGTAGTAGACCTTCAGCTCACCCTACACTCTCCTGTAAGAGGCCGTTGCCCTTATGGGATTTCAGGCTTTTCGTATTATTATTATTATTATTATTATTATTATTATTATTATTATTATTATTACTAGCCGTACCCATGCGCTCCGCTGCACCTGTTAGAAATAAATATAAAGTAATTACATAATTAAAATAGGACGTTTGATCCAGGGAACAACTTTTACAACACCGCAAGATAATCTGCTTCGCTTATTACCCATTTTTTTGCATTGCATTTATTGCATATATATTTTATGTCACGATTCAATTGAGCATAGTTAAAATTTGAATTATAAAATAATGGATTGCTAAGCTAACGTACTATTAGTGCATACTAAATAAATACACTCTCGATGTTCGTTAATTCTCTAAGATTAAAATGAGTGTACATAAATATTATTTTAAGAAATACAGAAAACGAATGTACAAAATAGCCTATCAAATTTTCTGTGCATAAGAAGCTATTTTAATCTTACCTGTCCTCGATTTACTCAGACATTACTGTAATAACATTATAGCATTATGTCCATCTAGAGAAACTACACTTTCCAATGGTGAAATAATAATTAATTATACAAATCGATTAATTTAGCTTCTCATATTACTTCATACAAACACAGAAACATTCTCTGTAGGCTATGTTTAATAGCTTTCGATTGTTGATGTCCAGGGCCCCTAATAGACGAAGTCATTTGTTCTTAATTCATTGCACCGTCTTAGATTGCGTTATTTTAATTTTAAAACTCATTTATCTCATTAAATATCAGTCCTATCAAAATTTTGTGAAGAATAAAACTTATCGGAAATTATTTTCAAAGAAACTTTTGTTATGTAACATTTTTCATAAAAATCAATAATAAGCGAGATATTTCGATTTATTTAATTCAGGCCCTCTTATAACCCCCCTTTTAAATAATGTATTTTGAATGTCATATAGCCTAAAATCTAAGTTACGACGAACTTAATTTATATTCCAATTTTCATCGAAATCCGTTCAGCCATTATCGCGTGAAAAGGTAACAAACATACAGACAGACAGACAGACAGACAGACAGTCAGACAGACATAAATTTCAAAAAAGCGATTTTCGGTTTCAGGATTGTTAATTATACATGTTAACACCAATTACTTTTGGAAAATCGAAAATTACCAGAAAAATTTTGGATACAGATTTATTATTATTATAGATTATTATTATTATTATCGTTATTGTTATTATTATTATTGTTGTTATTGTTATTATTATTGTTATTGTTATTATTATTGTTATTGTTATTTTTATTATTATTGTTATTATTGTTATTATTATGATTGTTATCATTATTATTGTTATTGTTATTATTATCGTTATTGTTATTATTATTGTTATTGTTATTGTTATCATTATTATTATTGTTATTATTATTGTTATTGTTATTATTATTGTTATTATTATTATTGTTACTGTTATTGTTATTGTCATTATTATTGTTATTGTTATTGTTATTGTTATTAATATTGTAATTATTATTATTGTTATTGTTATTATTATTATTTTTATTGTTATTTTTATTATTATTATTGTTGTTATTATTATTGTTATTATTATTGTTATTGTTATTATTATTATTGTTATTGTTATTATTATTATTGTTATTATTATTATTATTATTATTATTATTATTATTATTGTTATTGTTATTATTATTGTTACTGTTATTGTTGTTATTATTATTATTATTATTATTATTATTATTATTATTATTATTATTATGCAGTCGCTCGCTCAGAAGTGAGATGGTTAATATTGATGATGTTGGTGATTGAGATCGGATTCGATATCCCGCCAGCCAGGCTGCATTACGGTGATGAGTTGATTAAATGCGGGGGGCCGGCGGACCGGGCCGCTTTGCTACAAGGTTCTTCCACGGAGCGGAAATTGGAAGGTGGGAAAGAACAGGAAAGCAGTGTAACATATGACGGAGGTGGGCGAACCAGGAGAGAGAGGAGAAATTCTTAAATAAAAAGAAGTAGTAGAGGGGTATTATAAATGTCTCTAGGGGGTATGAAGAAGGTAAGGAGAGCAAGGGGATGGGGAAAAGAAAGGGGATTAAGTGAAAACTCTTTAAAATAAAAAGAACTCGCGGTTTCCCCTGTTTTATGTGAGGTTCTCTGTTATATGCGCGACGTTGCGTAATTCTGTAGAGGTGTAAAGGTATCCCCCGAGGTGTGGGCTTTACGGGACGAGGAAGAGGTGTCAGAGAAAAATGAATAAACAAAAACATCTTTAATAAAAGAAAAAGGGGGGATGCATACAGCACCATACAGCGTTCCTCTGTAATGAATGAATTATACGGAAAGGAATTTTCTGAGAGCGTTAGATCTCGACAGAATATCAAGTGAAAACCTCTACTTAACTCCATTTTCCCCGGGAGAAAACGCACGCGGTTTCCTTGAAATCTTCCCCTTTACACCTGAGATAAGCTAAGTGAAAACGCCGATATCAAGATGGCAACGACACTGCGAAATATGCACATCTGATGCAACCGTTTCCAGCAAGACACTCAGCTGTATCTATGTATCTTTCATGTGGATTCGTTGGACTCGCTGAATAAATTCAATGAGACCGCGGAAATTTCTTTTATTTATTTGGTAGACATTTTGACTATACCTGGTAAGATTTAACTTGTCTCAGTAGCAATAAAACCAAGTCCCTTCAAATGAGGGTGGAGATTATAGGAGGGTTGCAAATTTTCAGGATTCCTTTCAAAACCTTGTTATTGTACAGGCTACCGGAACACAGTTTCTTGAAATGTATGTATTTATTCACACTGCAATGGGTATATATACCCGGTGGCAGTGGTAACTAATTACACTCAATAATGACAATAATAAACTTGAAATTAAAAATAAAATTAATAATAATACTAATAATTAATACTAACAATAATTAATAATAATAATAATAATAATAATAATAACAACAACAGGGAATATCCTAAATTAAATGAAACGATCACTTAAAATAACATTTGAAATAAATCTAATTTGTATCTTAAACCTAAGTTCGAACTAAAACCCACGAGTATGATATGTTCATATCTGCACAAGTACCTTTCAACATTACACTCATTTCGCTGTCAACTCACTCACTGCACTGGAACTACGACACATTTCACTGATTCTATCCTGATTTCACTAACACTTCAAAAACATTTCATTGTTCAAATAATTTGCACTGCCACTATAAACTATAAAGCTTCACTGACAGGAACACGTTTCACTTACACAACACACTTCACTGACACAACATAATTCTTCACTGATACAACACTTCAATAACAACATATCATTTACACCCTTTAAATACTGTGTATAATTACCGTCTATTAGTAAAGTCCTCAAGGCTATTTTTAAATACATTTTTGGTTGTTGGTAAAGCCTTTAGTAAGTCTGCAGGTAAAGCATTCCAGTCCCTGATAGTACGATTGAGAAAAGAAAACTTTCCAGTGTCCGTCCTCTGCCTTCTTTCCCTCAATTTATATGAGTGGTCGTTCCTTGAAGAGTAATTTGGCGGCTGCAACTATTTTTCATTTCTCTCCAGGCAGGCTCACCTCGTATGTATTGAACAGTGCGCATAATCGAATTCGCGTTCTCCTGTCCGTGAGTGTGTCTCATTTTAATGGTGAATTTTTCCGACAACACTTGAGAGCCCGTTTTTTTAATCTTTTTCAGTGACGGAACTACACAGTACGAAGAGAGATATTTTGTTATTTTATTTTGCGCTACAGAATGTATCAACTAGTCCCTTCCGCCACTGGTATCGCTTCACTCCCCCATCGCAATAACAACACAGACGAGGTAAGACATATTTCCTTTCTCTCGCTTTTCATAGTGAGACAAGATACATCACACAGCCTTTAGAATGGTTGAATTGCCTGAATTGACTTTCTAACTGAAATGGCTTGGAAGGCTTGGACTGATTCATTCACTAATCTGTGACCAGACTTTCCTCATTGGACTAGCAATGACTGACATAACGTGGTAGGTGCGCTCTGGAAACTTAAACAATAGAAGAAAATGTGTTTTGTGGCTAGAAGAAATTTTTGCAGGTATGTACTGTATCAATTATATAACAAATACTGCTAAGAATTGTCTGGCTGTTCATAGGTCGTAGTGAAGGGATTGAAATGTGCCTTCGAATAATGTAGTTAAATTATTTTATTGTGAATGAGGTTAAAGGTATTGCGTATCTTAAGGGGTTAGGTACAGCTTACAGCAGTAAAATGTTTTGAAATATTCAACATTTTTTTCCTCCATTACTATATCTTGTACAGTAATAAAAATTGATATGTTTAAAACACTGTCATTCTGCTATATGAAAAAATATTTTTACGATTTAAAAAACTTTTTTTTTTCAAAATTCAATACGGTGGCTCAATGTTCTTAAAATAAGAAATTTATTATATTGTATTAATAAAATGCATACATAAAAATCGAAATAATTTTATAATGTATTCTCATAGATATGAAACAAAAGGTATGAATTCTTCAAGATTGTTTGAACCAAAATGCAACACTGCTACAGTATTTAATCATAGTAGTACTCGTAATTTAGGCCCAAGAATAGGCCTATACAACAAATTTATAATTAAATATCCTAATAGTGTCAATTCTAATAGTTATTGTATTAAATTTAAAAAGTTTTGCATGGATTTTATAAATAATGAAAAATTGTAAATTTAAATTTATATACTCTTATTATGTAGTAGACATAAGACAAATTGTATTATATACTTTTTAATTTCAATTCAGGAATCCGCCCCTGAGCACGAGTTCTACTCTTTCAGGGGTGAGCTAAAGTTTTTTTCTGCTTATATTATATTTTATGTAGCAATTAGTACCAAATCTGTACTAATAATAAATCTGTAGCCGAAATTTTTCTGGTAATTTTCGATTTTCCAAAAATAATTGGTCCTAACATATATAATTAACCACCCTGAAACCGAAAATCGCTTTTTTGAAATTTTTGTTTGTATGTCTGTCTGTCTGTCTGTCTGTCTGTATGTTTGTTACCTTTCCACGCGATAATGGCTGAACGGATTTCGATGAAAATTGGAATATAAATTATGTTCGTTATAACTTAGATTTTAAGCTATATGGCATTCAAAATACATTATTTAAAAGGGGGGTTATAAGGGGGCCTGAATGAAATAAATCGAAATATCTCGCTTATTATTGATTTTCATGAAAAATATTACATGACAAAAGTTTCTTTACACATAATTTGCGATAAGTTTTAATCCCTGAAAAAATTTGATAGGACTGATATTTAATGAGATAAATGAGTTTTAAAATTAAAATAACTGCCATCTAAGGCCGTGTAATGAATTAAAAAACAGATGACTTCGTCTCTAAGGGGCCTTGGACAGCAACAATCGAAAGCTATGAAAGATAGCCTACAAAGAATGTTTCTGTGTTTGTATGAAGTAATATCGGAAGCTAAATTAACCGATTTGTATAATTAATTATTATATCACCATTGAAAAGTGCAGTTTCTCTAGATGGACATAATGCTATAATGTTATTACAGTAACTTCTGATATAATAATATAATATAATACAATATAATATAATATAATATATAATATATGTAATGTAATATGATATAATATAATTTAAGTTATTTGAAGGGTTCAGAACCATAGTGGGCCAAACGCCATTTATTGAATACGTAGAAAACAAGAGTTAAAATTTAGTTATTACCATAATTCAATGGAAACCTGTAACAAGTAAAATAAAGTATACACATTACATCTAAATGATGTCAATGTTCATTAAACTATGGTTGCATGTAATAAAAATTAGAAGCATGTTAAAGGAATTGTCATTGCACCAAATGAGTGTCTCTGGACCAAAATGATCGCATTTTAATTATTTGGATGCAATTTAAATTAAGTAACATATTAAACGATTTATCCTTCTATCAAACACGAATGTTCCCTGGATCAAATGTCCTATTTTAATTATGTAATTACTTTATATTTATTTCTAACGGGTGCAGCGGAGCGCACGGGTACGGCTAGTAAATAAATAAATGTACTGTATTTCTTTATGTTAATTTGTTGCCTATCAACAGAAATGCAACCTACAAATAATGCATAATATCTAAATAATAAATAGGCCTACAAGCCCGACGGGAGATTAATTTGAGACACGTGACGGATGCAATAAAAGAGAGACGTTTGCGGCATTCCAGTTCCGGATAACAGTATAGGCAGCATTAGTACGGCACCCACGGCTACTCCATAAGCAATTCCGCAGGTAGATGGCGCTCGTTGCCAGCTGTGTAATACCGGCATACACGCAAGGAATATTGTTGTGCGCCTCCAAAGCACTTGACGCCATCCCGTGCACATGCGACCAAGATGCGAGCGTGCTGCACAGCGTGTTCCACGGCCTACTAACACAACAGCTTAGACTGCTTATTAACATACAGGGTGATCCGCTTATAAATACAGGGACATCATTTTATTTTTACTAACATTTTTAATATTAACTTGTCTATACCTTTAGAGAACCGGAAACACCGCTTGCTCCCCCCTCCAAGACTGGAGTTCGATGATACTGGCGTAAAACACAAATCACTCTACTAGGTATAGGAAGGAAGAAAAGTAGTTCATCCATTTACGTAAACTAGGAAATATCGCGATTTTGAGTTTGATAATTTTCATTGGGTTTTTCTTTAATCAAAGTACAGTACTGTATTAAGAATAAGTGTTTTTACTCACGAAGTGAAGTTATCCATGCGAACGTATTCATTATGCAGTGTATATTATACTGTCTACAGCACATTAGCGTACAATATAGAGAAAGAAGTTAAATTGAAAAATAATCATAATATGAATATTTAAACACAATTTTGAAAATGGTGGCCGTTCATTTCGATACAGGCTTCAGTTCTTTTGTGCATATTATCGCACTATAGATTATTGCATCTAATTCCAATTGCCAGTTTCATCCTTCGTACTAGTAACTCATGTTTAAATAATTCTGTACCTACTTTACGTACTGTAAATTCAATCTTCACTTCTGCCCGACCCGAAAATATAAAATTACTCAGACATGCTATCTACTGTCCGTCCAAGTGGTTATGCCGCAGGATTGTAGAAAGGGAGGAAATCACGTGACAGTTAATTACTTAACGAGGCCCTTTTATTTAAGTTAAATTAAACAGCTGTATAATATTACGTAAACGTCCAATTCCTAAGAGAAATTAATGTTGTCAGAAAAGAGCTAAGACAACCCAGCTATTACAAAGGGGCGAGCAGAAGCAGGTGGGGGAAATCGGGATGCGACGTAGGCAAACGGACAGTACCTGTGCGAAAATATGATTCAATATTGAAAGCTCTTTCGTCACTGGAAAACGCGAACGTATTTCTGGAACGTACTATACTCAGTAACTCAGTATTGCTTACTATCTGCGGTCTTGGTTCTGTGTGGAGTTGGAACTTCCTTAGTAGAAGGGGTGGGAGTGAAGTACATTCAAAAACTCAGGTACAATAAAAATTGAAGTAAAAATAAAATGATGTCCCTGTATAATAAAAGGGATAGCTATAACTTCTGAACTAATACGAATTTATTACAATGAGTGAAAACTGGGAGTTTTTTTTTTCACCTTATGTCACATAAACCTCAACATGGCTTCCATTAGTGGCACGGGAAATGTCCTACCGGTATTCTACCTCGAGCCATGTTTTATGAACCAGCTGTGGTGTGACATTGTTAACAGCACCATAAATTCTTTCCTGTAAGTCTGCCAAATCACGTACTGGTGTCCTGTAGACCTGGTCCTTAACAAATCGCCACAGGAAAAAATCAGGTGATTAGATCTGGTGATCTGGCAGGCCATACAATATAAAATTATCCTTTTCCTCCTTGTCCCGCCCCTTGATCACTTTGATCACATTTCCCTTCCCTCGCGTATGTGGTACCTAAGAGGTTACGTCCATTTTCGGTTTTTTCCCCTTCAAAATTTTCTAGAACTCCTTCAGTGGAGCAGCGTAACCCGGAGTGAGACTAGTGGCCAACAGACTTGGAGCTCACATATTTAGTTTCTTACAGCCCCGAACCCCTTGCAAGGACGCGTTTTGCGTACCTTTTAAATTTGTCCTCCAAATTTTCCTCTTTCAATTCAATTCAATTCAATCAGACACTTTACTCTTGGAATGTTTACCTGCTTTGGATAACAAACTTCCCGTATCTCTGAGCTGCCTATCTCATTTCATTATTGATACATAATAAATAAATACTGACTTTTAAATCTTTAATCTGTTTTTTAAAATGATGAAACGCCTATGTTTACGTCACAGTATTGTGCTTACACTTGACTTCTGTAAAGTACAATATGCTGCCGGCCTTACGGCACTGGAAGTTCATACCAAAGCAGTAGATATCAGTTCAGTACAGCGAGGAGTATAGATATCACCCGCGCCTCGCCCAGCTGCCGCTCGCTACAGACGATACACAATTCACATAAACAACGCATAGTGGCATTCTGTGGATCTGTGTAGAGTCGTGAATAGTTTGAAGAATATTGTTCATTTATATCACTTTTTTTAAATTCTGAACAAAATGAGCTATTCTGTTATTATTGTATTATTTACGTAATGTTAATATTATGCATGAGTCCAAAAAAAGTAAACTCATCTGTTACTAAATAATTATGCAAACAGGAGTAGGGTAACACGTTAATTTTCCCCCCGATTATTCTTCGTTAAATGTTGACGTCTCGTGCTGCTATGCACTCCCTTGCATTACAGTCCAAGTTCAACCAACATCGGAATTACGATACGAACTTCCTAGCTGCCATTACAATAAAAACAAACAACTTAATATTTTAAATGTACGCAATTATTTTCTGTGCAATAATTTGTTAAACATTATTATATCTCAGTTTTTTCTCTATTTTATTTATTTATTTACTTATTTAATTATTTATTTATTTATTTATTTATCTCTATTAACCGCATTAATCTAGTATGCCTCTTCAACAAATAATAATAATCAGTGAACAGTTACCATTTTGTACCTTATATTTTTCATTGGATTATTTTCGGATTTTTTTCTTTATTGATCCAATGTTATGGCCTGTAACTTGCCGTTATTCGTCCCGACTATCCGAGCGTGTTCACAGATGTCGCTAGTGCCGAGAAACGTAAAGCACTTAGTTCGTCAGAGACTAACAAGAGTGCACAGCCTGCTTCAAAATGCGTAATTTTGTAATATTTCTCACCGATCAATATAACGGAAAGTGCATGTTTCTGTATAAAAATTATTTTTCTAGTCGCAAATTTACGATCTTAGAACCTCTGTACAAGGCAAACCATTAGGGTAGGATCCTGGGACACTCTGTACATGAGTGAATAGACCAAGAATGTCGCATGTTGAACGCAGCCTTTCTGCCTGTATGAGTGTGCAGCGCAGAATAGGGAATTAGCAAGGAGATTCCTCAGCTTGCCGATATCACACACTTACCGCCAAGCTGCCGGGCGGTTAAATGCTTAAAGAGTTTTGCACAGCTTACGGCTATTGATTGAAGTCTTGGCAACGTAACAACACAGAGATTATTGCAGATTCTAATTATTTTGAAATTATTGTGGATCATCAGTGTGGTTTTAGGCGTAATAGATCAGATTTTTTTGTATTCGACAGATATTGGAGAAAAAAAATGGGACTATAAGGGTACAGAACATCAGTTATTCATAGATTTCAAAAAGGCTTAAGACTCAGTTAAGAGAGAAGCTTTATAATACTCTTATTGAATGTGGTATTACCAAGAAACTAGTTCGATTAATTAAAATGTGTCGAAACAAAATAATATGTTATGAATGGTGAAGCCGAAGAATGCATGAATGACGAATTGCAAAACAACTTCATGTATTACTGGTATGAAACTAGCAATGAATTAATGAATGATGAACGACAAAACAAGTTAATGAATGAAGAAGAGACTGAGTGGATAATGTGGACTGATGGATGGAGGGATGGATGTTTTTATGGATGTATGGAGAGTGAGGGATGGAGGGTAAAGGATGGATGGATGGATGGATGGATGGATGGATGGGTGGAGGGTAGAGGGATGGATGGATATATGGAGGAATGGAGGGATGGATAGATGGAGGGTGATGAATGGATGGAGGGTGATGGATGGATGGAGGGTGATGGATGGATGGATGAATGGATAGAGGAATGGATGAAGGGATGGATGGATGGATGGATGGATGGATGTAGAGAGGGATAGATGGAAGGATGGATGGATGGATGGATAGATGGATGGAGGGATGGATGGAGAGATGGAATGAAGGGTTGGATGGATGGATGTTTGGAGGGATGGATGGATATTTGGTGGAAAGGATGGATGTAGGGATAGAGGGCTGGATGGGGGAATAGAGGGAGGGAGGTAGGGATAAAGGGATAGAGGGCTGGATGGATGGATGAATGAATTAATGAATGAAAAAACAAGTTGAAGGATGAATGGATGGATTATGAATGAGAAAAAAACTTCATGAATGAATGAAGAAACTACTTATTATTATATAAATTATTATTACTATTATTATTATTATTATTATTATTATTATTATTATTATTATTATTATTATTATATAAATGATTAATTACAAAAGAATTCATGAAAATGAAGAATATTATTTCGTTAAGGGAATGAATTATGAATGAAATACTAGTGAGTGAGTGAGTGAGTGAGTGAGTGAGTGAGTGAGTGAGTGAGTGAGTGAGTGAGTGAGTGAGTGAGTGAGTGAGTGAGTGAGTGAGTGAGTGAGTGAGTGTGACAGAACGATTGCTGAATAATGAGAAACAAATTATAAGAAATGTTAATAAATTTAAAATGTGACTAATTATTATATGAAACCACTACTGAAATAATGAATCAAAGAATCAGATAATAAATAAGAAAATAAGCTAAAAGATTAATAAAAACGAGATAAATAATTAATGGATATTATAATAGAATATGAATGAATGAATGAATGAATGAATGAATGAATGAATGAATGAATGAATGAATGAATGAATGAATGAATGAATGAATGAATGAATGAACGGACGTATTAAAGAATGAAGCTACTAAAATGTGTGCACGGATTCCTCTGTTTGCACGCTGCGTCAGCAGCAGCACGCACGGTGCACAGTTGCATTGACCCGGACTGTACAGCACTTCCTCTCCTCTGTTACTAAATTTCTACCTTTAAGAATTCCCGGAGTAGAATCTGTGTGCGCCTGCTTCCTCGTCAAGTTCTAATCCTATCCAGCACATATTCGCTCTCTGTCCCTCTCTTAGAGCCTAGCTGACGTCTGAGCTCCGGATCGATGCTGCTCCGGGCCCGTGCCGTGCCCGGAAAACTTAAAGCGGCCACACAGCAGTCGAGGTGTGAACTAAGGCGACTCCACCCAGCTCCAGTTCCCGGCTCCTCGCTCTCTAGTCAAGTGTTATGTCCGTCTTTCCGTTTCCTATTTCTTAGGATAGGCTACTAATGCGAGATGATTGTCTTATTTTATAAGGTCATTATTTAACACATTAGCACATTCTTAGAAAACTTTTTTTTACATTTTCTATAAAATTACAGACGGATTACTTTAAATGACGGTAAGGTGACACATTCTTTCTTAATACACGTTTTACGTGTTGCGAAATAATTTAGTTCCTTTGTTACAGTTAACAGATTATTTTATTTAACTACGGTATTATTCCAAAAGAGTTCAAAAATATTCATTATTCCTTCAAATGTTCTCTAAAAACATGTACCAAAATTTTACTTATCAACATCTATTGGCTACCCTTACAACTTACAAATGCTTTTTAAGCAAGTTCATTCCCGCCCTCACATAATCCCGCCATTGGTTCCTATCCTGTGCAAAGGTCTTTTTCCCTCCAGCCTTCCAACTAACACTCTATATGCATTTCAGGATTCGTCCATATGTGCTACATGCCCTGCCCATCTCAAAACGTCTGGATTTAATGTTCCTAATTATGTCAGGTGAAGAATACAATGCGTGCAGTTCTGTGTTGTGTAACTTTCTCCATTCTCCTGTAACTTCATTCCTTTTATCCCCAAATATTTTCCTAAGAACCTTATTCTCAAAAATTCTTAATCTCTGTTTCTCTCTCAAAGTGAGAGTCCAAGTTTCACAACCATACAGAACGACCGGTAATATAACTGTTTTATAAATTCTAACTTCAAGATTTTTTGACAGCAGACTAGATGACAAAAGCTTCACAACCGAATAATAACACGCATTTCCCATAGGCCTATTTATCCTGCGCTTAATTTCCTCCCGAGTGTCATATATATTTGTTACTGTTACTCAAAGATATTTGAATTTTTCCACCTCTTCGAAAGATAAATCTCCAATTTTTATATTTCCATTTCGTACAATATTCTGGTCACGAAATATAATCATATAGGCCTACTTTTTCTTTTCGGGTTTACTTCCAACCAATGGCTTTACTTGCTTCAAGTAAAATTTCCGTGCTTTCCCTAATCGTTTGTGGATTTTCTCCTAACATATTCACGTCATCCGCATAGACAAGAAACTGATGTAACCCATTCAATTACAAACCCTTTGTATTACCCTGAACTTTCCTAATGGCATATTCTAGAGCGAAGTTAAAAAGTAAAGGTGATAGTGCATCTCCTTGGAAAAGCATCAGACAGAAGCTGGCCTATAAGGACTCTGCTGTAAGTTCTATTGACTGCCCATCTATTTTTTTTATAGAATTTAAGTTAGGCCTACTCAGATTTGTCAAATTTATAATTTCAACATTCCTATTGCGAATTCCTCTTCGTTTACTCCACTTTTTTCGTCCCTCTTAAATTCAGCTTGTGTGAATTAATGCTAAAATTTTAGAGCAAGTTAACACATTTAAATACTTAGGCTATAGTATCTCATATGAACAAGAAAAAGATATAAATTTCAGAACCACATATTTTGTAAAAGTCATAGGAATTATTAATTCAGATTTTAAGCCCACTTTCGTATAGCGCCATACAAGACTAAAAGTGTACAGACCCAGAAACAAAATCTGGGCCACCTAATTTCACTAAATTTCAGATACAACGCATTGCACATGTGCAGAAAACAAGACCGGCTAAATATATGCTACTTGTAGACAGTCTTGCGAAGCTTGTTGCCTACATAGAGGAGGACTGCTACCGAGACTCGGCCCACTTTTTAATTCCATATCTGTACGTTATTTTGGCAAGGTCTACTCTAGCCTATGGTTCTGAAGCCTGGGCAATGACGAAAAGGGATATCCAGATAATAACAGCTAGTGAAATGAGATGCTTGAAAAAGACAGCAGGATACAGAATTTGAGATATGAAACGAGATGAAAATATTCTGGAAAAACTGAAAGTTAAACCTGTGACTTCAGTTCCTGCATGAATACATAGCTAACTACGGAAGAAGAGCCATGTAGAAAAAACAACGCAGAGTTGAAAGCAGCCTATGTTCTTCTTTCGGAAGACGATCTGTTGGAAGACCTTTACGAAGATGGCATAAAACGCAACGGTTCACTATGACCGAAGCTTGAACTGGTTGATGATGATGATGATGATGATGATGATGATGATGATGATGATGATGATGATGATGATGATGATGATGATGATGATGATGACGACGACATATTTGTAAATAGTTTTTATTAGGGTATAAACTCAAACCTGGTAATTTCAAAGTTGATGCGACCATTAAGAAAATCGAATTACCCAAGATTTCAAGATGGAGAAGTTTCAATACGTGGTAATTGGTTTTTACTTTCTACGCCAGAGGTATTTTGATTGAAATACACTAACTTTTTTGAGAGAAATCGTTCAAAACAAGTAACTAAATTTATGGATCCCCCATGGAAATCATACCCGGAACCTCTAATATAAAAATCAATACAATACAGTAAGAACAAAAGCAATTATTCAAGATTTTGTACAGCACTGCCAAAATAAAAGACATTAATTTCCTTTTAATAAGCTTGATCATTTTCTTTGTTTCTTATCATTTAATCTTTGAATCGTGCAAAATTCTTTGAGTTTACTGAGCGATCGGGAAATTATTTCAATCACATTTTATTGTCCTTCGACATAGCACATCAATTCTTGGATGTGGTCCAGGCATGGGCGATTGTAGGCAATGGTTTCTCAAAATTGTCTGGCCATTGTACTTCAACTGAAGGCAGTGCAACGGTCTTTTTTTATTTTAGTAAGTTATTTTACGACGCTTTATCAACATCTTAGGTTATTTAGCGTCTGAATGAGATGAAGGCGATAATGCCGATGAAATGAGTCCGGGGTCCAGCACCGAAAGCTACCCAGCATTTGCTCATATCGGGTTGAGAAAAAACCCTGGAAAAACCTTAACCAGGTAACTTGCCCCGACCGGATTTCGAACCCGGGCCACCTGGTTTCGCGGCCAGACGCGATAACCGTTACTCCACAGGTGTGGACGGAACAGTCTGCTCGTACTATATTGCGAACTGATTTTCGTAATTTTTTATTGGAATTTAGTTAGATTTCACTTCAAATTATCTAAAAATATCGATTTTGAGACGATGTTTAATACTGCGTTGTATGGAAATGCCAAGGAACCGAGCGAAAAGTTCGAATTATTCACAATTTTCAATTTAAAATGTTCGAATTAGACAAGTACGACTGTATTTACAAAAAAAAAAACAATTTCATTTAAATATAGACAATAAAATACGAAGAATCCGAACAAATCCATTAATTGATCCAAAACGTTTTATTACTTCTGGTCTAAGACGCAGCTCAAGTTTTGGTCCTAAATCATTTAACTTTTTTTTTAAAAATGACAAGTATTAATAATAACATTTAATATTGCATTTATTATTACATTTCTTTTGTATACTGTACTCCTTCCCAAAGCAGATTAATTTTGTTTATTTTGTTTATAATTCATTTTAATACTAATTATTGTACACTACCCTATGTTTTTCGTCATATAGTTAATATAATATTGATTTCATATTAATATCACTAAATAATCCCCTGCCACGAATTCTGCTCATTCGGGTGGCGTGGTTTCATTTTGATTTTCATGTTTTTTTTTCCCCTTTGCTAATTATTTTAATATTATTCTTTATACAGGGTGGAAATGAAATAATTCTGCAGACTGAAAGGGACGATAGGGTACACTTAAATGAATAGAAAATCTATATAACGTTTTGTGATTAAATGCACGGTTAATTAGAAAATTAAGTTGGAAGTTTCAGCAGTCCGGCAACATCGCCGCTAACACAATCGTACGTCTTCTCGTAATAAAGATGTGAGAGATCAACGAACTCAGGTGTGTCTCTGCACGCGACTTTGGACTTGATTTAATACGAAACTGACAGTGACATAATATTTAGGCCTACTATACACCATCTTCTCGTACGATAATATTTTTAAATATCGTCATATTGTTTTCTTTCTCTTACATGTGTTTGTATTTCCTCTACGGATACAAATCACACACTAAAAAGAATCCGAAATTTCCTTCCGTTGGTTCTCAAGAAGAATTTACCAATTTAGTACAGTCGCTCTTGATGCCTCATTTTGATTACTGTGACACTCTCTACACTGAACCTAACATCAGACTGACAGACAGACTACAGTGTGTTCATAATGCATGTGTTCGATTTATTTTCAACGTCCGTAGATCTGACCGTATCACACCGTCACTAAATATGCTGTCCTGGGTCCGTCTCAAAGAGCGAAGAACTATTCACTCTCTCACGTTACTCTTCATTATCCTTCAGAACTCTAACCCTACCTATTTAGCTTCTAGTTTTCAACATTTGTCCCCATATCACGAAATAGATACTCGCTCACAACACCATATCACACTCTCCATTCCTAAACACAGAACATCCTTCTACTCTTTATCTTTCACGGTCTCTGCAGCTCATCTCTGGAACTCTCTACCACAACAAGTCAGAGACTGTCGGATATTACCTAGTTTCAAATATAAACTAAAATTGTACTTTTTCAATTCAGATTCCTTTTAATTATAAGCCCTTTTCTCTGCGACAGTTTTATAAAAATATAGCCTAGGCTATATGTATTTCTTTTCCTTCCTTTCCCCCTTTTTTGTTCTCTTGATCACCAGATGAATTTATTATCAAACCCTTTTATTGTGGATTTTATTTAATTTTGCGTAATTTTTCTTCTTTTTTATTATTATTTTATTACATTCCATTTGCTGTATTCTTCCTTACGTTTTCCCTATTAATATTTGTACTAACTGAGTTGCTTTTATTATATTCCAATCTTTAAATCTCTATTTTACTTTCTTTTTTCTATTATGGTATTATTTTCATGTTGTTTAGTGTCGATTTTGTTATGCTATTATTTTTTTGTAATATGTTAGTGTTCTGTTCTTTAACTTTTTGTTAAATTTTCACTGCTTGTATACTTTGTGACATGACAGAGTGTGAGAGAAGGCCCTATGGCCTTAACTCTGCCAGTATAAATAAATATATATATTATTATTATTATTATTATTATTATTATTATTATTATTATTATTATTATTGAAAAAATCTCGCAATTCTATGTTATTTATAATTGTCTCTCTTAGACACATGTTCTTTTGTTCTCTCCGACTTTTACAGTGTATAAAATGTAATTTAAATTTCTCTTTGTCTATAACAGAAAATACAATAATCTAATTTACGATACTTCATAATATTTTATATCCATTTTCATCACAGTAGTTTAATGAAGCTGCATTTACACCTTGATTTTCACAGACAATAGTCTGAGAGAACCTTATTTATGAGACAAAATTATATACATTAAACACTTCAACAGACACGCAGTAGAGAACATGGAAAACTTACGAATACTTCAGAAAAAATAAACAAGCTAACGATGAAGGTTGTGTATGATTTGAAAAGGAAAGTACAAGGCAAAACGAGCATGCGCGTCAGGTCATACCGCGCATGCGTTATTCCATCCTTTTACTTTTTAGCAAAAATGTTCGTAAGTCGTTCTCCGTAGAAGGGGCAGTTCTTGCTGGATTCATATTTCATGACTAATGAACTGCTTTTAAAAACGATTTGTTTAGTGTGTGACATACTCGTAGACAATAGACGAAAATATTTCGGTAGTTTATTATTATTGTTATTATTGTTAAATTATCATAATAATAATAAAACAATAATAATAATAATAATAATACCAAAAAATAATACATTATACTATTGTTGTTAAGTTGTTGCAATAAAGACAATAAACATAATAATAATAATAATAATAATAATAATAATAATAATAATAACAATAATGCATTTTCCGACTCTTCTATAGACCTAAGTATTTTCCAGTAGTGTATATTGTAAATGTTATATTGTTTTCTTTATTTTATTTTAAATGTATTTGTTCTATTTTTGTATTGTATTTATTCCTGTTACAGTTCATGACTGCCTATAACATCACTTTCGATGCTCATGGCATTGAACACAATAAATAAATTTACTTACTTACAAATGACTTTTAAGGAACACGCAGGTTCATTGCCGCCCTCACATAACCCCGCCATCGGTCCCTATCCTGTGCAAGATTAATCCAGTCTCTATCATCATATCCCATCTCCCTCAAATCCATCTTAATATTATCCTCCCATCTACGTCTCGGCCTCCCAACAAACACTCTATATACATTTCTGGAGTCGCCCATACGCGCTACATGCCCTGTCCATATCAAACGTCTGGAATTAATGTTTCTAATTCTGTTAGGTGAAGAATACAATGCGTGCAGTTCTGCGTTGTGTAGCTTTCTCCATTCTCCTGTAACTTCATCCCTCTTAGCCCCAAATATTTTCCTAAGAACCTTATTCTCAGACATTCTTAATCTCTGTTTCTCTCTCAAAGTGAGAGTCCAAGTTTCACAATCATACAGAACAATCGATAATATTTATAAGTTTATAAGTTCTAACTTTCAGATTTTTTGACAGCAGACTGGATGATAAAAGCTTCTCAACCGAAACAATAAACAAATACACTTGTAAAAAAAAAGGTAAAGGTATCCCCGTAACATGCCATGAAGGCACTTGGGGGCATGGAGGTAGAGCCCATGCTTTCCATGACACGGCACTAGAATGAGGTGGTGTGGTCGGCACCACGCTATGACCGTCTTTTACCCCCGGGAAAGACCCGGTACTCAATTTTATAGGAGGCTGAGTGAACCTCGGGGCCGTTCTGAAAGTTTAGCAACGAGAAAAAAATCCTGTCACCACCTGGGATCGAACCCCGGACCTTCCAGTCCGTAGCCAGCTGCTCTACCAACTGAGCTACCCGGCCACCCAATAAATTCCTTATAGGCCTACGTCTTTTATATTTAATGCAATTTTAAAAACCAATTCAATCAATTTCTTTATTTGTTTGTAGATTTAGCCATCTTGGGCTTCAGCCGCGACTTGGGTACAGAGCTAGCGTGTTAGTCTTCCATCCAAGCTAACCGGGTTCGATCCCCTCTAATCTAATGGAATATCACGGACGAAGACAACGATGTAGAGAGGTTTTCTCGGGGCTCTCACATTTACTCCAAAAACACTCTTCCTACACCTCATTTCATCTATCAAATGAAATAGAAATAGGCTGGGTGAAGTCTTGGAAATAGTACGGTTTTCCGATAGACTATTATGGCTTCAGACTCCGGACCTTAGGATAGAAGATCTCATAATATGGAGATGGAATCTTGACCTGTAGGGCTGAGACAAGATGCCTGTGTGTCAGCGTCGGCTTCACAAATGCCACCCAGTGGCCTCTCTTTTAACTTTGATAATTATCGCAAATAGGATGCATAATGGACTTCTGTGAGCGCAAGTACATGGGGTTAAAAGCAATTATCCAGTCGTTACAACTGCTGTGTGAGGATTCCCTACGTAAATATATCGCACGATCTTCATCTACCTCTGGAAAAAAGGCATGGTGAGGATTAGTATTGATCCACAATATCTATAATCCACGATTAGCTTCGAACCAAGCGATACATTGATTCACAGACAGACACGCTTACCTGTATACACGGCTATCGTTCATTAAGAAAAGAGACGCTGAACTGAAATGTAGTACTTCTCTTATACTGCAATGTAATTTACAAAATCTAGTACAATAAGTGCAAGAATACACTCCCTTCAACAGGCAACACATTTCTAACATGCGTCATATGGGTTGCGGAAAGACAGGGGTCAATAACTTCTAGGAATCCGTCAATTTCCAAGTGTGTGAAATATCAAGTACATTATTGATATTATGGCCCTTATACTGAATGTATTATTAGATAAAATTGAATTTCCTTCTCTAATTATGAATAATTGCAATACCATTTTCGAATTCATTCTAAGAAAAATGTGACAATTTATACTTAAATATTGTAAAGAAATCAATAAATCAATCACTGTTGCGCATCAAACGTCACAAAGGTTTTGGCCTCAATCCCCCAAGCTTCCCCATCTTTCGCCATGGTCCTATTTTCTACTATTCGTTCCAGATTTCTTTGCAACTGGTCATCCCAGCGTTCCAAAAGTTTCCTTTCATCTGGTAGTTCTTTAAGTGTAGACCTACTTTAATTGTTGTCACTTCTCGATACTTTCATATGTTTGGTTTACCCTGGATTTATGACTAAGCCAACTTATTAATTATTTAGTTAAACTCTGGACCCCCCTCCTTTGTTTTGCTCATTAGTAGGCCTAATAAGTCATCGACACAGGCTTAAACCGATAAAAAAAAAATGTGTTCCAGTTTTACTTCACGTGTGCAAAATCTGACCCAATTTCAAGTTTTTTTCCAATACAAAATTAAAAAGAAGTGGTAATAATCCATCATTCTGTCGTAAACCAGTATTAATATTAAAATCCTTTGATATTATTTGTCCTGAAATTTTCACTTTACATTGGGAATATTCTACGCACAATTTTATTAATCTGACTAGCTATCCCGGTATTCCAGTTTATCTTAAAGCATTCCATATCTGAGTTCAAAACACACTTTTATAAGCTTTTGAAAAATCGACAAATAATAAATGTACATATTGATTATTTTCCCAATATTTTGACAATATTTACTTCAGGGCAAAGATTTGGTCAAACGTTGATGTCCACACCTGTGGAGTAACGGTTAGCGCGTCTGGCTGCGAAAGCATGTGGCCCGGGTTCGAATCCCAGTCGGGGCAAGTTACCTGATTGAAGTTTTTCCGAGGTTTTCCCTCAACCCAATACGAGCAAATGCTGGGTAACTTTCGGTGCTGGACCCCGGACTCATGTCACCGGCATTATCACCTTCATTTCATTCAGACGCTAAATAATCTGAGATGTTGATACAGTGTCGTAAAATAACGCAATAAAATAAAAAAAAATCAAACGTTGGTCTTTCTTTCATTAAACTAGGTTAATTTTCTGCAACACATTTTGTAGCAGAAGATTTTTTTTTTTTATCTAATGTATTTTAACATCACTACGTCTTTATTGGAGGTAGCCTGCAAATAGGAAGGTCACATTTTATAGACACAGAAAGCAAATAAATCACAAGAAAAGAGGGGAAAATGGGAGAAGAAACAATTAAAAGAGACTCGATATCGCGTCTTTGGAAGGAAATTTGGAACCATGAGCAAGAATCTCTGTAATCTCCAAGCCAGTTGGTCATTTGTCTCACTCCGATGAAGGAACTTAGGAGAGCTTTTAAGGAGAAAATCCGAAAATGGACGTGACCTAATAGCTACAACATGAGGGTGAGAAACAGTAGCAGAGCATGGTCGCTAAATTTGTTAAAAGCCTGGGCAGTGCGATTGATGAGAGGGGCGTCGCTATCCTCACTAGACAAGCGATATTACGGAGAGAGGCCGGGCGTCATGGCTAATTGTATACGCAAATTCGGCGCACTGATGGCCGTAGCGAGCGGATGTATCGTCACTGGACGTGGGCGCACAAGTCACATTGATTCATGGCCTAACTACTAATAACAGCATTCGGTTGTAGCTCATAGTCTTGTTGCGACAAGCATTTGAAATTCTACCTTTTTTGTGTCATTATAGATCCCGGAACGAATGCCCATACAGTACTCGGTGCGGGGAATGACGTGTTCTATGACAAAATCCGCCCCTACCCGGGATTTAGAACCAAACTCTTCCAGTTTGTCGTTCTACAGGCAAGACTTCCTCAGCTTCCTGGGTTAAAAGTAGAGTTCTTAATCGTCTAGATAAGACAAATGGGTAACATCAATATGATCGACTCTACTCCAGGAAAAGAGTTCTGTTATTCATTTTACAGAAGACTCAATGCACGTCTAGCAGATCTGGAAAATCCTTTGCCTCTGGCAGTAATCGATTCCGCGACCTGCTAGTCTGCAGCCACCCGCACGACTGAGCTAATTATTTATCAATATGCAGAATTTTCATGGACATGGATTGCCTAATGAATAAAGCCATTACACAGTCCCAGTTGCTGTACCCAGACAGCCTGCATAGTTTTAAAATCTTTAAGGGATTCCGACCTTCGAAAAAGTACTACAGAAGTTTATATACTTTGCATTGTATTTTACTGAAACATATAAATTTTTTATCTAATTTAGGATATTACTTTAAAAACACCAGAAAAGGTTCAGTTAGAAATTGTATTTAAATATGTTATACATAGAGATATGTAGCTTTTGTAAACCATGGTTTCCCGAAATACGGTTTTATAGTTGATAATCAAAATTTTAAGCTCATGAAAAAAAGCGAAATTTATGCTTTCAGTCCAAATTTATCCATTTTTAAGAGAAATGTTGATATTTTACAAATATGAATTTCAAGTGCCGAAAAGGTACATTTATTGGAAGTCACAAATGTACGGCCTATGTGTGAATTAACTCAAAGCTTAAGTGAAGCTAAGTTCCCTAAGTTCGCTACGAAGGCGGCGGCGGCGTCGGGGGCGGCAGCGGGGGCGGGGGCGGGGGCGGGGGCGGGGGCGGGGGCGGGGGCGGTGGTGGTGGTGGTGGTGTTTTGTTGATATGATTAGTTTAAACTATAATCCTAATAAGTTATACTTCATTTAAATAGGGTTTACAAATTTGGAATAAATACTACTACAAGCTATGTGTACAAGTGCCAAAAGTTGTAACATTCTAATGACTTTGCGGTATTTACTTATAGCTTTCAGAGAACCCGGAGGTTCATTGCTGCCCTCACTTAAGCCCGCCATCGGTCCCTATCGTGATCAAGATTATTCCAGTCTCTACCATCATATCCCACCTCCCTCAAATCCATTATAATATTATCCTCCCATCTACGTCTCGGCCTCCTCAAAGATCTTTTTCCCTCCGGCCTCCCAACTAACACTCTATATGCATTTCTGGATTCACCCATACGTGCTACATGTCCTGACCATCTCAAACGTCTGGATTTAATATTCCTAATTATGTTAGGTGAAGAATGCAATTCTACGTTGTGTAACTTTCTCCATTTTCCTGTAACTTCATCCCTCTTAGCCCTAAATATTCTCCTAAGCACCTTATTCTCAGACATCCTTAACCTCTGTTCCTCTCTCAAAGTGAGAGTCCAAGTTTCACAACCATACAGAACAACCGGTAATGTAACTATTTTATAAATTCTAAATTTTAGATTTTTTGACAGCAGACTGGATGACAAAAGATTCTCAACCTAATAATAACAGGCATTTCCCATATTTATTCTGCGTTTAATTTTCTCCCGAGTGTCATTTATATTTGTTACTGTTGCTCGATGATATTTAAATTTTTCCACCTCTTCAAAGGATAAATTTCTAATTTTTATATTTCCATTTCGTACTATGTTCTGGTCACGAGACATAATAATACACTTCTTTTCGAGATTTATTTCCAAACCTATCTCTTTACTTGCTGCCAGTAAAATTCCTGTGTTTTCCCTAATAGTTTGTGGATTTTCTCCTAACATATTCACGTCATACGCATAAACAAGCAGCTGATGTAACCCGTTCAAATCCAAACCCTCTCTGTTAACCTGGACTTTCTAGAGCGAAGTTAAAAAGTAAAGGTGATAGTGCATCTTCTAACTTTAGCGCGCAATGAATTGGAAAAGCATCTAACAGAAATTCGCCTATACGGACTCTGCTGTACGTTTCACTGAGACATATTTTAATTAATCGAACTAGTTTCTTGAGTTTGTGGTACGCGCATACAAAAGCGCACTTTCTAATCAATAAATAGTTAATACGCGAAAGTGGTAGTTTTCGTTTAGTGTGCTAAAAATAACTATTTCCTTTTTCCTTTAGGATTGTTGTATTGTAGAGCTTTAATTTGAATGATTGTTTTCTGACGAAAATTATTATTTTGCTTTTAATATATTTATCTTTATTTTCCAATTTAATATCCATTTTCTTTTTGAGTTTATATACTTGTGCTTCAAATACTGGCAATGAGGAAGTAACTATAATAATTCAAAACAAACGACATCTGACGTGCGTATTCTATAAACCAACGGACCGTAACCTGGATACGTCAGAGAGTTGAGTAACGTGTAGAGGCGTATATTTAATTCCATTTTGTTAATTAATCAGGCAATGACCAACCAGAGGGAGAGAATGAGTCAGAGGGTGTGAAGACTGTTTATCTACCAGTGAGTGTCCGTGGGACTGTGACAGATAAGACATAGTACTGCTTGCTACATAAAATCAGCGCGCGCGCCGCGTCGTGTCCGTGAATATAACCCAGGTCATTAGCCAGCCGTACAGCCTGCTTGCGGTTTCCCTAAAACTCTGGTTAAATACAAAGTGGCAAAAGGGATGAAGGGGGTTGCATTGTGGCTTATTACTGAACTTCCAGGGGTCAGCAGTCGCGTCTAAGACACACATACACATTGATCAGGCTTAGAGAGGTTGCTTCCAACTTTATCTGTGCTCCCAGCTTGCATGAGTAATTCTGTTAGAATCCGTGGAAAAATCACTGAATGGCAGAAATACGAGTACTATGAACTACTACAATGATTTGCTGTTACTGTGAGGCGTAGAGGTTACAATAAAAGATTAAAGAATAATACGATTGAAAATTTCTCTAATAAAGACAAAGGTAATGGCATTTATAGGGAAGGAACCGATTAGAACAAAAATAGCTATAAATAACTGGTGCATAGAACAGGTAAGCCATTTCAATTATTTGGGAAGTGATATTGGCTTTGATAAAGAATATGACGTGGACAATAAAATATGTAATTTTCAAAGAGTTTGTGGAACAGTTAATAGAACATTTAGAAACAAAATACGTAAAGAAACAAAATTAAAATTTTATAAAGTCATGGCTGTACCTACGCTGGCATACGGAAGTGAGATTAGACATTAACCAAGAAGCAACAAAGCAAAATACAGACGACAGAAATTAAATTTCTAAGAAATGTGAAGGGATGTACGAAGAGAGACTTAATAACAAATTAAAACATAAGCTAAGAGTTAGAAATGTTTAATATAAATGAAAGATTAAAAGATTTTAAACAAAATTAGAAAGAACATGTCGATAGAATGCCAGATATCAGACTTACTAAACAAATAATGCAGTATCATCCTAAAGGAAGAAGATCGGTGGGCAGACCTAGGAAACGATGGCTGGAGGACTTTGAAGACGGAACAGGCATTTGACTGCCTATACCATGAAGTGAAGAAGAAGAAGAAGAAGAAGAAGAAGAAGAAAAATAATACGATAGGTTTATATTTTCGCGTACTTATTTTTATTTATCAATATTTTTGTCAAAATGTGTATAGTTATAGAAGCAGAAATGTTCAACGTTTCGGAACAAAATATCGACTTCGTCATCAGAAAAGGCAGGGTAAGGGGAAACTATGTATTCGCCTTACGTTTGGGAAAACCTCGGAAAAAAACAACCAGGTAATCAAGCTACATTTTTGCTGCTGAATGTCTGAAATGCAGACCAGTGATACTCCATTTTTACGTGAAAATTCAATTACAGTATATTATTGTTATAAAAAGTATACAATTATTCTCTTACGGTTTAGTACTTCCTATCATCTTCCTATACTGTAGAAATACCTCGCCTCTGGAATTCGTTACCTAATGACGTCAGGGACTGCCGGACTTCATCACAATTCAAAATTAAATTGGAAAATTTTGTCTTAGTTAATGTTTTTTTAGGTATTGCTAGAAGTATTGATTTGTGTTTTTCTTTTCTTTTCTTTTTTAATCTAGATTAAAATTGCAAGTTTCTTGTTCTCTTTCTTTCTAGTAGGTTATTTTACGACGCTTTATCAACATCTTTGGTTATTTAGCGTCTGAATGAGATGAAGGTGATAAATGAGTCCGAGGTCCAGCACCGAAAGTTACCCAACATTTGCTCATATTGGGTTGAGGGAAAACCCCGGAAAAAACCTCAACCAAGTAACTTGCCCCGACCGGGAATCGAACCCGGGCCACCTGGTTTCGCGGCCAGACGCGCTGATCGTTACTCCACAGGTGTGGACGCAAGTTTTTTGTTTATGTTAGTTAATTAGTTAGGATACAATAATTATGATACTTAATCACTCATTTAAAGTTTGTGTGACTGCAATCTGTGTATATTTTTGTGTGGCTTTACTTTGTTTATAGTGTTTCTTTCTCTCTCTCTTTATTTCTTGTGTAGCTTTATTTTGTATATAGTGTATTTTTTTCTGTTTATTTCTATTATTGTATTTTTATTCCTGGTGTTGTGGAAGAGAAGGCCTCATGGCCTTATCTACACCAGAATAAATAAATAAATAAATAAGTAAATAGATAAATAAATAATATCTAAAGATAAGTTTAAAACCATGACGTGTTTTTAGAGGCCAAGATCAAGCAGAATCCAAAAGACAACAAATAAATATTTCCAATTACCTGTGGTGTACATTATCTTACGAAACAGAGAAAGATATGACAAAAATACTTTCCAGTTTTTTTTTTTTTCAAGTCAAGTAGGACTTTCAAAACATTCGCGATTTTACAACAAACTAGGTTAAATTTATGTAATAAGCGGTATTTAAATTTCGTATGGATGCGAGATCTGAAGTTTTAAACGAGACAAATCAAGAATCATAGCAGCAGAAATGAAATGTGTAAGCAAAACAGCTAAATACACATGGCGTAATGAAGACATTCGCAATGCAATAAAACTTGAAGCTATTTTGACAAATATTAATACGTAAATACAAAAGTAACTGGATCCATGTACGGAGAATAAACATGAATGCAAATCCACAATCAATTCTCAGTACAGGCTAGAGGACATAAGAAAACATGGGCGTTCTCTGAAGAGACTTCAGAATGACATGTCCGAACGGATCATATGACCAATTACACGAGTTTGACGGACGACGACCACGATAAAAATTCTGTATTTCATCCCCTAACGGAATTTGGAACTGGAACTACGAACATGTTAAACACTATAATTATTGTGTTTTATTCTCGGATAATTTGGAGGTCAAACAACTGCGACAGATACACCAATTCAAAATATAAGCCTACATGCTACTGTATATGCTAAAATTATGTTTCATTACTTGAAATTACTCACCAGGCTCAAAAATATATGTATGTAGAATTTAAGGTCCAGAGAAGTCAATAGCTCCACAGAAATATTATATTAAAACGGATGAGAACACTAAACGTCTTTCATCTTCATTTTCAAGCAGGTTACTGCTACGAGTAGCTATATACTACTGCAATAGTTCCATGTGTAGCCGTTAGGGTAAGTTCCACACTTTCTTAAAGAAACAAGAGGATAGAATTAGAAAACGAAAGTAAACGTGGGAATATATTATCAAACACAAATTATTCACGTACAGAATATCTATATGGTACTAGTTCACGTAAACTAAATTTTGAGAATTATTCATGTTTTATTATATATTTTCTTATGCAATTATATAAAATTATGGTATCTAGATAATAGTTTAAATTTAAAATTATGATTCCAAATCTATTTAGTAATTTCTAAATATTAAAACTCGTATTTCTTAATGTTTACGCCAACTGCACTTCCTAGTACCTTTATTAATTATAACCTCTCGTAATGTGCTTATTTCTATTTATTAATGTGTGTTGGCTTGTATAGATATGACAAAGGTTTTCATTGAGTGACTATATTATTTTATAATTAGTTAATTTCGTTGACATAATTAATATACAGTATATTTCAATCCCTTCTTTATGTAATTGTTCACTTATGTAGGAACTATAATTTCTTAATGTGCTTATTATTTTATTTAATTACGTTATTTATAGTGTACTTATTAAGACATATTTATTTATTGTTACTGTGCATATTATTTGTATTTAATTATGTTGTTTATATGTGTACTTCTTAAGAAAATTTATATTTTTTACTGTGCATATTATTGTATTTAAATACGTTGTTTATAGTGTACTTATTAAGACAATTTATAATTGTTACTGTGCATATTATTTGTATTTAATTACGTTGTTTATACGTGTACTTCTTAAGACAATTTATATTTTTTACTGTGCATATTATTGTATTTAAATACGTTGTTTATACGTGTACTTATTAAGACAATTTATAATTGTTACTGTGCATATTATTTGTATTTTATTATGTTGTTTATACGTGTACTTCTTAAGACAATTTATAATTGTTACTGTGCATATTATTGTATTTAATTACGTTGTTTATACGTGTACTTCTTAAGACAATTTATATTTTTTACTGTGCATATTATTGTATTTAATTACGTTGTTTATACGTGTACTTCTTAAGACAATTTATATTTTTTACTGTGCATATTATTGTATTTAATTACGTTGTTTATACGTGTACTTATTAAGACAATTTATATTTTTTTACTATGCATATTATTGTATTTAATTACGTTGTTTATACGTGTACTTCTTAAGACAATTTATATTTTTTACTGTGCATATTATTGTATTTAATTACGTTGTTTATACGTGTACTTTTTAAGACAATTTATATTTTTTACTATGCATATTATTGTATTTAATTACGTTGTTTATACGTGTACTTCTTAAGACAATTTATATTTTTTACTGTGCATATTATTTGTATTTAATTACGTTGTTTATACGTGTACTTATTAAGACAATTTATATTTTTTACTATGCACATTATTGTATTTAATTACGTTGTTTATACGTGTACTTCTTAAGACAATTTATATTTTTTTACTGTGCATATTATTGTATTTAATTACGTTGTTTATACGTGTACTTCTTAAGACAATTTATATTTTTTACTATGCATATTATTGTATTTAATTACGTTGTTTATACGTGTACTTCTTAAGACAATTTATATTTTTTACTATGCATATTATTGTATTTAATTACGTTGTTTATACGTGTACTTCTTAAGACAATTTATATTTTTTACTATGCATATTATTGTATTTAATTACGTTGTTTATACGTGTACTTATTAAGACACATTAATAATAATTGTTACTGTGCATATTATTGTATTTATTTACGTTGTTTATACGTGTACTTCTTAAGACAATTTATATTTTTACTCTGCATATTATTGTAATTAATTACGTTGTTTATACGTGTACTTATTAAGACACATTAATAATAATTGTTACTGTGCATATTATTTGTATTTAATTACGTTGTTTATGCGTGTCCTTCTTAAGACAATTTATATTTTTTACTGTGCATATTATTTGTATTTAATTACGTTGTTTATACGTGTACTTCTTAAGACAATTTATATTTTTTACTGTGCATATTATTTGTATTTAATTACGTTGTTTATACGTGTACTTCTTAAGACAATTTATATTTTTTACTGTGCATATTATTTGTATTTAATTACGTTGTTTATACGTGTACTTATTAAGACACATTAATAATAATTGTTACTGTGCATATTATTTGTATTTAATTACGTTGTTTATACGTGTACTTCTTAAGACAATTTATATTTTTTACTGTGCATATTATTGTATTTAATTACGTTGTTTATACGTGTACTTATTAAGACACATTAATAATAATTGTTACTGTGCATATTATTTGTATTTAATTACGTTGTTTATACGTGTACTTCTTAAGACAATTTATATTTTTTACTGTGCATATTATTTGTATTTAATTACGTTGTTTATACGTGTACTTATTAAGACACATTAATAATAATTGTTACTGTGCATATTATTTGTATTTAATTACGTTGTTTATACGTGTACTTCTTAAGACAATTTATATTTTTTACTGTGCATATTATTGTATTTAATTACGTTGTTTATACGTGTACTTATTAAGACACATTAATAATAATTGTTACTGTGCATATTATTTGTATTTAATTACGTTGTTTATACGTGTACTTCTTAAGACAATTTATATTTTTTACTGTGCATATTATTTGTATTTAATTACGTTGTTTATACGTGTACTTCTTAAGACAATTTATATTTTTTACTGTGCATATTATTTGTATTTAATTACGTTGTTTATACGTGTACTTCTTAAGACAATTTATATTTTTTACTGTGCATATTATTTGTATTTAATTACGTTGTTTATACGTGTACTTATTAAGACACATCAATAATAATTGTTACTGTGCATATTATTTGTATTTAATTACGTTGTTTATACGTGTACTTCTTAAGACAATTTATATTTTTTACTGTGCATATTATTTGTATTTAATTACGTTGTTTATACGTGTACTTCTTAAGACAATTTATATTTTTACTCTGCATATTATTGTAATTAATTACGTTGTTTATACGTGTACTTATTAAGACACATTAATAATAATTGTTACTGTGCATATTATTTGTATTTAATTACGTTGTTTATACGTGTACTTCTTAAGACAATTTATATTTTTTACTGTGCATATTATTTGTATTTAATTACGTTGTTTATACGTGTACTTCTTAAGACAATTTATATTTTTTACTGTGCATATTATTTGTATTTAATTACGTTGTTTATACGTGTACTTCTTAAGACAATTTATATTTTTTACTGTGCATATTATTTGTATTTAATTACGTTGTTTATACGTGTACTTCTTAAGACAATTTATATTTTTTACTGTGCATATTATTTGTATTTAATTACGTTGTTTGTACGTGTACTTCTTAAGACAATTTATATTTTTTACTGTGCATATTATTTGTATTTAATTACGTTGTTTATACGTGTACTTCTTAAGACAATTTATATTTTTTACTGTGCATATTATTTGTATTTAATTACGTTGTTTATACGTGTACTTCTTAAGACAATTTATATTTTTTACTGTGCATATTATTTGTATTTAATTACGTTGTTTATACGTGTACTTCTTAAGACAATTTATATTTTTACTGTGCATATTATTTGTATTTAAGTACGTTGCTTATACATGTACTTATTAAGATATTTATATTTGTTACTGTGTATATTATTTGTATTTAATAACGTTGTTTATATGTTAAGACACGTTTATATTTGTTACTGTGTATATTATTTGTATTTATATTTGTTACTGAGTATATTGTTTTTATTTAAGTTCTTAATATAATATTTACTTATTAAGAAATATTTATGTTTGTTGTAGTGCATAATTACTTGTATCTAATCATGATTTTAATGTATTTACTTATTTACAAGTAATTATTGTGTTTGTTATTGTTTACATTAATTTACATTCAATCACATTTACGAAAATATTTATTTAATGATGTTCGTTATGTCTTTACTTATTTACTAGTAATCATGTATGCTAATATATATTCTATGTTGTTACATTTTGATGATTAACTTTAATTTATATGTAATCATATTTCTTATGATGTTTACTTATTTATACAATAATATTTATTTGTTGCGTTTATATTGTTTATATTTTATTGTGTTTACTTGTCTATTAATTACAGGTCTAATTTCAAATTCACAGGACTTAACACCGGTTACAATAAAATACATAAAACTTTTCTACATTTCCTGGCAAAAGGTTAAACCTTGTCAGTTAGTATTATTTTAGTGGTTCCTATTTCACCTTTGCTCATTTTATCGAATCCAGTGAAAGTCTTTTCAATGTTAATTTTGTTTTGGTTTCTCTAATTCATTCACGCTACGAGCTCAAGAAATTAAGTTTTTTAACGTGTGATTTGCAAATCTGGCAACGCCGTCATAGTTTGTTTTACAAGACTGAGCGACAGCTACAGTACGAAGCCTATAACTGTGTGTCTGTACATCTGCTCTTGATATTTCACCGACAATAACTCTACAGTACCTGGCCACATTATTATAATCACTCACATTTTTACTATACTTTACACATTACTTCCTCATTTAAACTCTGGTTTCCTTTCTTAAGCAGAATTCACATTACATATTTAATTTTTAATAGTACATTATGCAACGAGCCTATAATGAAGGTAATTAAGAAGCGAGTATGGATATTTATGAAACGAGCGCAAGCGAGTTTCATAATTTTCATACGAGCTTCTTAATTACCATTATAGGCGAGTTTCATACGACTTTTTATGCTCGACCATATTTCTAATTTGATATTATTAATGTTCTTTGTATCTGACCTTGACCAATGTCCCATATGTTGTGAGATGTGCGCAGACGCGAAAGTATTGATTTTTTCCGAGGAATAGATGTTCACATTGACCTTGCTAGGCCATAAGAACCTACAGAGATAACATTGAAATTAAATTAGACATTGAAAAACGAGATGACAAATTGAATTTATTTAAATATTATTTACAATTAACGCTAATTATTATAGTAACAGAACATAACCTTCTGCGACAGTATTGGATTTCCAGCCTCCGTGACTTTTCGCTAATTCTCTTTCGATTGCATATCCGAGAATAATCGATACTTGCGGTTTTATAACGGTACAAAGCTGACCTGTCATTGGCTGAACAATTGTAACCTGAGTCGTCATTGGCTGAAAGACCTGACCTTTAATGAGTAGGTGTACTTTAATGACATGCATTAAAGGTCTGCTAGGTCTGCTACCAGGTGTATAATTACTACATTTCGGCATGGTCGAGCATAAGCAATATTAAGTAAAATTACAACAATGTTACTTCAAGAAATATTGATAAATAACCAGCCACACCTCATTTTTACAGAAATTTCAGTATTTCGTACGACCTCCTTCCTGGCCATGGCAAACGTTTCTGGCTTCCAAAAACATTCCACTTTTGCCATGGCCAGGAAACTCAACGGACTTGAATCCCATTGAGAACGTCTGGAAACTCGTAAAAAGAGATATGGCAAAAGAACTTATTACTACCAGAGTTTAACATATTGAAAGGCTGATACATGTTTGGAATCACAATGAGAGGATCCAGGAAATAATAGAGAAGTGTTTGTAAGCATGTCAAAGAGAATTGAAGCTGTAATTAAAGCCAAAGGAGGTCGTACGAAATACTGAAATTTCTGTAAAAATGAGGTGTGGTTGGTTATTTATCAATATTTCTTAAATGAACATTGTTATCATTGTAATTTTACTTAATACTGTTTAAAAATTAAATATGTAATGTGAATTCTGCTTAAGAAAGGAAACCAGAGTTCAAATGAGGCAGTAATGTGTAAAGTATAGTAAAAATGTGAATGATTACAATAATGTGGCCAGGTACTGTAAAGCAAAATTGGGAGATTTTACTTGCCCTTGGGAATCCAAGAATGTTAGTGGAATGGATGGCTGTGATTTTTCAAGTGTTTGCCGGAAAATATCTTTAGTGCCTCGTTATTGGCTGGAAAGTCTGCAGTCTGCTTCAGTGGTGATCATAGAAATATTAACGGAGAAGAAAAAATCGTGTAAAATATGAAGAAAATATTCAAATTTATGAAGTATCAAAATATTACTAAAATACCTGTATTATGAAATATGAAGTTTTATTTGGTGTTAATTGCATTCCATATCGTGAAAATCATTGTTCTCAATTCGCTATGAGGAATGGTTTGTCCTGTCTCTAATCATGTGTGAGTTTCAAATTGGCTAATAAATTGGAGCATTTTATCAAATGAATTGAAAACTTGTTCAAGTGTAACAGGAACATCTAGCTATACATGTAGACTATTAAATTGAAGTCCGAACAGCTTCTGAAATGGATACACTGGCATCATCTGAGCAAGAAGCCACTGGTTCGTGTCTCGGTCGATGAATCATCCCATCCTCCCTCATGCCAGCATATAAGCCAATTCGCTCTGTTCGAATCCAGATGCCGATTCATCTGGCATCGCCCCATTTGACGCGTGTAATAGAACTGGTCACTGTGAAATTACTGAAACAATCCATCTGCCGATCAAATGCAGAATATGAGATTCCGATAAGCCGTGCAAATTTCCTTGTCTAATCGGTAACCAATAATATTGACAGAAGTGATGCCTACATGTGTGTGAAGAGAAGGAGAGAGACAGACAGATAGAGTATGAGTGCAAGAAAGTGTGTGAAAAAGATAAAGTGAGTGTGTGAGACAGAAAATGTGCATGAGAAAGAGAAGCTTGTGTGATAAAAAGTGCAAGAGAGAGCGTGAGAGAGGAGAATGTAGAATAGACGCAGTGTGTGAGAATAAAAAAATGGAGAGAGGATGTATGTCAGAGTGAAAGAGAGTGTGTGATTAAAAAAGTGAACAGAAGTAAATTTTCTAGTAAGTAGTAAAAATACTAGAGTTTCTGTTCCACAAAAGACTTTCCTACAGTAGTACTTTACTATTCCGTATGTTGCGAATACTGAATCGACGTTTATATTCTAAGATGGAAAAACAATTGGAAGAAGAGAAGTTTGGCTTCAGGAAGGAAAAAGGTACGAGAGATGCAACTGGACTGCTACGGACAATCGGAGAAAAATACCTAGAGAAGATTAAAGAAGTGTAAGTAGTATTTGTGGACCTAGAAAAGGCTTCTGACAGAATGGATTGGAATAAACTGATGGCGATTATAAAGAAAATTGGTGTAGATTGGAAAAAGAGAATACTGTTCAGTAATCTTTGTATGAAACGAGTCAAAGTCAGGATAGGAGAAGAAATGTCAGAAGGAAGTGAAATTGGAAGAGGAGTACGTCAAGGATGTCTTTTATCACCTATCCTGGTCAACATCTACTCGGAGGATTTAGTAAAGAACTGTTTTCAGAACATGGGAGGAGTGATAGTGGCAGGAAGAAGAATAAAGTGCATAAGATTTGCTGATGATATGGCGTTGTTAGCAGGAAAGGAAATGTACTAAGGAATAGGCTACTGGAGCTAAATGACAGCTGTGAGCAGTATGGGATGAAGATAAATGCAAATAAAACAAAGAGAATGGTCATAGGAAGAAAAATACAGAAGATAAACTTGAGAATTCTAAATGAAGCAGTAGAGTAAGTGGACAGCTTCAAATACTTGGAGTGTATACTATAAGCAGTAACATGAGCTGCTGCCATGAAGTCAAAAGGAGGATAGCAATGACCAAGAAGCTTTTAATAGAAAAAGGAATATCTTCTGCGGACCTCTATAAAAAGAACTAAGGAAGAGACTAGTGAAGTGCTCTGTATGGAGTGTGGCACTGTATGGGGCAGAAACCTGGGCATTATGACGAAATGAAGAGAAGCGAATAAAAGCATTTGAAACGAGGATATGGAGAAGAATGGAACGTGTGACTTGGACAGACAGAATAAGAAATGAAGCTGTGTTGGAAAGAGTGGGTGAAGAAAGAATGATGCTGAAACTGATCAGGAAGAAGAAAAGAAATATGCTGGGTCACTGGCTATGAAGAAACTGCCTACTGAAAGATGCACTGGAAGGAATGGTGAACGGGAGAAGAGTTCGTGGTAGAAGAAATCATATGATAGACGACATTAAGATATATGGATCGCATGAGGAAACAAAGAGGAAGGCAGAAAATAGGAAAGATTGGAGAAATCTGGGTTTGCAATGAAAGACCTGCTCTTGGGCAGAACACTAAATGAATTAATGAAGTTTTATGATTGTGTTCCACAAAAGAACTAATATTTGTAACTTACTAGTGAATTGTCAAAAGTATTCTGTATCAATGAAAGAAGACTAATACATGTACTAATGCGATTTAAATATATTTGATTCATAATATTAATATATATTTTGATAAATATGTGCTATACAATATCTTTTCTTGCTTCTATTTCCTTCAAAAGAAATAATTTCATATATTTTGTCATTATTTAAATAATTTTGCAGTGTTTGCAATTTCATAACAATTAAGTTTGGAGCTGAAGATCGTTATTAGTGGCATCTGTTGGCTAATATGGAAACTATCAAGGAGCAATATGTGGGGATCGCGGAAGAACATGATGATGATGATGATGATGATGATGATGATGATGATGATGATGATGATGATGATGATGATGATGTAATTTTGTCACTATTAAAGTAGTAAACTAAAAAAAATAACATTGCAAGGTTACAAAATTCATAGAATCTTCGAATCTCTGTTGTATAATCTACCTTCAAATACATTACGATTAATGAGACACACATAACCTAATTTGATTAATGAAATGAGAAGACAATCAGTTACTTCATGTTATGACGTAGTATGTTTATTACATGAAGTCACTAGTAGCAATTCATTGGTGATGTACAACACACTTTAATTCTTTCGTGGAACAGAAAGATACAACTCCATACTTTAAAAATCTTTCATCAGTAATTTCAATTTGTAACGTACAACACCATAGGAAGTACTGTGGAATAGGCTCCTGATAGAGTGTAAGAGAAAGCCATGTGGCCTTAACTCTCCCAGTATAAATAAATAAAATAAAAAAAGAGTAGAAGAGACTGGATTAGTCTGTAATGTATTTGTAATGAAATGGCCAAATTATGTCATATTGATAACAGAATGTTTTGGACAACTATTAGTCCTAGTAAAATAATATCATTTAAACAAAAAATTGATGTAGCTGTCAGGGACACAGCCATCGGTTTAAATGGATACGTATCGACAGATCTAGACAAGATCTTTTGTCTGGCACTAAAATCAGGGATCTAGTACATCGGAGTCGCGAGATATTTCCAGGAAATTTTCGATCACACCCAAAATGACCGCCACGAAGTTCATGCTCGCATCGTAGTAGTATACCCGTTCGTAAAGGCACCACATTTATTTCAATCGTGTTATTAATCACGACGTTATGGTGTGGGATTGGAACCGAAAATGTGGTTAGTTCAATATATACGTTTTAAAACTTGTTGTACAATGTACGGGATGCCACCGCCACATTGCATCTGTATGCATTGGTGGTTAGTTGACAGCACACGCAAAAGTTAGTATGCTAGAGGTTGTGCTCCAAGATGGATATAAATAAAGTTGAACAACGGTCATACGTGAAAATTGCCGTTCTTCGTGGCAGAAATGCTCGTCAGTGCCATTCTGCTTCGAGAAGCAGTGAGTGATAGTACGTTGGAACACTCTTCGTACTCGCCTGATTTCAGTCCATGCGACTTTGAGCTTATTCCGCAATTGAAGAAGCCGCTGCTTGGAAAGCGGTTTGCAAACAGGGTGGACATCTTAACAGCGTTTCGGCGAGAGATGGTACACATAGACGAATCGAACACAGTTGATGGTATTCAACGCCTGCATCATCGTTGGCAAAGATGTGTGAAAGCCTTGGGGGATTATTTTAAAGGGTGTCAGCTGTGAGTAATGTACATTGTTTCCTTTTGTGCATAATAAAACAATGATTTCTGTTTACGTATTTTTCAATTTCCCTTACCCATCGCCTCCTGTACCCGGACTCAATTTGGTACTAGCATTGCGAAGCACATTCCAGAGACCTTCATTCGCATATAGTGAATTTCTATCCCTACAGCTTTATTGGCGGATATAATATATCTAGTTGCCATGACTTATACATTACATTACATCCCGCGCCGTGGCGTCGGGGTCTAAGGTATCCTGCCTAGGACTCGCGTTACGGAATGCGCGCTGGTTCGAATCCTCATGGCGAAAGAAATTTTCTCATGAAATTTCGGCCGGTGTATGGGACCGGTGCCCACCGAGCTTGATGCACTTGGGGAGCTACGATAGGTAGCGAAATCCGGTTGCTAATGCCAGCTATAACGGCTGGGGGGATCATCTTGCTAACCACACGATACCTTCATTCTGGTTGGATGATCGTCCACCTCTGCTTCGACATGTGGGCGTGAGGCCAGCAGCCGGCTGATCGGTCTAGGCCCTTCACTGTAGCGCCACGGATTATTATTATATTACATACATACATACATACATACATACATACATACATACATACATACATACATACAGGTAGCAGGTAGCAATCATTAAAGCACTGGAAGCAATAGAAACAATGGACATCAGGGACAACAGACCACGCACAGCAGCAATTCTCACAGACAGCAGAATAACAATAGACTCCTTAAAGAACAATTACAACCACAAATATCTTATAGAAGAAACCAGGAAGAAAGTCTTAATTTTGGAGAAAGTAAACTGGACGATAGAATTCTTCTGGATCAAGGCCCACGTCGGAACATAAGGTAATGAACTTGCGGATCGACTAGCGAAGGCAGCGGCACAAAACAAGTATGCAGCAGTATGTTATGATAAAATCCCAAAAAGTATAATTCTAAGTGAAATAGAAGAAGAAGGAAAACTAAAATGGCAGAAAGAATGGGACGACACCACAAAGGCAGCGATAACAAAATCCTACTTTCCTAATGTAAAAGAGCGGCTTAAGATGGAATTAAATATTACAGCCATCTTCACGTCAATGGTGACAGGACACGGGATGACTAGAGCCTACCTCCATCGATTCAAGTTACTGGAGAGTGCAACATGTCCGTGTAATAGTGGAAGTCAGACTGTAGACCACTTGCTGTATGATTGCACAATATTAAGAAAACAAAGGGGAATTCTAAGAAACAGCATCTCGAAGACAGCAAGTTGGCCACCTAACAAATATCAGCTTATAAAATTTATCTTCAACCATTCATTACCTTCATCAATTCAATAGATTTTGAACAATTGTAGGAATGCATTTATTGCTAGGTTACACATATTTATCATTCAACTTTTAAAAAATTACCAATTTGTTCCTTGCAATATATTCCAATCATGTATATATACTTCCTTTTCTTTTTATTTAGGTTAAGCCATATATATGTATTTGTATTAATTCCCTATCTTCCTTAGTAATATCAATGTATCCAAATATATATTTATCGTAGGAAACGGGAAATCTAAAACATGTAGTATTACTCTGTAATGGAGCATGTTGTTCAATAAAAAAATACATACATACATACATACATACATACATACATACATACATACATACATACATACATACATACATACATACATACATACATACATACATAGACACAGTAGGCCTACATTGTAGGCTATACATCAGGTCTGGACGCTAATAACTCAGTTGAGGTCTGCACACTACCCCTTAACTCCCCACTCTACATTCCCCGCAGAGACAGTTATGTATCGGACATATATGCGAATAGACTTGAAGGTAAGCATTGCTGAGTAACGGATTGAATAATGCATGCATCATAGCTTTCGGCTCTCACTGGTCGCCTAAAATCCACCACTGATGCACAGTGCTTTACTGTGTGTTCGTTTCTAAATTGGTGAAGCGGAAACAACATCTCCTTTCCTTTCTCCTTCCCCTTTATGCCCAGGGCTGCTATATACAGCGTGATTCACGATGATTTACCGTCCCTTACGGAGCTTATTTCCGAAGACATTCTGAGCAAAAAAGTCATATAAACATTTGTCCTAATCTCAATATTTTCAGAGTTACACTAATTGAAGTTGCAATTAAAATACCTTTTTTTTAGTTTTAAGGGTAACAGAATATTACAAATAGAGAATGAACTATTCAGAAGTATCATTTCTTTAATTGAAGACGCTAAAAATTGTGTTGTTAATTGCTTTTTACAGATCTTGTTTTTTTCAATTTTTAACTAAAAATTACATTATTCTTACGAACTTATAAAAAATTGTTACAAATCATACGACTTAGGAACTTGATTCTTTACAGTTTAATTGTGGATCCAAATGTTCAGTCTCGAAGCATTTACAAGAGTGGCGTGATTTGTGACAATTGTGATAAATTCATAAGAAAAATGTAATTTTGTAGTTAAAAGTCGAAAAAAAAAATCTGTTTAAAGCAACAGGGAATTCACAACACATTTTTTGTTACAGAATACTAGCTAATTAAAGAAATGATACTCCTGAATAGTTCATTCTTTATCTGTAATATTCTTTCACCCTTAAAACTGAATAATAATAGTATTTTACAAACAACTTCAAACTAATGTAAATCTGAAAATATTGAGATTGGGACCCATGTTTGTACGACATTTTTTGCTCAGAATGTCTTCGGAAATAAGCTCCTTGTGAATCATCCTTTACATACACTGACATTTTTCTCCGAGTTTTACCACGTGCCATTTCCTGAGCCTTCTTCAACGCCACAGCAGACACTGGTGGTAGTTAATGACGCAAGATCGGAAAGAATTCGAGAAGTCTCTTTATTGTAAATCAGCCGCGGCGAAAATGTAACTCACGAGCACATTGTGGCTCGCAATGATAGCTGTGCATGTCTCTTGCTCCCCCAACCTCCACCCTCTCACTTACTGGAGTCAAACTCCGTTCCATTTGTATTTGTCTCTGACCTGCGAGTGGCGTATCGACGCAATGTCTCTCTCGAAACCATGTACCTCTACAAAAACGAAAGTTTCGTGTAGGATGGGGGGACAATATGATGAAAATATTAAATGTATGATTTTTTCCCAAGTATTACGAGGAAAACGGTTGTATAACATAAAACGGCATTATACTACATGTTACTCATCATTAAAAGGTTAGGTGTTATTATTATTATTATTATTATTATTATTATTATTATTATTATTATTATTATTATTATTACTATTATTATTAACTTACTATTATTATTATTATTATTATTATTATTTTGATCCTTTTTCAGCAGATGTACGAATAATGCGGTTAGGTCTTCAATTTAATCTTACAGATTTGCAATGTAATGTTACAATGAAAGCTAGATGTAAGGACTTGACAAATTTTGAACTTTTCAAATCTTTGCCAAAAAGTAAATATCCGAAGCTTCGTTCTTTCGCTTGCTCTGTTCAAGCCATGTTCGCTACAACTTACGATTGTGAAAAATTATTTTCAACAATGAAAACAGTAAAAACCAAATTTAGATCACGACTGACAGACAAATACCTTCGTGATCAACTACGACCGGCAGTAAATGACATAATTCCTCATTTTGAAACTGTTGCAGAGACATTTTGAAGACAGTTAATAGGTTGTGATATTGTGTCCTATGTTTTCTTGTTCATTTCTTTCTTCGTTACACGCACTAAACATTAGTTTGTAACCTTACACTCTATAAAAATTATACTTAAGTGCTTGACGTAAGGAAAATGAAGATCCGTTAATAAGTCAGACAGTTGCTTCACTTCCCCTTCGGGTGTCCGCCTCCCTCCATAGGTGCTATGCACGTTGCAGGTTACACAGTGGCTCGGTGCACGATCACATTTTCGCCACGGCTGTTGTAAATTATAAGCAAATGGTATGTTGCAACCTACTAACTATTAATAAATTGCCGATATATTTTTATTCAGCCGTCTGCTGTTGTAGGCGCGGAGACTGGTGTGCAGCTTTAATATTGTGTGGACGCTACGGACGTGGTTTAAAATCCCATCTGAGATGCCGATATTTTTGCATAGTGTGGTTATCCTGTGAAGGAGCGACGTTCTGTTGGACTCAACTTATGGGAATCCCACAAAGTGTCTGATTAATGAAAGAACTTTAACAAGTTTTGCATAAACACTCTAACAAGAACTTCTAATAAACAGATTCAAATACAAGTACCTATAGAGATAAGAGAGATATTATTTTTATTCCTTTATTTGGCTACGTGGAGTCCAGACATTTCTTCACAGGACTTCGTATAGAGAACCACACGATACCACGGACAATAATACTGGTTGCTCACGAGTCTACTGACAGGCATATGCAGTCCACTGATGTAATGTCTTAAAGCAGCGGTGGCGAAAATGTCATCGTGCGCCGAGCTACTATGTAAATTAGAACGTGCATAGCACCTATGGAGGGAGGCGGACACCCGAAGAGGAAGTGAAGCAAATGTCTGACATATTAACGGATTTCATTTTCCTTAGTCAAGCACTTAAATATAATTTTATACAGTATAAGGTTACAAAGTAATGTCTAGTAAGTGTAACGAAGAAAGAAATGAATAAGAAAACATAGGACACATTATCACAACCTAAAATTAACTGTCTTCCGAAAGTCTCTGCAACAGTTTCAAAATTAGATATTATGTCACTTACTGCCGGTCGTAGTTGATCGCGAAGGTATTTGTCTGTCAGTCGTGATCTAAATTCGGTTTTTACTATTTTCATTGTTGAAAATAATTTTTCACAAACGTAAGTTATAGCGAACATGGCTTCAACAGAACAAGCGAAAAAACGAAGCTTCGGATATTTATTTTTTGGTAAAGAATTGAAAAGTTCAACATTTGTCAAGTATTTACATATATCTTTCATCTAACATCACATTGTACAGGGACATCATTTTATTTTTACTAACATTTTTAATATTAACCTGGATATACCTCTAGAGAACCGGAAACACAGTTTGCTATCCCCTTCCACTACTGTAGTTCGATGATACTGGCGTACAACACAAACAAATCACTTTACTAGGTATAGGAGGGAAGAAAAGTAGTTCATCCATTTACATAAACTAGGAAATATCGCGATTTTGAGTTCGATAATTTTCATTAGGTTTTTGTTTAATCAAAATACAGTACTGTATTAAGAATGAGTGTTTTTACTCACGAACTGAGTTATCCATGCCAACGTATTCATTATGCAGTGTATATTATACTGTCTACAGCACATTAGCGTAAATATAGAGAATGAAGTTAAATTGAAAAATAATCATAATAATATGGATATTTATAATGGTGGCCGCTCATTTCGATACAGGCTTCAGTTCTAATGTGCATATTATAGCACTATAGACTATTGCATCTAATTCCAACTGCCAGTTTCGTCCTTCGTACTAGTAACTCATGTTGAAATAATTCTGTACCCACTCTATATAAGAGTACCTTACGTACTGTAAATTCAATCTTCACTTCTGCCCGACCCGCACAGATAAAATTACTCAGACATACTACATACTGTCCGTCCAAGTGGTTATGTCGTAGGCTCGTAGAAAGGGGGGGAATCACGTGACAGTTAATTACTTAACGAGGCCCTTTTATTTAAGTTATTTTAAACAGTTGTTAAAATTACGTAGACGTCCAATTCCTAACAACAAATGTTTTCAGAAAAGAGCTAAGACAGCCCAGCTTTTACATGGGTAAATTGGGATGCGACGTAGGCAAACGGACAGTACCTGTGCGAAAATATGATTCAATATTGAAAGCTCCTTCGTCGCTGGAAAACGTGAACATATATCTGGAACGTACTATACTCACTAACTCAGTGCTGTTCACTATATGCGGTCTTGGTTCTGTGTGGAGGACGGTTGAACTTCATTAGTAGAAGGGGTGGGAGTGAAGTGCATTAAAAAACTCAAGTACAATAAAAATTGAAGTAAAAATAAAATGATGTCCCTGTATATCTATCTGTGAGCTTAAATTTAAGTTCTAAAGGCATTATTCGTAAATCTGCTGAAAAAGGATCGACGTACTGAGATAATAATAATAATAATAATAATAATAATAATAATAATAATAATAATAATAATAATAATAATAATAATACTTCACCTTTTAATGTTTCATGAGTGACATGTAGTATAAAGCTGTTTTATATTATACAACCGTTTCCTCGTAATACTTGTGAACAAATCATACATTTATTATTCTCGTCATATTGGCAACAAAAAAATGCGTCCTCCCATCCTCCTTGAAACTTTCGTTTTTGTAGAGGTACATGGTTTCGAGAGAGACATTGGACGATATGCCACTCGTAGGTCAGAGACAAATAAGCAAATGGAACGAAGTTTGATTCCAGTGAGCGAGAGGGGACAGTTGGGGAAGGCAGGAAGTAAGAGAAATGCACAGCTATCATTGCGAGCCACAACGTGCTCGTGAGTCACATTTTCGACACGGCTGTCTTAAAGACAGTGATCATCCTTGAATTACAAAACGCCAAATGGGATGGCGTAACGGCCTTGACGTAAGATTTAAATATGTGTAAATCAGATTTTCATCTTCTGGATTCAGTACATCATAGTTTCACCCTAATATATAATTAAATGCAGAAATCATTCATAACTTCAGGAATATTGTTAGGTAGGCCTACTTATTTTGATAACTTTTATTATCGAAGTCTCTAGCCTTATGGCTACGGTTCGGATAAAATAGCTTATCACGATAGGTATCCTTGGGCAGTGCGTTTTGTTTACAAACATTAAGTAAAGCTGCACTGATGTTTTAGCTAGAGAGTGGGAAGAGCTCTTCCCAGCAGTAATGTTTGTAAACAAAACGCACTGACCAAGTATGATGACTATCTTGATACAGTTGCTTTATCCGAACCTTATTTATGACTTTCCCATTAAAGAAAATAAAAAGACTGAATATTATAATGATGCGTAAAATCTAGTGTGAGATTCTTCTGAAAAAAAAAAAATCGGCATTCCTGATACCGAGTAAAGCGGCTTTAGCATATTTTCGTAATTATGTACAAATACACAGTGAACCAAAAAAAAAAGGCACAAAATTTAAATGGTTATAATAATAATAATAATAATAATATTAATAATAATAATTTATTTCAGCTGGCAGAGTCAAGGCCGTAAGGCCTTCTCTTCCACTCAACCAGCAAAAAGTATACATACACATGTATGAACTTACAAAGAATTCAACAATTTGATTTAGATAAGAGTTACATGTATGCAAGAGTTATTTACGAATTAAACAACAAAATACTATGAACTATTAATTAAACACTGAAATACAAACTATGTAGCAGAATTAAGCTAAAATACATAGAATGTTAATATATTTCAAATAATATTAGATAATAGAAAGAGATTATTATGAGACAATTTTGAAAATACAGCACAATCAGGATGCATGTCTAAGGGAAGGAGTAACAATGTAAACAATGATAGTTTAAGTCAGTATGATTGGAGTGAAATGCTAAGAAGGCTATCTTTTAAGCTGTTTTTAAAAGTGTTTATTGTCTTGCAGCCCCCTAATACTTTGTGACAGGGAATTCCATTGTCGCGAGGTGGATACTGTAAAAGATGATGAGTAACGAGATGTTGTATGAAGAGGTATACTTAACGCACCACAGATAAGTGATCTGATATTTACGTCCTGGTTAGTGTATAGATAGGAGAAACGAGACGAAAGATAATTTGGGGTTGAGGTGTGCAGAATTCGAAAGAGTAAAGACAAAGAGTGTAAAGTTCTACGTTCTTTATGTCGGAGCCACGAAAGACTTGCGAAAGACGGTGATATGTGATCATATTTCCAGTAGCTAATGATTTCACTTGAAAGTTTATTTCGCAGGCAAATTTCACAGTTCTTGTAGACCGGAAAAGTACTGCAATATTTAATTTTTTAGGACTTATTAAACATTATTTTTTATTTTTTATAAGGCAGTGCAAAAATCGATAGTTTATGACGAACTAAGAATTATGGTCTCACGAGTTCAGCAGGCCAAGCCGACTGTTGTGCTGTCATCATTTGTGTTCTTCCATTTTGAGTTCTCATTTTGTCGCTTAAAGAGCGAAGACAAGATTTTCATTAAAAGGCGGGAGACTTCTACGACACAGGGATACAAAAGTTGATCCCACGGTATGACAAATGTCTCATATCCGGTGGAGAATATGTTGAAAAATACTTCAACAATAGGTGTATCTGTTCTCATAAATCTTTCCATGAAATTGTGTTTCCTTTCTGTAAAAGGTCTCAGGGAAACTTAGTTTCTAGAGGGTAGATCTCGTAATTGCGCTCGAGTGGCCAAAATTTGTATAAGCACTAATGTTGACATTAATATGATGGAAGAAAAAAAATAACTTCTTTATCTGCCCCCATGAGAATCTTCACTTGTTTGCAGAAACGTTACCTCATAACTAGATGTTACTATTTCTAATTTGTGCATCGATGTTTGCAATGCATCCTCTTGAGGTCTCATTATAACCCGATTATATACAGGGACATCATTTTATTTTTACTTCGATTTTTATTGTACCTGAGTTGTTGAATGTACTTCACTCCCACCCCTTCTACTAATGAAGTTCAACCGTCCTCCCCACAGATCCAAGACCGCATATACAGTCATAGTAGCCTTACGGTCATAGTAAACACTACGTTCCAAAAATATGTTCGCGTTTTCCAGTGACGAAAGAGCTTCCAATATTGCATCATTTTCCATTTGCCTACGTCGCATCCCGGTTTCCCCCACCTGCTTCTATTCGCCTCTCTGTAAATGCTAGTGGCTGGGCTGTCTTAGCTCTTTCCTGGGAACATTAATATCTGTTAGGAATTGGACGTCTACGTAATATTATACTCATACAATTGTTTAAAATAACTTAAATAAAAAGGCCTCGTTAAGTAATTAATTGTCACGTGATTTCCTCCCTTTCTACGACGCTGCGACGTAACCACTTGGACGGACAGTATATAGCATGTCTGAGTAATTTTGTCTTTTCGGATCGGGCACAAGTGAAGATTGAATTTACAGTACGTAAGGTCTCTTTTATAGAGGAAGTACAGAATTATTTCAACATGAGTTACTGATACGAAGTACGAACCTATAATTGGAATTACGTACAATAGTCTATAGTGCGATAATATGCACATTAAAACTGAAGCCTGTATCGAAATGAACGGCCACCATTTTCAAAAATGTGTTTAAATATCCATATTATGATTGCTTTTCCATTTAACTTCATTCTCTATAGTGTACGCTAATGTGTTGTAGACTGTATAATATACACTGCATAATGAATACGTCCGCATGGAAAGCTCAGTTCGTGAGTAAAAACACTCATTGTTAATACAGTACTGTATTTTGATTAAACAAAAACCTAATGAAAATTATCAAACTCAAAATCGCGATATTTCCTAGTTTATGTAAATGGATGAACTACTTTTCTTCCCTCCTATACCTAGTAAAGTGATTTGTTTGTATATTACGCCAGTTATTTATAAAACAGTTATATTACCGGTTGTTCTGTATGGCTGTGAAACTTGGACTCTCACTTTGAGAGAGGAGCATAGGTTAAGGGTGTTTGAGAATAAGGTGCTTAGGAAAATATTTGGGGCTAAAAGGGATGAAGTTACAGGATAAAGGAGAAAGTTACACAACGCAGAGCTGCACGCATTGTATTCTTCACCTGACATAATTAGGAACATTAAATCCAGACGTTTGAGATGGGCAGGGCATGTAGCACGTATGGACGAATCCAGAAATGCATATAGAGTGTTAGTTGGGAGGCCAGAGGGGAAAAGACCTTTGGGGAGGCCGAGACGTAGATGGGAAGATAATATTAAAATGGATTTAAGGGAGGTGGGATATGATGATAGAGACTGATTAATCTTGCTCAGGATAGGGACCAATGGCGGGCTTATGTGAGGGCGGCAATGAACCTCCGGGTTCCTTAAAAGCCAGTAAGTATATTACGCCAGTATCATCGAACTCCAGTCGTGGAAGGAGGTAACAAACGGTGTTTCCGGTTCTTAATCGTTGATTCAGAGGTATAGCCAGGTTAATATTAGAAATGTTAGTAAAAATAAAATGATGTCCCTGTACTAACGGAAGAATCTAAATTTCTATTTTTCTCGAAATGTTAACAAGTCAAAGTAATTTTCCACTGTACTGAGTTCCCGTACGAGCAACTGCATTCTATAGCTACAGAGCATGTAGTAATAATTATGACAGGGGTAACGGGAAAACTGCGATTTCGTACACCATCAGATTTAAAACCTGTTTCATACTTTCAAATAATAGAATCTAGCAGTGCCAGAGCTAGACTTCGTTGGAGTTATCAAATACGTCAATACTAATGTGAAATGTGTTTTTTAGAATAACTCAATAAATGTAATTGTAAGAGAGGCCAGAATCATCCCAGCGCGACTGTCAAAGGCGGAGCATGGAGTATGACGTCAAACGAAGAGGAACGAACAGAAATACGAGTTGCCGCGTTCTGTTATTTTTTCTGCGACTGTGCCAAACAGACAGAATCCGAATGAAAATGTCGAAATGCAGTGGAAGCAGTTGGAATTTGGCTCCAATGAGAGAACAGAACTGGATTTCTACTTCTGCGTAGAACCAACGATCCGACGCCCCCTCTACCCGCCCACAGACAGTCGGACAGACGCCCGGGCAAACGGAATCCATTCCCACTGTGAGCGGGGCGGGAATATCTACGATTGCTGCGGCGTCCCCACCCCCGAAAACAACCCGAGTGCGACGCCGACGCCGAGGCGGGCGGGCGGGCGGAATGCCCCCCCAAAACATTCGTATTTCTCCAGCTCGCTTCCCTGAAATCGTACAAGAAAGGGGTTTTCTGATTCGGCGGAAGATATCCCACCCCTTCGCCGTTAACGGCCACACCCAACCAAATCTCTGAGATTTCCTGGAAATTTATACGGCTTTGAAATAAACCAACGGAATTCCAAGTAACTGCGCCTCGGGTGGTGGAGACGCCGTGTGGGTGGATGGGACCACACCTCGCAGCCTACCGATCGGCTCGAATATGGATCCGTCTCGCGCCTCTGTCCTCCTCCAGGTGCCTCACCCAACCTGAGAAACGCTTCTACTTCAAAACAAGGAAGCTTTATGGTCTAACATTACTTATGAGTTATACGGAATTACTTCTGGATAGAAAAAAATATTTGTCATCAGGCAATAATTACAAATATTATTAAATTAAAATAGCAAACCCTAGTTCTTTTTTCTAATAACAGATTATGATAATCACTTGTATAAGTAAGTTTAATTTTAGAGCCTGAAATACTAAGAAATGATTATTAGCAAGCACGTAGACTCTTCCAGGTGTCAATAAGAAGGAAAATTAACACCAGCAGAGTTAGTAATAGTAGCAGTTGCAGTAATGGTAGTAGCAGAAGCGATAGTGATAGCATAAGTAGGAGTAGCAGAAGTAGTAATAGTAGAAATGAAAGCAGGCATAAGAATTGTTATATTAGCAGCAGCAACAGTAGTAGTAGCAGTAGTAGTAGTTGTAGTAGTAGTTATAGTAGTAGTAGTAATAATGAAAGACTACTATTATTAGGAGCAGTAGTAGTAGTAGCCTGATTCGAGTCCTCATGGGGGAAGAAATTTTCTCATGAAATTTCGGCCAGTGTATGGGACTGGTGCCCACCCAGGATCGTGATGCACTTGGGGAGCTACGATAGGTAGCGAAACCCAGTTACGCAAAACAGCTACAACGGCTGTGGGGGCTCATCGCGCTAACCACACGATACCTCCATTCTGGTTGGATGATCGTCCACCTCTGCTTCGGCATGTGGCCGTGAGGCCAGCAGCCGTCTGGTCGGTCTTGGCCCTTCGTGGGCTGTAGCGCCACGGATTATTATTATTAGTAGTAGTAGCAGTGGTAGAAACAGAAGAGATAAAGGTTAGAGAATAAAATATGTTTTATTTAACGACTCTTGAAACTGCCGAGGTTATATCAGCGCCGCCGGATGTGCCGGAATTTTGTCCCGCTGGAGTTCTTTTACATGCCAATAAATCTAATGACATGAGCCTGTCGCATTTAAATACACTTACAAGCAAACATTTTGATGGGGGCAGATAAAAAAGTTAATTTTTTTTCTTCCACCATGCTAATAATGTCAAAAGAAGTCCTTATAGAAATTTTAGCCACTCGACCGCAATTACGAGGGCTGTAAATAAATAAGTTCGCCAGGGGCCGTTAACAGAAAGAAAACAGAATTTCATTGTAAAAATTTAATGGAACAGATACAACAATTGTTCAGCTATTTTTCAACATATTCTCACCGCAACTGAGACATTTGTCATATCATGAGATCTACAGAGAGGTGCAGACAGCTGTCAAACGCTAGTTCCGATCCCAGGTGTCTGACTTCTACGACACAAGGATACAAAAATTGATCCAATAGTATGAATGACAAATGTCTCAATTCCAGTGGGGGATATGTTTACAAATAGTGCAACAATCGTTGTAGGCCTATATGTTTCAATACCTAAATCTTTCCATGCAATTTTGCTTTTTTTCTATAAACGGCCCCAGGAAAAATCACTTTCTGGACGGTCTCGTAATTGCGGTCGAGTGGCCAAAATTTGTATAAGCACTTCTTTTGACATTATTAACATTGTGGAAGAAAAATAATAACTTTTTTATCTTCCCCCACCAGAATGTTTGTTTGTTAGCCTGAATTCCATCGACCTGGGCTGAGATCGAACCCGCAACTTCGGGCACAGAAGGCCAGAATTCTACCGATTGCGTCACCCAGGCTGACTAATGTTTACAGTAGCAGCAGTAATAGAAAAAACAGAAGCAGCCATAGAGAGAAGGATTTGATTAAATATCAGCCCTCCAGTAAGGGTGACCACAAGGATCCTGAATGAAGACCAGTTATGTTTTTTTTAAGTCGATTAATTAAAAAAATATAGCAGTAGTTTTTTACTTGGCTTTTTAACGACGCTGTATCACTACTAGGTTACTTAGCGTCGATCGAAGTGGTAGCGAGATGGTATTTGGCGAGATGAGGCCGAGGATTCGCCATAGATTATGTGACATTTGTCTTACGATTGGGAAAACCTCGGAAAGAAACCCAATCAGGTAATCAACCCAAGCGGGGATCGAACCAGCAGCAGTAGTAGTAGTGAAGCATTGGCAGTAACTAGTAGTAGTAGTAGCAGCAGTGGTAGTAGCAGCAGCAGTGGTAATGGTATCATAAGTAATAGTATCAGTAGTAGCAGCATAATAGCAGAATGAGAACCAACCATAAAATTAGTAGTAACAGCAGTAATATTCCAGCAGTGATAGTAACTGGTAGTATCAGTAGTGGTAATAGCAGAAGTGGCAGTGGTTGCATAAACAACATTAACAGTAGTAGCAGAAGTAATGGTAGAAGTAGGCTCAGCAGCAATAGTAAAAGCAAAGTTCATTTCGAATCTAAATCTCAATTGGGATACACATATTAAATATGTGCCTACATGTAAGAAGGGATTCTCTATTCTTCATTCACTAAAAAGATTGTATCATTATCCATCTAAATTAAAACAGATGCTTGTACATTCTACCTCACTTGGATTATTGCGACGTTTTGTTCAGTGATCTCAGGATTGAGTCCTCACAGAAACTACAGCAGTGGTCGTCAGCACTCGCTGAAATGGGTAACGGGTAAGAAGTGTATCGCAATATGCACCGTCGTGCAGAAGGGAGAGGGAGGAAGCATACCCGTCAGCAGCCACCGATGCACGCCAGTGCAATGTCTTATCCGCGGGTAAGAGACGCTAGCCCGAGGGTGCACTGTACTGATGACCGCTGAACTACAGCGCGTTCACAAGGCGTGCTTACGCTTCATTTGTAATGTTCCATGCTATGATCATATCTCACCTTCTTTCGAGAAGTTATCATGGCTTAGGTTACATGAGAGGAGAAATCTGCACTCGCTTTCTCTCTTATATCGAATTATGCACACTTGGGCCAGTGCAGGATTATTCATATACAGTACATATGTCATATATGTAAAAGCTAAGCCTATATATTAATGACTGTATTAGTTGCAGATATAGAATATATAGGGGAAGATGTGGAGTATAAAAGAGTAATTGTAGCATATGAAGGAGAAGAAGGAGCAAACTGAGCACAAGGTAAAGAGATAAAGGAAAAAATCTAAAGAGCAGAAGATTGAGAGACCAAAGAATAGAAGAGTGATATACAGAGTGAACCATAAGTAATATCGTTAATTTCAGGGGATTATTCTTTGATGTATTTAAAACAAAAAGGTTTAATGCAATTTTGCTCGTTTTTCCTTTCTTTTCGAGATAAAAAAAAAATCTATATGAAACATTTCATAGCGTGTTTTAAGAAAGGAATTACTTTAATTCCAAATATGCTCAGTCAATTTAAGAGAGCAGTGTATTATGATAATAAATTATTGAAAGAATTTTAATTTTGTCCTTTTAAATGTGCAGAAATTTGATTCGAACAAATGTAACATTGTAAAATTCCTTTTCAGAACAATAAGTTACATTTTTGTTCGGATCACTTTTCTGCATATTTAAAGGACAAAACTAAAATTTGTTCTAGTATTTATCATCATAATATACTACTCTCTTAAACTAAGTATATTGGAAATTAAATCAATGGCTTTCCCAAGACACGCTATAAAATATTTCACATATAATAATTTCATCTCGAAAAGGAAGCAAAAGCGAGCAAAATTGTATTAAACTTTTTTTTAATTTTTAAAAGAATAGACCCTTTAAAAATTAACGGTCTTACTAATAAAAACTCTATATACAGACGTTTAAATGTCTTATACTTATACAATGAGTAGCTCGTTTATAAGTCGTGTGTAAATTCCTTACTAATTATCACTACATACGTCGTGTATAACAGTACAACTGTTACATAGCTACGTCATAGTTTCGTCATTACTTCATTACAAAAGGTAATAGAATATCTGAGGTTCTCTATTGCATCCGGTAGAGCGCTCTAGTGTGGCGTGTCAAGTATCGATAGTACAACTGGCTCTGATCGATTACCGCACTATATTTTGGTCAAAGAGTACAACTTACAGCCATATTATTCTAATTATTCTGTGCTTTTTGGTTTGTTCTTCTCTGGTTACAAAGCAACCATCATCACAAAATGACAGTCGATATGAACTACTGTTAGAGGGGCGGCCATTTTTTCTCTATATACAACGCTTAAACAAGGTGTTTCGTGTATATAAGTACTGCAAACCAATTCCCATGTATTGTACAGTTACAAACTGTTTATACATCCATCGCTTATGCATGGTTTATTAGTAACTTTATGCTCGACCATGCTGAAATGTAGTAATTATAAACCCTTTAATGCACCTCATTAAAGTACACTTATTCATTATAATTCAGTTGTTCAGCCAATGAGAAATCACCATTGTACTGATTGTACCATCATAAAACCGCAAGTATCGATTATTCTCGGATATGCAATCGAAAGACAATTAGCGAAAAGTCACGGAGGCTGGAAATCCAATACTGTCGCAGAAGGTTATGTTCTGTTACTATAATAATTAGCGTTAATTGTAAATAATATTCAAATAAATTCAATTTGTCATCTCGTTTTTCAATTCTAAATCAATTTCCAGGTTATATCAATATTAATATTCATGTTATTCTCTAGATTATATCAAGGTCAATGACATTCGTCCCTCGGGAAAAATCAATACTTTCGCGTCTGGGCACATCTCACAATTTACGTGCTATGCACAAGGTCACTTCCGCTCTTCAGTCACATAAGAATAAAATGAATACTTCTGAATAATTTCAAGTTAGAAATATGGTCGAGCATAAGAAGTCGTATGAAACTTGACTATAATGGTAATTAAGATACTCGTATGAAAATTATAAAACTCGCTTGCGCTCGTTTCATAAACATACTCGCGACTTAATTACTACCATTATAGGCTCGTTGCATAATGTACTATTTTCTGTCTCAACTCTGCATAAGTCTCGTATAAAAACTATACACGGTTTATTAGTAAGATCGTAATGATATTACTTGCGGTTCACTTTGTATATTATGTTGGGGAAAGATGATGTGGCAGATAGATGATGATGATGATTATGATGATGATGAAGAGAAGTTTGAAGGACATAAAGAAGGGTAGAAAATAGTATAGAGCTGAAGGAAGATACAGAGAAATATAAGAAAGAGGATTACGAGAATGGAGAAAGATGAAGTAGGAAGTAAGATTAAAACGGAGATGATGACGACGAACAAGACGAGAGGAAGGATAAGAAGGAAAAAAGTAAATATAAAAAGGAGGAGGAGGATAGTGATGGTGATGTCGAATAGAGTGGCTACAACCACAGTGACAGTACATGACCGCAACAGTCGATAAAATTTTGCAGAATAAACTGAAGAGGCAAAAGAGAAGAGAACGCCACGTATTTTATGCGGTTAATGTAGCAGCGAACCGCGAGCCAATCGATATGCGCGTAACATAAAAATGTGGAGAGGCCGCCCGCCCGTATCGTAGTGGACCGGCGTGGAGCGGGGCGTCCCCCGCCCGTAAGAATACGAATTGCGGCGGAGTGCGAATAAAACACACCTGCACAGCGTGCTGAGGAAACGCAACCCTGACGACACCATGGCAGTGCTGTGCTGCAGAGCGGCTATGTTTCATCTCAGTGAATAGGCTACTGTTTTCCATTAAAGACACAGTGTTCGATCCCATTCGAGTTCTGTAACACTTAACGATGGTAGGACCAACTACAGAAATTGGTACCAGTACTGCAATAAAACTCAACAATGTCATTCACAGGGGTATAGTCGTGCCAGGGCGCACTAGGGTGCTGTCACGGTACTTTTTTCTGAAATCTGGAAGAGCCCTGATTCTTTATTTCGTTAAATAATTTTCTTACTTGCGTCTTGATCAGACCAGACCCAACCATCTGAGGTCAACAAAGAGAAACAACGTATTCATGAGCCTACTATTCCGTATTTTCGAGAAAAATATCAGATGGAAGGCACCTGGGAAGTACATGGCTTAATGATCGGAGCGAGGGGCACCATCCCACGATCAACTGTAAACACTATCAAAACATTTGGAATCCATGACATCATTCCAAAAATAATTACTTCTAGCATTAAAGGGTCTGTGGGGATTCTGAAAAGTCATTTATACGGAATATCATAATCCCCCTCCCTTTTCTATCCGTTAGTGTGTGATTGTTACAATGTATATACAAATTTATTATTTCTTAAATTTAAGCTGCTAGTTCGCATTTCAACTTGACTCATCTATTTTACTGTAATCGTTATTATTCTTGTATATGTGTTATTCTATGTTTTTGGCAACCCAGGATGCCAGAGCAGACTATTTCTTGGAAATTTACGAATTTGTAATATGTAAAATAGTAGCGGCATTAATATTAAGTAGACTAATAATAATAATAATAATAATAATAATAATAATAATACAGTATTGACCTATGCACTACAGCCTACAAACAATACCCCATGCTCATATTCAAGCCTTTACCTGAGCCCTTCAGCGTGCATACATTTAACTTTCTCAAACAACTGTCCTTAGTCCACCGTAATTCTGGAAATTTTTGCCGATCAGTTTGTTTTCTTTGGTGTATTGAAGTTTCTGTGAGTGTGATTATGATTGTAATAAGTGTTAAACGTAAAGCTCTTTTTCTGATGAAATTTCATTCAGTGTAAATGTATACGTACTTAAATCATAATGAAAATGTATTCATTGCAAGGGTTCACGTACCAGGTAAACTAAACAGGGTGGAAGTGAAATAGCCTTATTGTAAGAAACCAAATTATTTTGCTAATTTGTAATTTGTAAACTTGTAAATTTTCATGTCACTTAATTTTTAAAATGTAAATGAAATAGAAGCTCGCCTAAGAGTAACCTATAGCTGCAAGTCCGAAAAAAAAGACAGGAAGAAAAATATAAGTACTTTTTTTCAAACTATAAATTATATTAATCGGTTGTTACTGCCTACAATACGTGACATTTTTATTTCTCTTTATACGACGTAGAAAAATAATGTTGTAATATTTCAAAATTCCATGCCAAGATTTTCGCAGAAATAAACCTCCTTGTTTTCATGCCAGTACCGAAAAAGTGATATTAAAGTTCAATCTCTCTATCATCTTGTGTACAATGCAACCAAGCGTTCAGCCGTGTTAGCGAAATGCTAAACTAAACGTCTTGCGTCGTTCTTGAAAATCGCAGAGCGCATGTAACATTAGACCTGCCAACTTACGAGAGATGAAATGCGCGAGAATGGGATTTAGTACGCGATATCTGTTTTTATAATAATAATAATAATAATAATAATAATAATAATAATAATAATAATAATAATAATAATATATTATTATATAATATATATAATAATAAACTATATAATATATTATATAATATATATAATAATAAATTATATAATATATTATATAATATATATAATAATAAATTATTATTATTATTATTATTATTATTATTATTATTATTATTATTATTATTATTATTATTATTATTATTATGAAGACAGAAATGAAAATAAAATATCAAATCCATAGTGTCCCTACAATCCCAACTATGATCACAATAACAATCATGATCAGCGTAAACGTTTCACGTAGGTAATTGACGCGCTCAGAATGATAACGGCAGATCCCGACCGACCTCGAATTTTGAGACAGATGTACGACTGTGTACTCCTGCTATTTAATTTTCATACGGTGAAGTATGAAAATAATTGGAATATGTGAAAATTCTCATATTCCACATGGAAAATTAGTCCTTAGTAGGAAAGAAATCTTTCTCTATAAATAAATGGCATACCTCAACTGTGTGGGCTTTTGTTTGCGCCGACAGTAAGTTCATGGTATTGCAGTCAATGATATGATGGCGTCCACTAACACTTTTACTGAACGTTCATATTGTTCCTCTTTGGATTTACTCAGTAAAAAATGAAAAGTTTTTCATTCAGTCATATACAGATTATTCGTACCAGGACATATAATTAAAGAAAACTCATCATTATCTCATTTTTTAAAATTTCCATTATACTCTGTTTAAGGGGGGGGGGTGATTGGTGAAATTTCTGTTTTCTACATTTTTCAAGTTACGTCCTTGATTTTTATACACATAATCACAGAGTGATAGATGATGATATGGTGAAGTTTCATTCGTGTGAGTGAATTAGTTTCTGAGTTATTAACAAAAATATTCTGAAAAGTTTGCATATTTTAAAATGAAATGTGTCGCTCAATTTTTGAATGAAATGTTTGATTTTTTTTTTTTTTTTTTTTTTTTTTTTTTTGCAAGACCAGTGGCATATTTAGAAAAACATCATGCATCAGTTTTCCTATGTCTTTACTACAAAAGGAGGAAAAAATTATAACCACTGCATACCTAAAAATATAAATTTTCCATTTTTGTTTCAAAAAGTATCCATTTACTCATAAAACCCATATGCTATTTTATTAATTACAATGTATAGAATATGCAGTATAAAATTTCATGTCCCTAGCATCAAAACTGTAAGAGCCTTTACACTTCGAACCAGACGAAATATGCTGAAAAAGAGTGTGAGAAAACGGCTTGTAAAATTTGTATGGAATTGCAGCCATTTATATATTGAGTAATGTTTGTGCTATCGAGCGTCACAGAATATTGAAACTTGCTCAACACATAAATAAGAGAATGCTGATTCCTGTTTTACAAGAAAACGAAAGTGCGATTTTTGACTGAAAAATGACCAAAATTTCACCCGTCCCCTCCCATAACTAAACATCAGAAAAAGATAAACTACTGACGACAAAGGATCAAGAATTTGCAGGTAAACTTTAAGCACCATATTTAACAAATCCTAACAAAATGAAGTCTTAATGTTAAAAATTCCCAGAGCTTTAAAATACAAACCTAAAATGTCATTTTTCTCAAAATGAACTTCGGTTTGGATCTGTCATTATTCTAAGCACCTCTGTTAGATATGCGGATTTGATTAGTATCTTGTCACCTTTTAACATATGTCAGTGTATAGATTTTGTATATTTTGTAATTCTTACAAAGAGCATAAGGAAAATAACCAATATATATCAATAATACTGTATCTTACCTCTGATTGAGGTTCTTGCTGATATGTAGGCGTATCAGGCAGTACACAGTACATCTTACTTAACGGGAGGCCGAGGTGAACATTTCAAAATCCACAAAATTTATTCGATTTGTTTGAAATTGATCATGGTTACTAAGTATGTTATTAGTAATGGACATACCAAGTTTCAACTTTCTAAGTACAATAGTTCTGAAAAATATTAATAATTTTATAAAACTTTATATCGTTTGATATAAAATGCTCCATGCACCATATTGTAAGAAATTTTCAATATTTCTTTTTATATATATGTTCAGAGAAGGTATATAAATAATGATAAGTATTAGTTTATTATGGGAATAATATAGTAATACAGTTATCGTGGTTTTAATTTCATACTTTTAAGGGCACAAAATCAAAAACTAACATCGGAATATCAAAATAAAGATAATAAAAATGGAAAAAACCAAATTTTCATTTTTTCTTCAGTTTTGTACGAAAATTTCACCTCTGCCTCCCCTTAACGATATGCATCAGAGGGAGAACATTGTTTTTATAATAATAATAATAATAATAATAATAATAATAATAATAATTATAATAATAATTATAATAATAATTATTATAATAATAATTATAATTATTATTATTATTATTATTATTTATTTATTTAATCTGGCAGAGCTAAGGCCAGTAAGCCTTCTCTTCCGCCCAGCCAGACTCTAATCCTAATTGAATACAATTGCTTACATAGATATTACATTAATATCTAGACCATAAAACAACATGAAAGTAAATAATGAAAGTTGGATAAGTAATGTTAGTTTGACAATAATAAACATTGGTAAGAAATAGTTATAATAATAATAATAATAGTAATGAGATAATTTAGATATTTATCTGTGATATATATAACCATTAAACATTAAAAAACCTGAGACAGCTATTATCGTTAACAAGAATTGTTAGAAAAATATTTCGTTAGCCTATTCTTAAATTGGTTTGATGTCTGACAGTCCCTGACATTAGTCGGTAGGGAATTCCATTTTATACCGGTACATCTGAAGTTGATTAGTGTAATATGTAGCTAATCGGCGATGTATGTAATGGAGGGGGAAAGGAACTGGCCATCCACCCCACTATCTCCTGGCTTAATTGCCTCAAGTCATGCCTTAAACTATTGGTACCACTTGTGAGTTTCAGACCTGTCTTCGGGCAGTTAAGTAAACAACAACAATAACGAAACTGTATCAACGTCAGTTATGGAATTTCAAATGTTTTTTGTGCTACAAACTCGTAAAATCAAAATCTCGTTAAATCACGCTTTAAATATGATATTATAAGTGACTGTGTGTGTTATGAAGGTTGCGTTGCTCGCACATCTGAATTCTCGCCGAGTTGAAGGAGCGCAGCAGCTTTAAATGCCGGAGAGCCACAAGACAATATCGAATAGGCGGGGCTGATGTTTGTGGCACCGATGCTAGATTTAGCTATATTCAGATTATTGATGTTCCTCCCATACAAGAAGAGCCTCTTCGCTGGAAGCGGTGTGACATCTTCTCTTTTCATTACGTGGCCACTCGCTCAAGAATCTCGGGGAACTGCAGCACTCTGCAATTATCGTCTTTCTGTTACGTAAGATTGATCGTCCCCGACATCATTCGGCCTTATTCAAGCCACAACAATCCATAAGACGACAGGAAGTCAGGAAACTGAGCTTACTTCGTATTTTCGAAATCTGCTGTTCGGTAGACCTAATATTTTATTTATTTAAATATTTATTCCTTCATTTATTTATATATTTATTTATTTACTTATTTATTTATTTATTTGTTTATTTGTTAATTTGTTTATTTATTTATTTACTTTTTCATTTATTTACTTATTTATTTGTTTATTTGTTTATTTATTTATTTGTATACTTATTTACTTATTTATTTATTTATTTATTTATTTATTTATTTATTTATTTATTTATTTATTTACGTACTTATTTATTTACTTATTTACTTATTTGTTTATTTGCTTAACTTGTTTACTTGTTTACTTGTTTATTTATTTTTTTATTTACTTATTTATTTATTTAAATATTTATTTATTTATTTATTTATTTATTTATTTATTTATTTATTTATTTATTTATTTATTTATTTATTTATTTATTTATTTATTTATTTATTTATTTATTTACCTGTTTACTTATTCATTTATCTGTCTGGTAGAGTTAAGACCTTCTATTCCACTCAACCAGAACTACAACAATCAATAGGCCTATATGTAAAATATAATACACTAATATTTGTGGAAATTGCAACACCAAGAAAGATACATGTGACTGAATTGAAATTGATACCTCAGATACATGACAATATACAAATGATTAGAATTACAGAACTGTACCTGATTTGTAACCGTGAGATTTCAGTATGGTGTAAAGCCTCCATGCGCTGCAATCAGAGCCTTTAAGCGTCGTGGCATGGAATCAAAGAGGGCCTGGATATGTTTCTGGGGAATCTTCCTCCACGCAGTTTGTATGCGAGACCACAAAGCGTCAAGAGTGAGTGCCGGAGGACCAAGATAAACAAGTTGCCGACCAATCGTATCCCAGACATGGATGGGCGACATGTCTGGCGAACGTGCAGGCCAGGGAAGCAGTGATACCCGTCGTTCTTCGAAGAAGACTTGCACAATCCTCGCCACATGTGCCCGGGCATTGTCATGTTGAAACATGGCATGTGGAGTTGCCTGAAGGAGGGGCAGTACCTCGGGCTCTAAAATCTCCCTAATGCTGTTCAGATTGCCTGAATACGTAGGAGACGAGATCGCATATTATTTTATCCAATGGCGCCCCAAACCATCACATTAGGCCTTTGTCCGCTATGCCGCTCAACAATGCAGGCTCTCAGATTGCGGTCACCACAGTAGCGTCTAACACGTATGCGACCATCATTATAGGACAAGTTGAAGCGTGACTCGTTCGAAAACACTACATTTTGCCACTCAGCACGCCAGTGACGGCGTTCACGTGCCCATTGCAGTCTGAGACGTTGGTGGTTTTTGGACAATGGAAGCCGACGCAACGGCATGCCAGCCACTAGTCCAGCCCTCAAAAGACGGCGACGAACCGTTGACGCAGACATGTTCACGCCCGTTGCAGTATTCCAACGTCGATTCAACACTGTGAATGAAGTTATACTGTCCGTCACGGACATGTGGAAGATGGCGGTCATCCCGTGCTGTGGTCATATTATGTGGTCCAGTACCCGCTCGTCTTTGTGTACGACCCTCTTCTATTCACTGGTTCCATACACGCATCGTTGTCGTGTACTGCTCTGTACGAGCCGAAATGTCACGGTATGACAAACCAGCTTCCCGAAGACCAACCATTCTGCCCGTTTCGAACTCACTCACGTGCTGATATTGCGCCCTTCCACGTCGACGAGGCATACCTGCACTAGCTTTCACGTTTCCACTTCGTTTGAAAGCTCTGCACTGACTGAGCAAGGTAAATATATACCGTGTATAGGTTTTATACGAAACTTATGCACAGGTGGGACAGAAAACTTTACTAATAAACCATGCATAATTAAGCAATGGATGTATAAACAGCCTCTAACTATACATGGAAATTCCTTTGCAATAGTTATAATACACGAAACCCCTTATTTAAGCGTTGTATAGGCTTATAGAGAAAAATGGCGGCCCCTCTAACAGCTGTTCGCATTGATTGTTATTTTTTAGGATGTTTGCCTTGTAACCACAGAAGAACAAACCAAAGAGCAGAGAATAATTAGAATTATATTGCTGTAGCTATACTCTTTAACCAAAATGCAGCGTGGTAATCGATCAGGCCCAGTTATACTATCGATACTTAGTGCGGCACATTAGCGCGCACTATCGGATGCAATAGAGAATCTCAGATATTTTATTACCTTTCGTAATGAAGTAATGAGAAACTATGACGTAGCTGTGTAACAGTTATACTGTTATACACGACGTATGTAGTGATTATTAGCAACGAATTTACACACGACTTATAAACGAGCTATTCATTGTGTAAGTATAAGACAGTTAAACGTCTATAGTAAGAGTCCTCGGCCTCACTTCACTTCATTCCCGTTTGGTCTGATTACCTGCTTGAGTTTTTTCGAGATTTTCCCCAACCATAAGGCAATTGCCAGGTAATCTGTTGGCGAATCCTCGGCCTCACTTCATCTCCCCATCTCGTCAAAAAATTGTAAAAAAAATTGAAATTGTAAAAAATTGGTAAAAATTGTATTGTCATCTTGTAAAATTTTGACTTGTTCCACATCTTTAAGCTTCATTGCTAATGTAAGATCTATAGAATACAATAAATGAAATGAAAAAATGAAAAAAGTAGGACCGTAAATCGTTAAAACGAATGTTTGTGTTTTTGTGAGAAGGTTAACAAAAGAAATCTAATGAGGTGCATTCTTTCAAGTATGACTATGTACTAATGATTTTCAATGTTGTTAAATATTTTATAAAAATAAAGGTCTGATAAAAAATCTTTCAGACAAAGCTCTTTGTTTAACTTACACATGTAAGGTCAATTAAACAATGTTCATGGGTTAGATAATAAACATAAATATATATATATATATATAAAACACAGTTGTATGAACACTTTACAAATGATGATAATTAAGAATGGTAAAATTCAGACATGTTTCGGAGGGTGCCACGATACATCGCGGTCGAACACCTGAACCAGCGTCGTGGTAATGTCACTGAAGATGGAGGGGCACCCTCCGAAACATGTCTGAATTTTACCAATCTTAATTATCAATTATAACATAACTGTGTTATATATTGTATGTTTATTATATAAAGCTCTTTGTTTTGTACATAAAATCAGAAAATAATGAAAGAAGTTTGGTTTTTATCATTTAAAGAAACAAGTTGACCTTGATAATCTCCACTAAATCAAAAACAACACTAATGCCTTTCTTTTCCCCTTTCAAACAAAGAAACGTTTATTCAACATTGTATTCTCGCAAACTCGTTTTCGAGATAAGCAGCTAGAAAGTTAAAAAAAAAAAACACTCTGCATTAACAGTTCACTCATTCAGAATAAAATTCTCGGTTGTAAGTGAAAACCCAGTCAATATAATCCTCTCAAAAACGTTTTAAATCACTAGTAACAGTTAGGTCTATAATAAAATATGTTGCAAGTGCTACTGAGCAACATCCATAAGTGCGGGAAAGTTTGTCATTCGCGTACTATTTTTTGGACATGGCTAACATAAAGGATTACGCAAGCGACCTTCAACTGATTGACCGCATGGAATCTTACACTGGCGGATAGAAGCAGCTTGCGGGTCATGAGTTGACTACCCCTTCAATAAGTGATTGTGTTGATGCAATTATTAATAATCCTATTGTGCACTAATCCTAAGTCCTATGATGTAATGTTGTAACTGAATATATAACAAACAGGGGCTTAAGCTTTATTCTACTGCATGGAATGATGGGTATAAACAAACGACAATCTCGCTGAAATTAATACAGACTCCATTGTTCCTATTGATGGTAACAATATCACAATTCCCATTGATATATTATGGAAAATCAGTAACACCGATTGTGCATAAAACAGCGATCAAATATATTCTATACAATAAACATTTTTACCCCGCAGCGAATCATCAATTATTCAGTTCTTGCATAAATTTCATGAAGGACAATAGAACATAGCAGGCAATGGCCGTCAGAAAATTTAACTTCCATTGAAATTTTATAAAGTTTTACTAAACTGAATTTTCATTTTGTTACGAACTGCCGTTTATGACGTTTATTTTACATTATGATATTATGAGGGTCGTAAATTTTGTCATATCTTCTTCAGATCATAATATAAAATTAGTGGCTTTTTCTGAAACACAAAGAGCACGAGCTCAAACGATAAATGATCATTGTCACCTTTACCATCATCATCTTCATAATCATCAACATCATCATATCTTAATGGATGAGGTTATTCAATCAGTTCCGACTGGATGTCATTTCTTCCTACGCTAAACTAGTTTACTCTATGCTCTTAGTTTATTCTGCATAATTTGCTCTAGATGGATATCCTTGTTTGCACTTCCTAACGAGACGATTTTTCCAGTTTTGTTGCTGTGTCGTCTATCAAATACATACTATCAAACGAACAATTCTTATACAGAGGGAACCGTAAGTAATATAAATTGAAGGGGATTATTCTTTGAGATATTCCAAATAAAAAACTTTAATACAATTTTGCCTGTTTTTGCTTCCTTTCTGAGATTTTATATTCAACATTTCATAACATATTTTGGAAAAGTCATTAATTTAATTTACGATATGCTGAGTTAGTTTAAGAGTGCAGTGCATTATGATAATAAATATTTGAAAGAATTTTAGTTTTGTCCATTAAGGGAAGAGGATGGTATTTTTTGGTGAAAAATGAGTAAATTTTCAAAAAAAAAAAATTCTTTAAAATACCCTGTGATATGTGTGGAATGCATAGCATAACATTTTGTGGGTATTTGTGCCCTTATCGGATGTTGAGTCGCCATTTTTAAACTTCCTGCATTATGGAGTTTTAAATCACTCGCCCACTTTTATTGTTGTTTCCGGTAAATTAAATTTTCAAACAAAAAAAAAATCTTTTCTTTAAAATACCCTTTGATATGTGTGGAATTCATTGCATAACATTTTGTGGTATTTGTGCCCTTATCGGATGTTGAGACGTCATTTTTAAACTTCCTGCGCTATGGATTTTTAAATCACACGCCCGCTTTTATCGGTTTCCAGTAACTTAATTTTTTTTGCTACATTTCTAGACAAAAATGGATATAATTTCTGAACTATTAAAGATACATGCATGAAATTTAGAACACACATTCTTTAGACTATTAGGAAACTTTTCTCTGTAACAGAATTTTGTTAATTGATTTCATTTTAAAAATACGTCCGTTTGTTTGCAAGAAAGAAAATCAGAAAATTGTTATTAAATTTTAATTGTTTATTTTACAAACGTAGGGGCTAATATCAAAATTCTGTTACAGACAGTTTGTAGAACATGCTTTTGCAAATACATTGCAAAAAACTGTTTGAATCCATCTTTAAAAACGGTTAAGATATATCAGTTTTAGTACAATCCTGCATTGGGTATATTTTTTTCAAATTTGGGCCCCCAAATAATTTTTTTTTTTTCAAAATATTTTATTTGGTTTAGTTGCCACAGCTATGAGCTCTCTACATACAAAAAAATTAATATTTTACACCAAATAGGAAAAAAGTTTTAAAAAATACCATCCTCTCCAAATGAGCAGAAATTTTATCCGAACAAATGTAACTTTTCGTTGTGAAAAATAATTTTACAATGTTACATTTATTCGCATCAAATTTCTGCATATTTAAAGGACAAAACTAAAATTCTTTCAATCGTTTACTATTATAATACACTGCTTTCTTAAATTTACTGAGCATATTGGGAATTAAATCAATGGCTTTGCCAGAACACGTCACGAAATGTTTAATATAGAATAATTTTTATATCGGAAAGGAAGGAAAAACTAGCAAAATCATATTAAACCTTTTGGTGTGAAATATATCTCAAAGAATAACCCCCTGAAATTAATGATATTACTTACGGTTCATCATATATATTTTTAATTTTAACTTGGAAATGATGGAATTTTGATGAAATGGTGTGAACCAAGCATTTTGGGGTGCGAGAAAGCGAGGTAGCTACATCTCGACTTTGGGAAACTTATTTAGAGGGTTAAATAACCAGATATATTTCTACGAACTGATAATCTACTACTAATAAAATAGATCTAAAGGACACATTTATAAGTGGAACAAAAAAGTTACTATTTAGGAAGTATTAATACATGAATGAATCTATGTTTAAACTCTCGGCCGTGCCCCCTGATCCCCGAATTTGAATTACCTATGGAACTCGACTACGAAGAAAAAAGCAGTGACAGTTACCCCAGCAACATGCAGGACTTCAGCAAAATTGTTACAGAGCATAGTGTTCTCTGATTCGTCTTAATCTTGATGATTTCGACCTTACAATCTTTGGAAATAGCATACCAAACTTTATATAGTTTATGACCTCAGCCCCTTTTACTAAGCGATAGTTGTTTTCCAAATAGGCCTACATACTGTAAAATTAATCGCAACAAATCTCTGTACATTTAAAGAACAAAACTAAAATTCTTCCAATCATTATTTTATTACCATGATACAATGCTGTCTTAAATTGACTGAGCATATTCGGGAATTAAATCAATGGCTTTCCAAAAAAAATTATGTGAATTGTTTCACATAAAACAAATTTTATCTCGCAAATGTGGCTATCAGGTATAGCTCCCTGTGAAGTTGACTTCAATAGCTAATTTCAAGGGAAATATTGTTCCGGGGTCAGGTATCGACCTCGGCACCTTTGGCTGAGCGCACCAACGCTCTACTGACTGAGCTACCCAAGAACTGTAACCGACACCGGCTCAATTTTTCCCTTTACATCCACATATCTCAAGTGAGCTTACAAGACGCCAGAACCCAACACTGAGTGCACACAGACTATGTGTGAATTGAATTGTGATTTTCTGTTAACGAACAGTGACATAGCCTATATTATGCAATTCTGGCTTTCAGGTATAGCTCCCTTGTGAAGCTGACTTGAATAATTTCAAATTTTATCCCTAAAAAGAAGCAAAAACGAGCAGAATTGTATTAAACTTTTTTGTTTTAATTATCACAAAGAATAACCGCCTAAAGTTAATGACACTACTTACAGTTCACTCTATATACAGGGTGATTCATGAAGATTTACCGTCACTTACGGAGATTATTCCGAAGACATTCTGAGCAAAAAATGTCATATAAACATTTGTCCTAATCTCAATATTTTCATAGTTACACTAATTTGAAGTTGTTTGTAAAATGCCTTTTTTCTTAAGTTTTAAGAGTAAAAAAATATTACAACTAGAGAATGAACTATTCAGAAGTATCATTTCTTTAATTGGTTAGTGTTCTGAAGCTAAAAATGTGTTGTCAGTTGCTATGTACAAATTTTGTTTTTCAATTTCTAACTAAAAGTGACATCATTCTTACCACAAAAATTGTTACAAATCATACAACTTTAGGAAGTTGATTCTTTACAGTTTAATTATGCATTCTAATGTACAGTCTTAAAGAATTTACAAGAGTGGAATGATTTGTATCAATTGTTGTGATAAATGGGTAAGAAAATGTAATTTTGCAGTTAAAAATAAAAAAAAATCTATACGAAGCAACTATGGAATTCACAACACATTTTTAACTTCAGAATACTAGCTAATTAAATAAATGATACTCCTGAATAGTTCATTCTTTATGTGTAATATTCTTTGCCCTTGAAACTCAAGAATAATGGTATTTTACACACAACTTCAAATTAGTGTAACTCTGAAAATATTGAGATTAGGACAAATGTTTGTATGACATTATTTGCTCAGGATGTCTTCTGAAATAAGCTCCGTAAGGAACGGTAAATACTCGTGTATCACACTGTAATATACAGAATGACCCATTTATCTTCACCCAAAATAACTGTCAAGCTTATTATGCTGTCTGATCTTTTAGTTTTATATTTATGTGGATATAGATTAAATATATTTCGGTTTTTTATATACGAAATATAATAAGATATTGTTATAAATTTAATCGACATTAAATAATTTAAATTCAGAATACAGCAGCTCTGAGGGATAATCAAGAACGTTATTAAGACACATTTTTATTATTATTTTCTGTAGCAGTGTCATAGTCACGAGAGAGGTACTAAAAACATAATGTCATCCTATAATAGCGTATTGGAATAGGCTATAGCTTGTACTAATGCGAGGTAAATCAGTCGTAAAGTATGGACAGTCAAGTAATTTCGTAGGATATCAAAGTAGTGAATAATTTTTCTTAATCTAATCCTAATGCAAGGAAAAAGGACACGTTCATCTCAATGTAAGTGTTGGTCGAGATACTTACCTTGAGTAGGTTAATTTAGAAAAGAGGTAATATTTTAGTGGTAATTCTTTTCTTCGTATGAAAATATTTTTGAGGTTTAATTTGCGGGTCTATGCAATGTTCAATAATAAATCTTACTTACTTACTTGCTTTTAAGGAACCCGGATGTTCATTCCCGCCCTCACATAAGCCCGCCATTGGTCCCTATCCTATGATTAATCCATTCTCTATCATCATATCCCACCACCCTCAAATCCATTTTAATATTATCTTCTCATCTACCTCTCGGCCTCCCTAAAGGTCTTTTTCCCTCCTGCCTCCCAACTAACACTCTATATGCATTTCTGGATTCGCCCATACGTGCTACATGCCCTGCCCATCTCAAACGTTTGGATTTAATGTTCCTAATTATGTCAGGTGAAGAATACAATGCGTGCAGTTCTGTGTTGTGTAACTTTCTCCATTCTCCTGTAACTTCATCCCTCTTAGCCCCAAATATTTTCCTAAGCACCTTATTCTCAAACATCCTTAACCTATATTCCTCTCTCAAAGTGAGAGTCCAAGTTTCACAACCATAAAGAACAACCGGTAATATAATTATTTTATAAATTCTAACTTTCAGATTTTTTGACAGCAGATTGGATGATAAAAGCTTTTCAACCGAATAATAACAGGCATTTCCCATATTTATTCTGTGTTTAATTTCCTCCCGAATATCATTTATATCTGTTACTGTTATTCCCAGATATTTGAACTTCTCCACTTCTTCAAAAGATAAATTTCCAATTTTTATATTTCCATTTCGTACAATATTCTCGTCACGAGACATAATCATATACTTTGTCTTTTCGAGATTTACTTCCAAACCTATCTCTTTACTTCCTTCCAGTAAAATTTCCGTGTTTTCTCTAATCGTTTGTGGATTTTCTCCTAACATATTCACGTCATCCGCATAGACAAGCAGCTGATGTAATCTACAGCATGAATTACTTATAACATTCATTCGTTCTGATATTCTGTGATTTTATTTCCCGAAAGATTTCTTTCTTCTAAACAACATTAACACGGACACATTAGCACTTGATTAACAGCGAATAATGAAACCTAGCAATCAGTAAGATATTTCAGTTTGCTACATACTACGCCACGCGTTCGGGCGCTGGAGGAGTGGTTCCGCCTTAAGCAATAAAATTGCAGGTTGCTAACATCGAATGTTAGAAATGGAGGCTGGCTGCAAATCAATACCGCACTCGTCTTCCAACCCTTATGTTTATGAATGTGATAGTAAGTATCAGAGAAAGAAAGATGGAGATACGGCTCGACTCCACGCGGCGCAGAGGCAGAGACATTGACGTTCTCGTGACGTAATACAAGGAACCAGTTTCCTGCTGCCACCTGCCACCCAAAACCCACACCACAGGCAACAAGTAAACGACATACCGCGCTTCCATTCAGAGTACGAAGTTATATAATTAAACTGTTGAAGTTGTTTTAAAATCAACTGAAGAATAAATCTGAAATAATCACTCAAAGAAATGAGTCTCTATTTAAAATATAATATTGTTCTGAAAAAATCATTAAGATTTTATTTATTTATTTATTTATTTGTTTGCTTATTAATTAATTAATTTATTTATTTATTTATAGAGTGGACACAGTGCATGAGGGTTGGCCACTAAAGGAAAACTAAGAGGTGGAATTTTTCTCCTCTCCACTCATTCTTCATCATATGATATTGCATAATTTCTGCACGGAAATATCATATGTATTTCGCTATATCACTATAATATGGTATGTGTTATATAATCATTTTGTGATTTAAGACGGCGCTCATTCCGTTGGATCCCGGCCACTTAATCACTCGTAATGAGTGCACCTCTGCACATAGTGTGTTGGACATTGTGCCACTGTCACACATCTGTGACACAGTGCATGAGGGTTGGCCACTAAAGGAAAACTAAGAGGTGGAACTTAAACTGAGAGAATTCAATCCGGCAACGGAACTGAAATCCGGTGTGGCTTAATGGATAAAGCATCAGTACGCAGAGCTGAAAACCCGGGTTCGAGGCCCGGTGCCGTAGAGAATTTTTCTCCGCTCCACCCATCCTTCATCATAGGCAATGAAAAGTTGTATCACCGACAAGCAGGAAGACATGGTTGCAAGCCATTGCTTGGGAGTTAGGGAATCATGGTTAGAATAGGAAGGACACCTGCAGAACCGGAATGGAAACTAAAAAGACGTAATAAATCTATCAACATACTGGAGCACAAATTGCCAATAAAAATAACGCGCCACCATATCAAAAGCAGAATAATTTGTTTGAAAAAAAAATAATTGTTGTGAAATGTACAGAACTCTCAATGAAAGAAGCTATTTTTATACAGATTTTACTGATAGAATAAAATGTAGGCCTATATCGTGATTCATTTGATACACATTACGTTCAGTTAGATGTTAAATCTATGTCACACTACTAAATGGGCCTTGTCTATCTTCTACAGATTCAAGTTGAGCATTGGCTACTAATGTAAAAGTCTATTCGTCCATATTCCCTTCACTCAATCGATACCGGTTGAACTCGACAGTGTCGGGGGTACAACTCCACCCCCAAATGTGTCTCCAGATTGACTAGAGACAGGGTCACAGAAAGAAAGAGGCGTCTAGTCAGTGACTTTCGTGCAGTACTGTTTCTCAAACTAGGGTTCCCTTATCCTCGAGAGTAAGTAGCAAAAATTATCGTATTTAAAATACTCATGTATAATATTGACAATGCCCAGATTTTGATGACGTTGTATCCTTTCGTTTCGCTAACTCGTTCCAGCTGTTGAGAATAAAGATCCACATTGACTGCACGCCCGTTTGGAACAAAGTCGCAGTGAATCACATCTTCAAAATTGCAATTAATTAATTAATTAATTTATTTATTTATATATTTATTTACTTACTTCCTTACTTACTTAGTTACTTAATTACTTATTTATTTATTTACTTATTTATTTACTTATTTATTTATTTACTTATTTATTTACTTATTTATTTATTTAATTATTTACTTATTTACTTACTTATTTAATTACTTATTTACTTACTTATTTACTTATTTATTTATTTACTTACTTATTTACTTATTTATTTATTTACTTACTTATTTACTTACTTACTTATTTACTTATTTACTTACTTATTTACTTATTTATTTATTTACTTATTTACTTAGTTACTTAGTTACTTTTTGCTTAGTTACTTATTTACTTATTTATTTATTTACTTATTTATTTATTTACTTATTTACTTATTTACTTAGTTACTTAGTTACTTAGTTACGTATTTACTTATTTATTTATTTACTTATTTACTTAGTTACTTAGTTACTTATTTACTTATTTATTTATTTGCTTATTTACTTATTTACTTATTTATTTACTTATTTAATTAGTTACTTAGTTGCTTAGTTACTTATTTACTTATTTACTTAGTTACTTAGTTACTTATTTACTTATTTACTTATTTACTTATTTACATATTTACTTATTTACTTATTTACTTATTTATTTATTTACTTATTTACTTATTTACTTAGTTACTTATTTACTTATTTATTTATTTACTTAGTTATTTAGTTACTTATTTACTTAGTTACTTATTTACTTATTTACTTACTTATTTAGTTATTTACTTATTTACTTATTTACATATTTATTTATTTACTTATTTACTTAGTTACTTAGTTACTTAGTTACTTAGTTACTTATTTACTTAGTTACTTAGTTACTTATTTACTTTTTTACTTAGTTACTTAGTTACTTATTTACTTATTTACTTATTTATTTATTTACTTATTTACTTATTTACTTAGTTACTTATTTACTTAGTTACTTAGTTACTTATTTATTTATTTACTTATTTACTTATTTACTTAGTTATTTATTTATTTACTTATTTACTTAGTTACTTATTTACTTAGTTACTTATTTACTTAGTTACTTACTCACTTACTCACTCATTTATGTATTTATTTATTCATTTATTTTGTATTTATTTATTTATTTATCTATTGATTGATTGATTGATTGATTGATTGATTTATTTATTTATTTATGTATTTATTTATTTATTTATTTATTTATTTATTTATTTATTTATTTATTTATTTATTTATTTCATCACTACTGCAGAACATGTGTTCCAATTACAGTAGGATATCTGATTATAACTATAACTAACATGCAACTAGAGGTTAACATATCATGAATATATATATATAAAACTTATATATATATATATATAACTTTACATATATTTTTTTCCTTTGTAACATAAGATACACATTTTAATATTTAAGCATGATAAAGTACGAATCAGCTCTAATAATTCTTAACAGTACTTAAATCATTGACATCAAGTAATGCTTTACATAACTTTTTCTTGTACGTATATTGTACGATAACGAAAAATCTAAATCCTGTTTATTTGATAGATGATTGCAAGTTCGAAACATTAATAAAAGTGGAGACATTTTATGAGATAGTGTTTTTGATGTCTGTAAATAAAAGAGAGATCCCTGTCTCAAATTTGATTTACCACTATTGAAACTAATTAGCTGTAGAAGATCAGGGTTGTCTATTAAACCATGTATGGTTTTGAAGAAATACATTGGCTGTGCAGTTATCTTACGATTACTGAGAGATGGTACATTAAATTCAACCAGCATGGATTCATAAGACTGGAATATGTTGTAACATGAATGTTTTTTCATATACAGCAGTTTTAGAATTTTGTTCTGTACTCTCTCTACAATGACCGAGTGCGAGTGATAGTGAGGGTTCTAAACTATAGATGCGTACTCTAATTTACTCCGTATTAAACTATTTATTATATATTTTTAAGACAGTTTCAACATTCCTGAAATCTTTTGAGTTTCTGTAGATGAAACCTACCAGTTTGAAGGCTCTATTCGAAATTATACACAAGAAAATTCTTCTGATAAATCTATCAACCATGGGATTAGCGATTAGCTGACTACATATATCCACTCTGCGTTGAGCTTGTTCAGGTGTCAATTCCATTCATGAGGTACAGATCTACAAATTTTGTATGCTTTTTCAAGCGTCTTGATATGGCGATGTATGGTATCTTTTGAAGCACCAAGTTCATCCGACAACCTATGAGTACTTTTTTTGTGGATTTTCTTAAAAAACTATGCCTGTATTCTCAATATTCCACACCTTAGGTCTTCCAGGACGTCGTAAATCTTTAATGTTTACTTTTCCATTATTGAAGCGTTAGAACCATCGTTGTGCTACACGCTCACTAACGACACCTTCACCCTCGACTTCACATATTCTTCGACCCGTACAGTAGCTTTATAATCTTGGTTCCAATATTTATTTGGAAGAACTCTAATCTGAAACTTGATCACCTCAAAAAATATATATGGTTTATTTCACGACGCTCGCAACTGCAGAGGTTATATCAGTGTCACCGGTGTGGCAGAATTTTTGTCCCGCAGGAGTTCTTTTACATGCCAGTAAATCCACTGGGATCGAACCCGCAACCTCGAGTACAGAAGACCAGCGCTATACTAACTTTGTTACCGAGGTCGAATATATATATATATATATATATATATATATATATATATATATAATTTCATTGGGTATTTTTACGACGCTGTATCAACATCTGAGGTTATTTAGCGTCTGAATGAAATGAAGGTGATAATGCCGGTGAAATGAATCCAGGGTCCAGCATCGAAAGTTGCCCGGCATTTGCTCGTATTGGGTTGAGGGAAAACTCCGGAAAAAACCTCAACCAGGTAACTTGCCCCGACCGGGATTCGAACCCGGGCCACCTGGTTTCTCGGACAAACTCGCTGACCGTTATTCCACAGGTGTGGACTATATATATCACCTCAACTTCATATTCTTTGCAGTAAGGCTTTACGACTGGAATATACTCACAATACGCTATAATCACAATAGAGTCCTATAAATTGCATTGTACAACTAAAAAAAATCATTAAAATCTTATAAAAACGCCGAACTTAAAGAACTGGCATTATTTATGAGAGAATATTAAAATAATAATAATTTGATAATGAATATTTTTTGTGCGAGATCGTGCGTATTTGCTTGGTTTCCGCACAAAACCAATTCCACATTCATTATTCCCAACCTAACACACATAACAATTTCCCTCTTCTTACCGCTTAAGTGACACATATTGATTTTACTGCTTCAGGCTTTTAACATGTTATTTTTAGAGACGTTCAATATAGTAATAATTATAAAATGGAAACTTACCACTGCAATTTCACCCATTGTTTTTAAATATTTGCAAAAATTAAGTAAACTCTACAACTCCACTAAACTTACTGCATTCGTGTTGCAAGTAACGTTAAGGAAGCCGTAAAAAAAATCAACAAGATTCCAGACTCATCATAGACTGGGGGAAAAAAAAGACAGACGTATATCACGGCCTGCTGGAGTATAGTAAACACAGAAAACATTTTAAAGCAACAATGTTGAAGATAGAGTTTGTTGTTTTGCAAATTTGCCGTCATTGAACAGAAACCAAGATGGAGATTTCATTGCAACTAATTAGAAATTCCTTTTTCAGGTATGTAATAAACGATCTTCGCACAAAATAATGTACGATACACGAGCGGTATGTTTTCTTTCAATTCTCGGAAATTAAAAAAGCTCAACTACGTTTCGCTTTTTCAAACTTTTCCTCGAACATGAAAACTTCAACAAACCGCTCTTGTAACGCATATTACTTTTTTATATATAGACTATATTAAATTAATTTTTATTTCCCTTAGAATTTTTTTTTTTTAGGATAAAACAACTTTTATTTTTACATGAATATTGAAATGAAAAATGATAGTGAAATGATGAAGTGAAACGGAAGAATGCCACCAGGAATTTTGGCTCTGTCTTTCACAAATAGCTACAACTCGACTTTCGCCGGGATTCGCGTTTATGAAACTAAAAAGGAATTTGTAAAAATTCTGTACTTGAAAAAGTCGTTAAATGAAGAATCAACAAACTAGAGTTCAAGACATGATAATGTGATATTGATGTTCTGGACTCCACTGGTGCAACTGTGTAATAGAGATTGTCTATTGTCCAGGCGCAGGAATGTTGTAAGTTCAATGGAGGGCACATAAATCACGAGGAAAGATTAGGACAATTTGAGCAGGATGGAACGAGGTCTGCAGCCCCTTTACACCTGCAGAATGCGAAACAGAAAACGCAGGAGAGTCCATCCCCAACCCCCGGAACCAGCAACAAAGGTGGGGTCATTAGGAACAATACCAGAGGGCTTGAATTTGCAGATAGCAGATATAATAGCGAAGTTGGGCTTCCATGCAGAAGCGACGGCGGCAATATTTGCACGGGTAACCTCTGTCCGGCAAGATAAGACGCAAACAAAGCACAAGCGGGGTGCAAATATGGAAATGTATCTCTGAGCGCATTACAGGCCTATCTCCGCAAGATGGTCGCTATGGAAACATGGCCACACTGCAGTTATGGACTTACAGCGCAAACTTCTGTTCTCCTTTGTTCCCCAAATTGCAGACGAACTCTGTGGGCATCTAATTTTTTTCATTAACTGTATAAGCATAATCAAACACAATTGAACCTGAAGTTTAATAATAATACTTACTTACTTACAAATGGCTTTTAAGGAACCCGAAGGTTCATTGCCGCCCTCACATAGGCCCGCCAGCGGTCCCTATCCTGTGCAAGATTAATCCAGTCTCTATCATCATACCCCACCTCCCTCAAATCCATTTTAATATTATCCTCCCATCTACGTCTCGGCCTCCCTAAAGGTCTTTTTCCCTCCGGTCTCCCAACTAACACTCTATATGCATTTCTGGATTCGCCCATACGTGCTACATGCCCTGCCCATCTCAAACGTCTGGATTTTAAGTTCCTAATTATGTCAGGTGAAGAATATAATGCGTGCAGTTCTGTGTTGTGTAACTTTCTCCATTCTTCTGTAACTTCATCCCGCTTAGCCCCAAATATTTTCCTAAGCACCTTATTCTCAAACACCCTGAACTTATGTTCCTCTCTCAGAGTGAGAGTCTAAGTTTCACAACCATACAGTACAGAAGAACCGGTAATATAACTGTTTTATAAATTCTAACTTTCAGATTTTTGGACAGCAGACTGGATGATAACAGCTTCTCAACCGAATAATAACACGCATTTCCCATATTTATTCTGCGTTTAATTTCCTCCCGAGTGTCATTTATATTTGTTACTGTTGCTCCAAGATATTTGAATTTTTCCACCTCTTCGAAGGATAAATCTCCAATTTTTATATTTCCATTTCGTACAATATTCTCGTCACGAGACATAATCATATACTTTGTCTTTTCGGGATTTACTTCCAAACCGATCGCTTAGTTGCTTCAAGTAAAATTTCCGTGTTTTCCCTAATCGTTTGTGTATTTTCTCCTAACATATCCAAGTCATCCGCATAGACAAGAAGCTGATGTAACCCGTTCAATTCCAAACCCTGCCTGTTATCCTGAACTTTCCTAATGGCATATTCTAGAGCGAAGTTAAAAAGTAAAGGTGATAGTGCATCTCCCTGCTTTAGCCCGCAGTGAATTGGAAAAGGATCAGATAGAAACTGACCTATACGGACTCTGCTGCATGTTTCACTGAGACACATTTTAATTAGTCGAACTAGTTTCTTGGGAATACCAAATTCAATAAGAATATCACATAATACTTCCCTCTTAACCGAGTCATGTGCCTTTTTGAAATCTATGAATAACTGATGTACTGTACCCTTATACTCCCATTTTTTCTCCATTATCTGTCGAATACAAAAAATCTGATCAATAGTCGATCTATTACGCCGAAAACCGCACTGATGATCCCCAATAATTTCATCTACGTACGGAGTTAATCTTCTCAAAAGAATATTGGACAAAATTTTGTACGACGTCAACAAAAGTGATATTCCTCGAAAGTTACCACAGTTGGTTTTGTCCCCCTTTTTAAAAATAGGTACAATTATGGACTCCTTCCATTGTTCTGGTACAATTTCCTTTTCCCAAATAGCAAGTACAAGTTTATAAATTTCGCTATATAATGCACTTCCACTCTCTTGTATTAATCTGCTGGAATTTGATCGATACCTGGAGACTTGTACTTTTTCAGATTTTCTATCGCAATTTCGACTTCAGAAAGTGTGGGTTCGGGTATAAATGTCTCAGCAGTTTGTATTTCAATTTCGTCCCGATCATTTCTATTTGGCCTATGTACATTTAGTAGTTGCGCAAAATAGTTTTTCCATCTGTTTAGGATTGATGGAGAGTCTGCAAGCAAGTCACCATTCTCATCCTTAATCACGTTTACCCTTGGCTGATATCCGTTCTTAAATTCCTTTATACCCTTATATAAATCTCGAATGTTTTTATTCTTACTATTTGTTTCTGCCTCATTCAGTTTTTCCTTCAAGTAATCTCTCTTTTTATTCCTAAGTGTACGACTTGCTTACCGTCTTTCATTGAAATAATTATCTATCCTTATCCTCAATTGGATCCTGTAAGAATTTCAATTTTGCCTGTTTCCTTCTTTCTACTACCATGCAACAATCTTCATCAAACCACGGTTTCTTTTTCTTAGTTTCATAATAACCTATGCTCTGCTCAGCTGCAATTTTGATAATATCTCTGATATTTTCCCACACGCTATTAACATCTAATTCTTTCTCAACTTCGTCGGAACTTTCTAAAGAGGCAAACCTATTCGAAATTTCGACCTGATAATTTTGCTTAGCTGCCTCGTCCTTTAATTTCAAAATATTGAATTTAGTAATATTGACTTGTTGCTCTACTCGCTTGGCTACTGATAATCTTTCTCTTAATGCTCCAATCACCAAATAATGGTCAGAATTACAGTCTGCACCCCTGAAAGTTCGAATGTCTACTAAACTAGTATGTCTCCGTTTATCTATCAAGATGTGATCTATTTGGTTGTGTGTCAATCCATCTGGAGAAGTCCAAGTATATTTATGTATATCCTTAGTTTAATAATAATAATAATAATAATAATAATAATAATAATAATAATAATAATAATAATAATAATCAGAGGTCTGCATTGGACGTTTTCGCTCGAGCGCCAAGTAGTTCACAGCATAATCCGATAGGTAGCGCACATGCATGATGGGTAAAATTGTCACGAGCGATAAATCCTCGAACGATATAAGCCGAGCGTTAGATATTCGTTCTTGTTACAGTGATGAACTGTATAGAAACATCATAGATGTTTATCATTTCAAAACTTTGCTGTGTTTAACTAACCTCTCCATAGTACAACTACAAAACTTGCTTTAAAATGTAATATAAATGTTGTAGGTAAATATATATATATATATATATATATATATTTTTCCCCCCCACACAGGAGTGATTTTGTTTTTGCCACATCTGATAGATGTTATTGGATGTAAATGTAATTATTATAAACGGGGAACACAATCGTGATAATGCAAGAACTGTATCAAGTTTTCTAGTAGTAGTAGTAGTAATAATAATAATAATAATAATAATAATAATAATAATAATCTCTAAGTGTATCAATCTTTGCGTCTGTAACAGTTGTGCAGCATGATTATTTGTTTTATTATATTTTCTGTGACGTTATCTCTGTATTAATATTGTTATTAATCTACACTGCTATATCAATAATATTTTGTAAAACGTTTCTACATTGTCGCAGTATATAGGCGGAACACTATGTATGGACCTATCATATTATATATGTGGTAAATCAAATATTGAATAATTATTAATTAGCAATAATAACTGTATATCGAAGTTTTTCATACTATTTTATTTATAACTTCATGTTCCTGTTTTGGTACGTTCCATTGACTGTTCCATTAAACGTTTGTCATAAACGCAGAATATAAAGCCTTATTTTTACCGTGTGAGCAAAACATATGTGTATCTTATCTGTCGCCTTCCATACAAGATAAGACATGTCGGTGAGATGACCTTGTACTGTGCTTCTATTTATTACGAGCGTATCACGACCGATCGTATCTCACTCTAGGGTGCGACACTCGACCGAGTTCAAGCGAGCGATTTAACTCCAATGCAGCACTCTCATAGTAGTAGTAGTAATAATAATAATAATAATAATAATAATAATAATAATAATAATAATAATAACAATAATCATTTAATGACTATAAATGAGCTAGCTAGAGATATTTCTTTTTCACAGCAGATGAAAACGATACAATCTTGTTTCTTTAAGAGAATTCAGTACAATTATTGTTTCATATCCACATAGGCCTATATTTAACTCTTTCGATCGTGATCACAATACAAGAAGATACAATATTTAGTTTCCACTATTGAACTACTGTCAGACTGAAGCAGGTCTTACGCACAGTTCTAATTTCGGCCAATGGTTGTACACTGCTCCGTCGATTTAGTAGAATGCGTTTGAGTATGAAGAAAGCAGAGAACAGTACAACGTGGTCTGTTGTGACGAGAATCCAAATCCCCGCATACCGGTAACGCATCGTTTCACAAACACTTTCACGTCTGAGTATTTCTGACAAAGTAAATATTATCCAACACCTTGAAAAGGGCACAAATGTTAAGCATATTGCTGGAGAGAGTAAGGAAATATTTGCTTATTTTTATTTTTTCTTTATTTAATCCTTATTTATTGATTTTTTATGTAGCCTATTAAAATGTATGAATCTCTAAATATTTTAAACACTAGTTCCAACACTAATTGAGATGATGAATTTAAAAACGCAGCACATTAACACAGCAATAATAAATGAGTTATTCAAAGAATTAACCTTAGCCCTTAATTTACTTTATTTTTTATTACACTTGAGAATTTTTAAGATTTTAGCACGGCTAGTGAGACTTTTGTTGCTGTTTTCTGTTTTTTAGTTCGTTAATTCTCGAATCAATTAAGTGATAGTCAAACCTCCGACTGACTGAACTGAACAACTGAACGACTGAAATGAACAACTGACTGACTGAACCCAACGACAGAATGAACTGGACAACTGACTGACTAATCTGAATTGAACAACTAACTCATATGAACTGAACGACTGACTGACTGAACTATACGACTGACTGAACAATACGATTGACTGAACTGAACGACTGTCCGACTGGACTGAACGACTGACCGACTGGACTGAACGACTGACCTACTGGACTGAACGACTGACCTACTGGACTGAACGACTGATCGACAAAACTGAACGACTGACCGACTGGACTGAACGACTGACCGACTGGACTGAACGACTGACCGACTGGACTGAACGACTGACCGGCTGGACTGACCGACTGGACTGAACGACTGACCTACTGGACTGAACGACTGACCTACTGGACTGAACGACTGACTATTGGACTGAACGACTGACCGACTGGACTGAACGACTGAACTGAACGTCTGACCGACTGGACTGAACTACTGACCGACTGGACTGAACGACTGATCGACTGGACTGAACGAATGACCGACTGGACTGAACGACTGATCGACTGGACTGAACGACTGAACTGAACGTCTGACTGACTGGACTGAACGACTGACCGACTGGACTGAACGACTGACCGACTGGACTGAACGATTGACCGACTGGACTGAACGACTGACCGATTGGACTGAACGATTGACCGACTGGACTGAACGACTGAACTGAACGTCTGACCGACTGGACTGAACGACTGACCGACTGGACTGAACGACTGACCGACTGGACTGAACGACTGATCGACTAGACTGAACGACTGACCGACTGGACTGAACGACTGATCGACTGGACTGAACGACTGTCCGACTGGACTGAACGACTGTCCGACTGGACTGAACGACTGACCGACTGGACTGAACGACTGTCCGACTAGACTGAACGACTGACCGAGTGGACTGAACGACTGGCGGACTGACTGACTGAATTGGAACTGATAATTTATTGTCTGGACTGAGCAAATTTACTGCACTGATTGGCGATCGATTGAGTCGTTAGATTGAAATTAACCGACTAGACTGAATTACTGATTGGACTGAGTGAAATGAATTAATGAAGTCACTGACGGTTGACTGGCTGACTACACTAGACTGAACGAAACCGACCGATGGACAGACCTGTGACTGTACCGTATTCATTGTGCCTCTCAGTATCTGCGGAACATCGAACTCCAGTCTATTCAGAAGCTATTATGAGCAAGGAATGGAACAGTTGCAAGATCATGTGGTTTTCAATTCCCGCAAGCTGCCAGTTATTTAGGCCATCACGATCCAAAAATAAAATAACTCCAAGAAACAAAACAATTCCCAATGAAAGCAGAGGATACCCCGGCAATTTAAATCCAATTCGAAGAAGTACTGTGCCACGCCCGACGCTCGTCTATTGTTCCTCTGCCTGTGTCTCCTGGGCGACTACGTATGCAAGTTGACAGCCATGTGTGACGAGTACGTAGGTATTCGAATTCAAAGTAGGAAGCGGTACTTTTTTGTGAACGAAACATGTTTTAAAAATTGTTGTCCGGTTCTAACCCACTGCCCGAGGTGAAATTCCTCTTATAGTACCACCTCCTGACACTTCCCCAATTATTCAGGACCTTGGTGAAGATAAATCAGTCTGAGGAACGTCATATGTGAAGTGGTTACCAATCTCCGAGAGCAAAGAGGCTGCGTTGACCCTGGGACAAGGTAGGAATTGAAAGTGGCTTGTCTTCAACTTTTTGTACAACTGAAGTTTTAATTATTTGTTGTGTGTTTTATATTTTCTCTACGTTCCAAATGACATTTCGATTAAATACTTATTTTATGTCAGATCGACTATTGATAAAAATTGTTTGTAATCGACAGATATTGGAGAAAAATGGGAGTACAGTACATAAGTTATTCACAGATTTCAAAAAGGCATATGATTCGGTTAAGAGAGACGTTTTATATAATATTCTTATTGAATTTGTTATTTCCAACAAAATACTTCGATTAATTTTTAAAATATATCTCAATGAAACTTACAGCAGAGTCCACATAGGCTAATTTCTGTCTCACGCTTTTCCAATTCACTGCGGGCTAAAGCAATGAGATGCACTATCACCTTTACTTTTTAACTTTTATGTATACTGTATATGCTATTAGGAAAGTACAGGAAAACAGAGAGAGTTTGGAATTCAACGGATTACATCAGTTACTTGTCTATGCAGATGGCATGAATATGTTAGGAGAAAGTCCACAAACTATTAGGGAAAACACAGGAATTTTACTTGAAGCAAGTAAAGAGATAGGTTTGGAAGTAATTCGCGAAAAAACAAATTATAAGATTATGACTCGTCGACAGAAATAGAAATATAAAAATTGGAAATTTATCCTTTGAAGAGGTGGAAAAATTCAAATATCTCGAAGCAAAGGTAACAAATATAAGTCACACTCGACAGGAAATTAAACGCAGAATAAATATGATAAATGCCTGTTATTATTCGGTTGAGAAGCTTTTGGTCATCCAGTCTGTTCTCAAAAAATCTGAAAGTTAGAATTTATAAAACAGTTATATTACCGGTTGCTGTGTATGGTTGTGAAACTTGGACTCTTTGAGAAAGGAACAGAGGTTAAGGCTTAAGGCTGTTTGAGAATAATGTGCCTAGGAAAATATTTGAAACTATAAGGGATGAAGTTACAGGAGAATGAAAAAAGTTGCACGACGGAGAACTGCAAGCTTTGTATTCTTCAATTGATATAATTAGGGACATTAAATCCAGACGTTTGAGATGGGCAGGGTATGTAGAACGTATGGGCGAATCCAGAAACGCATATATAGTGTTAGTTGGGAGGCCGGAGGAAAAAAGACCTTTGGGTAGGCCGAGACGTAGATGGGAGGATAATATTAAAATGAATTTGAGGGAAGTGAGATATGATGGTAGGGACTCAGTATAGGGACCAATGGCGGGATTATGTGAGGGCGGCAATGAACCTCCGTGTAAGTATTTATTTTATGTACTTATCAATTTAATGGCATTTTCATAATTATTGATTACTCTTCCATAACACATAAATGTTGCTCTTGAACACTGTCGACCAAAATGTGCAGTATTAACTCTGATAGGAAATTGCTGAGGGTTTGATCTAAGAGAAAGGAATAGCAGGAGCTTAAAATTTTGTGACTTAAGAAATAAAACACACGATTAACAAAGAACGAATTGGCTAGTCTCCTAATTTGAGACAACGCATTATGCCTGTGATTTTTCTGTGGTTTTCCCAAGGCGCCAAGACAAATCTCGGTATGAGCCCTAGAGGACCTACATTCCACTCCCTACTAAAGTTTCTTCACTTTTCCAAACTAAAATCTTCGAAATAGGAGCCTTGATTTTCGAATATTGTCTTCGATACATAGGCGAGTTTACTCCAGTTCCACTCTCACATTGAAGGGGTTTGGTAGCTGTCATTGTGCAGGTTGTTGTCCTTCTCTCTCCTCCCTCCCCCATGTTGTAGTTAAGGTTACGTCCATTTTCGGCTTTCTCCTTCAAAATTCTCTAGAGTTCCTTCAATGGAACGGCGAAACTCGGAGTGAGACAAGTGGTCAACAGGCTTGGAGCTCACATTATTCCGTTTTTCTAAGTCCCAAACTCCCTTGCAAAAATTCGCGTTTTTGCGTATCTTTTTAATATATGTTCTCCTCCCATTTCCCCACTCATTCATTATTAATATTCATAAAAATTTTAAAATATTCTTCCGTATAGGAAAATAAAAATATTTAGAAATGCTGATCGTAACATGAAATACTACTTTTCAGTTTATTTATGAATTAACTAAAATTTACATTAGAATATAATATATAATTCAGTACAAACGTGCAAAAATTAATCTGCAAATAGGAGATGCTCCACTGAACATTTTGAGATAGGGATCTTGTGGTCTGAGAAGTCAAATTAAAGAGATATGAGCTTAAACATCACTATCACTATTCCTTACTGTTTTCCATATCATCTAATATATTTATTATTTACAATTACTTACATTTATTACATGCAATTATCATTTACATTTATTTACATTTTTCTTTAAATTTGAATTTTCATATCAGTTACAAATCTGAGTTAACAGCTTACCGTTTTATACCTCAAAACAGGTGCTCAAAAAGACGGCCACCAAATTTACTATTTGCATTTATTATTATTAACATTTATTATTTACGTACATAGTGCATTTAAAACAAGCACAGTATATTATTATCTCTCGTGACCAGAACATAAATCGAAATGGAAGTACCTATAAAAATTGTAAATTTATCTTTTGAAAAGGTAGAAAAATTAAAATACATTGGAGCAACAGTAACAAATATAAATGACACTCGAGAGGAAATTAAACACAGAATAAATGTGGGAAATGTCTGCTGTTATTCGGTTGAGAAGGTTTTATCTTCCAGTGTGGTATCGAAAAAGCTGAAAGTTAGAATTTATAAAATAGCTACATTACCGGCTATTCTCTATGGTTGTGAAACCTGAACTCTCACTTTGAGAGAGGAACAGAGGTTAAGGGTGTTCGAGAATAAGGTGCTTAGGAAAATATTTGGGGCTAAGAGGAATGAAGTTACAGGAGAATGGAGAAAGTTACACAACGCAGAACTGAAGGCATTGTATTTTTCACCTGACATAATTAGGAATATTAAATCCAGACGTTTCAGATGGGCAGAGCGTGTAGCACGTATGGAGGAATCCAGAAATGCATATAGAATGTTAGTTGGAAGACCTGAGGGAAAAAGACATTTGAGGAGGCCGAGGCGTTAATTGGAGAATAATATGTTTTAAAATAGATTTGAGGGAGGTGGGATATGATGGTCAAGACTGGGTTGATTTTTCTCAGGATAGGGACCGATGGCGGACTTATGTGAAGGCGGCAGTGAACCTTCGGGTTCCTTAAAAGCCATTTGTAAGTAAGTATTATTTATTATTTATATTATTATTATTATTATTATTATTATTATTATTATTATCATTTACATCATTATATTTACATTTACTATTTTCATTTAATATTTACATTTTATTATTTACATGTAGGCAATCCTTTATATTATGTTTGTTGACCTATCGTCCACAATATGGTTCTGTCTATCGTATTACGTTGTCGTATTACAAAACATGATATTATGGGTCAATGACAGACTCTCTCACACCATTCGAAGAATTAATCAACAGATAAAAAAGTCAGTCTTTAGAGAGTAAGTTTCCCTACAGCCGTTTACAGAAAGGAAATACAATTTCATGGAAAGAAATGCTTTTCTTTTGATGAATTGCGAATGTGTTTCGTAATTCGGTGCAATGAATTATGAAGAAAATTATTTTATGCACTGTGTATTTTTTCTTTTCTTCTCTCATACAGAAAATGATTATTTTACTCGCATATTGTTGAAGCATGTTTAGCATAATGTAAGTTGAAACACGTAATTATTGTCTGTAATAAAAATACATTGTATATATCATATCTGTAAACGTGAACACTTATTTTGTGTTCTACTCTGACTGAATGTTTACATGTTGAGGCAAGGAGTAATTGCGCGCTCCATCTCCCATTCCCCTCGATCTACACAGTACAGTCGTCCGTGTGTTGGTAACTTCATGCGTTTCGGTACCCTGGACCGAAGCCTGCTCATTTATGTGTAATTCATACCAAATAGCTCTACTCGTACCTACATTATCGTTCCGTCTTCAAGAGAACTGATCCGACCATCTCATCCGTGACCTGCCGACATTTCTTCTACCTACAAGTTTATACTTATATATTATTTGTGGTATACGATCTTTATCCATTCTTTGTATATGATCTTGCCATCTTTGTCTGTATTCAATGATTGTTTCATTTAGAGCCTGAATTTCCAATTATTTTCTAATATCTTCATTTCTCTTTTTGTCTTTGAGTTTATAACATGCCACCTGACTCAAAAATTTCATCTCAGCAGCCTCTATTTTCTTCTGTTGTGAGATAGTCAAGACCCAACTTTCACACCCGTAAAGTTTTAACAGTGTTGCTCTATTACAATTTTTAAAAGTTCTTTTTATTGTACCACATAGTGTTTGGAATTTGTTTAATTTATTTTGCGCATCTCTATTGCCGGTATATGACACAATGTAATCAAGATAATTAAAATCACTTTGTTGTTGGATGGGCTTATTATTTATGCAAATTTTTGCTCTTAACAGATCTCTTCCTTTAAGAGCCATTATTTTCGTTTTTTTTTTTTTCATATGAGATTTGAAGATTATATTCACTTGTAATACTATTTAATTCATGTATGGCTCTTCGTAAATTATCTTCCGAATCTGCAATTAAGATCTGGTCGTCAGAAAACAACAGTGTATCAATGTTTCTCCCTTTTATTTTAAAATGTGTTTTAAGCATAGTCTGCCATCGTACAACTGCGCCATTAATATATATATATATATATATATATATATATATATATATATAAAATAGGGTAGGCGATAGTGGACACCCCTGTCGTTCTCCTAAATTAATCTCTACTAAATTATCCTCTCCTATGGATTTCTCCAATTTAAACTTCGTATTTGTATACATACTTTGTATTACTCTTATAAGATGTTGAGGAAAACCGTTTTTAATCATTATTTCCCATAGCAAATTTCTTTTAACTTTCGTATTTATAAATAAAATGTTTAATTATTTCTACATAAATGAGTATGAAGTAAACTATGTAAGAAAATAATGTGCGGTATTGAGTGCATTCATTATTTATTTCATTCCATTCATGTAATAGTATTATTAAATATCATGCGAGTTTTCTGTTTCGTGTAGATAAATTCATACGCGCTCTTGTAATATTACCAATGAAAATATTGAGCTTATAGATAAGAGCAATAGCGTATACGATAAGGGCAAAACTCTTTGGAGCAACCTGTCTGATGGGTGGAATACAACAAAGGATACAAACCTAACTGCGAAGGTGTTAACGCAAGCTGTTAGAGACAGAAACGAGTAGAAATATGCAAATTACGTATATGCTACTCATGCTTTTAAGGGCTGAAATATAATTATGCAATCCTCTAGGCCTTGCTTGCCGTGCTGACGTAAGCATTACGACACTGCAGCGCCCTCCCATTATTTGCGACTCAAACACACAATGGCGGTGGCAGCGAGATAAGAATCGTCCTCAACCTGAGGAGTCACGGCGTCCAAGCCAGACACTATCAGCCACCATATTTCATGAATAAAAAAGCATTATCTTCTACGCAAAAATATTACACATTTAAAATACTGTTTCAACAAACCTCCTCCGCGTTTTAGTTAGAAAAAGCGGATTTTGTAATGGATAGAAAAGAAAATGCAGGAACGCACTAAAAAGTGTTTAGTTTTTAAGACGAGAAAACAAGGTTTGTACACAAATTAGTTTTACAAAGTGTCTTCTATGTTACTGCGAGATCGTAAAGGAATTATTTCGCATAAAAGCATCTTTATGCAAAGTGTTAAAATTTTTAACCTTCTCGAAGTTAAAGTGTGAGAACTGGCCACGTAAAAATGTGCTTAGGAATTGCCTACAACATTCTATACAGTTCATAAAAACGCTCATAAAGTAATTTATCCTGCATTATTATAATCAAGATATAAGAGGCGATATTGATAAGTTCTTAGCCTACCATAGAAAAAGTTACTGTATCTCAAAACAAATGTTCATTTATTCAATATGGTGAACTTTTAACTCTATAGACTTACAAGCAAACAATTCTGATGTGGGCAGATAAAAAAAAAGTTTTTTTTTTTTTTCCCCTTTCATCATGTTAATAACGTCAAAAGAAGTGCTTATACAGGGACATCATTTTATTTTTACTTCAATTTTTATTGTACCTGAGTTTTGGAATGTACTTCACTCCCATCCCTTCTACTAATGAAGTTCTGTCCTCCACACAGAACCAAGGCCGCGTATAGAAACAGTACTGAGTGAGTATAGTACGTTCCAGAAATATGTTCGCATTTTCCAGTGATGAAAGAACTTTCAATATTGAATCATATTTTCGCACAGGTACTGTCGTCCGTTTGCCTACGTCGCATCCCGATTTCCCCCACCTGCTTCTGCTGACCCTCTGTAAAGGCTAGTGGCTGGGCTGTCTTAGCTCTTTTCTGAAAACATTAATTTCTGTTAGAAATTGGACGTCTACGTAATATTATACAAATGTTTAAAATAACTTAAATAAAAGGGCTTCGTTAAGTAATTAACTGTCACGTGATTCCCCCCTTTCTACGCTCCTACGACATAGCCACTTGGACGGACAGTAGATAGCATGTCTGAGTAATTTTATCTGTGCGGATCGGGCAGAAGTGAAGATTGAATTTACAGTAAGTAAGGTACTCTTTTATATAGTAGGTACAGAATTATTTCAACATGAGTTACTAATACGAAGGACGAAACTGGTAATTGGAATTAGATGCAATAGTCTATAGTGCGATGATATGCACAAAAGAACTGAAGCCTGTATCGAAATGAACGGCCACCATTTTAATTTTTTTTTTAATATCCATATTATGATTATTTTTCAATTTAACTTCATTCTCTGTATTGTACGCTAATGTGCTGTATAATATACACTGCATAATGAATACGTACGCATGGATACCTCAGTTCGTGAGTAAAAACACTTATTATTAATACTATACTGTATTTTGATTAAAGAAAAACCTAATGAAAATCATCAAACTCAAAATTGCGATATTTCCTAGTTTACGTAAACGTATGAACTACTTTTCTTCCCTCCTATACATAGTAAAGTGATTTGTTTGTATTTTACGCCAGTATCATCGAACTCCAGTCGTGGAAGAGGGTAGTAAACGGTATTTCTGGTTCTTAACCGTTAATTCAAAGGTATAGTCAGGTTAATATTAAAAATGTTAGTAAAAATAAAATGATGTCCCTGTACATATTTTGGCCACTCGACCACAATTACGGGGGCCGTAAAAATAAGTTCGCTAGAGGGCTTTAACAGCAAGAAAACATAATTCCATTAGAAAAATATATTGGAACAGACACAGCAATTGTTAAGCTACGGTATTTCTCAACATATTCCCCACCGGAACTGAGGCAGAGAGGTTCAGACGGCTGTCGAACGCTGGGTCCAATCCCAGACGGCTGACTTTTAAGACACAAGGATACAAAAACTGATCCCATGGTATGACAAATATCTCAGTTCCAGTGGGGGTATGTTGACAAATAACGCAAAAATTGCTGTATCTGTTTCAATTAATCTTTCCATGCAATTGTGCTTTTTTCTGTAAACGGCCCCAGGGAAAATCACTTTCTGGACGGCCTCGTAATTACGGTCGAGTGGCCAAAATTTGTATATGCACTTCTTTTGACATTATTAACGTGGTGGAAGAAAAATATTTCACTTTTTTATCTGCCCCCATCAGAATGTTTACTTGTTAACAAAAAAAGATCATAAATCAATTTTAAGCATTTTAGAAAGATCATTTTTGTTCTGCAAACCATTGTTCCAAAATATTTACTATTGCTTTATTCGGTAAAGAGTTTTTTTTTTTTTTAACGTGAAACGTTTTTCTGCGAACTTCCCGAGAAAAACTGTAACAAATATAGCAAAATTTCCCCTTATGGAATTGAATCAATGCCACCCGCAATGAACTCATTAGTTAAAGAACACAATTTGTTAATTAATGGACCAGCTTATGCTTCTACTACAACAATAATCAAATGGAATGTGCAACCAATATTTTATTGTGTTAGCGGATTTATACTCATTTTTTTATATATTAAGAGGTTGTGGGCATCGTAACACTTGCTGGAACTACAACATTGGTCAAATGGAATACACAATCTATACTTAAAATATAAAAACAAATGACGGTGGATCCGTAAAAATATTAAGATATGTGCATCGCAGAATTTCCTGAAAGAAACAATCCAGCCCTTCCGAATGTCATCTCTTTATATGAACAATTCCAACACTAACAATGACATATTCATTAATAAATGATTAATGTACTTTATGCTTCTATATTTCAGTGGTTTATGTATCTATATTTTACAAGGAAACTCGTGTTCAAAGCAGTTTCTGTAGGTCTGTGATATCGGTATAAGACGAACTTGGAGAAGATTCAGGTGAAACATTCTCTAACGTGTCAAAACTTAACGAAGCATTACACTTAATTTTAATTTAATAAAAAGTATTGTTCGTACATAAATGAGGGTGTTTAATAAATGTGAGGAGTATAATAGTACATTATGCAACGAGCCTATAATGATAGTAATTAAGAAGCGAGTATGGATGTTTATGAAACGAGAGTAAGCGAGTTTCATACGACTTTTTATGCTCGACCATATTTCTAACTTGAAATTATTCAGATGTATACATTTTATTTGTATCTGACAAGATCGGAAGTGACCTTGTTCTAGGTCGTGAATTGTGAGATGTGCGCAGACGCGAAAGTATTGATTTTTTCCGAGGAACAATAATGTCATTGACCTTGATGTAATCCTGTTAAACTTGATATAACCTTGATTATTGAATTCGACATTGAAAAACGAGATGACAAATTGAATTTATTTGAATATTATTTACAATTAACGCTAATTATTATAGCAACAGAACATAACCTTTTGCGACAGTATTGGATTTCCAGCCTCCGTGACTTTTCGCTAATTCTCTTTTGATTGCATATCCGAGAATAATCGATACTTGCGGTTTTATAACGGTACAAAGCTGACTTGTCATTGGCTGAACACCTGTAAGCTGAGTTGTCATTGGCTGAACACCTGTATTTTAATGAGTAGGTGTACTTTAATGACATGCATTAAAGGACTGCTACCAGGTGTATAATTACTACATTTCGGCATGGTCGAGCATAAAATTTAATATAGTATCTCTGAAGACGAAACAGACAGTTATGCCTACTTCCTGTAGTGAAGAAGAATAAAAAAAAGCATAATTTGTTATGCAAGTTTTATAATTTTATATGTTGAACCAAAATGAAATATTTAGGCAGAAATTGTTAATTAAATATTGACGTACTTAACTGTGGTATTAATTTCCAAACGAATTCAATTCTTTGTAACGACATATTATTATTATTATTATTATTATTATTATTATTATTATTATTATTATTATTATTATTATTATTATTAAACATAAACTGAATACTGATATAATTTACGAAAACTCCTAGGAGACAAAGAATTTGACTCCTGGTGTACGTTGTTCAGAAAGGAAAGGGAGTCATTCTATGCAAGGAATACACGTAGTAAGTGGCTATCTAGACCGAATGGGGTTACCAACAGCGAATGTAAGGACGATATTAAGATGAATATAAATGTATGTCCAGTATGTATCTACCAGGTAGGTCTCAGACATTGTCGACATTGTCAGAGTGAGAAAGAAACACTTGCTCACATTCTGGGAGCCTGCCATCATGGAGAACTACCGAGGAATAGTCGTAATCACAAGATTCGATCCCTCCTAGCATCGGCCCTACGAGGAAAAACTACCAAATAGAAGAGTAGATTCATGATTTGTCCACAAATGGGTCTACAAGGCGTGATGACATCATAGCTATCCCGACAAGATCAACAACTGGATTCATAATTGACCCAACTGTAAGGATGGAAACATACCAAAACCAACCTGCTGAGGTACATCAGGAATAATGCAATGTATACAAAACCATTATACCATACAAGGAAAAATATCATCTAATGTCGATCGAAGTTATTGAATTAATTATTGGGGCTAGGGGGACCATCACAAAAAGATTCGCGCATTTTTGCAAGCGGTTTGGTCTAGAACAAATTCTTGTTACTGAAGTATCTCTGTCTGCAGTGAAAGGATCTATAAAAATCCTAATCTCTACACTTGAATAGACTGATCTCTTTCCTATGGCGATCTGCTCACTCTAAAGTTGATCCTGCAACTAGTGCTGAATAGATGACTGCGGTCACATAATAACATGACAGATACTAGGAAGAATTCATGTTTCTACAGGTATTAATGATGACTTGTTTAATCGTTTTCAGTTATTTAATTGTATTATTTTCTTCTTTTTTCCCTTCTCAATTTTTTCTCTTTTCCATTATATTTGTTTATCTTTTATAACATAATTTTATGGTAAACTTTGTCTTTTAGGCAGCCTCCATTTGGAGGAAACTGAATAAAGCTTATTCAAAACAAAAAAATAAATAAATTATATATTATATATCATTTATTTCTGATACATTATTCCTGACCTAATACAGTTACAAATAGGGAAATGTTAGGCTAAATTTGTGTTTAAAAACAAAGTAATCTTAGGAGTAAATACCAGACCTACTGTTTTTGCATAGACTTAACCCCTTCAGTCCTGAATTTATATTTAAAAAAAAATAAAAAAACTGGTCATATAATAATTCAGAAGATCCAAAATTCCTAAATCAAGTCTTCACAGAAAATCAAAATTTGGGGACAATTTTGACCCCTGGGGCCCCAAAATTTAAAATTTCATTTTTAATTCAGGTATAGAAATGTTTCAAAAATAATGTTCTCCATTTCTATCACAATGAATTTTTCAAAATATTTAAAAGTATCGAAGACATTCCAAAAAAGAAAAAAAGAAACAATGTACACTGTAATGTACATCAGGCCTGAAAGGGTTAAGGAGCGACGTAGTCTCGAACACACTGTTATATGTAATTAATCATTGATCACACAATTTTTTAGCTATCCAACTGAAATATTTGTGTACAAGTATTTACAATGACTGACTCTATTGTGATACTTAATTACAATATCTTACCATGTCTGGAAACCTAACCTGATATAAAAAAAATATAAGGAACATTTTCTCATGCTCTATTAAAGATATCTTTCTCAAATTTTGTACACACTTGCTCTATATTATATGTAACAAATTCCTGTAGACAGAAGTTTTAGACTTCAATTTGTTTTTCTCAAAATAAATTTTCAAAAATTATTAATATTAAAAAAATCATTGCTTTGCCAAAGTAAAGTTCTTTAAATATTCATCTGAAAACAAATTTTCTGCAGGGAAATTTGCATTATGTAATAACAAAGGAGTGTGCAAAATTTAATTATTTTGTCTCAAATAGTTTCTGACAAAATATTTCTTGCAAATCTGGCTTTCAGGTAGTAGCTCCCTGTAAAGCAGGTTTGAATAATTTCAAGGAAAAATTGTTCCGGGACCGGGTATCGATCCCGGGACCCTTCGCTTAGCGCGCGAACGCTCTACCGACTGAGCTACTCCAGGAACTATACACAACACCGTCACAATTCTTCTTTAATCCACACAACTCAAATGAGCTGACAAGACGCCAGAACTCAACTATGAGTGCACACAAATGCTGTGTGACTTAAATTGTGGCTTTTTTTTTCTGTAAAGGAAGAATTGTGACGGTGTCGTGTATAGTTCCTGGGGTAGCTCAGTCGGTAGGACGTTCGCGCGCGAAGGGTCCCGGGATCGATACCCGGCCCCGGAACAATTTTTCCTTGAAATTATTCAAAATATTTCTTTTTATTGAAAATTGGGTACTGCGGATAAAAAGTCGTAAAGTTTGAATATTCATGCCACATAACTAATTATTTTTTTACCTCTTGTGACCTACAAGACGAAGAAGAAGACGAAGGAGAAAAAGAAGAAGAAAAACAACAACAGGCACTGTTTATAGCACAGGAAAGAAATGATAAATAAATTATTCTAAAATCTGAAGAAGAAGAAGAATCATTTTTACAATTATTTTCTAGTCCAAGTCCATCTCCAATCTTTTTTTCTAGAACTACTTTGTGGCTCTTCTTGATTGAAACCCATTTAGACTAACATTTGAGCCGTAAAATTTTGTGGAGGCATTCCCAGCACTGTGTAATATTTTTAAACTAGTTTTTAGAAAATCTGATTTTCGGTCAGTTTGGACCTACATCTACCTTTAATATAAAATATATTCGGAATTGAAATGAGTGAAAGTGTATCGGAAAAGGTAACAAGACATCGTTTCACAACAGAATGTCTTGCGAACAAGTCAATTAAAATTTCTTGGAACAATTGAACATAAATTTGAGTTTCCATGGCGACGACTGCGGAGTGTAAAAGACGATGCTGAGTTCCGAATTCCGACACTCACGCGGCGGCAAGGATCGATACGGAGCGATACGGCGGAGAATCCTCTAGATGCTGAACAAATACAGAGGGACGCGACGGCAACTCGGTGTCATAACACTTGTTTAAGGGGACAGTTCCATTCAGCCCCAGTTCTTAATTCCTTTATCTATTTGCATACTTCTATTCATCTATCCTTAACTTTGTCTATATTGCATTTATTAATATATTAAGTCTATCATTTATCAATTAGTTTGTTTATGATGTACCTACAACTTCTCCCAAACATTTAAGGACACCCCTTCAAAAAGATGTTTCACTTTTATACTTATATTTATGTTAAAACCCCTGATTTTATACAGAGACCAAATTATTGTAAAAAATTAAGTTTTTACTACAAACGCAATCTCTTTAAAATTATGGATTATATAACAACTTTTCTGTTATGAAAACTTATTGAATAATTAATAATAATAATAATAATAATAATAATAATAATAATAATAATTTATACTGGCAGAGTTAAGGCCATAGGGTCTTCTCTTATACTCTACCAGGTCACAAAATCTACAAGCAGTTAACATTTAACAAAACGTTAAAGAACAGAATACTAACATATTACAAAAAAAAAATAATAATAATAGTAATAGTAATAATAATAATAATAATAGCATAATAAAATCGACACTAAACAACATGAAAATAATACCATAATAGAAAAAAAAAAAAAGAAAGTAAAATACATTGGAATATAGTGAAAGCAACTCATTTAGTACAAATGGTTAATATGGAAAAACGTAAGAAAGAATATATTAAAATGGAATGTAATAAAATAGTAATAAAAAAGAAAATAAATACGAAAATTAAATAAAATTCACGATAAAAAGGCTATGATAATAAATTAATCGGCTGATAAAGAGAACAAAAAGGGGAATGGAACGAAAAAGAAATGTATAGCCTATATTTTTACAAAACTACGGCAGAGAAAAGGGCTTATAACTGAAAGGAATCTAATTCAAAAAGTGCAATTTTAATTTATTTTTGAAACTAGACAATGTCCGACAGTCTCTGACATGTTGTGGTAGAGAGTTCCAGAGATGAGCTCCAGAGACCGTGAAAGATGAAGAGTAGAAGGATGTTCTGTGTTTAGGAATGGAGAGTGTGATATGGTGTTGTGAGCGAGTATCTATTTCGTGATATGAGGACAAATGTTGAAAACGAGAAGCTAGGTAACTAGGGTTAGAGGTTTGAAGAATATTGAAGAGTAAAGTGAGAGAGTGAATAGTTCTTCGCTCTTTGAGACGGACCCAGGACATCACTTTTTGTAGGAAAAAAATTAATTACTCCATCAATGAATTACTTAGATCAATGAATTTTGGGATAGAGTTAAACATATCTGAAATGTTTCTTGTGCAATTGTCACTTTTTATTTTAAAAATTTGTTACAGCTTGTTCGTGTATTGCAATCCAAATTTTTTCTTTAATTTATTTAGGAAAAATTGCCAATTTATAAAATTCTCTTGAGTTTTGAAATTCGCGGCAAATTTATTTTTTTTTTATTTTGCTAAAACTTGCAACATAAAATATAGTATACACAGATAAAATTTTAGCTCACCTCTGAAGGAATAAAACTCGTGCTCAGGAGCGAATTCCTGATTTGAAATTAAGGAATATATAATATAATTTGTTTTATGTCTATTACACAATAAGAATTATATAAATTTAAATTTACAATTTTTCATTATTTATGAAGTCCATATATAACTTTTTAAATTTAATACTAGAACTATTAGAATTGACAAGATCAGGATATTTAAATATAAATTTGTTATATAGGCCTATTCTTGAGCCCAAATTACGAGTACTACTATGATCAAATATTGTAGCAATTTTGCGTTTTGGTTCAAACAATCTTAAAGAATTCATACCTTTTGTTTCATAACTATGAGAATACAATTCAAAGTTATTTCGATTATTTTTATGTACGAATTTTATTAATACAATATAATAAATTTGTCTTATTTCAAGAACCTTAAAGCTTAAAAACAATTTTTGAGACGGAAAATCAATAGGTTTATGAAGACATATTTTAATTATTTATAGTGTTATAGTGTTACTGAAGTGTCAACTTGTTTATGAATATAACTGTGTGCTTTAATATTTACATAACAATACTAATTTAATACCAAAAAATTACTGTCTTTATTTACTATTTTTTATTAAACTCTGTTTCTTTAGATCAAAAAGGGGACATGTCAACAGTTTTCAAAACTATTTTCCATATGCTACATTTTCTAAAAGAAATTAACTCCTTGTGGGATAAGTAGGTCTGGCCAAGTGCAAAGTAACAACACCAAAAACAGGGGGTTAAAGTAAGTACAATGCAGTCTGTGGAGTTTTTTGTGTTTTTCTCAAAATGACCTGTGCATGACAAGTCCCGTTTTTTGAGCTCAGTGCCTCAATTGTAAGAGCCTTTACACTTCGAACTCGATAAAATGTTTTGAAAAAAAGTATGATAAAACAGCTTGTAAAATTTGTATGTAATTGAAGTTAAAAGGTGCAGCCATTTATATACTGCGTAACTTTTACGCTTTCGAGCGCCGCAGAGAATTTAAAACTTACTCAACATATAAATAAGAGATTGCTGATTCAATTTTTACAATAAAACAAAAATGCGATTTTTGACTGAAGAATACCAAAATTTCACCCATCACCCCTTAACTCTCTTTTCATAATTTCTCTCATTTTACTTATTCCGTTCATTTGCTTACAATTTATTTATTTATTTTTTCTTACCCTCTTTGTATTACTTTCCAATCTTAGTTTTTACACTAAATATGAGCGAAAACTATAGAAATCTCTATGCGTACATCATCTTGAAAAGAAAACTGCCTAAAAAGTCTTAATCGCAGATGTAGTGTTATAATATATTCTGACATGAAAAATTCATGGAATCGAAATCAATTTAAATCGATGCAAGGTCCCTGCTTTGAAGTGGCCAGGTGTGGTGCTCATTGGAACTAAATTGTGCATTCCTTCAGTACATCCCCCACTTCCTGTGTACTGATGAGGGAGTATGATTGTTGTTTCCTGGAATCCAGATGCCCCATCCCAGCTCCAGACAATGAGATGAAGTCCGGCAGCATCAGTGGAAGGAGAAACATTCCAAATACACGCAACAAATACTGCAGTCCTCCGACGAGGTTCGACTCTAGATAACCAGGCGGACTAGTAACTCAAAATAAGGTAAGCTCAATAGTAACAACCAATCGGACATTTCAGACAACAGAGATTCGATGACGAAAAATACTTCCGAGATTATTCCGATATTCGGCTGTCTATTACTTTTTTAATAAAATCAGAGTCATCAGTCACAAAGTGAATCTACGTTTAAGTCCAAAAATCAGTTTATATTTTTACTACACTCAATTGTCCTTACTCTCAATCGAACAGTCAGTCGGTGAGTGAGTCAATTAACCAGTCAGGGAGTCAATCAGTCAGTCAGTCAGTCAGTCAATACGTCAGGCAGGCAGACCGTAAGGTAGCTAGCAAATCAAAGAATCAGTCACCAATCGGTCAGGGAGTCAGTCAGTAAGATAGCTAGCAAATCAAAGAATCAGTCACCAATCGGTCAGGGAGTCAGTCAGTCAATACGTCAGTTAGTAAGGTAGCTAGCAAATCAAAGAATCAGTCACCAATCCGTCAGGGAGTCAGTCAGTCAATACGTGAGTCAGTCAGTAAGATAGCTAGCAAATCAAAGAATCAGTCACCAATCGGTCAGGGAGTCAGTCAGTCAATACGTCAGTTAGTAAGGTAGCTAGCAAATCAAAGAATCAGTCACCAATCGGTCAGGGAGTCAGTCAGTCAATACGTCAGTCAGTCAGTCAGTAAGGTAGAGAGCAAATCAAAGAATCAGTCACCAATCGGTCAGGGAGTCAGTCAGTCAATACGTCAGTCAGTCAGTAAGGTAGCTAGCAAATCAAAGAATCAGTCACCAATCGGTCAGGGAGTCAGTCAGTCAATACGTCAGTCAGTCAGTAAGGTAGTTAGCAAATCAAAGAAGCAGTCACCAATCGGTCAGAGTCAGTCAGTCAATACGTCAGTAAGGCAGTTAGCAAATCAAAGACAGTCAGGAAGTTAGTTAGCAAATCAAAGAATCAGTTAGCAATCGGTCAGTGAGTCAGTCAGTCAATACGTTAGACAGTCATTTCGTAAGGTAATTAACAAATCAATGAATCAGTTAGCAATCGGTCTGTGAGTCAGTCAGTCAATACGTCAGGCAGTCAGTTCGTAAGGTAGTTAGCAAATCAAAGAATCAGTTAGCAACCGGTCAGTGAGTCAGTCAGTTAATACGTCAGGCAGTCGGTTCGTAAGATAGTTAGCAAATCAAAGAATCAGTTACCAATCGATCAGTGAACCAGTGAGTCAATACGTCAGGCAGTCAGTTCGTAAGGTAGTTAGTAAATCAAAGAATCAGTTAGCAACCAGTCAGTGAGTCAGTCAGTTAATACGTCAGGCAGTCGGTTCGTAAGGTAGTTAGCAAATCAAAGAATCAGTTACCAATCGATCAGTGAACCAATGAGTCAATACGTCAGGCAGTCAGTTCGTAAGGTAGTTAGCAAATCAAAGAACCAGTGAACAGTCGGTCACGGGGTCAGTCAGTCAATACATCAGCCAGACAGTCAGTAACGTAGTTAGCAAATCAAAGAATCAGTTACCAATCGGTCAGGGAGTCAGTCAGTTAATATGTCACGCAGTCAGTTCGTAAGGTAGTTAGCAAATCAAAGAATCAGTTAGCAATCGGTCAGAGAGTCAATCACTCAATACATCAGTCAGTTAGTAAGGCAGTAAGCAAATAAAAGACTCTGTCACCAATCGGTTATGGCAGAACTGCAGAACTGTAGCTCCTCAGAGCGACTGCCTTCCTACCCCTTCTACCCCACCCACCTTTTCTACCAGTGTGGTCATAGCGTCCTAGTTGCGCTTGCCTTTGTCAACATTCATTTTCGAGGCGGCAGGTACACAATACGCTATCAAGAATTATAAATGAACAGATAATAAAATCCTTAGGAACATATCTTTGGAAAGTAAATCAAAAACGAATGAGGGAAATAAATAAGTTTTAAGATATGTAAAATAAATTTTAAAGTGTACGTGTGCATATAATGTAATGCATATTTATATAAAGTGACATCAAAAACTTTTTCCTTGCATTTTTAACTATGTCCTGATTGTACCTATGCAGTGTAAAATATTACCAAGGCAACTAAAACTTACCATTAAGCAAAGCCTGCATGGTATAGTCAAAAAACAATGTACAATAAAAATATAAGGAAAAAGTTTTTGATGTCACTGTATATAAATTGTATGTCGATAATTGAGTGATAGCTATATGACCGGAGGTCAATGCTGTCATTCAACATTGTAACGCACTGCAGTCAAATAAATAAATAATACTCAATACGCGTACTGCAGTTTGAAGAGAACTGGAACACAGCAAAATCTAAACATCTGAAAAAATACTACTTCCAAAGGAAATGGGAATATGATTATTTTGTTGTTGAAGAAGACGAAAGAATTGCTTATTTACTGTGTCTCATCCAATTTATTTCTACACGTCATTTCAAAAAGCCCATATTAAGAATTATGGAATAGACGAACTTTCGGGTAAGTTCATTATTACGAACTGCATATTTAATATTTATTTATATACTGTTAAATTAAGGACATCACTCGTTGTGTTTATTTTGTACTGAAATGAATAGTGACATAGATATTAACTTTCATTTCACCAAAGCAGTAGGCCTATTATGCACACTTCACTCATTAAAAAGATTGTACCACTATCCAGCTAAATTAAAGCAGACGCTTGTACAGACTCTTATTATGCCTCATTTCGATTATTGTGACGCTTTATTCAGTGATCTCAGGGTCGATTTATCCCAGAAACTGCAACGTGTTCATAATGCGTGTGTTCGTTTAATTTGTAATGTCCGCTACTACGATCATTTCGCCTTCTTTCGATAAATTATTGTGGCTCAGGCTAAATGAGAGGAGAAAGTTACATTCCCTTTCTCTCTTATACCGAATTTTGCACATCTCTACTCCCTCTTACTTATCAGTCCGATTCCACAGTCTTTCTCGGTATCATAACTTAAATACTCGGTCACAATATGATAACACGCTAGAAATACCACTCCACACATAATCTCTTTATTCTTTATTTTTCACTGTTGCTAGTTCTCGTCACTGGAATTCTCTACCGCCTGAAGTCAAGGGCTGCCGAACTTTAATTTCCTTTAAATGTAAATTAGAAAAAGATATCTTATGATGAGTTGCCAGACCTAACGCGTTACAAATATTTAATGGAATGTGTTCCACTGTATTTATTTTTGTTTTATTTATTTTTATTTTTAATTTTTTTTGTTTTGTTTCTTATTTTTATTGTGTAATAATGTAAATCGTGTTCATTTATCACTTAACGCCAATATGTATCCTACTGTGTTGTTTTTTTATTATTAATCTATTTTTTGTTTACATTTTATTCAATTGTCGGTTTCTGGTTTAGCTAATTATGTAAATCCTACTTAATTGTAATCTAATACTAATATGTATACTAATGTGTTTATTTTTATATTTACTGTGTACATTTTTTCTTATTGAATTATCGGCTTCTGTTTTTATGTGATTCGTATTTGATTCTAACAACATTAATATGTATTCCACTATGTTTATTTTTATTTTATGAGGTAAATTTTTATGTAACTACCTCTTTTGATCTCATTATGTACCTAAATTGTATCAGTATGTAATTACTTAATTCCGATCCAGTTTTATGTTCAACTATGTAAGCAAGTTTTAATCCTGGTTGAGTGTAAGAGAAGGCCTTACGGCCTTAACTCTGCCAGGTTAAATAAATCCATTATTATTATTATTATTATTATTATTATTATTATTATTACTTACTTACTTACTTACTTACTTACTTACTTACTACTTACTTACTGGCTTTTAAGGAACCCGGAGGTTCATTGCCGCCCTCACATAAGCCCGCCATTGGTCCCTATCCTGAGCAAAATTAATCCATTCTCTATCATCATATCCCACCTCCCTCAAATCCATTTTAATATTATCTTCCCATCTACGTCTCGGCCTCCCTAAAGGTCTTTTTCCCTCCGACCTCCCAACTAACACTCTATATGCATTTCTGGATTCGCCCATACGTTCTACATGCTCTGCCCATCTCAAACGTTTGGATTTAATGTTCCTAATTATGTCAGGTGAAGAATACAATGCGTGCAGTTCTGTGTTGTAAAACTTTCTCCATTCTCCTGTAACTTCATCCCTCTTAGCCCCAAATATTTTCCTAAGAACCTTATTCTCAAACACCCTTAATCTCTGTTCCTCTCTCAAAGTGAGAGTCCAAGTTTCACAACCATGCAGAACAACCGGTAATATAACTGTTTTATAAATTCTAACTTTCAGATTTTTCGACAGCAGACTGGATGATAAAAGTTTCTCAACCGAATAATAACACGCATTTTCCTTATTTATTCTGTGTTTAATTTCCTCCCGAGTGTCATTTATATTTGTTACTGTTGCTCCCAGATATTTGAACTTCTCCATCTCCTCAAAAGATAAATTTCCAATTTTTATATTTCCATTTCGTACAATATTCTCGTCACGAGACATAATCGTATACTTTGTCTTTTCGGGATTTACTTCCAAACCTATCTCTTTACTTGCTTCCAGTAAAATTCCCGTGTTTTCCCCAATCGTTTGTGGATTTTCTCCTGACATATTCACGTCATCCGCATAGACAAGCAGCTGATGTAACCCGTTCAATTCCAAACCCTCTCTGCTATCCTGGACTTTCCTAATGGCATACTCTAGAGCAAAGTTAAAAAGTAGAGGTGATAGTGCATCTCCTTGCTTTAGCCCACAGTGAATTGGAAAAGCATCTGACAGAAACTGACCTATTTATTATTATTATTATTATTATTATTATTATTATTATTATTATTATTATTATTATTATTACTACAAATTTATTCTTGAAACTTACTTCACACAGACCTCAACGGTGGCTGAGTGGTCAGACTGAAGATGTCACGCAGGCGGTCCGCGTTCGAGTCCCGGTCAGATCTGGAATTTTTCATTAAAACAATCCTGACACTTGCGGTGTACAAGGTCGCAGTTGGGTTTTTTCTCGGAGTTCTCCCTTTTCCTCATATTAAGCATATACATCATTCCGTCAACATTTTTACATTCCATCATCATTTCATATCATTCCCCGAACGCCGGCTGGCGACGCACGGAGGAGTGGGGATGCCTACTCGAAACCTGGGTACGCAGCGAACCTTAGTATAGACCAGAGCTGGGCATCGGGAGCGGAACTAGTCTTTAAACGGGGACGCTTAATATTCATCAGTCGTTGAATCAACGCTGCGCGGTGTTCGGCGGGGAAGAGAGGGGATGAAGAGAAATCATATGGCTCCCCGTGAGAGAGTAGAATCCGCTCTTGCTGCCCAGCTCTGGTATAGACAGCCGATGTTGGTTTGGAAATGCGCGTAACTTGAGGGTAAGCGCATTAAATCTTAAAAGGTCACAGTACTGGGTCATAGTGGCCCTCCTCCCTGAAATTTCATTCCATACTTCAGCACAGAAGTTTTAGTTGGAGAGTAGTATCGTTTTGATGTTGATCTTTGCGTGAATTAATTTTTTGCCAATTAGCCATAATTTCGGCAACTTCCTCGAAGAAACTTTCTCAGAATTTTTAACACGTGAATTCAATATATAATTCTTGTTCACGTTACAAAAATACATGTCTTTAAAAAAAGGATAGAATTAAAAAATTTAAAATACTAATCGCGAAACTGTCTCGTGACCAGATTATTGTACGAAATGGAAATATAAAAATTGGAGATTTATCCTTCGAAGAGGTGGAAAAATTAAAATATCTGGGAGCAACAGTAACAAATATAAATGACACTCGGGAGGAAATTAAACGCAGAATAAATATGGGAAATGCGTGTTATTATACCTGGTAAGATTTATCTTGTCTCAGTAGCAATAAAACCAAGTCCCTTCAAATGAAGGTGGAGATTATAGGAGGGTTGTAAATTTGCAGGATTCCTTTCAAACCCTTGTTACTGTACAGGCTGCCGGAACTTAGTTTCTTGAAAGATAAGCTCAGTGACGGAACTACACAGTACGAAGAGAGATATTTTGTTACTTTATTTTGCGCTACAGAATGTATCAACTAGTCCCTTCCGCCACTGGCATCGCTTCACTCCCCCCATCGCAATAACAACACAGACAAGGTAAGACATATCTCCTTTCTCTCTCTTTTCACAGTGAGACAAGGCTTTATTTGGTCGAGAGACTTTTGTCATCTAGTCTGCTGTCAAAAAATCTGAAAGTAAGAATTTATAAAACAGTTATATTACCGGTTGTTCTGTATGGTTGTGAAACTTGGACTCTTACTTTGAGAGAGGAACAGAGATTAAGGGTATATGAGAATAAGTTTCTTAGGAAACTATTTTGGGCTAAGAGGGATGAAGTTACAGGAGAATGGAGAAAGTTACACAATGCAGAACTTCACGCATTGTATTCTTCACCTGACATAATTAGGAACATTAAATCCAGACGTTTGAGATGGGCAGGGCATGTAGCACGTATGGGCGAATCCAGAAATGCACATAGATTGTTAGTTGGGAGGCCGGAGGGAAAAAGACCTTTGGGGAGGCCGAGACGTAGATGGAAGGATAATATTAAAATGGATTTGAGGGAGATGGGATATTATGATAGAGTGGATTAATCTTGCACAGGATAGGGACCGATGGCGGGCTTATGTGAGGGCGGCAATGAACCTTCGGGTTCCTTAAAAGCCATTTGTAAGTAAGTAGTGAAACTCATACAAATTAGATTCGTAAAATCCTCTGTCTTTGGTTAGGCTTGGCAAACAAAACTATGACGTATTGAACGTAAAATAATGTGACGGAAGGTTCTATTCAAAACTGAACACGAGGAAGAGCTTTGCAAGCCATTGTTTCTAGCAGCTGGTTACCCTTAAACGTTTCGAAACACATTTCCTGCTACTTGAGGTCTTCAAAATTATAAAAGAAAGATCCGGAGAGTAACATATCGTACAAAGCCACTCCATATAAAAATTTATCTGTGTAATAAAGCAGATATGAAACCGAGGACGCCTGTCATCTTCCCCTTACAATGATAACAATCCTATCTTGTAGCCATGGAGACACAGCGATGCTACAAAGAGACAAAAGACCCACAATCAAAAAGGGGAGACGGGTGGGAGGAAGAGTATTCGCTCTTCATATGTTTTATCTTTTGTTTCCGATCCCTTTTAGTCGTTGAGAATCAAAAGATTTCGAAACGAAGCCAACCAATCGGGAGGCCCGGTATGCGAAATGGATGAGATGAGACGGGATGAACCCAACTCTTCTGCGCGCTCTCTAGTAGCATTAAGGAGCAATAGGAGACACTCCTCCCCCCCCCCACCACCCCAACTGAGCTTGTTAAAAATGGTAAGGCACAGTTCCCTCGTGAATACTGGATCATGTGTCACGCACAATACACGTGCTAAAGTGCGATATGTACAGTAGCAAATTACTACATTAATGTGTAATTATGTAATAACACCCCATCACATCAGTAATTAAGTAAAAAAAGTACGTAAACTTAATATATTATCAAGGAATTATAGAATAAAACACAAAAACACATTATAGTTCATACCTACACATACACGTGCATACATACATACACACATACATACATACATACATACATACATACATACATACATACATACATACATACATACATACATACATACATACATACATACATACATACATACATACATACATACATACATACATACATACATACATACATACATACATACATACATACATAATGTACATACATGGGTCATTTGCAGAATTTGTATAACAAATGATGTCCATCAATTCTTACCCTTCCCATTATTGCATTCATAACGATAGAGTTATAAATTCCTAACAGTGAGTAGTTTCAATACTAATGTAGTAAACGTCACAAGAATTATTTTCTTCATTTAAAATATTTCACGAGAATAAAATAAAATTCTCATACTGACAGCTAAAATGCAGTGTCCATGCTAGTTAAGTTTTTAAAATGGAGCATGATTATCTCCAGATAAAGGTCTGTTTAATAATGTAATTGAGAAAAAAATTAAAGAAACACTTGGTATTATCAAAACTTCTTCATTTATGACTGAGTTTATATTTCCTTAAATATGATTACATAATTACTCTAGTCCAGTAAGTCAGTCAGGTCTGATACACTATTCATTTCCTATGGATAGACAGTTGAAAAAGAAATCCCACAGATGTCAGAACAAGCCAAGATGATGCACAAAGATTCATTTTGATTGTACTGCTTGTTCACTCATTTTGATTTGGTGAGTTTGTGTGTCAAACTCTTGCTTTGTGTTTTAGTCTAAGCGTGCATTTTTACTCTGTCAGATCTGTTTGTGTTGTGTTCACATATAAAGTCAAGATCAAGAGGACATAATATTGCACGTGTGCAGTAGTTAAGTTGCTATTTTGAAGATTTTTAAGCAAAACATTTTAGGTTCGCACATGCTTGTTTGCTTTGTCAAGTCTGTTACCTGTCACATCTGTTACTCCATGTCATGTCTGTTACATCATTCAAAACAGTGCTGTAAAGCAAGATGAGTGTACAGTGGCTGATTACTATGGCAGAGACATTGCACTATATTAATACATGCAGAATATGCACTAAATAGTACTTTCATTTTGACGTTCTCAATCGTCCATTTGTTTACAATTTTTGCAAATGACCCACATACATACGCACAAACACACACACACACACGTCTATTTTTTTTATTCCCCTCTTTTTGCATTTATGCTTTTTGTATTTGTATTTTTTTAATTTTATTTCGCTTTTTACTTTAGTTTCTCCTTCCTTAATGATTGAAATTTGTTCCTGAAGGGATTTCTCCTTTGCTTCAAGTTTCGTTATAAGCAGGCTTCGGCGTAGGAACACAGAGCAGTCACCCGACTGCAACAGAACAGGTGGGTTCGTAATAATAATAATAATAATAATAATAATAATAATAATTTATTTAATATGCATTACCGTTGTGTGTAGGCCTATTGCTGCTTGGCTGCGGTACGTATAATAGGCTTCGGCGTAGGGACACCTGATTGAAGGTTATAACTCACGTTAATACTTTAATGGTATACATTTATTGTCTACACTAGGAATGTACTGTATATACTGCATCTGTACAGAGTGAAATATATTTTGTGCCGTACTGTGACGGACTGTTTACACGTTGAGACACGAAATAACGGCGCGCTCCATCTCACACTCCACTCTACCAACACAACACTATCGTCCGTGAGTTCTGAACTTCATACGTTTGTGTGCCCAGGACCGAAGCCTGGTTATAAATAAGACAGAAGTGAAAATTTTGATTGGATGTAAACAATATCTCTTTTTAATTTAGGCAATTGTAGGCTCAAAAACACAAAATAGGTACTAGTGAGTAAAATAGACATTTTTAGGCACAATTAAACTCTGCCAAGTAGTATAACTTTTCATAAAAACGTGTAACTACAGTATTGGTTTTTATTTATTCCTCCAGGAAAAAATAGGCATGAAACCTAAAATCCGAGGTCTACTCATCAGTTCCACTACATCCCCACTCCCAGCTTCCCCTGTGATGTTCCCCTCCGACCAGGGCCGGTGAGCTCAGTCCCACGCTGTAATTGGATTACATTTCCGAGTAGAGAAATCATGCCTTACGCGTGATAGAACATCTAAGAGAAAATGCCAACAAGGAAGGATTCTCTCTACTAAGCCTCATTAGGCCTATAAGCTATTAATATTTTTTTTTTTTTGTATTGGCATTAACTTTAAGTGTCGTAAAGAATTAATTCTGCTTTAAATAAATAAATCGTTCTAGATTTACGAAACCATGCTTCAATTGTACACGGGACGTTAAAATTATGCCGTAGTTATGAACTACGACCGACTTGATATAATTGTTTCAAAATCTTAATGTTATGTACTCGTCCAATTCCGAACATAAAATACACTTTTAAATATCCTCCACTACGGTAGAAATCTTCAGAAACTAGACAATCCCAAGGTTGAAGCTTTTCTCTATCACTTTAAATGTGGTTTTATGCAATTCATACCACTTGAAATAGCACGGATGCTCTACGAATAAGATGATGACAACTCACCAATTGAATGGATATCCGGCGAAGGCGGCCGCATCATAGGAGTGATACAAGGCTAGGGCCATGTCACCGCCCCCGTCGCCAAATTCTCCTTCAGCCTGCAAATGTAAGAAAGAAATATAATATTTAGTATCGTGTATTTCTGCATGCATGTTACTACATAAATACAATGCAATGCAATGAAACACAATATGAAAGAGTGTTAGTTTGTCTCATAAGTAGAATCCTGCGTTTGGTTATCTAAAGCTTCCTAGCTGCAGTATAGGCATGTATGGAGTATAGCTTGACGTCATCTAACCCTACTTAGTTCAGGTTTGCTTCTCTACAAGACACAACTACTGGGTGTTCAGTTCAAAGTGTGTCATGGCTCGCTGTATGCCGTCATGTGACTAGCCGATGAGCCTAGAGAATTCAATCTTCCTACACTTCCGAAGAGGTGTATAACCTATGAGGCAGAGAAGTTTCCTAGCAAGTACGGCGTTCATTCTGAAGAGTACGTACCGATACGTACGGTAACGCCGGTAGTGGCAGGAATGTGAACTGTTTGGAAATACGTACTGTCGGGATATGGGGAGAGGGTTAAGACGATTACTTACGTATTTGTTGACATTAATTTCGACGGTCAACATGGACACGGAGTCCACACCTGTGGAGTAACGGTCAGCGCGTCTGGCCGCGAAACCAGGTGGCCCGGGTTCGAATCCCGGTCGGGACAAGTTACCTGGTTGAGGTTTTTTCCGGGGTTTTCACTCAACCCAATACGAGCAAATGCTGGATAACTTTCGGTGCTGGACCTCGGACTCATTTCACCGGCATTATCACCTTCATTTCATTCAGACGCTAAATAACCTAGATGTTGATACAGCGTCGTAAAATAACCCAATAAAATAAAATAAAAAATGGACACGGAGCATTTGATTTGTGTTGTGGAATGTTACCGTACGCAACCTATGACAACAAATACCCTGCGTACGACTTGCCGGCGCAAAACATAGTTCGAAAGAGGTTATGGTAGCACACAGACCGTACAGACCGCCATCTGTTGCTACGACGTTCAAGTTATACCGTACACGTTCTCAAGTTCAGATTGAAGAACGCCTTAAATAATAGGCAACTTCTCTAACATATAAACTGAAACTCGCTTCAAATCGGTGACCCAACAACAGTGACGTCATGACACAGTTTGAAATGAAAACCCAGTAGACGGTTGGAAATGAGTGCTACAATAGAATAATTTAGTAGCGTGCACGTCTGGGAAAGAAGAAAATGTATTTTATCAGAAAGAAGGAGAAAATTTTCATTTGAAACACATAAAATGTTTACAGTCATTGACTTAATGTGTAGAGACTCGTAAAGCATGCTCTCATACTGTTTTATATATATATTTTTTTTTCATTTTTCAATTTAAAACTTTAATTAGATCTAAAGTAACTAGATGCGTTTTATTTGTTGTAAAAATTAGGAGTAGACAAATTCCGGGCGCCAGGTAACCATGGCGACTAAAAATTGTATTGGCGCCTGAATTGTTTATTGAGTTCAAAATTTTTTGAGACTTCGATTTCCTTTACATCACTACTAATGCATAATGTTAAGAAAATCGGTTGTAGGAAGAAATTTGAATGTGCTTTTTAAATTAATATTGTTACATTTGTTACGCATCTCAAGCTATTGTCCTACATAGCTTCAGAGCGTCTCTGAGAGCGTGTTTGCATTGCATAGATACTTAATATTGTTCAATATATTTCAGTAAATGTATTTTCAATAAGTTTATTACGCACAATATAGGCTACTTATCTTTATTTCAATCGGTAATTATGTATGGAATTATAGGATGGGGTAGCTTATTTAAAACCAATTTCAATCCACTTTATTTATTACAGAAGAAAATAATTAAAATATGTCTTCATAAACATATTAATTTTCCATCTCAAAAATTGTATTTAGACTTTAATGTTCTTAAAATAAGACAAATTTGTTATATTTTATTAATAAAATTCATACATAAAAATCGAAATAATTTTGAATTGTATTCTCACAGTTATGAAACAAAAGGTATGAATTCTTTAAGAGTGTTTGAAACAAAATGCAACACTGCTACAGTATTTAATCATAGTAGAAATTTAGGCCCAATAATATATAACAAATTTATATTTAAATATCCTAATCTTGTCAATTCTAATAGTTCTAGTATTAAATTTAAAAAGTTATGTATGGATTTTATAAATAATGAAAGTTGTAAATTTAAATTTATATATTCTTATTGCGTAGCATACATAAGACAGATTGTATTATATAGTTCTTAATTTCAATTCAGGAATTCGCCCCTGAGCACGAGTTCTACTCTTTGAGGGATGAGCTAAAGTTTTTTCTGTTTATGTTATATTTTATGTTATAATTATTATCAAATTAAATAAATAAAATACATAAATCTTAGCTCAAATGGTTTCCTCATTGTACATCTGAACGAAATGTGGTGGCTTGTGCAGCGACCACTTTTAAAAGTAATTTCCATTCCTTCTCAAAATTTCTCTCGCTTTGACGCGCATCTAACGTGAAAAACAAAATGGGCGTATCCAGAAATGCTTATAGACTGTTAGTTGGGAGGCCGGAGGGAAAAAGACCTATGGGAAGGCCGAGGCGTAGATGGGGGGATAATATTAAAATGGATTTGAGTAAGGTGGGATATGATGATAGAGACTGGATTAATCTTGCACAAGATAGAGACCGATGGCGGGCTTATGTGAGGGCGGCAATGAATCTCCGGTTCCTTTAAAGCAATTTGTAAAGTAAGCAGCAGCAGCAGTAGTAGTGATAGTACTAGAGGTAGTAGTAGTAGTAGTAGTAGTAGTAACAGTGGTAGTAGCAGTATTAGTAATAGAATAATAGTAGACTAATAGTAGCTAATTGTAGTAGCAGCAGTAGTAGCGATAGTAGTAGTAGTAGTAGTAGTAGTAGTAGTAGTAGTAAGTTGTAGTAGCAGTATTAGTAATAGTAGAATAATAGTAATAGTAGTAGCAGCAGCAGTAGTAGTAATAGTAGACTAATAGTAGCTAATTGTAGTAGCAGCAGTAGTAGCGATAGTAGTAATAGTAGTAGTAGCAGTAGTAGTAGTAACAGTGGTAGTAGCAGTATTAGTAATAGTAGGATAATAGTAATAGTAGTAGCAGTAGCAGTAGTAGTAATAGTAGAATAATAGTAGCTAATTGTAGTAGCAGCAGTAGTAGAGATAGTAGCAATAGTAGTAGTGGTAGTAGTAACAGTGGTAGTAGCAGTATTAGTAATAGTAGAATAATAGTAATAGTAGTAGCAGCAGCAGTAGTAGTAGTAACAGTAGTAGTAATAGTAGACTAATAGTAGCTAATAGTAGTAGCAGCAGTAGTAGCGATAGTAGTAGTAGTAATAGTAGTAACAGTGGGAGTAGCAGTATTAGTAATAGTAGAATAATAATAATAGTAGTAGCAGCAGCAGTAGTAGTAGTAGTAATAGTAGACTAATAGTAGCTAATTGTAGTAGCAGCAGTAGTAGCGATAGTAGTAATAGTAGTAGTAGCAGTAGTAGTAGTAACAGTGGTAGTAGCAGTATTAGTAATAGTAGAATAATAGTAATAGTAGTAGCAGTAGCAGTAGTAGTAATAGTAGAATAATAGTAGCTAATTGTAGTAGCAGCGGTAGTAGAGATAGTAGCAATAGCAGTAGTGGTAGTAGTAACAGTGGTAGTAGCAGTATTAGTAATAGTAGAATAATAGTAATAGTAGTAGCAGCAGCAGTAGTAGTAATAGTAGACTAATAGTAGCTAATTGTAGTAGTAGCGATAGTAGTAGTAGTAGTAGTAGTAGTAGTAGTAGTAGTAGTAGTAGTAACAGTGGGAGTAGCAGTATTAGTAATAGTAGAATAATAATAATAATAGTAGTAGCAGCAGCAGCAGTAGTAGTAATAGTAGACTAATAGTAGCTAATTGTAGTAGCGGCAGTAGTAGCGATAGTAGTAGTAGTAGTAGTAGTAGTAGTAGTAGTAGTAAGTGGTAGTAGCAATATTAGTAATAGTAGACTAATAGTAATAGTGGTAGCAGCAGCATTAGTAGTAACAGTAGTAATAATAGTAGACTAATAGTAGCTAATTGTAGTAGCAGCAGTAGTAGCGATAGTAGTAGTAGTAGTAGTAGTAGTAGTAGTGCCAGCACTAGTAGCAGTAGCATTAATAGTAATAGTAATAGTAGTAGTAGTAGTAGTAGTAGTAGTAGTAGTAGTAGTAGTAGCGGTAATAGCAGTAATAACAGTAGTAATAGTAGGTATAGTAGTTGCAGTGCTTGTTGTAACACTAGCAGCAGCAGTAGTACAAAAAAGAATCCAACTTTTTCCACGCACCTTCTTGCTAGTTAAAACACGGTAGTGAGGAAGAGTAGGACAGCTTTGCGAGGAAGATGTATTGCTTCCCAATCTTGATGGGATCCAATCCCCGAAACTCGCGATGGGCGGGGCACGCAGTGAGGGGAGGTGGCGGGAACAAGGAAGGGGTTATTCGAGATGTAGCCAAGTCTTCCACTTCCATCCATCTCGGAGAGAGAGAGCTGAAGAAAGACTTTTTATACAGAATCCTATAAAAAAAAAAAAGATATGGATCGATCGAAAAGCAGTCGCATTGTGGAAACCAAGCAATATGGCGGTGAGTGCAAAACTGGAATCAGTGACACACATTTTAAATTTTACAATATTAAGTTTAAAGAGAGGCTTATTCGTATATCAGTTGACTGGCAAATTTTCACCCAAAAAGGACATGAGTTCGATTCCGTGTATATCTTGTCAGATTTACAGTGGAGAAAGATCGTTATAAGGTAATTGCTCACGTGTGAAAGGTGTTTAGGCGACATCTACTGTAGTTATGCACAACTAGTGTACCGTACGTATTCTTCTCCCCCTTCACGACGTCATTTCTGCCGAATAAGTAAGCGATACATGACCTTGAGTTCGCTTGGTTCTGGAGTTAAAGCCGTATTCAGAAACGTTACTTTAACTTCACTTTCACATACAGCCGATTTTAGTAGGTAGAAGACGCCGAATTTCTATTCAGAGTCACAACTTTACTTACATTTTAGTCGTAACTTAGCCAAAAGCTAGTAAGATTCAAGTTACGTGAAGACCAACCTTATATTTCACTTAGTCCTGTAATTTGCCTGAATAACAATAATTAATTATTAATAAGATAATTGTTTACTACGGTAAAGAAATGAAATGGATTTAGAAAATGGCAATGCCCAAGAAAATCGAGCCTTTTTGGAAGGGGTACATAACAACCGATGCAAAGTACAGGTACGTGAAAATCATAGGAGCCTGCAAAACACGTGGTTTCGTTATTTCCACGAAAGGCATCTTTGTGTACCTAATAAGACTGACAAAGATCGGATGGGATTAATTCCAGAGTGGAAAAAGCAAGCAAATCAACCCCCGTCACAAATCGCCGCACCCCACGAGATGATACAAATTAATTCCATTCGAGCTTCACCAATCTTATTAAGTACACAGAAGATGCCTTTCTTGGAAATAACGAAACCTCGTTTATTGCATGCTTCTTTTATTTTCACTTAACTGTACTTGGCATTGGAAAGGGTCGTAATGTACCCCTCCCAAAAAGGCTCGATTTTCTTGTGAACTTATGCTGTTAGTCGCCGTGCACTCTGACTATGAGATCACTCACTACTGATCTGTCACCTCGCGCCACAGTTTAGCTGTGTGTGCACATGATGTCATTCAAATTCGTTATCAGAGATCGGAAACAACCCTGTATACCTTTATCTGTGGTTCCTTCCATTTGAATGGATTTTTGCGAACGTAACAGGTTTGAAACGCAATGTAGAAAGCAATAATTGAATGATGTCCGCACTTTCTGTATGAAGCAGCTGTGGGCTGGAAGCACTGCGTCATTATATGATGACGTCGAAGACAAAATTCACTTGCTTTTTACTTAAATTTGACGTAGTCAAGGGAAGGATACGTACTGTCTCTGAATATGAATCCGGCACTTTACTTTATATGGCCTAACATCTAACTTTAGAAAGTCAAGACTAAGTGAAGTTTAAGTAATGTTCTTAAATACGGCTCATAGAATACACATAATCACAACTTAATTTACACTTCAGTTGTAACTTAGACAAAATACGTGAAGACCAAACTTATACTCACTTAATACTACAATAATCTGACTGAAATAGATTATATCTGCTTTTGAAGAAATTTGAGACGCATCATAAAAACTCAGTTATCTTTATACAATCATATATTTATTAAACTACATTAAACATTTTCATTACTGATATAATGAGTTTGACAAGACGAATGCTGAATAACATTATTTCATTTAAAGACTTCCGTTATTTTATAATTACTTTCTTTGTTTAAATGTTCAAATACTTCCTAATTTTCGTGCTATTTGAAATAAAAACAAAATGATAACCTTCTTAGGTAGGCAGTTTTGTGTATCATGCATTAAAAGGTGACGTAAATTGTAGTGCAACAACCTCGAGCGCTCGCGACCGACCGAGCAAACGTTTCAACCGATCGGTTATGAATAATCTCGACTGCATACGCTCGAACGAATCATTTTCCGGCTGCCTTCTTCACAACCGAGGACTGGTCGGGAAGTTCGGTCGGCCGTTTTCAAGAGAATGCAGAGGTCTAATGAATCTAAAAATAAGTATAGAGTGTTAGTTGCAAAACCTAAGGGAAAAAGACTTTTAGGGAAGCAGAGACATAGATGGGAGGAATTTTAGTAGGTTATTTTACGACGCTACATCAATATTTTAGGTTATTTAGCGCCTGAATGAGGTGAAGGTGATAATGTCGGTAAAATGAGTCCGGGGTCCAGCACCGAAAGTTACCCAGCATTTGCTCATATTGGGTTGAGGGAAAACTCCGGAAAAAAAACCTCAACCAGGTAACTTGCCCCGACCAGAAATCGAACCCGGGCCACCTGGTTTCGCGACCAGACGCGCTAACCGTTACTCCACAGGTGTAGACAGTACAGTATTAAAATGGATTTGAGGAAGGTGGGATATGATGCTAGGGACTGTACAGGGATCGATGGCGAACTTATACGAGGGCAGCATAGAACCTCAGCTTTCTCTAAAAGCCATTTCTAAGTAAATAATAATAATAATAATAATAATAATAATAATAATAATAATAATAATAATAACAAAATAATAGATCGCCGGTGTAGCTTAGGTGGTAGTGCGTTTTCCTGTTGATCCGGAGCTGCGCTCAGGCTTGAATTCGATTCCCGCTTGGGGCGATTACCTGGTTGGGTTTTTTTTTCCCGAGGATTTCGTCAACTGTAAGGCGAATACTCGACTTCACCTCGCTATCACAAAATCACCAAAGGTAAATAACCTAGTAGTTTATACAGTGTCTTAAATAACGAGCTCCCATCCTCGATGCTAAGTCAGAATAGGAGTTCGCTTGCATGTCTTGACCTCATGGGGAATAGAGAATGGGAACAAAAGACTGGATTGTTCCTCTTGAAGGCGAGAAAGATTAGAACTTCAGCTGTTGAAGTTTGTGACGCGAACTGAGGAAGGGATAATAGTATCCACCCAACTGTACACTTTTATGTCTTTTAGGTTAGGATATATTATATAATGTGTTTTATTGTGTCATTTCCATTTTAATATGAGTGTTCTTTTAGAGAGTAGTTGGATGTAATCATAGGTTGAGGGGGGGGACCTACAAAGGAGGACTTGTTTTGGGTACAAAGCACGTACGGTCAGAAGACCCGTGCATTGGATTTTAGAGAACACTATGATAATATAAAGTCTGTATGTATAATATTACTCAATAAATCCATCTATCTACAAATAACGAGCTAGAATGTACAGAGCGTTCGCCTACGGGTGGGGCCAGGAAAGCAGCCTGCCTGCGGTGTCGCTTGCGGGAATCGTCTATCCGTAAGCTTCCGCTTTCTATACTATACTCTGTAGGGTTTTAATTTTAAAAGTTTAGCAGCAGTAAAGACTGATGTTTTTGAAACACTAACTTCCTGTGAAACACGTCTTAGAGATTTATTAGGAGAGCGTGTAAATGATGAACTGATTTCATCAATTTTTTCTCCAGTCAATACTCTTCGTTTCCGCTTAGGAATTGTAGCATTTATCGACCCTGTTGTCCTTAATTTGTTAACAAGACGTCTAACAGTTTCTCTACCCTGAATTGGAGCACCCGGATATTTCACTTCAAATTGCCTACGCACCTCTCTACATGACTCTGTTTTCACATATGCATCATACATAAAAACTCTTTGTTCAAGCGTGAATTTTGCGTTTTGCATTGTTAAAAAATTTTACATACACGCTGAATATTTAAGCAACCGTGTCAAGAAACTGCACTGTACGTGTTAAATACTGCAACATCTGGCTCAAAACTGATAACTTGTCGACCTTGATTGTCGAGCATGTCTCAACAAATGCGTGCACAAAGCGGCATATCAGTACATGCCGCTTTCCTGGCCTCACCCGTAGGCGAACGCTCTGTAGTAGCAGTAGTAGTAGTAGTAGTAGTAGTAGTAGTAGTAGTAGTAGTAGTAGTAGTAGTGTTGTATTTAATATCTTAGCCCTTGCACTGCATTCCCCCCAGTGCTGGTCATCGGAGTGACTACTACCGCGGAGGAATCGGAGATTACGAATAAAGCTCTCCACCGGTGATCTCCGGTACTACCGTAGGTGAAACAGGGGACATACGGAGGGATGCGGTGGGTCGGAGCGAAGCGACAGTTAGCTCAAGGACGACCGGCGCGTACGGACTGACGGTAGTTTTGAGTGGAATAAAATGGCACCAAATCGGATATCCGTCGCATGGAAATTCTTTAATTTAGTTGAAGGTAATAATAAAGTCGTACTCTGTAAACTTTGTGGGCGAATTTACTCTAAGGGTGGTGGAACTTCGAATTTGTTAGACCATTTGAAGCGATCGCACAATCGCGAACTTGATGAAAACAATTACGCAAAACATTTGATACGATTTCTTTTTAAGTTGTTTTAGTGCTATTGTTCCCAAAGGCCCACAGTATAGGGAAAAGTCTTGAAATTTCTCTAAAACGTAACTTTCGAGGCAATAAAAAACGACTTGAGTTATATTTTGCTGTTTAGACAACTTGAGTTATATTTTGCTGTTTTGACAACTTGAGTTATATTTCACTGTTTGGATTAAAATATTGAGTTTCTGAATGAAATTAAAGAAACAAGTGGTAATAATATAATTACAATTATCCTTAAGTTGATATCCGCTTATATTTTTATTACAGAGAAAGAGTGGCGCGTTTTAGAAGAGGCAATTCAAATACTGACATCCTCTAACACAATAATCACAATGCTGTCCGGTAAAGAATCTGAATATATCATGTTGGACAGTAAACTTTAACCCATTGATAGACCACGTTTCTTTTGTTCCATTCTGAAGCTCCCTTAATATATTTTACGTTAAACTAATTAAACTAAACCGATTAGAATAATAATTGACAAACACTGTTTGTGATTAAACGAGTTTTTCTAGGAGAACTACAGTATAAATGTTTACATTAGCTACTGAATAGCTTTACTTCTGCGTTAATTTTGCAGTGAGATTGAATGTTATTAATTTGATCAATGACATAAAACTAATACGCCTTTCCACATATAGGCCTACTATGAATTTCAAAACTAGAAAAAAAATCTGTCAGCTAACGTAGAACTTCAAGCAAAACAAGAAAAAAAAAGCCGAAGAAAGAGAGAGAGATTAACATAAAAGAAAGAATAAACAAAAACAAATTACAACTTAGCTATTTTAAAAGATACGCGGACGTCAGCGGACTCGAATCACTACCTGATCCGATTAAAGGAATGCTCAGCGGAAAGTGTGTGTCTGCGCCGCAGCACATATACAGCCTGCGCGGCATCAATCGGAGGTAACCGGAGGTCTCCGATTGAAAGCGCGCAAACAACCGCTCCGGAGAAAACCTAATCATGAGCAGCACTAATTCCCCCCGTTCTGAATGTCCTCTTTATGCAAGATAGTACAGTAGAACCCCTATTATCCGTGGTAATGAAGGGGTTGGGCTGAACGGTTAATCGAAAAAATCGGATAATCCGTACCGGTACCATAAATTTATTTTTTTTATTTTTTATTTTATTGGGTTATTTTACGACGCTGTATCAACATGTAGATTATTTAGAGTCTGAATGAAATGAAGGTGATAATGCCGGTGAAATGAGTCCGGGGTCCAGCACCGAATGTTACCCAGCATTTGCTCGTATTGGGTTGAGGGAAAATCCCGGTAAAACCTGAACCAGGTAACTTGTCCCGATCGGGATTCGAACCCGGGCCACCTGGTTTCGCGGCCAGACGCGCTGACCGTTACTCCACAGGTGTGGACGGTACCATAATAGATTTTCGTAAATTTAGTGAATAATATTTATACTTTCGTAATTACCTTCGTGGTTTTGACGGTGTTGCGTTTAATATGCTAGATAGTGGATCAGAAGTTCACTAATTTAAGTCTGGTTATCAACGACGAGTTTTTAAGCGGCAAGGAAACTCCTTACAATGGCTGTCAGTGGAAATATGTCAGTATTAGAGGTCTCTTGTTGTAGATTTACGTACTTTCTATACTCCAATCTCGCATTAGATTAGATTAGATTAGATTAGATTAGATTAGATTAGATTAGATTAGATTAGATTAGATTAGATTAGATTAGATTAGATTAGATTAGATTTATTTATTTAACCTGGTAGAGATAAGGCCGTCAGGCCTTCTCTGCCCCTCTACCAGGGGATTACAACTATAACATGAACAATAAGATTACAATTAATATTAAATTTACAATTACAATTACAATAAAAATTAAAGCACGACAAGAATACCTGATTAATGAAAGCTAGACATTTTATCATAGAAGTTAAGAACAAAGAATATTTTTGTATTTACTAAATTACAAATTAAACCTACAATAACAAAATTCTATAGTGATGAAATTACCGGATATTGAGATATTTTGTGGAAGATTAAAAGAACTATTTACAAGAAACCATGTCTGAACGAGTCTCAATTACTGACCAAGTGCCTAGTAAGTTTGCGAGATGAGCCAATATTTATCTTTCCCCAAACCATTGAATTATTTACACTTTTTTTCGATTCTTAGCACAATGAGTGTTCATTTGATATCCGAAGAAAATATTTCATATAGAAGTTATACAGTACGACAATTCGAACAATAGACCATATTGTGTAAGGGAAGAGGCTTGTAATAACCCTCTCTAGAAAAAAATAACGTGCTAATACAACGTACAATACTTCACATATTTCTGCAGCAAAAAAAAAGCGACAGAAAGACAGACGGTTAATCCAGCAATCGGTTAATAGGGTGACGGATAATCGGGGTTCTACTGTAGTTCGTACTGTTTTCAGCCCCCCTGTAGTCGCTGCAACTTTGCGAGCACACCTATCATATTTAAGTACAGCGCAGTGACTACACTATCCTAAGAGAAAGCGTTCATCCCAGAAATCCAGCCTATGAGAGGCAAGTTCTCTGCCGAGTGTGTGATACATGTAGGCAGATTATGCGCCCGTCCGTGATGCTACGCCTAAGCCCGAGTATTAGGGGGTTATGGGGGAAGTTGCACTTGTTACTCCAAAGTGTTTCGTTGTTTACTCTTCGTAACAGCCGTTATACGTTACCGTAAGAAGCTAATACAACCATCATGATGGAAATCTGTTATTAATCCGCGCGGTAATTAAAGTCAAGACATCATTTTTATGACATCTTTATCTAACTTCGCTCCACTAGCTTAAACAGGGAAGCGAAAGTATCGAGTTATGGAGAAAAATCTTATCTCCACATTAAGGCGGATTAGTGCGCGTTCCATACCTGTGGAAAGTACATAAAGTTCGCGGATGACTGAAGGAGACGAAGGAATTTCTCGACGTGTCTAGTCGAAACTCGATGCAAATCAACGATGAGTCCCAGCTGACGGAGGATAGGATACTGCGGTGGACAGGGCAGCTATAGGCGGGTTTCGTTTATCGACATTGATTTCTCTTACCTACTTCTTAAGGTATACATCGACTATAGAAATGTCAGAGCTCTTCAGAATTTTGGAAAATAATGATTGGCCTCATCTGGAAGCTCATTTATTCTAGTTTTCAAAAATATAAATTACTCGAGCATTTAGAATATAAGCGCACTATACTTTCTATATATTACGCCATCTTCAGTGTCTATTTCTCCTATTTCATATTTTCCAACATTTATTATCTTTCCGACGGACAAAAAGTACACTTCCAATTGGGCAAAAGATTTCATTGCGAGACAAAATTAAAGCTTGAACATGTGGCTATGTTGTAAACTGAAATTATCATTTTAAATCGATTATAATTTTTTCCCCAAAAATATACAAAAATACATTTTTTTTCTAAAGTGCTTATATAATATGGCATACTTTTGAATAGTTCAAGATAAATAAATAATTTTAGTATGTAAAATTCTCCAAACGTAGGGGATTATTTTGGCGAAAGAAGTTTTACCGTAGGACAAGTTCAAATTTTATTAATTAAAAAAAACTCTTTCGGGCCCCAAATTCGATTTTCAAATGTAAATTATATAAATTCCTTAGTTTACTTCCTACAATCATGTCACCAAAGTTTGAAAGACATTAAGGAAAAAATGTGGATTTTTATCCTAAGAGTCAATGTATTCATCTCGGGTTAAAACTTAAAAAGTGGACTAAAAGTTAATCGTGAATTACAGAAACCCCACGTCACATTTTTTTTTTTTTTTTTCCTAAAATTCAGTTTCTTCATATGGTTATAAAGAGCGATCCATTTAAATCCTTACAATTTTAATGTTATAATTTCCCTCTGGAAGACAGTATAAACTTAAGATCTCAATGGCTCTGAGGGAATTTATATTGTTTCCCATACCATCCATTGTTGACTATTATGAAAATTGTTGGATATTAGTGATTAGTTCGCAGTCTCTAGGTTTTGAAGTCGTAACAGGAACGTGCAGTTTCCAATTCGGTATCTTGTTTTTATAGTGAAAACATGTTGGAAAACAAACTCCTTGATTCAAACACAACGGGGATTTTGAGGAGAATTCGGTGTGCGCAATGTTTTAACTAGGCCAACAATTTTATCGATGGCAAGAAAGCTGGAGACAACTGGCTCGCTCCTCAACAAGGGTGGAAAAAAACAGACCTGCAATGACTCAAGATTTGGTTGATGATGAGAAAAACCTTAAAATCTTAAATTGAATGCATTATTGAACTCACCAAAGAAATTATTGAAGGCTACTTCCAGCATGATGGCGCGAAGTGTCTCACTAAAATTTTAAAAAATCCATGAAACGTATAATCAGCTCCTTCGGAGATCGTCTAATCTAAAAAAAATCTGTGGCCCCCCAGATCACCTGACCTAAACTTACCGGTCTTCTTCATATGGGGCTACCTTAAGGACAGAGTAAAAAAAATAGACCGCGGTCACTTGCTGAAGTCCGTGAGGTCATTAGGAATGAAATCAGCAACATTAACGAGGATACACTTCAGAGAACGTCACGGAATACGGTGCGACGAGTACAGTTGTGTATGGATGCAGGTGGAAGACATTTTCAACATTTATGCTGGGGAATTTCCCACAGTTAATCTGCAATTCAGAACAGATTGCACACACATTTACCAGTTAAAAAAAATTGGGTGTGGCTCTGTCGTGGACACAGTCATGAACTTTACGTGAATACGTCTGTCTTAAAGGGAGATGTCGATCAAAATAGTAAAAAAATATTTTTTTTTGTCTCATTTAATAGTAGCCCTATATAGTTTCAAGAATTTGCTCCCAAAATTTGAGGGTCAAATTTTGACTTGATTATGAATATGGACAATTTTAAGGCATACAATGAGCTCATCCTCTGACTGAGGTTCTGGCTGATATTTACATCTATTATCAGGCAGTACATCTCACTTGACGGTATGTTCAGAGGAAGAACAATGTGGCATATCTTTTGAATGGTTCAAGATAAATAGATAATTGTAGTATGGGCGAAGCCAGAAATGCATATAGAGTGCTAGGTGGGAGGTCGGAGGGAAAAAGACCTTTAGGGAGGCCGAGACGTAGATGGGAAGGTAATATTAAAATGGATTTGAGGGAGGTGGGATATGATGATAGAGAATGGATTAATCTTGCTCAGGATAGGGACCAATGACGGGCTTATGTGAGGGCGGCAATGAACCTCCGGGTTCCTTAAAAGCCAGTAAGTAAGTAAGTAAGTAACATTCTCCCACAGTTAATCTGCAATTCAGAACAGATTGCACACACATTTACCAGTTAAAAAAAAAATGGGTGTGGCTCTGTCGTGGACACAGTCATGTACTTTACATGAATACGTCTGTCTTAAAGGGAGATGTCGATCAAAATAGTAAAGAAAAATATATTTTTTTTGTCTCATTTTAATAGTAGCCCTATATAGTTTCAAGAATTTGCTCCCAAAATTTGAGGGTCAAATTTTGCCTTGATTATGAATATGGACAATTTTAAGGCATATAAGCTTATCCTCTGATTGAGGTTCTGGCTGGTATTTACATCTATTATCAGGCAGTACATCTCACTTGACGGTATGTTCAGAGGAAGAACAATGTGGCATATCTTTTGAATGGTTCAAGATAAATAGATAATTTTAAGGCATACAATGAGCTTATCCTCTGATTGAAGTTCTGGCTGGTATTTACATCTATTATCAGGCAGTACATCTCACTTGACGGTATGTTCAGAGGAAGAACAATTGTTTGTTTGACTAGTGTAATATATAGCTAGTCGGCGATGTACTGTATGCAAAAGAGGGGGGAAAGGAGCTGTACACCCTAACCCATTATATCCTGGCCTAGCTGCCTCATAAGTGGTGCCTTGTTGGTATCACTTGTGAGGTTCAGACCTGTCTTCGGACAGTCGACTAAACAAACGACATAACGTGCTTAAGGTATCGAAAACAATGTTTAACTATCTCCGGTTTGAGTAGTCATAAACTGAACTGAAATCATAACAACAATCAATATTGTCACAACAGTTTAGATCGGTAACTCACACAAGACTATCTTCTTCTCGCCACAGCGCATGCGCTTTGATTCGGAAGGGAAAGTCCATTTACTGTGAGGTAGGTTAGACATAGATTAACATTTGGTAGAAGTGACCATAATTAATTCCGTTTCGTTTTGTTTCCACAGCAGTGTTGCCACTATTAAAGTTCAAACGTGAACATTTATTTTGTGTCCTACTGTGAGTGAATGTTTATATGTTTAGGCAAGGAGTAACTGCACTCTTACACTCCCATTCCCCTCGCTCTACACAACACAGTGGGGCCGTGCATTCATAACTTAATGCGTTTCGGTATCCTGGGCCGCTGTCTGGATATCACACAGATGTCTGCCGTATCAGAAGAGGTGGAAAGATTAAGCATCTGTGAAATATGTAAAAAAAAAAAAAACTTGACGAGTTTTCCTCTATTTCATTATAATAAAATTTGGTATCCGTTCCGTAGTTTATTTGTGGTGAATTTCTAAAATGTTTCACGGACTTGTGAAAGACGGTGTACTTTGGATGTAATAGCCTACATACATGAATATATTCAAACTTCATTTATTTTTCTAATAATGCTATGTTGCGGGTTGCATCGGCTCTGTCGCTAAGAAGCAATGAATTGCGGGTTGTATCGATGCGCTCCCGCTAAGTAGCAAGACGCTCGTACAGTGTCACAGAAATTGTAACGTAATTTTATTTTTTCCAAATATGTGCCCAGTTCAACATTTTAAGTTAAATCTATTCACCAAACACTCCACTTTTCTTGTTTGTTGCGCAAAAATACTTCCAGAAATAGTTTAAATTCAAATAAAAAAATATAACCACATATTTGAGGCACTCAGAAGCAAAGTAATATAAGTGACATTTTTTTAAAAAGTGAGATAAGTATATATTCTAAACCTTTAACGTCACTTCTGTTCAGAGAAAAAGTAATATAACTGCAGTTCCAGTCAGTGCTGCTCCATGTTGGCCTTACACTTGTATTACAATGCATACAGAGTTTTGACTGAGAGGCAAACTAATACACGTGCGTTGTTTACATATTGTTGCGTTTCTTCTGAGTAGACTAATTCATTTTCCATAATGGAGATAGGTAATAGATTACATATTCGAAACATCTTCGTTGAAGGCCTGCACACATTGAGCTGGACCAACTATACAGTGATCCAATAAGGATAACTTTTGCTGAGTGGAGCAACTTGCAATAGCCAGTGAAATTCATCCCACTCTTTCCTTGATGACCTGAAGCATTAGGATGGGCCTATACTAATGACTGTAGGACGTGGAAAAGTGCGTGGAAGAGGAAGTTGAAGGAATATTCGCGGTAGGAACACTACAGATGCACTTCATGACAGAAACATAGTTGTTTCAGCAGAGAGAGATGTGACTTCATTAGATGAGGCTAGTGATGTAATGAACAGCGGCTAAGGCTGAATTTAATTTAAAATTTTCTTAGCCCTTTTCTTTCGGAGTAGCAAAAACCACATCAACTGTTGCCCTAGAAATTGAATATAATATTCAACCAATCAGACACTATGTATTAAAAAAGGATCAAAAATACATTTAAAATTGCAAGCCTCATCCAGATCTCAGATGTTCTTCAAACTGTCAGATAATATCCTATGTAATTTCTACAAAATAAACAAAGAAGAAATACCAGTCTATATCACAGACACACTCCAGTTGTAAATGAAATTCCTCCATAAAAATGGATAATTCCAGAACATGCCTACAAATTACACTAAATCATTTCAAAAATGATCCTCCATACATTCTTAAGTTGGATGCCATGGAACTACTCTGCAGCACATATAAGGATTACCTTAAAATTTATACAGATGAATCTCTAAACCCTGATGATGGAACATCAGGAGCAGGGTATTATATTCCAAACTATCAAGAAAATTACTTCATACCATGTTCAGCCTCCTCCAGTCTTGACATTGAATTGCTAGCTATTGATGCTGCTCTTTAGTGTGTTAGTCAAATTTCTGAAAAATCTATTTGAATACTTACTGACTCCAAGAGGGCTATATTTAATATAATGAAATATGTACCACACCTATACGCACAAAGAATTATTCCAATTCAGATACAACTAAGTGAACTAAAAAACTCCAAAAGAAAAGAAAATTGCAGTGGATACCTAGTCATTGTGGTCTACCTGGAAACGACAAAGTCGATAACGTTGCGAAACAGGCAACATATTTGCAACCAAGACCTCTTCAAGTGATATCGCTATCCAATGCCTTTACTTCAGTAAAGTTTCATTTTATAAACTTATGGATCAACAATTGGTTCTCTTCTGACAAAGGAAAAATTTTACAGTCCGTTAAAAAGAAACCGAATGACCTGGAAATTTACAAAAACTTGCCCAGACATGTTCAAACATTTTTAACAAGAGCCAGAACAGATCACATTGTCACTCAATTGTACCTACACCGATTTTACCGTTCTGATAATTCTACTTGTATGTGATGTAATAATCATGATGAAGATCTGGAACACATTCTTCTATACTGTCCATCCATAAACCACAAAAGAAGTAAATTAAAATCATCAGTACCAGTTGCAGAAGACACATCTCTGCAGTATATATTGACTACGCCCCAACTCTGGCTACTAGCAACAGGCGTCTATAATGAGCACCGATCAAAATACCCCTCATTTACTATGAAAAAGAAGAACTGAAATACTACAGTGGACTATAGTTGACTTTATGTTGTCTGCAAACAACTGCATACATTAAGAAGATTGACTGACCGACTGACTGACCGACCGACCGACCTACCGACCGACCGACCGACCGACCGATTGATTGATTGATTGATTGATTGATTGATTGATTGATTGATTGATTGATTGATTGATTGATTGATTGATTGATTGATTGATTGATTGATTGATTGATTGATTGATTGATTGATTGATTGATTGATTGATTGATTGATTGATTGATTGATTGATTGATTGATTGATTGATTTCGGTTATACAGTCACATTTTTGTTATAATATGATAATAAGAAAGCTGAAGTGCTGTTAAGATAGAAATGTTTCAATGTTGTAAGCAATGTCTTTGTTCTTGTTTTAAATAATATAAAAATACTGAAAACCCTTGCACTTATATTACTTTTCCACAAAAATTTTTTCGTGGCAAAATAATACAAGTGACTTTAGGACCCTATTTTACCTAAACTGTTTTAGAATAGATAATTTCTATTTAGAAGTTAAAAAATATAGGTACCAACATTTACAACTGTATATTTACAGCAACATAGTCCTGTAACAGATTTTTTAATTTCCGTTTCAACTTCAAAGTAACTTATCTCAAAACTTACTAAATGTCACTTGTATCACTTTGCTTCTGAGTGCCTCATTTATAATACAAATGAATCGCTTGCAAACTTCTCGACTCACAATTACGTCAAATGAATAGAGGACGTACCTCATGTCTGTCTCCAAATTCTATTAGTAGACTAAAGGTAAAGGTAAAGGTAAAGGTAAAGGTATCCCCGTAATAGCCTATGCCACGAAGGCACTTGAGGGGCATGGAGATAGAGTCCCATGCTTTCTATGACCTCGGCATTAGAATGAGGTGTTGTGGCTCTGATCGCCTTTCACCCCCCGGGAAAGACCCGGTACTCAATTTTATAGGAGGCTGAGTGAACCTCGGTGCCGTTCTGAAAGTTTGGCAACGAGAAAAAATCCTGTCACCACCTGGGATCGAACACCGGACCTTCCAGTCCGTAGTCAGCTGCTCTACCAATCGAGCCGCCCATCAGGAGACTAATAATAATAATAATAATAATAATAATAATAATAATAATAATAATAATCAACATCATCATCACGACAAACAGTGATAACTTACTCTTTCTGGACACTTCAATCGAATAGTGTACATTTAACACTACCAAATACGGTAAGATAATAAGCCGACGATGAGAGAGCAATTGTGGAATAAAACTGACAGAACGGAAGTAGGCCTACTGAAAGACAACATGTCTCCCATACACTCTACTGATAATTTCTCTCAACTGAATTCCAGTTCCTCTTCCTGAGAAATCGTAAAATCCGGTAAGGATATTTCCTTGCGATTAGGCAGTTGAGGATGACAAGAGGACTAAGTAGGTCGAAGAGCAATCCCATGGTGTCAGGTAATCAACATGCATTACCTCAGTGTAACTCCTGGAAATATTTACTAACTGTGTGGAGTAATAACGCCAAGTTTGAACACTTCAAACATGGTCTTCCTGGTCACTACACCACAGCCTCGAAGTACTATCCATACTACTTTTCTCTCTTGCCAGTATTTTAATGTAAAACGACAGCCCAAGATAATGTTAAGATTTTATGAACACGGAAATACTAAGTCGAAGATCCTTAGGTTGGTACGTATCGTAACCCTGCAGAGAAACTCTCGAAATTCCAGTCACATACAGGCTACGTTTGATATACGGTAGCCAATGCTATAGAATACAGTGTATTATACTTGTACAGAGTTCAAATTTATATTACTTTTCTTATTTAATTCACATCTATTATTTAATCATTTACTTACTCCTATTTCAAGTAATTACTCAGTTTCATTTATCAATCACTCACTTTATATATTTGTTTTATTTATTTGTTTATTTATTTATACTTACTTATTTTATTTATTTATTTATTTATTCTTACTTATTTTATCTATTTAAATTATTTATTTATTTAAATTATTTATTTATTTAAATGATTTATTCATTTAAATTATTTATTTATTTACTTATTTATTTGTTTATTTATATTTATTTATTTATTTAATTTATTTATTTCGCTATTTATTTACTTATTTATCCATTTATTTATTCAGTTACGTACTCATTTACTTGTTTATTTATGTATTTATTTATTTGTGTATTTATTTATCTGTTTATAAGTTTATCTTTTTATTTGTTTATAAGTTTATCTATCTATCTATCTATCTATCTATTTATCTATCTATTTATCTATCTATCTATCTATCTATCTATCTATCTATCTATCTATCTATCTATCTATCTATCTATCTATCTATCTATCTATCTATCTATCTATCTTTATTTACTTATTTATTTATTTATTTATTTATTTATATTCTGTTCCTTCTTATTTATTTACTTTGCTACTCATTTCTTTCTACTACCTTTCTAATTCACAATTATTTTTATTCATTTTCTTACTTTTATTTATTTAAATTGCACTAGATCTCTTTTCTGTTGCGTGTCTTTATCTCTTTCGTTTGAAACCTTTTTAGGAATTTTTCATTTTAAATTTTACTGTGAGCTACTCTGTGTCGCAAGGCAAAGCCAAAATATTGGGTCAGACTAATAAATTGAAAAATATATTTACTTATTTGTTTTGATACTGCTTACTTATTTACTTTCTCATATCATCACTTTTCTTCATTTTTATAAACTCCGCATATATTTCAGCTTATTCACTTCTATTCATTCACTTAATATATAAATTTCTTATTCTTTGCTATCCTCGGTATTACTAATTCACTTGTCCTCCATGTATGTACTTGTTTACTCATTTTTGTCTATTTACTTATTTTTATGAACATGATGTGTGGGTCCAATAAGCTCTTTTACAATAACAATACCATACTTCCCTAACAAATACAACGTCCAGAGTATCACAGTGACATGTCTGCTGTTGGGGTCCCGAGGAACAGTCCCTAAATTTTTTGTGACGTGGAAAGGGAAATATAAATTATGCAAAGATATTCAAGACAAAATTGTCCAAAACATAATTAAGTACTCAGTTGCCATCTTAAAAAATCACATATATGGTAAACACTCCATATAATTCTTTAATTATATATTTGTGGTTTAAAATATGTATTTTATCTTAAATTTTTATCTATATATATTTTTTTTTCATGTGCCCATTCATGAACAACAATTATTGTAAATTGTATGTTATTCTGTGTCTATAGGCAAGCCTTGGAAGGTCAGATAGTGAAAATAAAAAAAAATAATAATAAAATATGTCCGTCAAATTGCTTATCAAAACCACAATGCTATAATTATCAAAATATTATAACATGTATAGTGTTAAAAGTTTTCTCCATAAACTGCCATCTTCAGAATACGTAACAATACGAGAATACGAATACTTCGTGTGGAAACATTATGACTAAGATACATGTTGATTACATATTAAAATATTTAAAACTAGATTGTATATGACATGGACATACAAAATGAATACTGAATGATAAAATAAAAATTACACGAGGCATATTACGTACAGACGGAACGCGTGGAAAACCACTAGACACATTATTTACAGAATGGCATGAAACGGACCGTATGGTGAATGAATGAATAATTAATGAATGAATGAATGAAGTTGGGGCTGTGAAAACTGAATATGTGAGCTCAAAGCCTGTTGGCCACTTCTCTCACTTCGGATTTCGCCGCTCCATTGAAGGAGTGCTAGAAAATTTCGAGGGCGAAAGCTGAAAATGGACGTAACTTATTAACTACAACATAATATGGGAGGGAAAGGAGAAGTACAGCGAGTCCGTATGGTAAACCACGAGGCACATTATATACAGAATGACATGAGACGGACCGCGTAGAAAACCAATAGACACATTATTTAGAAAATGACATGAGACGAACCGTGTGGAAAACCACATTATATACAGAATGGCATGAGACGAACCGTGTGGAAAACCACATTATTTACAGAATGACATGAGACGAACCGTTTGGAAAACCACATTATTTACAGAATGGCATGAGACGAATCGTGTGGAAAACCACATTATATACAGAATGACATGAGACGGACCGTGTGGAAAACCACATTATTTACAGAATGGCATGAGATGAACCGTGTGGAAAACCACATTATTTACAGAATGACATGAGACGAACCGTTTGGAAAACCACATTATTTACAGAATGGCATGAGACGAACCGTGTGGAAAACCACATTATTTACAGAATGGCAGGAGACGAATCGTGTGGAAAACCATATTATTTACAGAATGGCAGGAGACGAACCGTGTGGAAAACCACATTATTTACAGAATGGCAGGAGACGAATCGTGTGGAAAACCATATTATTTACAGAATGGCAGGAGACGAACCGTGTGGAAAACCACATTATTTACAGAATGGCAGGAGACGAACCGTGTGGAAAACCACATTATTTACAGAATGGCATGACACGAACCGTGTGGAAAACCACATTATTTACAGAATGGCAGGAGACGAATCGTGTGGAAAACCACATTATTTACAGAATGGAATGAGACGCACCGTATGGAAAACCACAAAGGCATATTATTTACAGAATGGAAAGAGACGTGTCGTATGGACAACCACAAGGCATATTATTTACAGAATGGAATGAGACGCGCCGTATGGAAAACCACGAGGCATATTATTTACAGAATGGACTGAGACGCACCGTATGGAAAACCACAAGGCATATTATTTACAGAATGGAATGAGACGCACCGTATGGAAAACCACAAGGCATATTATTTACAGAATGGAATGAGACGCACCGTATGGAAAACCAGAAGGCATATTTTTTACAGAATGGAATGAGACGCACCGTATGGAAAACCACAAGGCATATTATTTACAGAATGGAATGAGACGCACCGTATGGAAAACCACAAGGCATATTATTTACAGAATGGAATGAGACGCGCAGTATGGAAAACCACAAGGCATATTATTTACAGAATGGAATGAGACGCACCGTATGGAAAACCACAAGGCATATTATTTACAGAATGGAATGAGACGCACCGTATGGAAAACCACAAGGCATATTATGTACAGAATGGAATGAGACGCACCATATGGAAAACCACAAGGCATATTATTTACAGAATGGAATGAGACGCACCGTATGGAAAACCACGAGGCCTATTATTTACAGAATGGAATGAGACGCGCCGTATGGAAAACCACGAGGCATATTATTTATAGAATGGAATGAGACGCGCCGTATGGAAAACCACGAGGCCTATTATTTACAGAATGGAATGAGACGCGCCGTATGGAAAACCACGAGGCATATTATTTACAGAATGGAATGAGACGCGCCGTATGGAAAACCACAAGGCATATTATTTACAGAATGGAATGAGACGCGCCGTATAGAAAACCACAAGGCATATTATTTACAGAATGGAATGAGACGCACCATATGGAAAACCACAAGGCATATTATTTACAGAATGGAATGAGACGCACCGTATGGAAAACCACGAGGCATATTATTTACAGAATGGAATGAGACGCACCGTATGGAAAACCACAAGGCATATTATTTACAGAATGGAATGAGACGCACCGTATGGAAAACCACAAAGCATATTATTTACAGAATGGAATGAGACGCACCGTATGGAAAACCACAAGGCATATGATATGATACACATAGTCTAAAACTTACATTTTGATGACGTCACCATATTAGTAGAAGGTTTGACCACATTTCTCGAATGCTAAACGCATAAACGTTTCAGATTATAAAATATAAAAGCTAACTGTATTTTTTCCTCTTATGGGAAATTCGCCAAAGTGACTTACGACAATTGCTTGGGATTAGGCAGTAGGGGCTAGCACAAGATGACGACAAACTGTAATACTACAAGAAGCAGTAGCAGGTAATTTCCCTACAGTACCATGAAGCCAAGTCTGTGCCTTAATTACCGCTCAACTCCTCCTCTCCGTGTGTAATATCGCTCCTGTCCAATAACCCCGCTCTTCTATCCCGCCGGGAACGCATCGCTATGCAAAGTTCTACTGCATTGGGTCCCTGGTTTGACTACTGACTACGTACTGTATCTGCTAACAGTTTTCTACACGGTAACATGTGCAGACTTGAAAGAGAATCGTCTGCGCTCACAGCAAAGCACCGACCAGCAGGCATTCTGGCGCACTAATACGGAGCAATCTCGGTGGCAGAATTTAGCATCAGCCGTGGCGAAAATGTGACTCGCGAGCACATTGTGGCTCGCAATGATAACTATGCATTTCTCTTGCTTCCTACCGCCCACAACCTCCAGCCCCTCACTCACTGGAGTCAAACTCCTTTCCATTTGTATTTGTCTCTGACCTGCGAGTGGCGTATCGTCGCAATGTCTCTTTCTCGAAACCATGTACCTCTACAAAAACGAAAGTTTCGAGTAGGATGGGGGGACGCATTTTTTGCTGGCAATATGATGAAAATATTAAATGTATGATTTGTTCACAAGTATTACGAGGAAAACGGTTGTATAACATAAAACGGCATTATACTACATGTCACTGATGAAACATTAAAAGGTTGTATAATGATAATAATAATGATAATAATAATTATTATTAACATTATTATCTCTGTACGTCGATCCTTTTTCAGCAGATGTACGAATAATGCGGTTAGAGCTTCAATTTAAACTCACAGATTTACAATGTGATGTATAATTATTCACTACATTTTAAACCGTTTTCCCGAAGAAGGGCGTATAGGTCTATCCGCCTTTTTTCCGGCAAAGCCCTCAGTTGGTCCCATAGTATGAAAATATCTCAATTCCATTGGGGGGATATGTTGACAAATAGTGTAAGAATTTCTGTATCTGTTTCAATAAATGAATGGCTGTCTAGAATAACATTGCAAGTCCGTTTTTGACCAAACTGAGTTTTCGACTGAAAAATGTATCGGACATCTTGCACCATGTGCTGGCATCGTCTTGCTGATATTCACACTACTTCGAGAGCTGTAGTATTTTGATTTTGTTGCTGAGCTGAATAACGTTGTATCGCAAAGCTAGATGTAAGGACTTGACAAATGTTGAACTTTTCAAATCTTTGCCAAAAAATAAATAAGCTTATCCGAAGCTTCGTTCTTTCGCTTGCTCTGTTGAAGCCATGTTCGCTATTACTTACGTTTGTGAAAAATTATTTTCAACAATGAAAATAGTAAAAACCAAATTTAGATCACGACTGACAGACAAATACCTTCGTGATCAACTATGACTGACAGTGACATAATTCCTGATTTTGAAACTCTGTCGCAGATACATTCTGAAGGCAGGTAATTTTAGGTTGTGATTATTCATTCATTCATTCATTCATTCATTTATTTATTTATTTATTCATTCATTCATTTATTTAGTTATTTATTTATTTTATTTTGCTAATAATTGTAATATAAAATATAATATATACAGAAAAAATTTAGCTCGCCCCTGTAAGAGTAGACCTCGTGCTCGTCTGTTATAAACACATTCATTACGTACCTAGTTAGGTAATGACACTTCCATTACGTAATTACTTAGGTATTACTGCTGTTACCTAAGTAAATAATTTTAGATTAATGTACAATAGGAAGAGAAGAATACACTTCATAATAAAACAAACCAATACCTCTCAATCTGTAGTAAATATAAGCATAACTCATTGTCAAAACCCTCTGTTCCAATATTTACGTCCGCGACTATACATTCTTATAGTATCCTTTATCCACTTTGATTATGTGATGTGGACTTTACATCACTAATAAACATGTTATAAATACATTCATTACGCACCTAGTTAGGAAATGATACTTCCATTACGCAATTAGTTACTGTAGATATTACTGCTATTACCTGACTAGTTGCGTAATGTGAACCACATATTAAATGAAACAAAATGGAATTAATTTTATTTATTATAAACTTTAACAACATGTTGATAATTATTTAATAGTGTACGAATATAAGAATTTAAAACTTGTTCATACAATTAATAATAATTGTTATGCAAATCAAGATTTCAGGTATAACTCCCTGTATAGTTGATTTGAATAATTTCGAGGGAAAAATTGTTCCGGAGCCGGGTATCGAACCCGGGACCTTTGGTTTAACGCACCAACGCTCTACCACTGAGCTACCCGGGAACTCTAACCGACACCGATCCAATTTTTCCCTCTATATCCACAGACCTCAAAGTGGGCTGACAACCGTCAAGCAACCAACTTCGAGTGCACACTAACTCCGTGTGACTTAAATTGTGGTTTTCTGTTAACGAACAGTGACGTGTATTATGCAAATCAAGATTTCAGGTATAACTCCCTGTAATTATTCAAATAATTGTTATATTAATACCTGCAGTTGACGATGCTACAGACGACATTTTTCTTGGAATGCCAACCTTCACATTTTTTATATTCCAGTTCATATCTTACGGGGAATTTTTACGCTATTAAACATTCAAGTGCAGAATTTACTGCATTTTCAATATCTGAATCCTTATTTCAACACCGTCTGCGACGCAGGTTCTTTCTATCTTGTATACCTGTAAGATGCACTTGTAGGCCTATTTATTTTTAAGTTATATTGTAAACATTTTTCCAGCTAAACAGGGTTTAGGAACTGAAGTCACTGCCGTAGAAACGCAGCAAATTTTCGCGATAACAGTAAGAGGCCTATCAGAAAATACCGCTGTGCTTGCGATGTGAGGGAAGTGCCATATGGAGGAGATCTGCCTGTGCATGTTCAGAGAAACTTAACTTCCATGACTGTTGCGTCATTAAAGTAGGCCTACTTTCCGAGTCATAAGATTAATATTACACCTGGTCTTAACCTATTATTACGTAAAAATTGTTTTCTAAGTTGAAAGTGAAAGTTTGAATATATCGGAGATGAAAGTTCTGTTCTCCAGAATTAAATACAACTTTCATCCATACAGTCCACCTTTAAACAATATATCCAGTATAGAAATTAAAGATGTCCGAGTATAGTGAATCGTAAAAAGCTCAAAATTTTAATTACATATCCATTTTCTTTGCATTTTTTTCACTACATAGAGAGGTAATTTGTATGTTGAACTAAGTTTGATAAAATGTTACTCTCGAGCCAACATTTTATCTTAAAAGCAAACGTTCTGATGGGGGCAGATAAAAAAGTTAATTTTTTTTCTTCCACCATGTTAATGATGTCAAAAGACATGCTTATACAAATTTTGGCCACTCGACCGCAATTACGAGGGCCGTAAAAAAATAAATTCCCCAGGGGCCGTTAACAGAAAGGAAAAACACAATTTCATTGGACAAATTTATTAGAACGGACACAGCTTGTTGAGCTATTTTTTAACATATTTTCCATCGGAATTGAGACATTTCTCATCGACAGAGAGAGGTGGAGACGCAGTCAAACGCTGATTTCGGACTGAGGCGGCTGACTTCTACGACACAAGGATACAAAAATTGATCCCATGGTATGAACAATATCTCATTTCCAGTGGGGGTTATGTTGAAAAATAGCGCAACAATTGCTGTATCTGTTTGTATACATATTTCCATGAAATTGTGTTTTTTTCTATAAATGACCCCAAGGAAAATTACGTTCTGGACGGCCTCGTAATTGCGATCGAGTGGCTAAAATTTGTATAAGCACTTCTTTTGACATTATTAACATGGTGGAAGAAAAAAAATTTAACTTTTTTTATCTGCACTCATCAGAACGTTTGCTTGTTAGCGGGTCATGAAATTTCTTTACAAAATTGAAAATCAAGAGGAAGATCAAATATAAATAATTTCTTAATAATCTTACTATTTACATATTTTTTGCCGAAAGTAAAAGCGATGAATATGTAAAAAAAAGTATCCTGCGCTATTATGTCTGTCAAATTCATATTTTCGCATAATTTGGAATATTTTGCGTTCAAGGTCTATTAGAGAAACATTTAATTATTAACTACACTATATTTTAAAGTTAACACACTTTAAAAGTATAGTAATATGACAGAATACACTATAAATATGTATTTTGGCAGCCTAAAGAGATATTACATAGTCATTAATAGGTAGGCTACACGATATAAAATATGTGCACATGACTGCTGATCTGTTACAGATTCTCCTAATAGTTGCATTCCTTTCTCGACATCTCTCTGTTTGCGGAGGCGCTTAAGTTAGCGTTGAAAAGTGGACCTAATATCTATCCAAAAATCCTTGTGTAATATTCGTTTTTCAGATTTTTATAACTGCTAATGGCACTGACTACTTCACTATACAAAGCTAAGTAGCTCAATGCAAAAAAAATAAGTTGACTTCCTTAGTGAAACAAAGCAATAAATAATAATAATAATAATAATAATAATAATAATAATAATATAATAATATTAAATACAGCACTTAATATCTGGCTACTTCATTTTACAGATACAAGAAATGAAATAACCTCGTATCAAGAAATAGGTGCATATGCGGAGATTCTTTCTTATCCGAACCCCTTGCAAAAACTGCCAGGAGATTCATCGACTCCCAATAATTGAGTGAAACGTTTATAGGGGAGAGTCGGGTAGTATCGGACATCGGGTAATATCGGACAGTGCGTTTCTTTCATCTACCACCATATGGTAGTACCTGAATGACATGGTTACGTTTCTCTATGCGACATCACAGAAACGTAACCATGTCAATCAGGTACTATCATCGTGTGGTAGATGAAAGAAACTCACTGTCCGATATTACCCGATGTCCGATACTACCCGACTCTCCCATACTGTCCGTGATTGTTATTGTGAGCATGACTGGGTTTGTAAGGATGTTTGAGATTGGAATTTTTTTAAGTTGATTATTTAACGACGCTGTATCGACTACTAGGTTATTTAGCGTCGATGAGATTGGTGATAGCAAGATGGTATTTGGCGAGATGAGGCCGAGGATTCGCCATAGATTACCTGGCATTCACCTTACGGTTGGGGAAAACCTCGGAAAAAAACCCAACCAGGTAATCAGTCCAAGCGGTGATCGGACCCGCGACCGAGCGCAACTTCAGATCGGCAGGCAAGCGCCTTAACCGACTGAGCCACGCCAGTGGCTGAGATTGGAAATAAAATTTGGATATTTATTTCCATGTCTGTCTTCATACTCTTCGTAGGCTATTTAAATTAAACAAGGAGGGACCTTCTCTTTCAACTACTTCATAATCGCTTCCACATTTAACGAGGCATAGTACCGAGACAACAATGCAATTGATAATAGAAACGATCATATATAAATGTTAAATGTTATGTTTTATTTAATGACGCTCGCAACTGCAGAGGTTATATCAGCGTCGCCGGATGTGCTGGAATTTTGTCCCGCAGGAGTTCTTTTACATGCCAGTAAATCTACTGACATGAGCCTGTCGCATTTGAGCACACTTAAATGCCATCGACCTGGCCCGGGATCGAACCCGCAACCTTGGGCATAGAAGGATATATATACAGGGTGTAAACGATGTAAACTGGCAAAATTATAAAGACTGTACATCTCGGTCTACTAAACATGATGTGTAGTGAAATTTGGTTTTTCTTCTATTTTTGTTCTTAATTCTTAAAATATCATGTTTTAGGACTGATAATAGTCTAATATTTACTGTTCGAGCTAAAACCACCGCAATAGAGTACACTGACTCGTAAACAAGGTTATCACCATAGCAGCAAAGTACTACGCGACCAAGGCAGGAACCGTTTTGTTTGGTGGCGCTGCGATTCGCTTCACAACAAGGCCGTGTTGTAAAGTCCGCATCAGATGCAAAATGAAGCACATGCTGAACTGCGCTATTGTTTCATTATTATTAACACGCTTTATACGTTCCATGTTCGTATATATAGTTAACTTTATTGTTTAGTTTTATTTTATCACTAGCCGTACCCGTGCGCTCCGCTGCACCCGTTAGAAATAAATATAAAGTAATTACATAATTAAAATAATACATTTGATCCAGGGAATATTCGTGTTTGATAGAAGGATAAATCGTTTAATATGTTACTTAATTTAAATTATGTTTAAATAATTAAAATGGAATCATTTTGGTCCAGAGAGCACTCATTTGGTGCAATGACAATTCCTTTAACATGATTCTTAATTTTTATTACATGCATCCATAGTTCAATGAACATTGACATCATTTACATTTAATGTGTATACTTTATTTTACTTGCTATATGTTTCCATTGAATTATGGTAATAACATAAATTTTAACTCTTGTTTTCTACGTATTCAGTAAATGGCGCTTGGCCCACTTATTATATTATATTATATTATATTATATTATATTATATTATATTATATTATATTATATTATATTATATTATATTATATTATATTATATTATATTATATTATATTATATTATATTATATAAAAAGTGTGTTGATAACGGATGTACCCCGATAAGTAAGTTTTCAATTTGTTATGGGGGCTCTTGAATCTCAGGAGGAACAAATTTTATTTTACAACAGGGCAACATAATCTGCTTGGCTCATTACCCAAATTTTTTGCATTGCATTTAATGCATATGTATTTTATGTATTTTAACTCGATTCAATTGAGCATAGTTAAAATTTGGATTATAAAATAATGAAATGCTAAGCTAACATATTATTACTGCATACTAAATCAATACACTCTCGTTGTTCGTTAATTCTCTGAGTTAAACATTATTTTAAGAAATACAGGAAACGAATACACAGAATAGCCTATCAAGTTTTCTGTGCATAAGAAGCTATTTTAATCTTACCTGTCCTCAATTCACTCCGAAGTTACTGTAATAACATTATAGCATTATGTCCATACAGAGAAACTACACTTTCCAATGGTGAAATAATAATTAATTATACAAATCGGTTAATTTAGCTTCCGATATTGCTTCATACGAACACAGAAATATTTTCTGTAGGCTATGATTCATAGCTTTCGATTGTTGTTGTCCAAGGCCCCTTATAGACGAAGTCATTTGTTTATTTCATTACACGGCCTTGGATGGCAGTTATTTTAATTTTAAAATTCATTTATCTCATTAAATATCAGTCCTATCAAAATTTTTCAAAGAATAAAACTTATCGGAAATGATTTTTAAAGAAATGTTTGTTATGTAACTTTTTCATAAAAATCAATAATAAGCGAGATATTTCGATTTATTTCATTCAGGCCCCCTTATAACCCCCCTTTTAAATAATGTATTTTGAATGCCATATAGCCTAAAATCTAAGTTACAACGAACTTAATTTATATTCTAATTTTCATCGAAATCCGTTGAACCATTATCGCGTGAAAAGGTAACAAACAAACATACAGACAGACAGACAGACATACATACAAACAAAAATTTCAAAAAAGCGATTTTCGGTTTCAGGGTGGTTAATTATATATGTTAGGACCAATTATTTTTGGAAAATCGAAAATTACCAGAAAATTTTCGGCTACAGATTTATTATTAGTATAGATATTAATACACATAGGAATCTATTCAGAAAACACGCCACAATATCGGAATTCGTAAAGGAGGGAACATGAATCAAAAGTAACGTAAAGTAAATTAGGTACTGTATTTTATACAATATTTCATTTGATATATATTTCTTACGGTCGTATTTTAAAGTGGCCGGACTACGGTATAAAACCATCACTTCCACCAGCATGGGCTACTATAAGTCGTTGACCTGCACTGCTATTTGTATAAACTCCTGACACGTTTACGTCTTGCCAACATTTGTGGACAGTGTAATGAGTATGGAACCATATTTCGTCCAGGTAAATAACGGGCTACTATATCAGAGCGTTCTATTAGATATTTCCTTTTATCTTTATATTTTTTAAATGTAAACCCTATGGGTAGTATGAGTTTTCGTAAAGTTTCCTTGCACCCTTTAAAACCTATCTCTCTCTTACAAAATTTATGCAACTTTCCTAATGTTGGAAGCTCTTTGTAGAGACCATAATATTTATGAACTTCTCTTCTTATAATACATTTGTCCATGTCGTCTAATTCAACCTTATTTGCAGGAGGTCGTCTAACTTTGTTTGGTGTCAATATTTCTTCACCCTTGTCCTCACACTCTTTACCTTCCTTTCTAATTCTACTAATTGTTTCCTTATTTAACTTCACAATAGCTGCAGCACACTCTGTTGTCTTCGATAGAGGTCATCACTAAACTTTATGACATAAATAACGCTCCACGCTTGGCTACGAAACACACGTCTTCCTACACGCGGCATTGCGACCAGATTGAAACGCTAGGCATTGGATGTGACGACACTCCGGCAGTAAACATACGCAGCGAGCACGGAGTTCCTCATTCTGCCACGACGGGTCCCGCCTTGGTCGCGTAGTATGTGGCGAACCGAAGCAAATAATGACGATCTACTAGCATTTTCAAAAACATTAGACTCACAGATAACATTTTTTTCTATGGAAATCACAAAAGTTACAGAAAAAACGTAGGCCTATTAGACTTTTCTGTTCAGTAATTTATATTCTATCGCCAGTATTTTTTTGGCAGTTTATATAGTTCACACTCTGTACATACATTATTCATTCATTTATTCATAGGGTTCTGGCCAAGGGCAGGTCTTCCACTGCAAACGCAGCATTCTCCAATCGTTCCTATCTTTCGCCTCCTCTGTTGGCATATGATCCAAGTATTTTAATGCTTTCACCTCATCATTCCTTCCAGAGCATCCTTCAGTGGGCAGTATCTTCTTAGGCACTGACCCAGCCAAAAGAAGAAGTCACAGAAAATCTAGTCGGGGACCTCGGTGTCTTGGTCTCCAACGCGCCCAATCCACCGCCCTGCCAGTTTGTTTGTCAAGATAGTAACGAACGTTTACTATAATGCAATAATCTATGCTAATAATAAATCTGTAGCCAAAATTTTTCTGGTAATTTTCGATTTTACAAAAATAATTGGTCCTAACATATATAATTAACCGCCCTGAAACCGAAAATCGCTTTTTTGAAATTGTTTATATGTCTGTCTGTCTGTCTGTCTGTCTGTCTGTCTGTCTGTCTTGTCTGTCTGTCTGTCTGGATGTTTGTTACCTTTTCACGCGATAATGGCTGAAACGATTTATATGAAAATTGGAATATAAATTAAGTTCGTTGTAACTTAGAATTTAGGCTATATGGCATTCAAAATATTTTATTTAAAAGGGGGGTTATAAGAGGGCTTCAATTAAATAAATCGAAATATCTCCCTTATTATTAATTTTCATGAAAAATATTACATAACAAAAGTTTCTTTAAAAATAATTCCCGATAAGTTTAATTCCATGCAAAAGTTTGATAGGACTGATATTTAACGAGATAAATGAGTTTCAAAATTATAATAACAACGCCATCTAAGGCGATGTAATGAAATAAAAAACAAATGACTTCGTCTATAAGGGGCCTTGGACAACAACAATCGAAAGCTATGAAACATACGGTAGCCTACAGAGAATGTTTCTGTGTTTGTATGAAGTAATATCGGAAGCTAAATTAACCGATTTGTAGCTACAATTAATTATTAATTTACCATTGGAAAGTGTAGTTTCTCTAGATGGACGTCTGTAAATTTCGACCTGCTCACCCATAAATTGAGAAATCTGCATTTGTCAGAGACTGCTGTGAGTTGGTTCGAATCCTACTTACGGGAAAGACAACAATGTGTTGTATCCGAGAATCGAAGCTCTTCCTGGCTTAACATAACATCAGGTATACCACAGGGTTCGGTACTCGGACCATTGTTGTTCACAATATATGTCAGTGATATTACATCTCATGTAAGGCATTGTAACTATCACTTGTACGCTGACGACCTTCAATGCTACATCTCTTCCCGCTTAGATCGAATAAATGACGCTATAGATAAATTGAACGAAGACATTGACTCGATTGTGACATGGACAAAGAAATTCCATCTTAATATCAATCCTGGAAAGACACAAGCAATCATATTAGGACACAAACGGCAAACCGACGCTGTAAAGCACCTCGACATTTCCCCCGTTAAAGTAAGTACAGTGCATATCCCTTTCAGTTCTTCGGTAAAAAATCTTGGCATTCACATGGATAATAATCTCAACTGGGACATGCAAATCACAGAAACCTGCAGAAAAGTATATTCTATTATTCATGTGCTAAAAAGGATAAATGTTCATCTTCCCTCTTGCTTAAAAAAGTCCCTTGTGCAGACCCTTGTATTTCCCTATTTTGACTATGCTGACATTTTACTGACTGACCTTTCCAGCGACAACAAAATGAAACTTCAACGTGCTCATAATTTGTGTGTACGTTTTGTAAGCAATGTTCGTAAATATGATCATATTACCCCATCCCTGGAAGCAATAGGTTGGCTTAAACTAGATAAGAAAAGAAATTTACATTCACTTCTCTTTCTCTTCGAAATCTTGAACTCTTCTATTCCTTCGTACCTGTCGTCTCGCTTCACTTACCTTTCTTCCCACCACAATCTGAACACACGCTCTCGCCATGAAACAATACTAACAATACCATCCCATCGCACCTCTTCATACTCATCCTCTTTCACAATAGCCCTGCCAAGACTCTGGAACTCGCTACCTGCTAGCATCAGGGACTGTCGAAATAAAATTCAATTCAAACGCAAACTTACTAGGCACTTTGTCAGTAATTGAGACTCGTTCAGACATGGTTTCTTGTAAATAGTTCTTTTAATCTACCACAAAATATCTCAATATCCGGTAATTTCATCACTATAGAATTTTGTTATTGTAGGTTTAATTTGTAATTTAGTAAATACAAAAATATTCTTTGTTCTTAACTTCTATGATAAAATGTCTAGCTTTCATTAATCAGGTATTCTTGTCGTACTTTAATTTTTATTGTAATTGTAATTGTAAATTTAATATTAATTGTAATCTTATTGTTCATGTTATAGTTGTAATCCCCTGGTAGAGGGGCAGAGAAGGCCTGACGGCCTTATCTCTACCAGGTTAAATAAATAAATCTAATCTAAATCTAATCTAAATAATACTATAATGTTATTACAGTAACTTCTGAGTGAATCGAGGGCAGGTAAGATTAAAATAGCTTCTTATGCACAGAAAACTTGATAGGCATTCATTTCCTGTATTTCCTAAAATAATTTTTATGACCAAATGAGTGGTCTCTGGATCAAAATAATAGCATTTTAATTTTTTTAATACAATTTAAATTAAGTAACATAATAAATGATTTATCCTTCTATCAAATACGAATGTTCCCTGGACCAAATATCCTATTTTAATTATGTAATTACTTTATATTTATTTCTAACGGGTGCAGCGGAGCGCACGGGTACGGCTAGTTCAAAATAAAAGACTGGCAAACCCGAACAAAGGAAAAACCCATAATATTAACAGCTTCTATTCGCTTTTGCTGCTATCTACTTTTTTCCACCAATTAGACATACCGCAGTATTCGAAACAGGAATTCTTTGAGTGGTCATTTTGAATTTACCCTTTCGTCACGAAAGACTGGTGATAAGTGTATACAAATTTTCTCATCTTGCTCCGTACACATAACTTAACTGGAAAGTTGGTAAAAGTATGCGGCTGGTTTAACATAATACGACAGTGCTCTGACGATCTAAAAAAAAAAACAAAGGAGCGTCACTTTCCCTGAATTCTTCTTGTTTCTATAGAGGTCTGAAACAAGCTGTAAACGTGATTTGATTCAAATTATTATGCTGCTTCTTGTTATCTGTGGACTGGGGATAATTTAAAATTCCAGACAGACAAAAATCCTCAAGCACTTACAAAAAATATCTATAAATAAGAGGAACACTTCAGAGGTTAAATCTTTTACATGTTGTCCTAGGACCTACATTCCCACTTCCGTGTTTTTTTATACGAGCATATAGCATTATAATAGGCTCGTGTCCATAGTACAAGAATTTCACCGTCCAATGGCATCGGGCTCGGCCTCCCTAACAGTATAGCAACAACATACTTACGTCGTCTTTTTTTACTCCGATCCCCCCACCCTCCCCATCGCTTCAATGCTTCCCTATTCCTAACCGAGGCCAACTAAAAATACTGTGTCTTATGCAGTCCACAATCTACATATTATTGGTGAGGCGGGTCACGGTTAGAGGTCAAACAAATATCCATCTCTTTACAAAGGAAGTACAAGTATAACTCGTTTATACACAACCACTAAATACTTAAAAGAGTGCTGAGGGCTGCCCCAGAATTCAGGACCCAAAACATATACAATACGTGTAATTCAATAGCAAGATTTAATAATTGTAATAGCCTCTTTAGCAGCTCAATCTACAGAGCGAGCCTAAACCCCGGCGATGGAAAAGTTGTGGTGAATTATGTCAGGGTGTGACTACTTTCCTCGGGGGTTCTCCCGTTTTGACGCAGAACTACAGGGACATCATTTTATTTTTACTTCAATTTTTATTGTACCTGAGTTTTTTAATGTACTTCACTCCCACCCCTTCTACTAATGAAGTTCAACCGTCCCCCACACAGATCCAAGACCGCATGTACAGTCATAGTAGCCGTACGGTCATAGTAAACAGTACGTTCCAAAAATATGTCCGCGTTTTCCAGTGACGAAAGAGCTTTCAATATTGAATCATTTTCGCACAGGTACTGTCGTCCATTTGCCTATGTCGTATCCCGGTTTCCCCCACCTACCTTTATTCGCCAACTAGTGGCTGGGCTGTCTTAGCTCTTTTCTGAGAACATTAATTTCTGTTAGCAATTGGACGTCTACGTAATATTATACCCATAAAGGTAAAGGTAAAGGTATCCCCCGTAACATGCCATGAAGGCACTTGGGGGGCATGGAGGTAGAGCCCCATGCTTTCCATGACCTCGGCACTAGAATGAGGTGGTGTGGTCGACACCACGCTCTGACCGCCTTTTACCCCCGGGAAAGACCCGGTACTCAATTTTATAGAAGGCTGAGTGAACCTTGGGGCCGTTCTGAAAGTTTGGCAACGAGAAAAAATCCTGTCACCACCTGGGATCGAACCCTGGACCTATATTATACCCATACAATTGTTTAAAATAACTTAAATAAAAGGGCCTCGTTAAGTAATTAACTGTCACGTGATTTCCTCCCTTTCTACGACCCTACGACATAACCACTTGGACGGACAGTAGATAGCATGTCTGAGTAATTTTATCTTTGCGGGTCGGGCAGAAGTGAAGATTGAATTTATAGTACTTAAGGTACTCTTTTATAGAGTAGGTACAGAATTATTTCAACATGAGTTACTAGTTACGAAGGACGAAACTGGTAATTGGGATTAGGTACAATAGTCTATAGTGCGATAATATGCACATTAGAACTGAAGCCTGTATCGAAATGAACGGTCACCATTTTCAAAAATGTGTTTAAATATCCATATTATGATTATTTTTCCATTTAACTTCATTCTCTATATTGTACGCTAATGTGCTGTAGACAGTATAATATACACTGCATAATGAATACGTCCACATGGGCAGCTCAGTTCATAAGTGAAAACATTTATTGTTAATACTGTATTATATTTTGATTAAACAAAAACCTAATGAAAATTATCAAACTCAAAATCGCGATATTTCCTAGTTTACGTAAGTGGATGAACTACTTTTCTTCCCTCCTATACCTAGTAAAGTGATTTGTTTGTATATTACGCCAGTATCATCGAACTCCAGTTATGGAAGAGGGTAGGAAACGGCGTTGATCCAAAGGTATAGCCAGGTTAATATTAAAAATGTTAGTAAAAACGAAATGATGTCTCTGTACATGTTTCTTTTCGCTAGATATGGGAAGGGGTAAGTTGGCAATTGAATGTCATCCAAAAATATAACCCTCTTTCACTTCCATTTATTATCCTTGTATTCTCCTTGCTTTCACTTATTGCCGTTGTGTTTCCTGTATTCCTCTTGTACCATTATTCTCCTAGTCTTCTCTTGTTCTCTTATCTTCCTCTTGTACTCTCCTTGTTCTTCTTGAATTCCCCCTGTTCTCCTTCTCTTCACCTTGTTCTTCTTGTCTGCCCCTTGTCCTCCTGGTCTTCACCTCGTTCTCATCTTCTCTCTGTTCTCTTGTATTTCCCATGTTCTCCTTGAATTCCTCTTATAGTCTTTGTATTGTCCTTGTGCTGTTTGTTTCCCTTGTCTTTTCTTTGTCTTTCGTATATTCCTCCTGTTTTCCCTATATTCTCTATGTTTCCCTTGTACTACCCTAGTTCTCCTTCTATTCCCCTCCTTCTCCTTTTATTTTCCTTGTCCTTGCCTTCACCTTGTTCTCTTGAATTCGCCTTGTTCTCCTTAAATTCCTCTTATTTTCTTTGAATTTCTCTTGTTCTCCTTGTATTCCTCGTGTTCTCCTCGTTATCTCGTTGTTCTCCTTGTCCTATTGTTTTCTTGCATTCCCCTTGTTCTCTCTATATTTCCCCTTGTTCTCCTTGTATTACCCTTGTTCTCCTTGCATTCCAAATGTTGTACTTGTACTCACCTTGTTGTCCTTGTATTCCCCTTGTTCTCTCTATATTTCCCCTTGTTCTCCTTGTATTCCAAATGTTGTACTTGTACTCACCTCGTTGTCCTTGTATTCCCATTGTTCTCTTCGTACTCCCCCCCCCTCTCTCTCTCTCTCTCTCTCTCTCTCTTTCCCTTGTTCTGCTCGTATTGCCCTTGGTTTCCTTGTACTCCCTTGTTCTCCTTGCACTACCTTTGTTCTCCTTGTATTTCAATTTTTCTACTTGTACTCACCTTGTTCTCCTTGTATTCCCATTGTTCTCTTCGTATTCCCCTCTCTGTCTTTCCCTTATTCTGCTTGTATTGTCCTTGGTTTCCTTGTATTCCCTTGTTCTCCTTGAGCTACCCTTGTTCTCCTTGTATTCCAGTTTTTCTACATGTACTCACCTTGTTCTCCTTATATTTTCATTGTTCCCCTCGTATCCCCCTCGCTATTTTTGTCTTCCCCTTGTTCTCCTTCTATTCACCTTGTTCTGCTTGTATTGCCCTTCTTCTCTTTGAATTACTTTTATTCTCCTTGTACTCCCCTTGCTCTCTAAGTATCCCCCTCGTGTGATCGCACGCACACGTATGTCTATGTGGAGATATGCAGCATTGTAAAGTTATGCACCCGTCGACAAGGGATCGCACCCACAAGTAGCTCTACGTAACGATATTCCGCAATAGTAAAGCTATACACCTGTCGACAGGTGATCGTACTAATATGCAGTTCTACGTAAAGCGTCTGTCGATTTTTTTCCGCCTTATTTCATCAACACTATCCACAAATTTCTTTTCATTCCTATCTCCGCCTAGGGAACCAAATTGTGCTTGCGTGACGCCGAATGGATCGTCCGCCATAGTGGGTGCTCCTCGCGATTTGTTTAAAGATAAGTTGATGTCAACAGTGGTGAAAGTATGGACTCAGAGAGATCTGCATAAGAGATAAGGGGTACCGGAGTTCTCCACGTTCTTACTTTTCTTTCTGACGAGGTCATGACAACTCATATAGATATAAGATGGTACGGCAGACTACCATCAGAAATATGGTACACGGATTTGATAGCTGGAGAGGAAAGCGTGGCATGGTGGTTGGAGTCGCCAGCTTAGCTACGCAAGAAATTAGGGAATTAAAAAAAAACTTTGTCAAATGTAAGTAGCGTGATTTTGTAGCCAAATTAAGATCCGAGGTAGGTTTGACGTAAATAATTATTGATGTTAAATTAGTAATTACTAGACAATAATTATCAATTATTGTTTTTCTAATAATTTAGAATAGTAGAGTTGATGCCGAAGCTTGTACAATAACATATTTTATTAAAACTTCTTTTGTGTATATATTTTACGAGATCTGGAGAGGGTAACACCACTAGAAGAGAATGAAATATTTGATAAAGGAATTAATATTAGGACTCAAACGTTACTACATTCTGGTAATTAAGAAGATACGAATTTCTCACAGTATTTAACGGGAGGATTACTGGTTATAGACACATGACTGGTCAAACATTGCGAGATCACTAGCAAAGAGTGTGTATAACTTATCAATACTGTAGTAGCTGTAGAGTCATAGTAATTATTATTATTATTATTATTATTATTATTATTATTATTATTATTACTACTTACTACTTACTAGCTTTTAAGGAACCCGGAGGCTCATTGCCGCCCTCACATAAGGCAGCCGTTGGTCCCTATCCTGAGCAAGATTAATCCAGTCTCTATCATCATATCCCACTTCCCTCAAATCCATTTTAATATTATCTTCCCATCTACGACTCGGACTCCCTAAAGGTTTTTTCCCTCGACCTCCCAACTAACTCTCTATATGCATTTCTGGATTCGCCCATACGTGCTACATGCCCTGCCCATCTCAAACGTCTGGATTTAATGTTCCTAATTATGTCAGGTGAAGAATACAAGGCGTGCAGTCCTGTGTTATGTAACTTTCTCCAGTCTCCTGTAACTTCATCCCTCTTAGTCCCAAATATTCTCCTAAGCACCTTATTCTCAAACACCCTTAATCTCTGTTCCTCTCTCAAAGTGAGAGTCCAAGTTTCACAACCATAAAAAAACAACCGGTAATATAACTGTTTTATAAATTCTAATTTTCAAATTTTTTGACAGCAGACTGGATGATAAAAGCTTCTCAACCCAATAATAACAGGCATTTCCCATATTTATTGTGTGTTTAATTTCCTCCCGAGTATCATTTATATTTGTTACTGTTGCTCCAAGATATTTGAACTGCTCCAACTCTTCAAAAGATAAACCTCCAATTTTTATATTCCATTTCGTTCAATATTCTCGTCACGAGACATAATCATATACTTTGTCTTTTCGGGATTTACTTCCAAACTTATCTCTTTACTTGCTTCAAGTAAAATTCCCGTGTTTTCCCCAATCGTTTGTGCATTTTCTCCTAATATATTCACGTCATCCGCATAGACAAGCAGCTGATGTATCCCGTTCGATTCCAAACCCTCTCGGTTATCCTGGACTTTCCTAATGGCATACTCTAGAGCAAAGTTAAAATGTAAAGGTGATAGTGCATCTCCTTGCTTTAGCCCACAGTGAATTGGAAACGCATCAGACAGAAACTGACCTATACGAAGTCTGCTGTAGGTTTCACTGAGACACATTGTAAATTATTATTATTATTATTATTATTATTATTATTATTATTATTATTATTATTATTATTATGTACACTACAAGTACTATTAAGTTTAAGTTTTGGAAATATGGAGTCCGAAGAAATACGGTCACCCAAACAAGAATATACAGGCAGGGTATCTAACAAGAAAATACAGAAATCTCACCAAAACAAGAATATAAGGCAGGTTATCTAACAAGACGATATAAATGTCACCCAAACAGACAGGTCATCTTATAAGAAGATACAGAAATGTCACCCAAACAAGAATATACAGACAGGTCATCTAACAAGAAGATCTAGAAATATCACATCCAAAAAAGAATGTACAGACAGGTCATCTAGCAAGAAGATATAGGCTAGAAATATCACCCAAACAAGAATATACAGAGAGGTCTGCGAGGTTTTCATGAGGTACACCCATAACCGTATAAGGAGTTCGCAGTTTCCACTTCGACTCTGCAACAACGATGTTTCTGTGATATTATATTCGTTACTCCAACCCCGAAATGTTACTTTTGAGGATGCATAAAGGCTATTCCATATGAAATCGATCAGTAAAAAACCTCGCATTATTATACTCTAATTTTTCCCTATTTATACAAGGTGCTGAGGAGAGTGCATTTGCAAAAATATACTATCGAAAGTCAAACGGTTTTCGTGTTGTTGAGCGACAAATTTAGCGTATTTTAGAAAAACAAGCCTCTTTCAGCGCTCAGAACTCTGGAACCATTTACTGCAGAACATTGAACGAGAGCTCATTTTGAAGCTGACATTTGGTAGGTTATGATAAGAAGTAATCCTTATTTTTATTATACACAGAGAGACAGATAATCTGATTTTATTTACTTTTAGGCTTTTTGCCCATTTGTAAAAATGTAAAAAAATATTGAGAAAATACCTTGCATTATTAAGAGGGATTCGGCATTGTTTGCTTAGTGTCACGGCAATAAGTTTCGAGGGTATTAAATAAATTATTTTCACACGCCTAGACTTGAACGACGCAACACAGCACGGACTGGCCGAGAGATGAAGATAAGCGAGCGCTGGGCGTCATTTTAGTCCTGTGTTTATGAAAACTTGTGATAAAGCTAGCCCAGCTATGCGCTACTAGACGAAATATCACGTGTTTATGTCTCCTGGCCTTGCTTGCCTAGGCTAGCTCCCGCCTCAGTCAGCTGGTTAGCTCACGCGCGTACTATTTATTTTCTTTATTTGATTTTTCAATACTTTCTTATTAACACTGCACCAGTAAAAACATACGTGTTTATTTGTACTTTCAATGCGGAATCTCACCATATATTTTAAAAATATTTTTTCGTGGGCAAAGGTGTCTTAATTAAGAAAAATCTAAATTTCCCCATTTCCATAAAAAGTAAGAAAAACTGTTTACATGCCAATATAAACTTTAACTTTTCAGCATCAAAATAAACCATGATTTTGATCATTGGGTGAAAGGGTTTCGGAGCCACAACAGTTTAAAGTTGCTAATTTTATGAAAATACGGTAAATTTATATATTTTTAATTTAAACACTATGAAGTTCTGATGCCTCAAACTTTGTACAAAGCATTGTGTCATAGCTGTCTACGGACAGAAAAAGTTTCATTGTATTTAAAAATTGCAAGGTCAATTTTCTCTATATTTCGGTCGATTTGAGATGGAATAGCCCGTAATATTAAAGACGATCAAGGACGGAACATACAAACCTTGGATCTAATGGCGAGTGCGGTATCCGTTCTTCCACCCATTGGTGTGTGAATGTCCATGTTGATTCCCCAGCACTGAAGTCGTTCCTGATCCTAACACAGGTCTCAGTAGTCACGGCACCCTATAATCTACGTGTATTGTCTAAACATCCGAAAATGACATGAAGACGTTTGAAAGGTTATCGGGCAAAGAAAATAAAAAGAGAACGTTATTTGAAAGACAAAAAGTGGAGTAGGAAGAGGGGAGGGGGGTGGCTTGAACTAGTGTGAGTCTACTTGCGCCGTAAGTTGGGCATTACAGATAAAAAGAAAACGAAACAAAAGATATGGATCCAATGGACACATTTCGTGTTTCAAGAATATAAATACAGCCCTGAATGGAGTCGAGAGACTCTTGGGCTCACCTTCGGCCGAAGAGGACGGCAGTCACAATAGCTTTAAAACTATATAATCCACTTCCTACAGGTAAGAAGAAACAGTGCAGTGTACATTACACATACTTTCCGTTGTATTATATTCGGTGCTTATTGCACAGGTCCTCCGCTTGGGCCTAAAATAGTACTACATGCGGTTACAAATTCAGTGGGCACGGGTTCAATTCCCGATAAAAATTTTAGGAATTTTCTCTCTTACATAGAAGCTAGATCTATCCCTTGACTTGCATTTTGTTTTACCTTGTCTTAACTACGATATCCAGCTAGTTGTTATGAAATGTTCACATTAAGAACTGAATGGGTCAATACAGTATAAAACTAAAGTATGCAGCAATATAATTATTATACAGAAAATTCAAATTTTATACAGCAACATTATATTTTGGCTCCTTTCAGCTAGAACTCTTAAAAACGATAAGACAATAAGCAATAGCACAACAAACCTACCCTGGTTTCGCTCTCTCTCTACCTCTAATCTCTCAGAATTACAATACCTCTGGATTTCATGTCATAAAATACCACATCGTACGATGAGACCTTACTGTAATGTATTATGATGTACTATATACTATACCATACCGTAACACAATACCGTACGATAAAATGTACCTTAACATAAGCTACTATATAATATCACATTATATCAAATCACTTCATACTCTACAATTCAATGCCGTATCATAGCATATTAATATAAAACACAATACCCTATTACATCACGTCATACTATACAATACAATACAATACAATACCTTACCGTATCACATCATACGATACAATATCATAACATACCAAATCGTACGATACAATACAATATCATACCATATTGCATAAGATACAATTCCGTACCACATCACATCATACTACGCATTATCATATACTATATCACATCAAATTGTAAAAGACTATACTATATCACATAAGATACAATACCATACCATACCACATCACATATTTTCCTAAGTACTTTATTCTCGAACACCTTTAACCTTTTTGCCTTTCCCAATGTGAGAGTCTAAGTTTCACAGCCATACAGAACAACCGGTAATATAACTCTTTCATAAATTCTAACTTTCAGCTTTTTCGAGAGCAGACTAGATGATAAAAGCTTGTCAACCGAATAATAGCAGGCATTTCCCATATTTATTCTACGTTTAATTTCTTCTTGAGTGTCATTTAAACTCTCTCTGTTACAAAATATGATATAGAAAGATGTCATTAATTCTGTTCCAAACTATGGTATACGTTTGTTAAAGTTCTCAGTAATATAACGTAATTTTAATACAACTTGTGGATACTTATTTCATTGACAAATTAACATAAGAGAAACATAAAAATTAGGTACATTTCATTCTGTGTGATATCAAATTAATACAAGAAAAAAAAAACAAAAAACTCATTGTTTTGAGGGAGGCAAATTAACATAAAAAAACTGCAATAAATTATAACCCGTTTTTGTACGACTGTTGTGTCTCAGATTTTCTATTCAAAATTGACTGGGTTGGTGTTATGTTTTCTGCAACAGGAACACCAGGGCAGGTACCCATTTGATTTCTGTTCATAATGAACTATTTAAATATTATATTTTGATGCACTACAAAAGATTACAAACATTCACTACTGCACTATCTCATAGTCCTCCACTATGAACAGAATACCACACAGCGAAACATTTCGTGCGTGCATGCGCATTAATCAAACTTGTTTTTGTTTGTTCCTATACCATATTTTGGAACTGAGGGAGTATTAATTACTGTTGCTTCAATAAACTTGAATTTTTTCACCTTTTCAAACGATAAATTTTCAACTTTTATATTTTCATTTCGTGTTATGTTCTGCTCATGAGACATAATGATATAGACCAGCGGTGACCAAAACTAGAGCTGCAGTGAATACACGCGAGTGACAGTCTAAGAAGTAAAGAGACGGGGGAGAGGTACTTGGCATTAAAACTACAACCAGTGGCGGTTCGTGCACTAACATTGAGTTCATCAACCTCGCGAAAAAAAATCGCAAGCTTTGCTGTATCAGTAATGTCATTACTGTCATCAAGAACCAATTAAAAATATATACAAATGTTCTTGCTTTTTATAAATATTCCTCATGAACACAATCAGAAATTTCCTAAATTCTCTTTTGAATGTTTAGTCTAGAAAAGCACAGTTTTCAAAATTAAATAACAACTTTCATTGGACAAATTATTTCAGCCACCTTGATCATTACGCTTTTATAAAACTCTCCTCCGTTGAAAGGCTTAAGAGAACGAGCTATTTCGTTCGCCACTAGATAGCTGGCTTCCTTACATTTATTTATGTCATCTTTCTCTTCATGAAGATGATTGAAGGCTGATTTCAGTTCTTGGAGTTTAATAACTCGTTTCATTAATACACTAGCACGTAACATTCAATCAGTTTCTCTATACTATTATTATTATTATTATTATTATTATTATTATTATTATTATTATTATTATTATTATTATTAAATCAATAGCTAGTAAATAACTGATAATAGTCATCAGAAGATTAAAAAAATAAATTAAAATAGAGATATGGCGTGGTAATTATTTTATCATTGAAGGGAAGATGTAGGCCTATATATTAAGGCAAGTATATAAGAATTATGGTGACACTTGCTGATAAATAATAATAATAATAATAATAATAATAATAATAATAATAATAATAAAGGTAAAGGTAAAGGTATCCCCGTAACATGCCATGAAGGCATTTGGGGGGCATGGAGGTAGAGCCCCATGCTTTCCATGACCACTAGAATGAGGTGGTGTGGTCGGCACCACGCTCTGGCCGCCTTTTACCCCCGGGAAAGACCCGGTACTCAGTTTTATAGGAGGCTGAGTGAACCTCGGGGCCGTTCTGAAAGTTTGGCAACGAGAAAAAATCCTGTCACCACCTGGGATCGAACCCCGGACCTTCCAGTCCGTAGCCAGCTGCACTACCAACTGAGCTACCCATCCGCCAATAATAATAATAATAATAATAATAATAATAATAATAATAATAATAATACCTGTTATGCCTGTGTATTCAGCGTAATGCTCTGTAATGTCGCTTCTATTATACTACTACTAATTGAACCATTGAGCAAAGCAACATATTACGTTTTCTCCGACAGAACAGCGAATAAATTCCTCTTCCCATTCTGTACGAAACCTGTTCCTGCTAGAGACAGAGGGTTTGTAGAGCGACATGGACCGACACTGCTTACCTTCAGTACGTGAGCGAGACAGCAATGTACAAGAAACTCCCCTTACCAGTATGAATGTCTTTGATTACTTACTTACTGGCTTTTAAGGAACCCGGAGGTTCACTGCCGCCCTCACATAAGCTCGCCATTGATCCCTATCCTGAGCAAGATTAATCCAGTCTCTACCATCATATCCCACCTCCCTCAAATCCATTTTAATATTATCTTCCCATCTACGTCTCGGCCTCCCCAAAGGTCTTTATACCGCCGGCCTCCCAACTAACACTCTATATGCATTTCTGGATTCGCCCATACGTGCTACATGCCCTGTCCATCTCAAACGTTGAATGTCTTTGATTACACGATGTAATTACGACACCCGCTTTGGTCACCGCTGATATAGACTAATACAGTACTTCGTATTTTCGGAATTTACTTCCAAACTTATCTCCTTACTTGCTTCAAGTAAAATTCCCGTGTTTTCCCTAATAGTTTGTGGATTTTCTTCTAACATATTCACGTCATCCGCATAAACAAGCAAAAAGTTGTCATTTCAATTCAAAAGTTGTAACTGCCGTAATGTGTAGCAGGCGATGGACAAGGCGGAGCTGTATTCGGCGGCACACGACCTGCAGAAGAGGGACGCTGGCCTCCTGCTGTCCGAGTACCTGCGCAGCATGACATGGGGGCCGGGGGAGCGCGTGCTGGACCTGGGCTGCGGACCGGGGTTCGTGACCACGCAGCTCCTGCTGCCCCGCCTGCCTCTGGACTTGGACCTGCTGGTGGGCGCTGACGTGTCCGCCGCCATGGTCAAGCACGCCAGTGACAGATACTGCCACCCCAAACTGAAGTTCGTCCAGCTGGACCTCGGCACGGACATACCGGTCGACTCCGAACTCAGGACTCCCGGCTTCGACAAGATATTTTCCTTCTACTGTCTGCATTGGATACTAGACCAGAGGTCAGATAGCCTTCTCAAAGTCTCTATCGATGTTTTCAAACTATTAATACCAGTCAGCACTTCTGGAACTATACTCTGTCCACAATTAGAAAGGAGTTGACATTCAGGGGCGGCATGAGGTTTCTATAGTAACCGTTTAAACCAGCGTTTAAGCTAGAAAATAAATAATTGCCGCAAAAACTGCACAAACGTAATAGTAATATACGTTACAAGAGCGGTATGTTGACGTTTTCATGTTCGAGGAAAAGATTGAAAAAGCGAAACGTAGTTGAGCTTTTTTAATTTCCGAGAACATGAAAACAAACATACCGCTCGTGTATCGTACATTATTTTGTGCGAAGATCGTTTATTACATACCTGAAAGATGAATTTCTAATTAGTTGCAATGAAATCTCCATGTTGGTTTCTGTTTAATGGCGGCAACTTCGGAAAACTAAAATATCTTTCTTCAACATTGTTGCTATAAAATGTTTTCTGTGTTTACTATACTCCAGCAGGCCGTGATATACGTCTGTCTTTTTCTTCCCCCAGTCTATAAATGCGAACTTAAAACAAATGGTAAGGTTATGTAATGATTTATTTTTCATTTTAATATTTTAACAATATTATTTATATAACATATTGCAGTAATAACATCGGCATCTGGAATCTCGTTGATTTTTTCACGGCTTCCTTAATTTTACTTGTATCAGGAATGCAATAAGTTTCGTGGAGTAGTAGACTTTACTTAACTTTTGCAAATATTTAAAAACAATAATTAGCATTGCAATTTATGTGAGATTGCAGTGGTAAGTTTCCAATTTATAATTATTACTATGTTAAACGTCTCTAAAAATAATAATATGTTAAAAGTCTAAAGCAGTAAAATGAATGTCGCGCTTAAGCGGTAAGAAGAGGGAAATTGTTATGTGTGTTACGTTGGGAATACTGAATGTGGTATTTCACACTTACAGCGTATTGGTTCTGTGCGGAAAACAAGCAAATACGCACGATCTCGCACAAAATTATATTTGTGCGAGATCGTGCATATTTGCTTGGTTTCCGCACAAAACCAATCCGCGGAAAGTCTAAAATTCCAGATTCAGTAGTCCCAACCTAATACACATAACAATTTCCCTCTTCTTACCGCTTAAGTCACATATTGATTTTACTGCTTTAAGCTTTTACCATTATTTTTAGAGACGTTCAATATAGTAATAACTATAAATTGGAAACTTGCCACTGCAATTTCACCTAAATTGTACTGTTAATTATTGTTTTCAAATATTTGCAAAAATTAAGTAAACTCTACAACTCCACTAAAGTTACTGCATTCGTGATGCAAGTAACATTAAGGAAGCCGTGAAAAAAATCAATAAGATTCCAGACTCATCATAGACTGGAGGAAAAAAAAAGACAGACGTATATCACGGCCTGCTGGAGTATAGTAAACACAGAAAACATTTTAAAGCAACAATGTTACAGATAGATATTTTTGTTTTGCAAATTTGCCGTTATTGAACAGAAACCAAGATGGAGATTTCATTGCAACTAATTAGAAATTCCTCTTTCAGGTATGTAATAAACGATCTTCGCACAAAATAATGTACGATAAACGAGCGGTATGTTTTCTTTCAATTCTCGGAAATTAAAAAAGCTCAACTACGTTTCGCTTTTTCAAACTTTTCCTCGAACATGAAAACTTCAACACACCGTTCTTGTAACGCATATTACTATTGTGCACATTGCGAGAAGCTTGTGTAATATTATAAATAATTCTACAGAATAATAAAATTAATAGGTCTAAAGTATGCAGAAACAGAAGTTATGTAATTCGTTTCTTGGAGTTTTATTATTTTCAATCTATCTTACCACACTCTAAATATACTTATGTAATTAAATCATTAGACGTAGGTATGTTTAGAATCAATTACTGCTGAATTTACATCACATTAAAGTACGTTATTTTATAAGCACTCTAAACATTGAAATTCTTTATGAGTAGGCCCTTCAATATTTATTGTTAGCAGAGTGCTAACTCTTTTTACTGAAAGGCGGTTTCTAATTCCAGTTTTTACAAGATTCATGCAACTAAATCCTCGCTCACAATTTACACTATGCGATGGAATTATATAAATCAATTAGACGAAATTGTTCACTTAACTTACATGAATTGCACCACTCTTTGAAATCCATTCCTGAACATCTATTGCTCAATACATTTTTTAACATTGCCGATGCTATTAACATTTCATTTAAATTCAGTTAATTCATAAACATCTCTGATTTCATTTTCTCCATTACCATCTTCGTTTCTGAAGTCCAATGTGGTTGTCGCATTTTTTCACATTTATATTCAAAGTTTGTTGCATTTTTAGAAGTCGAGGAGCAAAATGCGACAAATGCGATTGTGACTTGAACCGTGGTTTTAATCAATGGAACTCATTACTGCGGACCGCTGGCCTCATGCGGCTCTCAAAGGCATTCATTGCTGTTCTTGAACTAATATTAACGTACTATTACTATTCTGCTATTCTTTTTCTGAGAATTGTTTTTTAATTTCTGTAATAATGTGCAACTGGAGAAAAAAAACGTTAGTTGCCTTGCATCATTACTGCCAGGGAAGGTTTTCAACTGCGACACATTTGTTTTCTTAAAAAAAAATGTAGCGTCATGTCTCATGTGATTATTGTGTCTTGATATGATAGTGGGTTATAAATGAGTTTATCTTAAGGGGAGAGGATGGTATTTTTGATGAAAAATGGCTAAATTAAAAAAAAATCTTTAAAATACTCTGTGATATGTGTGGATCACCATTTTTAAACTTTCTGCATTATGGATTTTTAAATCACTCGCCCACTTTTATTGTTGTTTCCGGTAAATTAAATTATTTTTTTTTTCTTTAAAATATCCTTTGATATGTGTGGAATGCATTGCATAACATTTTGTGGGTATTTGTGCCCTTATCGGATGTTGAGACGTCATTTTTAAACTTCCTGCGCTATGGATTTTTAAATCACACGCCCGCTTTTATCGATTTCCAGTAACTTCATTTTTTTTTTTGCTACATTGCCAGACAAAATGAATACAATTTCTGAACTATTAAAGATACATGCATGAAATTTAGAACACACATTCTTTAGACTATTAGGAAACTTTTCTCTGTAACAGAATGTTGTTAATTGATTTCATTTTAAAAATACGTCCGTTTGTTTGCAAGAAAGGAAATTAGAAAATTGTTACTAAATTTTAATTGTTTATTTTACAAACGTAGGGGCTAATATCAAAATTCTGTTACAGACAGTTTGTAGAACATACTTTTGCAAATACATTGCAAAAACTGTTTGAATCTATCTTTAAAAACGATTTAGATATATCGGTTTTAGTACAATCCTGCATTGGGTATATTTTTTTCAAATTTGAGCCCCCAAATAATTTTTTTTCAAAATATTTTTATTTGGTTCAGTTGCCACAACTATGAGCTCTCTACATACAAAAAATTAATAATTTACACCAAATAGGAAAAAAGTTTAAAAAAATACCATCCTCTCCCCTTAATACATATTACAATAGCGTGCTTTCAAATTGTGATAACTATCCAAAACTTCTCAGTCAAGAAAAGAAAAAATGAAAATGTTAAAAATGTCCGTAAATTTTTTTTCCCGACAGTTCCCTACCGTCTATCCTCAAAATACTTCTCACCAGCCTTCATCCTCACACAATTTGTAAGCGGACACGGGACATTCAAAAGTTACTTTGAACGCTTCAAAATTCCCTCTCCAGAAGGTGAATCACAACAGACAACTGTTCATTTCTTATAAGACTGATCTCTTCATAGCAGGAAGAGACATAAATTTGTTAGTCATTTAGGGCCGTATTCATAGACATTCTTAGCGCGGGCTTCCGGTGGATGATCAGCGAACTAACGTTTTTCATATTCATAAACCAGTGTTAGCGATATGATATGATATGAACCCCGTACAAGTAACCAGTCGATAGCCGGGGCTAGTTTAGTACGCTTGTAGTGTGGGCTAGCGAAATGTCTATGAATAGCACCCTTAGAATCTTGTGATATGAACTACAAACCAATTGCGAAGATATTCAAAAGACAGTGTTACATTTCGTCGTTCAACAGTTTCATAACGAAAATATTTCAAACTTAATAATAATTATTAAAGTATTTGTGTGTATAATAACCAAAACCCTAACATACCTAGTGTGGTGAAATAGGGTTATTCACACTGGAGAATTAATAAGTTAATAATAATAATAATAATAATAATAATAATAATAATAATAATAATAATAATAATAATAATATCTGAACAGAAAGTATACTCCGGGACACTTACTTCATATCCTAAGGGTGAAACCTAACTATTTTTCCCCCATTACTACATATGCTAGTGGATTGTGGTGATTTTCTAGTTTGCAGGTTGAATTTTCTTTTGCCAATTTCGTTTCGAATTTCGATACTGACAAATACTACAAATGGTAGTGATTTTGTACCTAGTATGTTGGCAGCTGAGACAAATATCGACGATATTTGTCGGTACTGGAGTTCCATGAAATTGAAATTGTACTAGATTTCTGAGCCTGTTACTGGTAACTAGTGAAATTTAAACATACTAATAATTAATTAATATCAGTATTAATATTAATACATAATAATTATTTTATGTGTTGCGTTGTGGTTATAATTCAAGACTATAGTCAGGTAAGTTTTCGGAGTTAGTACTAATAATTTCATGTGGTCAAACAAAATACATTTTTAGGTTAGGTCTCGTGAGTCAATTGTTTAGTCAAACCAATGCATTTCGTATTGCCAGACAAAATACTTGACATGTTGATCCCTTTCTCTTATAGTTTGCCTACGAAAACATATTACAAATTATTGAATTATTTAGAATAACCTTTCAACATAAAGTACGGTAAGTAAATAAGTCATGTAGCACGAAGGATCGTGTGATATCTGGTAACAGTTGGCAACACTGACAAGGACGACAATATTTGCTGTTTAGGAACTGTTCTTATATGACCCTCACTATTATGTACTCCACTGTACAGCAGGGCACAAAGTCCCGTTATCCCCTACAAATACCTCAAATATACACACTATTTACGTAATACCGGTCATAATGCAGACATACATCCATTTTACACTAACTGTGTATCCTAAGTGTCCAAAGGATCAATATGTCCTCCATAATTCTCCTTACAAAATAATGCGTTGCCAGGTTCAGTGTGACATTCGTCTCAGCATTGCTGGTGTAACCTGTTGGAAAGCGCTCCACACGACATCCTTCAATTCATTATATCGTGTCGTACGTTCCTACTTGATGAAACCCCACAGCGCATTGTCGCAGGTTGTGAGGTCAGGACTGCGAGGTGGCCAGTCGAGATGAGTTGGTAAGATGGGCGAACGGTCAATCCAGCGTTGTGGAAACCTGTGACAATGCGCTGTAGGATTTCATCAAGAGCATTGTTGCAAAGGAACGGTACAGTGACAGTATCAAACAGGAAGCACATTTTTTAATTAAAATTTCATCCTACGATAAAAGGAGTCCGAATGCGATGAAGTAATCCGTCTCTTGTTTCCACATTCGTGTGGCACAACACTAACGTTCGGTCAGGGTCATGATAGAACATTTATATGTACGCATACGGTACAAAATAAACGGACATAAAATATACACTGTTTCAAATTGGTCACATGTTCACAAATGAGCTTTCGTTTTACTCAAAATGGTTTAAAAAGTCGTATCCTAAAATGAAGATCTTCCTTCGTGAACCATCATGTACAGCAACATTATATCACCTATGTTAAGCTAACCCAATCCTGTTCGTAACACAAGCACTCAGAATGTAGGATTGTTTAAGTTTGAAATAATCAATAGTCTGAATTCATATGAGTGAGTGAGTGAGTGAGTGAGTGAGTGAGTGAGTGAGTGAGTGAGTGAGTGAGTGAGTGAGTGAGTGAGTGAGTGAGTGAGTGAGTGAGTGAGTGAGTGAGTGAGTATTGAATCAAAATTATAAATAATTAAATTGTTTCCACCAATCAATAACACTGATCAACAAAATTACACATTGAATTATTTCCTTTCTCAAAATAGCTTAACTGCCCAAATTTTGGGTCGAGAAAAACGAATATGGCATTATATTTTGTTTACTACCTCTAGTTTTGGTGATATACTAACCTCAAATAGAAATACTAAAAATACACTTTGAAATTCTTTCCTTCCTCTATATTTATAAATTAACTTAGGCCTAATTTTGGGTCGAGAAAAATTAATGTAAAATTAGATTTTGTTTAGTATGTCTAACCCTGGTTATATAGATACACTAACCTCAAATAAAAGGGCTCAATCACGTGAACGGCTTCTCTTTGTTAGTCGCTTGTACTCCTGGGGCATCTCCTGTCATTGTCCAACAGTAGTCCGCGAACATATGTGGAAGCGTTCCATTTCCCTGATACTTTCGTTCCATTTTCAAAATGTCCTGATGGAATCGCTCTCCATGCTCATCACTAGAGCCCGGATGTTTGGCAAAATACCGTTTTTACTGGGTGGAAGTAAACCATTATTTGCATAGATATAAATGTGATTTGGAGTAAATCAAAGTGATAGAACCAATTTTTATTTTGCCTATTTTGCCTTTTTAAGGTGTAATATAATATTACTTTGTTCAGTTACAAAATTACTTTCCAATGGATGTACTATGTACAGTTTACCTTGCCTTATTTCGCCCTATAACCCAATATGAATTATTAGGATGGTATAGTACTTATGAAACTAAACTTAACCCACTAGATTTGTTATAGAGAAGAATAATTAAAATATGTCTAAAAAACCTAATGATTAGGTTAGGTAGGTTAGTAGGTTATTTTACGGCGCTTTATCAACAGCTTAGGTTATTTAGCATCTGAATGAGGTGAAGGTGATAATGCCGGTGAAATGAGTCCGGGGTCCAGCACCGAAAGTTACCCAGCATTTGCTCATATTGGGTTGAGGGAAAACCCAGGAAAAAACCTCAACCAGGTAACTTTCCCTGACTGGGAATCGAACCCGGCCCACCTGGTTTCGCGGCCAGACGTGCTAGCAGTTACTCCTTATCTTACCGAAAAATTGTTTTTAGAATTTAAAGCCTTGAAAATACGTGAAATGTATATCAATGCATTATTAAATTTTATACACAAATATCACACATATTTCAAATCATATTGTCACAAACACAAAACCAAAGGCATGGATACAATACGTATCTTTGAACCCAAGTGTTTAACGAGCATTGCTTTCAACCATAGTACTAATATCGGCCCTAGAATTTATAACAAATTAGTAACGAAATACCCACATCTATTTACCTGGAACAGTTTCAAATTTAAGAATGTATGTAAGCAATTTTTTATGAGTAATTTTTAATTTTTAGATGTTATTTTATTGTAATTCATGCATGTAAATTCATTATGTATCGAATCCTCCCCTGCGCATGAGAACACTCTCTTTCAGGGGTGTGCTGGAATCATATTAATTTAGAACTTCTTTGCATTGTATTTTTCTGGCAATAAACGCTATTATTATTATTATTATTATTATTATTATTATTATTATTATTATTATTATTAGTCTATTATTATTATTATTATTATTATTATTATTATTATTTCCAGAAATCCAAGTTAAAAGAATAATGCGATCTATAATATTTTTGAAATCTAAAACCAAGAGTTTGATTACAATGTAAGATGCATAAAACTGAGCACGCATTTTCATAAAATAAAAATATGTAACACTTTATTGTTCATGTTAACTTTATTCACTTTCAGAAGAGCTGTGAGGAACATATTTAACTTGCTTCGCCCTGGTGGAGAAGCTCTCATAGTATTCGTGGCCAAATGCCCCATTTTCAACGTGTACAACTCCCAGTACCAGAAACCCGAGTGGAGAATATACATGGAGGTAAAGTTTGTCTCATTAACTGTAATGCCTCTTTACTAGTTACCTATGGATTTAGGCCTTCTATTAGCTAGCCTTATGAACAGTAATTTCAGTGAAGATTTTTAACACAACTCACAAAATATTTAAAGCAATGTTTAGTGCCCTGAAATGCAGAGAGGGAGATATAATATGTGTTCTCCTTGAAAGCTCTCCCTACCCAGATCTCCTGCTCTCGAAGGATTACTTTCTTACATAGGAATAATTTTGCGCAGATATATTAAGCGGAAAATTTAGAATTTTTCATCACAAATAATGTGAATTTATATTATAAAATGAATATTTGTTCCGCCGTAACTGTGTGGTGTAAGGCATCATGACTTGGATTAACATTACGGAATGAGCAGCGATTCGAGTTTTCACGAGGAAGAAAATTTTTACATGAAATTTCGGCCAGTGTATGGGACCGGTGCCCACATAGCATCGTGATGAATAGGGCTAGGATTTTGATGATCTATAAATCATGGAAAAATGTCCTAAAACAATGCATTTATGACCTAAAAATCTTTAAAAAATGCCCTAACAATTGATCTTACATAACTGGCTTAGTAGGAAAAGAGATTTTGTACTACTTAATATTTAGACTAGTAATTAAATTAAATTTTACATAATTTTTTCTAAGTAGTATACTTTAATTAATTATTTTACCTGATGTAGTTTCCATGTATGATCGTTCACCTCTGCGTCGGCATGTGGACGTGAGGTCAGCAGTCAGATGGTCGGTCTTGGCCGTTCATGAGCTGTAGCGCCATGGATTTAATTTACTTTTAGTTTCCATGTAGTCTACCACAAGGCCACTCTTATCCGGAATTGGCAGGTATAGAGGAGTCTATATTGAATGGGTGGTTGTACTGATCCATTACATGGGGTGTACTACGTTAAAATGCCAATATTTGTGTAGAAAAACGTTTAAAATATTAAAAAAATAATGGGTATTAATGGACAAAATGTGTAAAGAAAATATCAAAGGAAATAAATATTATTATACATTAATAATGGAGATTTATGGCCAAAATTAAATGAAAATGCTTAAAAAATGACCGAATAAAACAAAATATGCTCTTATGAGTTGAAATAGGCAAAAAATGCAAAAAATAATGCCCTAACAAATATGTCTTAAACACTCAGTTTATCACATAACATATAAATACTAAAGCAGCTATGTTTCTGGCTTACTGGAAAAAAGATGCAATTTCATCAAAATCCTAGCCCTAGTGATGAATATATTTCGGGATCTACAGTGAGTACCGAAATCTGGTTTCACAAACCGTCTATAACAGCGACGGGGGTGGGGAGGAATCATCGCGCTAACCACACGTTACTCCTGTACTGAGCGTGCGGAGTGTGGACATGAGGCCAGCAGTCACCTGTAGATCTTGACCCTCCATGGGTTGTCGCGCAATCTATTTGTATTTAAAAATGTGATATTCAGTGAAAGGTAAACTGTCTCCACTTTATACTACCTTGATAATAAGTTAGTTGGCAAAAATTAAACTTTACATTTTTCACTTTTAAAAAGTTACTACTAATTAGCAATTTCGATAGTTTTTCAAATGGTTTTGTCTTTGCAAATTCGTATATAGGTCTCAAATGTACTAAGCGTGTTATTGAACGGTCCGCAGAGATAAAGTAGCACACAGTGCTCGCCAGGAAATGGGTTTCGCTCTTGTGAATTCCATGTAGGCACATTACTGTTGCAGATCGAACGCCCCTGCCGAGGAAAAAGAGTGTACATTTTCCCTGTATCGAGTTTTTTATTTATTTACCGAAAATTATTCATCCAGTCTTTTTAACTAATTTCCTTTCTTCACGGTATTGTCAATTTATTTACATAAAGATTTAACTATCATCTACGTATTTACTGCACTCATTAGATATCTAACTACATGATATTAATTCATACTTACTTACAAATGGCTTTTAAGGAACCCGCAGGTTCATTGCCGTCCTCACATAAGCCCGCCATCGGTCCCTATCCTGAGCAAGATTAATTCTACCATCATATCCCACCTCTACCTAATCCATTTTAATATTATGCTCCCATCTACGTCTCGACCTCCCCAAATGTATTTTTTCCCCTGGCATCCCAAATAGCACACTATATGCATTTCTGGATTTGCCCATACGTGCTACATGCTCCGTCCATCTCAAAAGTCTGGCTTTAATGTTCCTAATTATGTCAGGTGAAGAATACAATGCGTGCAGTTCTGTGTTGTGTGACTTTCTCCATTCTCCTGTAACTTCATCCCTCTTAGCCCCAAATATTTTCCTAAGTACCTTATTCTCGAACATCCTTAACCTCTGTTCTCTCTCAAAGTGAGAGTCCAAGTTTCACAACCATACAGAACAACCGGTAATATAACTGTTTTATAAATTATAACTTCCAGCTTTTTTGAGAGTAGACTGGATGTCAAAAGCTTCTCAACCGAATAATAATAAGCATTTCCCATATTTATTCTGCGTTTAATTTCCTCTAAAGTATCATTTATGTTTGTTACTGTTGCTCGATGATATTTAAATTTTTCCACCTCTTCAAAGGATAAATTTCCAGTTTTTATATTTCCATTTCGTACTACGTTGTGGTCACGAGACATAATCATATACATTGTGTTTTCAGGATTTACTTCCAAACCTATCTCTTTACTTCCTTCAAGTAAAATTCCCGTCTTTTCCCTAATAGTTTCTCGATTTTCTCCTAACTTATTCACATCATCCGCATAAACAAGCAGCTGATGTAACCCGTCAATTTCAAACTCTGTTATCCTGGATTTTCCTAATAGCATACTCGAGAACAAAGTTAAAAAGTAAAGGTGATAGTACATCTCTTTGCTTTAGCCCGCAGTCAATTGGAAAAGCATCAGACAGAAACTGGCCTATATGGACTCTGCTGTACACTTCACTGAGACACATTTTAATTAATCGAACTAGTTTCTTGGGAATATCAAATTCAATAAAAATATCATATAAAACTTCTCTCTTAACCGAATCATATGCCTTTAACATAAATATTAAATTTATTATTAATTTAATCATTTTTCTGTGTCTATTCCTGAGTACTATTTATTTATTTATTTAGTTTACTTATATTTACTTACTCACTCACTTACTAACTTACTTATTCACCTATATTCATTTATTTATTGATCTTTATTCCTTATCTATCTGTCTATCTGTATGTCTACTTACTTACCATCCAAATATCTACCCACCCACCCACTTGCGCCCATTTATTTATTTATTTATTTATTTACTTATTTACTTATTCATTTATTTATTTATTTATTTATTTATTCATTCATTCATGTTTTATGTACATGATTTTAAGTTCTACTTATTTATTACTAATTTTTGTTAATTATATATATATATATATATATATATATATATATATATATATATATTCATTCATTCATTGAACTGCTTATGTGCAATATTATTTTGTAACTATTATTATTATATGCCGAGTAAACGCCAAAACAAACAATGCTGAAATTATCGTTCATCTGCTGCCCACGTTTCCCTAGCAACCAAATATTTATTTATTTTATATGATAGTTTGACATATTGTATTCAGTGTTGGGGTTAGAGCTGCAATTATGGTTCTCACAACAGAGGAGAAGGTGTTTATCGTCGAGCATCATTTCCGGTCATATGGAGTGGGGCGTCAGAATGGGCCGAGCTTGCGCCACGTTAAACAGCAGTACCAGGAGCGATTTAACAATGAGGCACCAAATAACACAGAAACGTTAGCTATCGTCGAGAATTTTCGTCGTACGGAATCAGTCTTATGTCGCCTTGCATGCCATAATGACTTCTCTTGATTTTCAGAGTATGTTTGTATTTCAGGACTCCATATGACCGAAAATTATGCTCGAATATAAACACCCTCTCCTCTGTTATGAGAACCATAATTGCAGAAAACAACACAACACTGAATTCATAGTTTGTCAAACTATTATATACAATAAATAAATATTTCGTTGCTAGGAAAACGTGAACATAATTAATTTCAACCTTTCTTTTCTTCTCTGTTTAATTCGATAATATAGATATTAGTAATGATTTGAAATTAATAATACCAAATAAGAGAAAAAATGTAAGAAATAGAAGAAGAGAATAAACTGTTTAATCTGTTTACAGACTCTAAAATATTTTTGATATATCAGGATGTCCATCGTTTCATATCGCCCTACCATCAGTCAGAAGATCCTGGAGAAGAATTCAACGAACTGCTTCGAGAGGTGGGATTGGATGTCATTAAATGTGAATGCAGAAAAAATGAGTACACCTACAACAGTACTGATTGCCTCAAAGGTGACTATCAGCTTTTAATGTTATCTATACAAGAATGTTATGTCAGTAATATGTTTCATGCTCAGTGTAAACGGTTCAATAAGATGAAAAGTGAAGTATACTTTAACATGAATAAAGATACAGGATCTATTGTTATTGTTTTAAACTATGTGATGACAAAAATTAAAATTATGGAGGAGCTGGGATTTGAACCCAGGACTTTCTGCATGCGAAGCAGACACTCTACCACTGAGTTACACCCCCTGACTCTTATGACTACTATTAAGAATGCTTATATAGAATATTGCCACCTAGCGGTAAAAGTTCAAATTAAAATATGGCTTCTCTTTCTTGTTCATTATACCAGAGTCGATCAAAGCTGTCAATCCATTCCTTGACCGCATTCCACAAAATCTACATGAAGAATATCTCAATGATTGTCTACTAGAAGCATCAAAATTAAAATTTGTCGAAGAAAATAATAATGCAGGAGAAACACTCACCGCTGTTCGATACGAACTCATTATCGCATACGCGCGAAAACCTTGAATGCTCGTGCCATCTACAAAGTGGATTGAAGAAACTGCGGCCGATCTCGATGTCTCGGTCGTAATGGAGGAGCCTGCAGATTTGTATTTGTTTGTTGGTTTAACCTGAAATCAACAAATTTTATGAAAACTACAATTATTATAGTGCAAAATACACGACAACGAGTTTTATAGTACAAATATGAATTCTTAGCAAAACACTGTCGTTATGTTATTAATAAGGATGTGAAGATGATGTATTCTTTGCACCTGGGTGCGAATTAGCGGAAGGGTTGGGGGGGGATTTCCCCCCCTGTTAGAAAGTTATCCCCCTTTCATAAATTCATAGTAATATCCTTACCAGGGATAACTTCTATCCCCATCACAAAATATATATTTTTTTAATATGATTCCTACTTTACAAATTATAAAGTAAGCAAAGAAAATATTATTGATGTATTATCATTCCGGCAAGCTGACAATAATCAATAACTTAGAAATTATGCATCTTATCTTAAGCCTGCTCATGGATTTAATTATTATTATGATCAAGATGCAAGACAAGCAACTCAGTGTGACCAATCGTTGATGTGTATCAAATGAGAATAACAATAATTTTATGTAATTATGGTATTCTCTATATAGGATTTTATCCCCCCTCATCAGAAATCTTAATTCGCACCCTTCTTTGTACGATTCTGAAAACAAGTTTCTCGACATTTCGTCGGAAATCAGAATTGAACATGTAGTGAATACAAAGTTAATTCACAAAAATGTAAAAATGTGTACCCAGACCTGTATTTACGTATGAGCCACATAAGCCCGGGCCCAGAAAATTCGTAGGAGCTACAAAATTTTGAAGAAATAATGGAGCTGAAATTGTATTTTCAATATTTTTCTTACTTCGCAGATGCCTGCTTTGAATAGTACCCCATAGCATAAGTTAAATTGTTGCTACATGCCACTTTATTTTACAGTTTGACTGAGAAATGCCTAAAAATTTGCGTAAGTTAGTTGGCGGATGATGCAAAATGTTTTCGGGTCCAGGGGCATAGCACTAGCTAAATACAGGGCTAGATATAGCTGCCTATAACCCCTGATAACTTTCAGATGCATATATATTATATTATGTATATTTGACTAGACTCTAGAATACAGGTAAGCGAAGTGTTGTAGCATTAGTGACCCTTCCATGTCAGATCACGGTGTAAGGAATATATGGTCAGACTGGAGGAAAAACAACAGCCGATCAGTAAAGGAAAAAAGAAAAGAGTGGTGCGTGATTTGGTTGTTAATTTGTTTTAGTAACATTACATTCCTTTCCTTGCACCCTAATAAAATTCGGTAACAGCAAAAAAAAGAAAAAAAATTATCTCTTTGCACCAAAAACGCACGGTAAATTGACACTGCAATAATCTCTTCTACGAAAGTGTTCTTTATTTCAATATTATTTCATCGTAACAATGTTTTGTACTGAAATGCAATAGTATGAATGAAAGAATTAGTCTTTTTGTACAGTTGGGTATGATTTGTCGCAACACTACGGCACAGTTTCAAGCTATTACCACAGTCTAATACATACAATCACGAAGCTCAGTATGTAGGGAATATGCATCCAATGACAATTGAACTTTAGTTGCTAGCCACTAGGATCACTACTATCGCACAATCTATTGTTCCTAGTACTTTCAGTTGCTAATCGCTTGGAGCATTGTATCGCAAGAAATGCAAAAAATCACCTCAAGCTTCATGGCTGTATGTACTAGACTGTGCTATTACTTGTATTCTTGAGGCCTTCGATAATATTCCGAACTGGTAGTTTGAGAGTAGTAAAGGGATCCAAAGCAATCAACTTTTGGGCTCCTTGACTCAGGAACAAGTGGGCACCTGAGTCGCCCCTTTCTTACACCATTAAGAGTACCGGTACCTAACGTATTTTATATTACAAAAAAAATAAATAAATAGAAATAAAGATTTATACAATTACATATTATAAAATGTTGGAAATTTAAGGACCCAATTAAAAAAAATCCTATTTTCTTTCTATTTCTAAAAGAAAAGTTATATTTCATTGATACTTGCCCTTTTTTAAATTTCATATTAAAAGTAAAGAACATAGCAAAACATATTGTAAGAAATATGGTAATAATAATTTTATTACTCGATACCTAAGTAAATTTAGCAACTGGGATTTTGTTTCTGTCACATATAACCTTAAAATACAGTATACTGACGGTGAGAAGCAGAATTAGGAGGGTCATCATGAAATTTGTACACGAGGTGCTACATTTGAATATTTAATATTAACATGCCAGTGGTCGACATCTTAAGGTCACTTCTAACTTTACTATTCTTTAGTAATCTTCAATTTTAAAACAGAACAAAAGAGTGTTTATCCATCAGATGTCATGAGTTAAGCTTGAGAAACAATTACGTAACTAAAATTTCCATATCATGTAAGACATAATTAAGTGAGAAAGTAAATTGTGTCAACATTTACATTTGAACAGTAAGTTAACAGTAGCATTTCTAATGGCTCAAAAATTTGAATTTGTCTGACACTATTCATATTATTACACTTGTTAAATTAACAACTAAAATATCATCACTGTGTTAAATATAGAAACTATCATGTACTTTACCTAAGTGACTAGTGAAGATTGCATAGTCCCAGAAAACTAGTCACTTAGGTTAAGTACCACAGAGTGTCAATATTTAATATAGTTAAAGCTATCAATTTAACAAGTTAAATAATATCATTAGTGATATTGAACTATGTTCTTGGAATAACATAAATAACTCGCGAAAGAAAAATTAACGACAAAAGTCCCAAAATTCATGGAAAATAACATACAGAAATAAAAATAGTCTACAAGCCCAAAATTTAAGCAGCTTGAATTACTGTTAATTCTAAAATAATTGAAAAAAATAGCTATTTTGATTATGGTACCGGTATTTTTAATATATTTTTTACCACTTCAATGTAAAAATTGCCCAAAAGATTTTTTTTTATTTGTCTAATATAATGAAGTTGTACTGTACGTCTACCATTGGCCTATGTTATTTTATATTAAATGGAATATATGAAGCAGTGAGTTCCAAAACTTTATAAGTGTAAAAATTAAAAAAAAAAAAAAAAATGAGATATCTATTTCAGTCAATTCGGTGCATTATATTACACCAAGTGTTTGTGTCAAATCTAATTGTTTAGGAGTTTTCTTTAGATTGAAAATGTAGAGTTTGTTCCAAAACTCTGTAAGACATTCAATCATTTTGTCTCAAAACTTAATACAATTAAAGAATGGTAATTTTGTAATCAAAGCTTCATACATTCTAATTTATCTAGATGACCCAAAAAAACTTCATACAGTCATACTCTGTACTAATGCCAGCACTGAAACTGTAGAATCAGCATGGCATTATAAAGCAAACAATAACTTATTTGGTATTTTTCCTGTAATTTTAAGGTAAAGTTATATTTTTTTCTTGAGGTTTGAATTGACAACACTGCTTCCTAGTAGCAAAACTCAAAGATGTACTGAAAATAAAAAATAACACTTCTGTAATGAGTGGCGTGAAAATGTAGCTCTCAAGTTCTACAAAGACATTATTGAAGGAAGTGTTGTGGAAAGTGATCTTGATAAATATGGAGATCAAGCTTTTCTTCATTTAAGGGTGTGATATAATAACAGAAGTTTTAAGTACATACATTTGAATTAACACTTAATTTAAATTATTGATAAAATGGCAAACTTACTAGTGTTAATTATATAAGCACGTGTGGCTTAATTTAAAATGTTAAAGAAGGTTAGCTGTTCGTTACTTTTAATTGTAATAATCATAATTTTATATGAAAGAGTAAAAAAAATATTGTTTCAGGTTTGGATTAAATAATAAAACTACAATTTTTTTCAGTCATTACTTATGACTAACTCAATTTTCTGTTATTTTTAAGTTGCAACAAAACTCCATGCTTGCAAACAATTTCGTATCAAAACTTGATACATTCAGTTGTTTGCATCAAAACTTGATGCATACCGGTACGTATTTCAGTTTGTTATTGTGTTAAAGTATATGTGAAAAACATGAACTTCTTTTTCTCAACTTGCTCTTATTAACTAATTTTGTTCATTTTGGTAGCGAACAATTCAAGAATTGCAGTTTGGTAAAAAAAATTTAAGATTTTCTTGCTTCCCAGAAAAATTATGTCAGTTGCACTTATGAAGTTTTGGAACTCACCGCCTCATATAGACTTTTTATGTGTTAATATGTTTCGTGTCTTCAAGTGAATATTTAAGTGATACTATGCTTCTTTTAAACTTTCAACACATCTCTTTAAATGACCATTTCTCGCAAAAACGTTCTCTGTAGCAAGAATTACAAAATTTCAAAAATGCTTGAAGTAGGCAATTAAACTTTCGCATTTTCAATTTATATCATAGTATCTTATCGTACCGGTACATGCAGACCTCAGTATTAAGAGTGTATCTTTACATACACAGAAAGTAACAGTGAATAATAAAAAAGTATTTTTATACAAATGTTTATCGGTAATTTGCTAGGAGACGTCATTGCACATAGGCCAGTTTTACACTAATCCTAAACATCTTACTAAATATTGAACAAGTTCTGAATTATAACCTAAAATAAGTCACTTTCCCCGACACTTATTCATAATAAGGTGAAACGAGCAACGCATCTTGTATTTTTGGTCCAGGGAAAATACTTCATTTTACCGTGGTCTATATGCAACGACGTCTCCTAGCAAATTACCTGTTTATCAATTAACAAGTTCTTTAATTATCGCTCAATAGATATGATTCTAATTTATGCTTACTACTGAATAGTTTGAGAAAATGTATAATTTGAACCATCTCTTGAGCTCTTTTGCGTTATGTACTATAGTCACTAAGCTGAATGAATGTGATTCAACAGAAGACACATTTTATCAGAAAGTTATGTTATATTATTTTTATTTGTAACTTATCTTTAAACAGAAGTCAGATTCTTTTATATAAATTTAAAAGTACCTAGATTTTTCTTCCTATTTCAATGAACTTTCACATATACACCTTTAATTGTATGCACCAGTTTTTCTAAGGTTTCCTCTTCCTGGTGCACAGACCACAGATAACGTTTCATGATTGTATGAACACTGTTCGATATTTATAAAAACAAATTAAACTGATGAAAGTACAAATGTGTTAACAGGTGAAGTTTGTAGAAGAATTATAAGTTATTTAGTTCAAATACTACAAATACATATATGATTGATCCTAAAAGAAAAGACAAAATAACTAACATTCTCTTACTTCCTAAATCAGTCCTCCTAAAGCGGCCCATACACATGAGACATACCGATACCTCGAGGCATGTGGCAATACACAGGTCTCATGATATATGGTTTCATGTATCATCAATCCATACACACTTGAGATTGTACCAGTGAGGAAAAAAATACCCAAACTGGAGAAATAGTACCTGGTGAATGGAAATATATACTGGGCACTTAAAGTCTTACAAAGACTGCCAAGATACTCAGACATCTCCGGAAAGGAAGTACATTTGTTTTTAAAACTAGGACAGAAAATTCAGACTCTTCAATTATAATCAAAATTACAAAGTACTCGTATCATCTTTATCATTCTCCACATCCAGGGTTTCTGATTCATTTCCGGCAATGTTTTCAGCACCTTTTCTTGGAGTTTCTCTGTCTGTTAAGAAAGTCAGCAAGTTGAAGTACCAAAGGGTGAGTACATAAACGCTGTCTGGTGATGACCTTGTAGTTTGGAAGTCCTTGACTTTTTCAATTCCCTTCGAAAACTGCACCTGAAGTTGTGAATTCGTTTTGCCACAAAATCTTTCGGAAGGATTTATTTCTTTACACTTTTCAATATGTTTCTCCACTGCTCCATTTTTTGCATTTCTATCCATGTATGATTTTAATTTCACATTCCACAAACATGAAAAAATTTCTGTACATGTTAAATTCCTCCCAGAAGACTCAATCATTAGAGTTCATATCTATAACAATCATATTCATATTCATATTCATTTATTGCGTCCAACTGATCATATACATGATATGGAACATGATAAAAGTAACACATAATTACTAGGCTACAACATAATTAAAATACAACATAGTACATTAACTAAAATACAACATACAAAATTTCAACAAAAATTATAAATAATTTCCACATTAACAAATAACAACCACAAGATCAGATGTAACACTTTACAAGACAAATCACATTTCACTTAACAGCCTGGAGTCAATTTCGACCAATCCGTCCTTCATGAGAAGACATCCCTTCTCGAAGTCAGGACCTTGAATAAAGGAAGTAAAATGTTTGAAGTAAGGCGTTCTTTTTCTATTCAGTTATGGCAATTTTCAATACATTTGTTCATACTGTAAAAGCAGTTTTTGATTAAAATTTTGTAAAGAGCTTTCTTAAATTTCTGGTGTGCAGTTATTTCTTTAAGATAATTTGGTAGGCTATTATACATAAGAAGACCAGCATGAAAGAAACTATTTTTATATAGGGTTGTGTTAAAACTTTTAATAAAAATATTATCTTTATTTCTTGTATTCTGCTGATGTATGTCTGAATTTGTAGGAAAACTATATAAATTATATTTTGATATTCCACTTTTACTACGTTATACTACTTTTGACCAATAAAACGGTACGAAAGGACGTGTTTCAACCAATCATGGCTGTTTATCGCTAAAATTTTATCACTTACCTAGCATTTGTTTGTTTTTATCACTTCCTTAGCGTTTGTTTCTTTGTTTCAAAATGAAAATTCTTTACGGTACTACAAAACATGCTTTGTGATCATCATTTGTTTCCTGCATAGATAATCAACTGAAAATGGTGGCTCCATTCAAGCATTTTGGTGAAGCTAACATTAGTGAAATAGAATTTCAGTAAGTCAATTCTGCAGTGCTCGGGAAAGTGACATAAGTCAGTTTCCACAAACCTTTTTTGATAATTTATTGACAACTTACACTGGTTTATGTCGATTTGATTTTTTTCTGTATGAATTATTGTAATGGGAGAAATACTTATGTATTTTTTTCCAAGCAAGCAGATGTTCCGTAAGTTGTCAATAAATTATCAAAAAAGGTTTGTGGAAACTGACTTGTGTCACTTTTCCCAAGCACTGCAGAATTAATACCTATTTTATTGTATTAGAGTACTTTATTTTGTCTAATCTTTATATACTTTCTTCTAATCGTGTAATAGTCAATTAAATCCCACCCGAGTTTTGATTTTCTCTAGTTAAATCAAAGCCTCTTCTAGTGAGATTACTGTTGATAAAATTTAAGGTTTCATAAATATACTGTCTTCGCGCTACGAGTTGGCGCGGGGAGTAGATAGGCAGGACGGGGGAACTTTACGCTACACTCTGACTTGAAAACTTCAGTCCACTTACTTGGATACACGGGAACGGAGTCAGACATAAAAGATTCCGCATCTTCGGTGTTGTCGCTATAACTATCATTATCACATTTTTCAAAATTTCTGGAGTATGATCTGTCCATGATAATCGTCTGTTTATGTTCCAGCCGTGTATATTAATTCGAATCTCTCAACAAAGCCATTAGCCCCACCGCCCCCATCCTGATGAACAACAATGAGTGTTCTGGACACATTTACGGCAGTCAAAACTCCCGTAACATTTTTATTGTGCCAGCACTTGGGAAACGTTAAATTGGTAGGCCTATCTATCCGCATTTCGTCCAGATACAAAATCGGCTTTTTCACTTTCCTAAGCTTTCTTATTTGCTGCAGATATCTTCACGTATTCTAATTTACAATGTTTTCCTCCATTTTTTTTGCTGCACACTTCTTCCACCTGAAATCCTTTTTCTTCAGTATTCGTCTTAATGTTGTCTTTCATTTCAAATCAATTTTCTCTTGTAAAAGGGTGGACGTTTGTTGCAGCTTGGTACTATTTTTTTACTTGTTATTTAACGACACTGTAATAACTACTAGCTTCTTCAGTGTCGATTGAATTGATGATGGCGAGATGGTATTTGGCGAAATGAAACCAAGGATACGTCATAGATTACCTGACATTCGCCTTCCGCTTGGGAAAACCTCGGAAAAAACCCAACCAGGTAGTCAGCGCAAACGGAAATCGAACTCACTCCCGAGCGCAACTGCAGATCAGCAGGCAAACGCGCTACCTCCTGAGCTACGCCGGTGCCCCTCTTTCTTTTTCAAATAAAAATTCTCAATTATATCTTTTTTGTCAATCTCCCGTCGAAGTCATCTATATTTGCGTTTCGGTAGTCTGGACGTTTACATTTTTTTTCTCCCTCAGGTGTTGACAACGCACTTTCTTCTGTGCAGTCTTTCATTTCATTCCTTATACGCTGTATTGTTCTTGTGGATAGATTAGAGTACTTTTCTACCTTTGCTGTAGGTTTCGTAAGAGGAATACAAAGGCACTGTTGTTCTTTTTCTTCATCACAGAATTATTTTGCACTTCTAATAATATTCCTTTCTTCGCTATAGATTGTCAATCCTTGTTTCCTCTTTGTCGACATATTTACAATAAACAAAAAACTGCTATAAACTTAAATAACAGTATACAATAACATAAATTCTATTAACTATATTATTATCAACACTATTAACACGAAAAGCAAAGGATAACTAAAAGCAATACAAGATTTGTGGTATACTGAAAACAATTATCTTGTTGAAACTAATAAAACACTACAGTAAAAACCCCACTATTATTTTCACAAAGTCTCAAAGACTCATAGACACGTGCAGTAGATGTTTGTGAAACAGGAATATTGCTGTGAACAGCGCGGTGTGCATGCACGACGGTTTCCCCTCCGCCCCGTCTAAGTACTTCAGCCGCCTTCTCCTGGCGTGACAACAGTAAATACAGGGTAGTGGCAAGATATTGTAAACACTATAATTTAGTTGTAATGTTTAAGAAATAATAAATTATAGACTTTATATACAGTTTATTATTATTATTATTATTATTATTATTATTATTATTATTATTATTATTATTATTTCATTAATAAATTTATATACCTTTAAAAACTGAAATTATTTTATAAAATACATTTATGTAACTGTAATCTAATGTAAACTAACAACAGAACATTTAAGGTTTAATAAATTACATAATTTGTAAGTAGTAAATTATTATCATTTAATAAATCAATTTACTTATCTTATAATGCTCTGTTCTCCACTCCAATACAGATTATAATGTGATGTGGGTCTCAAAGCAACAGCATACACGTTGAAACATGTCAGTCCTCGTCTCGAGACATGTATCAGTCTCCCATCCAGGGTGGTATCAAGTGAGACCATAACAATGATACGGGATATGGGTGATTCTATGATCGGGGGACATTTTCAGCTTAGTAAAAAATTATTTTTGAAGTTGCAAAAACGAATACAAAAACAAATTTTCTCAGTACTAACGGAGTAATATTTTGATGATATATAGCCAGCAGAGCTGAATTTGATGTTTCATGCTAATGACATTGCGGCCATGCTAATGATTCAATTCTTAATTCTAATGCTGAGGTCTGGTAGGAAAGCTAAAACCTAATAAAAATAACCATGCAAAAAAAAAAAAAAAATCACTTATTTTTTTATATTCATGTGTTTCGTAATTAGGCTCCGCATACATAGAAATTGTTACTATGAATGTACTAGTAAATGTCATTTAATTTTAATTTAGTTTGTTTAATTTTGGCTAATACCGGTAACCAGTGGCGGCTCGTGATAAAATATTATGTGTGTTCACAACTTTGTGGTTCCAAAATCGAAGAGAATTTGAAATCATACGTTTAGTCTAATATCATGATTCCAATGTTTCACTATCGAAAAAAAAAACCGTATATAAATTCAAAACAACATATAATAATAATAATAATAATAATAATAATAATAATAATAATAATAATAATAATAATAATAATAATAATAATAATAATGAAACTCAGTCTTTTTATTTCCAATTTTTCTTGGTAAGCCAGTTTACCCAGTTCTTTACTGTTCAAAATTACTTGAACAGAGTTCATTGTTTACATTTGTTAAAAATGAATACATACTATGGTCTCGTTATTTATAAACGCGTGTGTTCAGTAATATATTTTGATTCACGACACACTGATACACTATAGCCTATACCAGTACTGTAATCCCACTCGCATAGATTACTATAAATACATGCCAGTAAATATTATTCTTAAATATTATACACTGCCATACAGATACTTAAATTCATACCACTGCCACAGTCAGCCAGCACGTGTTTTAAAGCCAAACTATGCTATTATGCCGACATTGAAGTATAGTAATTCAAAACTACACTCTCGTAGCAGCAATGTACACGTAAGTAAACGTTCCTACAGTCAGATGCTGACATCTACAGGCTATTAAATTTCCTCCTCGAGATGTAGCATGTGAACGATACGCATCAATGGACCTGACATCTGTAGGATAGATACTCATCATGTTCACTAAATGCTTTGTGCTCTTGACGAGTCATAAGCAGCCAGCTAAAGACATGCGCATGCGTGAAATTCCTGTAACCAACTCGAAAAGAGCACGGCTTGTACGTGAACGGATGTTGCCAAGTTTACATACGAAGTTTATGCAAGATGCGGGAAGTTTAAAATACTCGATTCTGATATTATACATCCCCACTACGTCAATACGGTATCAAATAATAAAACTAGTCGTGCATTAATGGAAACAAGGTGTTCACGTGCTCTTGTGCTCTTATTGACGCACCGCCACTGCCGGTAACTTGTCAAAATATAAATCACATATGCTTCAGTAAAAACTAAACAGAAGGATCATTAACATGGCAAAACATCATTAAAATGAACAAAATACATCCATGCTAATGACAATGGTGATGCCCATGCCATTGACAAAGTAGTTATCTTTGATTTGTCTCTTCTAGAAATTAGGTTGTACTCCCCCCCAAGTTTCTGCTCTTGACATTGAACATTTCAATGAATAAATGTACTATGTTATCATAATTTTACTATTATTGCACTGAATTAAACATAGTCCATGCTAATGACAATCAGTCAATTTGCATACTAACCTCAGTTTCTGAAGAAAAATTTTTGTAGAAATATCAGTCTCACAGTTTTCATCCAACACAGTGCTACTCACTGTAGCTTGGATTAGTGCTACCACACACAGGACTACTACGGTATTAAACCAAAGAAAACACAATTCCCTTCCTTCCTATGATCAAATTAAATTCATCCTTGCTAATGACATAGAACTTGGTGGGCGAAGTTTAGTAGCCTCTCATTGCTCTTTTATTGATGGAAAAATTACTTTTTGTAACAAATATTAATTCATTTTGAATCTTGCATACACCACTTTTAACACTTGAGTATAATTAATTGATGAACTAGTGGACTTACTCGTGTTAAATATGTAATATTTGTCTGGCTTACAGCTGTTTCAGTGCTTCACGCACCATCATCAGAGCCTACTAAATCGACAACAAACACACCTTCAAAATATACAGAAAACCAACCACCACCACCACACACATACACAACACATCTAACCACCACATACAACACAAACATGCTGCATTCAGGACAATGGTACACAGATTACTCAACATACCCATGAACCAACAACACTACAATGAAGAAGTGAACACAATCAAATACACAGCACAAGAAAACGGATACAATCCAAACATAATAGAGAATATCATAAGGAAGACAAAACAAAAACTTAACGAACACAAAAATACACAAAACACAACACAAACACAAGAACACAAGAAATACATCACACTAACATATGAAAACAAAAGCACACATAAGATCGCATATTCATTCAGAAAACAGAAATACAACATAACATACAGAACAGAAAACACACTACAAAGACATCTCAACACACAAAAAACACAAACAAATAAATACGACCACACAGGTGTATACAAACTCAAATGTAATAGTTGCGACAAGTTCTACATAGGACAGACAGGCAGATCATTCCAAACACGCTACAAAGAACACATTAAAGCTATAACCAGAGGACCAGTGGCGGCTGATTGACTGAGGCAAGTGAGGCTGGGCCTCAGTCACTTGGCTTAACTGAAATCAAATTTTGTTTTTATGTAATGTATTAATTATTTGAATGAAGCACATATCGCTGTAGAAGCATGTGAAAACTTTGTGATGTAGATAGATCTGTTTTGCGGTAAAATTTGTTCCCAAGGCCAGGATCGCTAGTGCCGGGTCTGCTTCAGGATTTTCGCGGGCTTTTGACGTTGCGCTTTAAACGTTGTAACTGAGGCACAATTCGTCTGGCCTGGTCAGGTTTCACTCCTCTCAACCATGAGCCGGCCACAAGGGTAGAGTGGAGTGGGAATAGGGTGACTTGTCTTCCCAAATAGGCCACAAATAACAAACATTCCAGTTCTTTGGCAGGCAGAGATCCACACTATTCTCTCATCTTATGTCTTAGTTTATGACTTAAGCGAGGGTGTTGTACTATTGTACTTCGTGTAGTGAATCTGGGTCAATGTTGTTATGCATTTCGGGAAAATATAAACAGAAACAAATGCCAGCAATAATGTTGGTGTACTTAAATCATTGTTAGAGTGTCCTTTTTCGAGAAGAAATAATATTGAAAGAAAGGAAGTTTTAAATAAAGAGAGAGCCGACCGAGATACCTATGACATCGCTGACAATTTTTCTGACAGATAATCTTAAAACGCGAGTTTCTATTGCATCCTGGTATGGGCAACATAAATGGTTAAGTGGTAATGTGGTGCAAAATAAACTTCTCTGTTGAAAAGAAAGAAAGGGAAATTTCAACACATAATATGGGTTGCTTCATCACACTGAAACAATAACTGAAACTCGCAGCATAACAGCTTATTTGGTGAGTGAAATTATTATTTTTTATTACTAGTAATAATAATAGACTAATAATAATAATAATAATAATAATAATAATAATAATACAGTAATAATGATATTAATAATATAACAACAATAATAATTAATATCATAAATAAACATTTTCTATCGGAGGCACTTAAACTAGTTGCATCTGGCCTCACCGAGGATTTGGATCACCGGCCGCTACTGACATCTACATACGCCGATCACATAACCAATACTAACCATACATACAATAACATAAATACGGACATGGAAATCCTACACACACAACCCAAGAACCAAAAACTCAACACACTAGAACAATACGAAATATACAAACACACTAAAACACACCCCGATCAAATCCTCAACCCACAGATCAATTTCAGTACACACACACACTATTCGACTCCACACTTCAACACCTTCCAACAATAAAACACACCCTCCTAACAGGCAGAGAAGTTCGAGATGATACCGCGATCTAGTAGGCTCTGATGATGGTGCGTGAAACACTGAAACAGCTGTAAGCCGGACAAATATTACATATTTAACACGAGTAAGTCCACTAGTTCATCAATTAAAAGTATTAATTATTATACCTAAACATACGTTTACTTCAGAAAAATAACATATCTGGGAAAATATTTCATTTTACCTTCAACAGGCAATATGAGGGACATCCATGCTAATGACAAATTGCATATATAATATTTTTTTCCTTCCTATTTTGCAGTAATTTTCCAAGACAACTTAGATGAAACTAAAGAGGTGTATGCTTTCTTTATGGAAAAATTGTTTGAAATTTCTCTGCACAGTAAACAGTTTTACGGAACTGAAACATGAAACTATCCTCTAATTGTAGTATCACCCATACATGGAGAAACCTGTCCACATACGATTGAGATTTACCTCTGAGAACTGTGTATCATCGCATGCCTCGAGGTATATCTCATCGTGCGTGGGCCACTTACCTATGGTTGTCAGATACCTCATATTAGAACGCAGAATCCCATCGTACTTAAACCCATAAATTGTTGCCCCATATGATCCAAAATCCTGTACCGTACCTATTTGATGTTGTATCACAGGTTTCCTACTTGTTTTATGTTTATAGTTACAAGAGATTGCACATGTTAACTAATGCAAAGAAACCAAACATGAATATTCATCAGTAGGACTACTTCTGTTTAATAATTTTGTAGAACACAATGTTTGCACTTACATTTTCCAAATATGAATTCCTGGTATCAGTATTATGACTTTTAAATTTCTTCTTCTTCTTCTTCTTCTTCTTCTTCTTTTTCATCTATCCCTTGTGTCTTGCAGCATTGGGTCCTCCAACCATTTCCTGTATCTCTCCCAGTTCAATGCCAGTCTTCTTATTTCCCGGATTTCCTTCCCTCTTCTCCTCACCACATCATTAACATATTGTTCCCATTCTATTATTGGTCTGACTTCTAAATTTAAAAAATAAAAATAAATTATATGAATAGTTAACAATATAATTGCTGCTTGTACAGACTCAAAAACAAACTTTGGGCCACCTGAATTTTCCAATTTCAAGTAAGTACTGAGCACACGCAGTATGTTACAAATTTTGTTTCTGGGTCTGTAAAAGAAAATGGTATGTTTGCCTTATATACTGTGCTTTAACATTCAATATAATTATGATCTGAGATTGTGTGCATGGATTTCTCCTAATCTTAGAAGTTCTTCGTATTTCTTCTTGAGCTAAATATTGAACTGTCCCTTCTGAAATCCTGGAAACCCTACTTTCAGCCCAAATACCTTACAGATTTCTATATTTTCACTAATTTTTCTTCAATATTTTATGAAAATATCCTATATTTCAAGTAGGCTAAGTGTCAATGATAAATTCAGTGACATAAGTGGAACATTTTTAAAGCAAGATCAGCATCATCATCATCATCATCATCATCATCCATTCTCTTGTCCCAGATTATGACAGTTGAGTGTGAGATATCAGCATCCAGTTTTCCCGATCATTCCACTTTTTTCCTTCGATACTGCCATCCATGGCTTTCCTCTTCTCTCCATATTCTGTTCACCTGATCTTTCCATCTTATCCTAGTCTTCCGAGATGTCTCCTGACTTTTATCTCGCAATTTTTCAATTTCGAAAATGTTTCTTATTTCTTCATCAGTTATTCTACAATATCTCTTCCTGTTTTCTTACTATGTTGCAAAGAAATCTTATCTCTGTTGCTTGAATTCTGTCTCAATATTTTTTTTTGCCACCGTCCATGTTTCAGAGTTCATGTTTAAACTGGTTTAAATTATGACTTTATAACTTTTTTTTTTCTTTTGCAGTTTACACATATTAGTATATCTTTATTTCATAACAAACCTTTTACTAGATGGTAATCTTTAGAACTAGTAGGCTACAATATTCTTCTACTAATGTAATGCTCCATTCTCCAGTCTTTATTCACTTCATTTCCTAATAATAATTAAAATTTTCCAGTTATACTAAATATGTCACATTTAATTTAATTCTAGTTACAGTATGTCGCTTTTTTTATACCTTTCTCCATTACTACCGGTACTGTTTTATTTTCATCTATCTTTAATCCATGCACAGTCGTCACCAGAGAGAGACAAAATATGAAATTTCATATTCTAAACCATTTCTGCCAGTGGTGATGAAACAAGGATTTTCGGGATTCATGATGTGCAGAATGCAATTAACGCAAAAAATTGTTCATATTTCATAAAATTATGGTAAAATGTTTATATTTCACAAAAAAAAAAAAATTGTTTTTTCATGTTTTGCATTACTTTTTTTTCCCCTCCACTAATATGCCTATAGGTTAACCAGATTTTTTATGGTCAGCAGGGGATATCGGCAATTTCAAGAAAAACCACAAACTTCCCTAATCACTCTCCACTGAAATGATGCAGAAAATACATGTAACAGTACATACAATCATAGAACTTTGATAGAAATTTGTAGGGTATCTTAACCATTTAAATAAATGAATAAACACACGTAACTCTTTTATTATAGCCTCTAAGAATTCAGTTTCAATACTGGCACATGCATGGAAGTCTTTCACATAATATTGTAGCCTACACATTGAACTCTAACACAGACATTTTACAAGTACTTGTCTGAAGAATGTATCTTTTTAAGGATCTGTTCATTCCCATGCAGCTTCACACTAAGTTCTTCACATGAGAAATTAAAGTTTATTTTCTCTTGTGACAAAGTTTTAACTGTTTCAACTTTCATTCTTGACTTTTCATCAGTCCAGATTGAGTTCATTGTGGATAAAAGTCTTTCAACTGATGAATTATTGCCTGAAAGACATATGATTAATGACACTATTTTGAGAAGATTTTCGAATGGAATGGAATGGAATTTTTTTTATGTTGAAAAACATCATACCACTTTTCACCTGTTGGTTTGTCACAAAATTCCTCATTTTTTTTAACTACGCACTCAAAAACTTACGTAAATATGTTATCTCTTCAAAAAGTTGTCATTTTCAAGTGTGAGATTGCTACACTTTTCTTGAAGAAACTCTACAGCTGTTTCAATATCATCCATCTCTGGTATCTATTTGGGAGCAGACATTTCCAGAGGCTCAGATCATCACTATGTTCACACAAAGCATTCAAATAAGAAATTGCAGGGCTGAAAAAAGCATCAGAAATTATGTAGAAGTTATTTTTTTGTTATGAGTTCTTCCCCTTCAAATTAGTTTAGCATAAGCTTTACTGCGGCAGACATAAACTTCTTCTCTTTACGACTCTGTAGTTTCATTCTAAGATCATTCATAATCTGTGCTGACTCAATTACTTTCCTTTCATCAACTTCCAACATCTTTATGCTTCATGAAATAGAATGAAATTCCCATGGACAAAATGTAACTTAATCACAACACTGTGCATGGATCTTCAAACATTTTCTTCAGAAATTTGAAAAGTCATATTGAGGTTAAGATTTCAGACAAGTTGAAATATATACTGTACCGGTATAATAATACATTTTTTATAATTTCAGTTAACAACTTATCAATTAATACAGAAACAATTTTCTGTTATTTCACATCACAAGCTTATATATACCCTTGTGATGTGAAATAACAGAAAATTGTTTCCGTAAACTGGGGTTACTTTGAACACAGAGGAAACTTTGACCATTTTTTCAGAAAATCATATAGATTTCTACATGCTGCACTTGTTATAGATGGAGGTAAATTTGATATGAGAATGATTTTATGATAATTTACCTCCATCTATAACAAATGCAGCATGTAGAAATCTAAATATGATTTTCTGAAAAAAATGGTCAAAGTTTCCTCTGTGTTCAAAGTAACCCCAGTTTACGGTTCTGTATTACTTAATAAGTTGCTGACTGAAATTATAAAACAATTTATTATTATATTTTCTTCAGAGTCGATGGACAGTTCTGCTCAGATAAGAAAAATTCTTTTAGAGCAGTACATACCGTATTTAATATCCTATTGATTACAGGCATAAGAGTCAGCCACCTGATAGAAACATGTCCTACAATCTTAGAATAGTCCTGACCCACAAAGTTGCAATATTCCTTTAGTCTCTGAAAATAACTGAATACATCAAAATGGCAGTGTCATTTTGTCCCGATTTCTTCTTTTTTTGGCAACATGTAAAAGTAAATGAAATAAATGTAATAAATCCTTCAATAACTGTCTATTTTAACCTAATGAGTAATACAAGAAACTACATTAGGTCATTACACAATAAAAATATGACTAGCGCTTTCGCCAATTAAATGGGATCTTCAGGTCTAGTTAGCATATGGAAATGCTTAAAGCATAAAGACGTAGGTAAAAAGTAACATAGTACAATATGATAAAATACATGATATGAGATATTATTTTTATCACATTGTTTTTTGTTTGTGCAGTTATTCATATAATGTTGTAATTATCTCACATCATGTATTTTATCATATTTTACTATGTTACTTTTTACCTACGTCTTTATGCTTTAAGCATTTCCATATGCTAACTAGACCTGAAGATCCCATTTAATTGGCGAAAGCGCTAGTCATATTTTTATTGTGTAATGACCTAATGTAATTTCTTGTATTACTCATTAGGTTAAAATAGACAGTTATTGAAGGATTTATTACATTTATATGCTAACTTGTCGGACCAATATGCCTTTTAAATTAAAAAAAAAAAAAAAAAAAAAAACATGTAAAAACCTAAATCTGAGAATTTTATTTAATTTAATGTTAAACAACACTGTTAAATAGTTGTAACTGTCAATCAGTGAAAAGGTTTCAGATACCTATATCTAGGGTGACCAAGTTTGGGATGTGAAATCTGGATTCATTGATAGAATGTTTTATATTTTGTAATATAAAACTATCAATTTACCTGTAATACAAACAATATTTAGCTCACAATATTGAGTAGGCTACAGTAATATTTAAAAATAAATTTTTTTCAGTTTTAACGTATTTACATATATTTGTCAACAAGATGCTGCAGAACTTTTAATTTGTTATCCTTCTATGCAAATTAAAAAGAAAAAAATATTTACAATCATATTGTCATATAGTAACATCAAAGATTACAGGATCACCGGAACTGAATTGTATTGCTTGGCACCTCCTAAATTACTGTATCAATATTAATGTCAGTCTATATCTAAATATATTTCGCGGGTATTATTGTTAGATTACATTAAAAATTGACGATCATGACTAATAAAGAAAAACACGAGAAGATTAGGAGACTGATACAGGAGTCACGAGGATCCAAAAAATATTAGCTCAAATACGGGAGAATTGGTCATCCTAGCTGTTATCTGCTGTTTGTGATGCTACAGTTCAATATATAACTTCTTGGTATGATAGATTATCCAACTTTTCCACATCTTCGCTAATGTTTCTAAAAGAACAGCTAAATTGCAAAGTAGTTGAAAACCTTGTAAAAATACAAGTTTAAAGATAAAGATATTGTTGTAGATGACAGTTCATTACTTAATAACATACGGTAATTCATATCAAGACATTTGTTCAATATAAAATTCAAACTGACAGGGAACATTGGGATGAAAAATAATGTTCCTTTTAATTCTTGTCATACTGACTAGCAGTCCAATGAATCCTGAATCATAGCACGGTATTTCTTCTCACTCTAAACACACAATGCCAATATAAAGAGAGTGTATGTCTTCACAGCAGATGGATAAAATGAGCAGGTTCAGTACCAGGAGTATTAATTATATTAACGTGTTTTGCTCACTTGTTTCAACTTCAAAAAGTTTAGTTTCAGTGGCTTTTATAGATATTTACTTGATAAACCTGACTTATTGGACGCAATAGGAGCTACAAATAAATATGACTGGAATAATAAACCTAAGTTAATCTCTCTCATGACATACCGGTACTGGCATAGATTACCTGTCTGTTTTCCAACGAATTTTTTCTCATTGCATAATATATATTACCATTACATTAATGCTCCAGAGGAATTAAAATATAAGGTATATTCCACAATATTAAGGACGTAAATGACAACAGTGACATTGGGTACACACTTGTTATTGATTTAAAGAATCGTAAAGAACTACATGATACATTTAATGATTATGCAACAGAACTAGAACACGCATCACTTCCATATGATGACTTACCAGATTATATGAAAAAAATTAACAAAGGACTGAGACAAACTATGAAATGCATTCAGCACCAACGGTTCTTCAAGCATAGCAACACCATAACTTACTTACTTACTTACTTACTTACTTACTTACTTACTTACTGGCTTTTAAGGAACCCGGAGGTTCATTGCCGCCCTCACATAAGCCCACCATTGGTCCCTATCCTGAGCAAGATTAATCCAGTCTCTACCATCATATCCCACCTCCCTCAAATCCATTTTAATATTATCTTCCCACCTACGTCTCGCCCTCCCCAAAGGTCTTTTTCCCTCCGGCCTCCCAACTAACACTCTATATGCATAACTTAGGTGCACAATTTTTTTATTATAAAACTCAATATATTGTAGATTATAGATTTCTTAAAGAGCACATTAAACTTGGTGTAACATTTACAAAAATACAAAAAGGTGTAAAATACGTACAGAAACATTGGCAAAAGCCGTATATTGAAAAGAGTACCAAACTAAAATTAAATAGGAAGCAAAAATTCCTCAGAAAAGAACTCATGTTGATGTATGGTAAGCAAATAGAAAATGTTAGAAACTGTACACATGCTAAAGTCACTAAAACATATAACAAATGTTCTAAACTTATTAATTCTAGTCTGTATCAGTACTGGTACTACGGTTAGCAGACATCCAGATTTCACTGGACATGGTACTGATTTTTAGGTGTGTGTCCTGCATTCAGCCAGAGATTGTAGAAATTCAGAAATTATCCTGCTTTTCTCTCTCGTTAATTCTTAGTGGACCAAAGAGAGAAATATTCTATAATTCTAGATTCTATTAGAGGACTTATGTTTGTAAAATTTAACTGTCTGGGTTTCCACAAGTAGGCTATTTATTTGGTAACAACGTTTCTTGCTGAAATAAATTGAGTGATCAGAGAAATACTAACAATCAGGAAATTAAACAGGGTAGCCTATAAGCCTATTTCTAATCTGTACGGTTAATAGTTAACTTAATTAATGGTTATTAACAGTTTTGTGTCAATTTAATTGTATACTAACACTAATAATTTACCTTATTATATAAAATATTGAAAATAAATGTCACCCTATTATATCCAGCTATTACGTGGAAAACCCTGCTTTTTCAGATGAAATGGCTGCTTTTCATTTATTTCACTTGGTACCGTAACATTAATCAATCAGTACAGGACCATTATTAATAAAAACATTGTTCTTCTTCATGGCAAAACAAATAAATTTATCTAAACAAACCAAGATTTGGAGACTTTTGTATACTTGAATTATCCAAATTTACTAATGATAAATTTTGTTGTTATTAATTAAAAAAGAAAAGTGATAAAATTAAATTGTTGCAGACAAATACTGACTCATTCATCATCTCTGTGGAAACTCAGAACTTTTATGTCGATATAAGGCAGGATATTAGTGACTATTCAGATGACTTCCTAATAGATATTCCTAAAGTTAACAAAACAGTTCCTGGCTTATTCAGAGACGAGTTTTCTGGTATACCCATAAATAAAAATATATGCCTTTAGGACTGATGCTAAGGAAAATAAATTAAGGAAAGTAACGAAGGGAGTATTCAATTAGAATTAGAGTCTGGCTGGGGGAAGAGAAGGCCTACTGGCCTTAGCTCTGTCAGATTAAATAAATTATTATTATAAACCAGTACCTAAAAATGTATCTCTTAATATCAGTGAGGGAAGTGAGACGGTATGTGACGGTATGGAATACCACCACTGGTTTCTATGGCCAGAAAACATACTGTTAGTGAAAAAAAATGTGATGGTAAAAATTTGTTTATACATTTCTTCACAGCAAAGAGTACTATCTGTTTCCTTCGTAAATCTAAACCACAGCTTTCTGGAACTGTACTCACTGTGTACTCAGACACGCTTATTTGACAAGCTCAACTCCTGGAATGCTTACAACAGTAGTATTTCAAGTATAGAAGGCTGTGGTCTGTACCTTGTGATGGTCATTGTTGCCAATTTAGTGAGTGTGTCATTTTTTGTTGCACTTTTTATTAATAATTAAGTAAGACACTTTGAAGCTTTAACATTATTTTAAATGATAAGTCTCAAAGGACATTTTAAAATGATCTAGTAGGCTAAATAACCGAAGTAACTTGAAATGATTTTATTAAGAAGTTTAATGTGTTGCATAAGCTTCAAAGATTCGTGTTGCTGACTGTACGAAACAATTTCTCGTATACATCATTTATGTCTATGTTGTAAGGGAAGGGGTATGACATTTTTTAAATCGAGGTATGCCAGAGGAAAATCTTGGGGTAGCATACTGGTTTTTCCCACTTCCCTCATTGCTTAATATTATAAACCAGTACCTACAAATTTATCTCTTAATATTATGAACAGTACCAACTGTGAAAATAGTCATCCTAAAATCCTTCAAGTACAAGCATTCTCTTGGACCAGGAAACGTGTATTCTTTGACACTAAAAACAATTTCATTCTTTTAATTTAAAAATAATAGTTTTTTTGTATTGCATTCTATTCACCAATATAACAGTGAATGTTTTAATTCTTGCAGGAGTTCCATCATTCCTAAGAACCTAGGATATTTAATTAACAAATATAATAAGCAGACATATAAATGATACTCAGCAGGAAATTAAACACAGAATAAATATGGGAAATGCCTGTTATTATTCGCTTGAGAAACTTTTATCACCCAGTCTGCTGTCAAAAAATCTGAAAGTTACAATTTATAAAACAGTTATATTACCGGTTGTTCTTTATGGTTGTGAAACTTAGACTCTCACTTTGAGAGAGGAACGTAGGTTAAGGGTGTTTGAGAATAAGGTGCTTAGGAAAATATTTGGGGCTAAGAGGGATGAAGTTACAGGAAAATGGAGAAAGTTACACAACACAGAACTGCACACATTATATTCCTCACCTGACATAATTAGGAACATTAAATCCAGACGTTTGAGATGGGCAGGGCATGTAGCACGTATGGGAGAATCCAGAAATGCATATAGAGTGTTAGTTGGGAGGCCGGAGGGAAAAAGACCTTTAGGGAGGCCGAGATGTAGATGGGAAGATAATATTAAAATGGATTTGAGGGAGGTGGGACATGATGACAGAGAATGGATTAATCTTGCTCAGGATAGGGACCAATGGTGGGGTTATGTGAGGGTGGCAATGAACCTCCGGGTTCCTTAAAAGCCAGTAAGTAAGTAAGTAAGTAAGTAAGTAATAAGCAGACATCGGATTTTTAGGCACTAAAAATTATTTTGCAGTTTTAGGTGCCTAAAATAAGCTCAAAATTTAATAAATTAGGCTCTATTTTAGTAAAACTAGGCATTTTAGGCGCATATGATCAAGGCTTCAAACCTATTTACTTCACTGAAATTATACACTAAAATACACAAAACATGGCACAAAAAATTACCTAGAGGCCTATTTAAGAAATGGAGGCAGACAACTGTATATTATATAAACACAGCTACACAAATTCAATATATTGAAAAAAATAAACAAATAATTATTATACGTGTTCGATCCCTGGAGAGGTCGTGATGGAATTTGCGATGGACAAAGCAGATGTTGCAGAGTTTTTCTCGGGGACTCCCGTCTCCCTCTATAATTCCACCAACATTCTCCATCTCCTTCTCATTACATCTATCATCTGCAATAGTAAAAACACACTGGGGTAAAGTCTTGGGAGTAGCAGGCCTACTGGTTTCCAGAAGGGCTTGTTGCTCCGGACCATCAGGCTATTCGTATGTGGACGGAACCTGGCTCTATCGGAGGCTGAGGCAAGATGGCTCACCTGTCAGTATCACATTCAAGAATGCCACCCAGGTCACATGTCGGATTTGTACAATCATGGTACATATAGGGCAGACACAAAGGGCCAAACCATGCCTGAATGTACGTACCCATCCCAAGTCCAGCCCTCGTAAAGTCAAGCCTATTTTCAAACACGAATTTCGAAGTGAATAAATCAAAAGACGTTTTATCTTGACTTAAAAACATACAGTACAATTAGCCCTGAACTAATATAAAATCAATTCTCCCTTTTTAATTAAATTCAAATTTATTCATTCGACATTTTCGTAAAAATGATATGATAAAGACTAGTATCTTCTCCCTTTTTAATTAAATTCAAATTTATTCATTCGACATTTTCGTAAAAATGATATGATAAAGACTAGTATCTTCTCCCTTTTTAATTAAATTCAAATTTATTCATTCGACATTTTCGTAAAAATGATATGATAAAGACTAATATCTTCTCCCTTTTTAATTAAATTCAAATTTATTCATTCGACATTTTCGTAAAAATGACATGATAAAGACTAGTATCTTCTTCCTTTTTAGTTATATTCAAATTTATTCATTCGACATTTTCGTAAAAATGATATGATAAAGACTAGTATCTTCTCCCTTTTTAATTATATTCAAATTTATTCATTCAACATTTTCGTAAAAATGACATGATAAAGACTAAAATTACTCGAAATGAGTAAGAGCTCTTGCTTGCGTACAGTCCAGTAGAGCAAAAGAAATTGTGAAGTTTGTTATCAGTACTGAGAAAAGTAATATCATCTGCATAAATTAACGTAAGAATATGAATTATGTTGTTGTTTTCTAATGCCAAGCATTTGACAATAAAGTCATTAAATGACTTGCACTCCAATATTTTTCAAAGATATTGTCATGGTCAGCCACTGACGCACAGATTTTGAGATGTTCCGAATCCATTTCTTGATTTGAGCTGCACAGTGGACAGTTAGGAGACTGATATATTCCAATTCTATGCAGGTGTTTGGCCAAACAGTCATGGCCTGTTGCCAATCTTAATGCAGCTACAGATGATTTGCGTGGTAAATCGGGAATCAACTGTGGATTATGATGCAGAGAGTTCCATTTTTTCCCTTTGAGATTGTGTTATCAAATTTATATGAATTATGTAAATATGCATCAAGACGTAAACTGTACCGGTATCTTTATAGTATATGAAAAGAAAACAGTAACAATGCTTTCCCAAGCACAACATATTACTATCCTCATGATAATATGAACTGGTTGAGCGAAAAGCACAATTATTTATTATAGTTACTTATTACGAGAAAATGATAAACAAATAAATAAAAAATGAGTGAGTGAATGAGTGAGTGAGTGAACAAACAAATAAATGACTAAATAAATAAATAGAATTTTGAAAGGCAAGAACTTATGCCCCTCGAAGAAGTGTTCCTTGGTAAGTTCCTCATTATACCATGCGTTTCTTTCTGATTACAGAACATAAGGATTTAATATTGCCATAATAAACCAAACTATAAAACAATGAAGAAATAATTTAATCAGTAGGTCATGTTTAGAAATTAGAAGGCTTTGACAATTTGTAAAATATTAGATCATCAGGCATTGACTCAGTAGTCATAAATGATGTTTTCATAATTAAGTGATTAACTAACAGACTTACTCGTGTTAATTATGTAAGTCTGTGCGGATTACAGCTGTTTCGGTGCTTCATTACACCATCCTCAGAGCCTACTAGATCTCGGCGTCATCTCGAACTTCTCTGCCAGTTGTGTGGGTGCGTTTGATTGTTGAAAAGTGGAGTCAAATAGTGTGTGTGTACTGAAATTGATCTGTGTGTTGAGAATTTGATCGGGGTGTGTTTTAGTGTGTTTGTATATTTCGTATTGTTCTAGTGTGTTGAGTTTTTGGTTCTTGGGTTGTACGTGTAGGATTTCCATGTCCGCATTTATGTTATTTTATGTACGGTTAGCATTGGTTATGTTATCGGCGTATGTAGATGCGATCAATTCTCAACACACAGATCAATTTCAGTACACACACACTATTTGACTCCACTTTTCAACACTTTTCAACAATCAAACGAACCCACACAACAGGCAGAGAAGTTCGAGATGACGCCGAGATCTAGTAGGCTCTGAGGATGGTGTGATGAAGCACCGAAACAGCTGTAAGCCGCACAGACTTACATAATTAACACGAGTAAGTCCGCTAGTTAATCAATTACTTATATTCAAGTGTTGAAAGTAGTGTACGCAAGATTCAAAATGGATCTTTTCTTGTTTTAGAAGTTGTCAAAGCATACTAATTTCTCCAATTATTAAGTTATTTCTTCATTGTTTTTGTACATAGGTTTCTTGTGGTAATATTAAATTTCTGTTCTATGCTATATTTCGGCATTTTTTCAAATTTTAAATTTTCATAAATGGGAGTGTGTCAGATTGCGTAGGAAAAAAATTGCATACAATATGCATGACTGATTGGAAAAATGTTAGTTTGGATAGAATAATCTGGCACAATATCGCTCGTTCTGCAGCGCAAAGCCTTCACGGTTTGTAAAGCTAACAATAATAATAACTGTACTTGAATGTATTTCGATTTAGGTTTAGTTAGTAATGCTCTGAAAGAATATACAGTAGAATAAGCCGTCCTGTCTAATTTGTCTACGCTGTATGCTCATTGTGTTACGCCTCACGTCCCTGTCTCCCAAGAAGCTACTATTACCTTCATCTCCTGTTCCAATAAACCCCAAATCCATTCCTGCAATAACTAATATTGGTGAGGCGGAGCCAGCCACTTCCTTCTAGCAAGTGATGTAGTGCCACCGGAATAAATAATTTCGTCAGAGGGGGCGAATAAGAAATATCGATCACCTGCCTGCCATATAATACGCTTTTGTTTTTACATTTTTTCTTTCTTGCTTTTTTATGCTTCCCTTCCTTTCTTCTTTTCTTATTTCCACCTCTTGTTTTTCTTTTTCTTCTTTTTCGATAAATTAAACAATAGCCTAAAATATAAGCGGGGGACGAGACGGGTTCCTGGATTAACGAATCATTTTAGTAGGTTATTTTACGACGCTTTATCAACATCTTAGGTTATTTAGCGTCTGAATGAGATGAAGGTGATAATGCCGGTGAAATGAGTCCGGGGACCAACACCGAAAGTTACCCAGCATTTGCTCATATTGGGTTGAGGGAAAACCCCGGAAAAAAACCTCAACCAGGTAACTTGCCCCGACCGGGAATCGAACCCGGGCCACCTGGTTTCGCGGCTAGACGCCCAAACCGTTACTCCACAGGTGTGGACTTAACGAATCATATTTCAGCCGAGGACGAGATGGGTTGTTTATATAGACTACAGACCGGGGACGAGAGGCGCTTCGCCGAGAAGAATAGTATGCTTCCGTCAACGTTTCATCTCGTTCTAAGACAGACCTGCAGAACTGTAGCTCCCAAGAACGACTGCTTTACTTCCCTTTCTTACCCCACCCACCTTTTCTATCCGTGCGGTCATGACGTTCTAGATAAGGTCGGCTGCATCAATATTCGTTCTCGCGGCGGCACGCATACAATACGCTATCAAGAATTACAAATGAACAGATAATAAAATCGTTGGGAACATATCTTTAGAAAGTAAGAGAAAAATGAATGAGGGAAATAAATAAATTAAAAGACATGTAAAACAAATTTTAAAATGTATGTGTGCATATAATTTGAACGGGTTACATCAGCTTCTTGTCTATGCGGATGACGTGAATATATTAGGAGAAAATCCACAAACGATTAGGGAAAACGTGGAAATTCTACTTGAAGCAAGTAAAGCGATAGGGTTGGAAGTAAATCCCGAAAAGACTAAGTATATGATTATGTCTCGTGATCAGAATATTGTACGAAATGGAACTATAAAAATTGGAGATTTATCCTTCGAAGAGGTGGAAAAATTCAAATATCTTGGAGCAACAGTAACAAATGTAAATGACACTCGGGAGGAAATTAAACGCAGAATAAATATGGAAAATGCGTGTTATTATTCCGTTGAGAAGCTTTTGTCATCTAGTCTTCTGTCAAAAAATCTGAAAGTTAGAATTTATAAAACAGCTATATTACCGGTTGTTCTGTGTAGTTGTGAAACTTGGACTCCCGCTGTGAGAGAGGAACAGAGATTAAGGGTATTTGAGAATAAGGTTCTTAGGAAAATATTTGGGGCTAAGAGGGATGAAGTTACAGGAGAATGGAGAAAGTTACACAATGCAGAGCTGCACGCATTGTATACTTCACCTAACATAATTAGGAACATAAAATCCAGACGTTTGAGATGGGCAGGACATGTAGCACGTATGAGCGAATCCAGAAATGCGTATAGAGTATTAGTTGGGAGGCCGGAGGGAAAAAGACCTTTGGGGAGGCCGAGGCGTAGGTGGGAAGATAATATTAAAATGGATTTGAGGGAGGTGGGATATGATGGTAGAGACTGGATTAATCTTGCTCAGGATAGGGACCAATGGCGGGCTTATGTGAGGGCAGCAATGAACCTCCGGGTTCCTTAAAAGCCAGTAAGTAAGTAAGTAAGTAAGTAAGTAAGTAAGTAAGTAAGTAAGTAAGTAAGTAAGTAAGTAAGTAAGTAAGAAAGTATGTGTGCATATAATGTAAGAAGGTCTACCTAATTATATATCGTCCTATTACTAGTAAAGCCGATTAAATTCACTTTTTGTGTAAAATAAGTTAAGTACAGTCCCCGACTTGTCTTTCCGTGCTCTGTAATCTACTAAAATGAAATACGAGTAAGTCCGAAATGTTGCGTGCAGGCAACAAACCAACTACTTTATTTGAGAAATTTATTATTATTTTTCGTGCATTAATAAAGTTTTAATTCCTGTTCTTACAAAACTTATATTACTGGTCTTAACTGGTTTTACTAGTAGCAGGACGATAAATAAATCGTACGTTGATAAGTGAGCGATAGCTATATGATCGGATGTCAATGCTGTCATTCAACATTGTAACGCTCTCCAGCCAAATAAATAAATAAATAAATAATAAATACGTAAATAAATAAATTAATTAATTAATTCATTCATTAATTCATTAATAAAATAAAGTAAGCGTACTGCATTTTAAAGAGAACTGGAACATGGCAAAATCTAAAGCCGTGAACAAATACTACTTCCAAAGGAAATGGGAATATGATTATTTTATTGTTGAAGACGAAATAATTGCTTGTTTACTGTGTCCCATTCAATTTAATTCTACTCGCCATTTCAATATTAAACCACATTTCAACAAAGCCCATATTAAGAATTATGGAATGCACAAACTTTCGGGTAAATTCATTATTACGAACTGAATTTTGATTATTTATTTATATACTATTAAATTAAGGACGTCACTCGTTGTGTTCATTTTGAATTGAAATTAATAGTGACTTTCAAGGTTAATTACTTAAATGCTATAAATTTATGTTTCCGTAGGTGATAATAGGGGGAAAGTTTTCGAAAATCTAAAGCGGGTTAGGTGCAAAGAAATCTCAAAGAAACTACCGATAGGAAATCTAGCATAATTGTAAATCTTGAAACGAGATAACGCATTATAAAAACATTGAATTTATTACAGTCCTTTTTGAAAATTACATGCCGCCACTGATGACCTTTGACGGCCAGAGAACTCTACGCGGAAGTCGATCATCCCCAATAGAAGTGGAATGAGGCTGACGTCATATTTCTCCTACTTACAAGTTCTGCAGGCCTGTTCTAAGATTATGTCATAATTATTCAGTCTATGTCTCAGGAAACTTAGAGTACCTGCAAAATATCTTCGGGCCTCCGGAGAAAACTATATTCTTTCATTCTTTTCATTATTATTTTCTTTCTGGATCATAATAATATAGATTATCAAATTTTTTTATCCGTAGTTACAATACGATCCAGAGAGTTAGCAAAATTCTTTTCACAGCGGTGGCAAAGCGACTTGGAAATTATCAGACTCGTTTCTGATTATCGAAGTCTCTGATATACGTTTGAGCCCAATTCGTCGATCCTCCAAAATCATGTCAAGCACGACATCGATATTTTCCGTAGTGGTAACAAACAGGTCTTGCAACACAGTGTTTTCTTTGGTCTTCGCTCTTCCTCTTTTAAATTCTGAAACCCAAATTTTATGATAGTCTACCGAAGGACAATGCTTCCTCAATGCATCCGCGTAAATTTTCTTGCCGTGAAGCCCTTTGAAAAATGGTACTTTACCACCGACCGACACTCAATTTTATAAAAATTGTATCATGCAACATACAGGGTGTTTCAGAAATACGGGGCATAATTTCAGGTATGTATTTCCCATATGTAGACAATCAAAATAATTCATTACAACATGTGTCCGAAAATGCTTTATTTCCGAGTTATGGCCTTCACAACATTGAAATTCACCGGAAAGTTTTTCTTTCCGCAGGTCGTTGCCGTCAAAGGAGACATTAAGAGAGCACTCTGACAGTTCATTCCGAGGCGAAGGTTACATTCAGTGTTGTGTAGGCGTTAGACTGTGCGACATGTATTCAAATCAAGAGCTGGCAGAGATACACTTCATGTACGGTAAGGCGGACGGCAATGCTGCGCTGGCTCGTCGTTTGTGCCAGGAGAGGTACCCACAGCGACAATGTCCAGATCGGAAGACATTTGTACGTCTCCATTACCGTCTGTGCGAGTATGGAAAATTTAACTCTCCTGGTTTGGGAAGGGGACGACCAAGATCTACAACTCCAGAAGTACCGGTACAGGAGGAGATTACTTCTATCAGCACACGAAGGGTAGGGTTGCAAGTCAATGTTCCTCATACGACTGTCTGGAGACTGTTGAAAGAGTATCAATTGTATCCTTATCATTTGCAACGTGTACAGGCCCTGTCACCAGCAGATTACCCTGCACGAGTTAGGTTCTGTCAGTGGTTCTTGCAGCAGTGTGGTGTAAATCCGAACTTTCCTGCCTTAGTATTATTTACAGATGAAGCACAGTTCACACGAGATGACATAACACATTTCCACAATCAGAATGTATGGGCATATGAAAACACACGTGTAACTGTTCCATCTCATCACCAGGTGCGGTTCTCTCTCAACATGTGGGGCGGTATCATTGGTGCTCGATTAGTTGGACCCCATGTACTTGTAAACAGACTTACGGGGCAGGCGTACACAAACTTCCCGGAAAACACCATACTTCATGTTTTAGAAGACACTCCACTGATCAATCGTCAACACATTCACTTCTTGCATGATGGCGCTCCTGCACACTTCAGTCGTACGGCTCGCCGGTACTTGGATCGAAGGTTTCCTGATCTATGGATAGGTAGAGGTGGCCCAATTGCTTGGCCTCCACGCTCACCTGATCTGAACCCTCTCGATTTCTACTTGTGGGGCCATTTAAAATCATTGGTTTATTCGTCTCCGGTGCCTGATTTGGAATCCCTTCGGAATCGAATTGGGGCATGTTCTGAGGACATACGCAATGCTCCTGGAGTTTGGGATCGTGTTCGCAGGTCCATGAGACATCGATGTGAGGTCTGTATTCAAGCAGGAGGTGGACATTTTGAACATCTTCTGTAATGACAACGATCTGCGGAAAGAAAAACGTTCCGGTGAATTTCAATGTTGTGAAGGCCATAACTCGGAAATGAAGCATTTCCGGACACATGTTGTAATGAACTATTTTGATTGTCTAAATGTGGGAAATACATACCTGAAATTATGCCCCGTATTTTTTAAACACTCTGTATATAGCCTATATAAGTATATTTTTAAATAAGGCGAGTGAGATCGGTAAACAAAGAAGACGTCGGGTCTCGACAAGGAGGGGAAGTGAAGATGATGGGAGCGATCCTTCTTCAACTAGAGGAGTTATTATAAGTAATCAAGGACAGAAGAATTATAGTTTAAGAAACTGGTGTTTAACGGAAGAAGAGCATAAACGGAAAGACAAAAACAATGGCGAAGGAGACTAGAGCACAAACGGTAACAGTGAGAGGAAGAATAATTAGTGGGTGAGAAATGGTGATTAAAGTGAGGAAATGAATAGTGAAATAATGAGGACGAATATTAAGTGTGAAGTGGAAATAGGGTAGGAGATATTTACGGAAAGTGACTAAGGAAAATCAAAATGCTTTCTAATCAAAGGTAAGGAACAAATGTAGTGCAGAGAAATTATAGTGGAAGTGTTCAGAAGATAAGCAATGTATGGACAAAGGTGAAGTTTAATAGAGCATGAATGATAGACGGACTTTATTGGAAGTGATGTGGGTGATTGGAAAGGGAATAGAGATGGTGCTGTTATGGGAGGGATGAGTTAGGAAATAAAATAGGCTAGTCTGAAGGTATACGATTAGGGAAAACACAGAAATTTTTACTTGAAGCAAGTAAAGCCATAGATTTGAAAGCAAATCCAGAAAAGACAAAGTATATGATTATGCCTCGTGACGAGATTATTGCAGGAAATGGACATATAAAACTGGAGATTTATCCTTCGAAAAAGTGGAAAAATACAAATATATTGGAGCAACAGTAACAAATATAAATGACACTCGGGAGGAAAATAAACGCAGAATAAATATGGGAATCCATTTTCAATCTTGCGTACACTACTTTTAACACTTGAATATAAGTAATTGATTAACTAGCGGACTTACTCGTGTTAATTATAAGTCTGTGCGGCTTACAGTTGTTTCGGTGCTTGATCACACCATCCTCAGAGCCTGCTAGATCTAGACGTCATCTCGAACTTCTCTGCCTGTTGTGTGGGTGCGTTTGATACACACAACAGGCAGAGAAATTCGAGATGACGCCGAGATCTAGTAGGCTCTGAGGATGGTGTGATGAAGTACCGAAACAGACTTACATAATTAACACGAGTAAGTCCGCTAGTTAATCAATTACAAATATGGGAAATGCGTGTTATTATTCGGTTGAGAAGCTTTTGTCCTCCATTCTGCTGTCAAAAAATTTTTAAGTTAGAATTTATAAAACAGTTATATTACCGGTTGTTCTGTATGGTTGTGAAACTTGGACTCTCACTTTGAGAGAGGAACAGAGATTAAGGGTGTTTGAGAATAAGGTTCTTAGGAAAATATTTGGGGTTAAGAGGGATGAAGTTACAGGAGAATGGAGAAAGTTACACAACGCAGAACTGCAGGCATTATATTCTTCACCTAACATAAGTAGGAACATTAAATCCAGAAGTTTGAAAGGGCAGGGCATATAGCACATATGGACGAATCCAGAAATGCATTTAGAGTGTTAGTTGGGAGGCCGGAGGGAAAAAGATCTTTGGGGAGGCCGAGACGTAGATGGAAGGATAATATTAAAATGGATTTTAAGGGAGGTGGTATATGATGATAGAGACTGGATTAATCTTGCACAGGATAGGGACCGATGGAGGGCTTATGTGAGGGCGGCAATGAACCTCCGAGTTCCTTAAAAGCCATTTGTAGGCTAAGTAAGTGTGAAGGTATAAATAGGACAGAGAAGAGTGGATGAATTATTTTGGTAGGTCATGGACATAAAAAAACATAGAAAAAGCACATGTCTGTGATGAGTAAATAGTATATGTTGTAATTGGAAGGCTACAGGTAGCACGTAGCGCGAACCATAGCCAGTAAGCATAATATAGAAATAAATATACACATATTTTTTTTTTAATTCACAATGTAGTATCGGCTGAACATTTTATTACCAAACATAGAGTAACTACAGGGACATCATTTTATTTTTACTTCAATTTTTATTGTACCTGAGTTTTTGAATGTACTTCACTCCACACAGAACCAAGACCGCAGATAGTAAGCAGTACTGAGTTACTGGGTATAGTACGTTCCAGAAATATGTTCGCGTTTTCCAGTGACGAAAGAGCTTTCAATATTGAATCATATTTTCGCACAGGTACTGTCCGTTTGCCTATGTCGCATCCCGATTTCCCCCACCTGCTTCTGCTCGCCCCTCTGTAAAAGCTGGGCTTTCTTAGCTCTTTTCTGAAAACATTAATTTCTCTTAGGAATTGGACGTTTACGTATATTATACAGCTGTTTAATTTAACTTAAATAAAAGGGCCTCGTTAAGTAATTAACTGTCACGTGATTTCCTCCCTTTCTACAATCCTGCGGCATAACCACTTGGACGGACAGTAGATAGCATGTCTGAGTAATTTTATATTTTCGGGTCGGGCAGAAGTGAAGATTGAATTCACAGTACGTAGAGTAGGTACAGAATTATTTCAACATGAGTTACTAGTACGAAGGACGAAACTGGCAATTGGAATTAGATGCAATAGTCTATAGTGCGATAATATGCACAAAAGAACTGAAGCCTGTATCGAAATGAACGGCCACCATTTTCAAAATTGTGTTTAAATATTCATATTATGATTATTTTTCAATTTAACTTCTTTCTCTATATTGTACGCTAATGTGCTGTAGACAGTATAATATACACTGCATAATGAATACGTTCGCATGGATAACTCACTTCGTGAGTAAAAACACTTATTCTTAATACAGTACTGTACTTTTATTAAAGAAAAACCGAGTGAAAATTATCAAACTCAAAATCGCGATATTTACTAGTTTACGTAAATGGATGAACTACTTTTCTTCCATCCTATACCTAGTAGAGTGATTTGTGTTTTACGCCAGTATCATCGAACTCCAGTCTTGGAGGGGGGAGCAAGCGGTGTTTCCGGTTCTCTAAAGGTATAGACAGGTTAATATTAAAAATGTTAGTAAAAATAAAATGATGTCCCTGTATTATTTATCAAACATGCTCCTTCCATGGTAACCGCTCTCGGTATTTTATGACGAAGATCCAATACTAACTGCAACAGTACTCCTTGCTTCCAAACAGGTTTCAAACCCATACGTCGATAGAAAAAACAAAGTGTAGTAGGCTATCATATTTTCGTGGCGAATATGTTATTCGTGGCATATGATTAGGAATATCTAACTTCTTATCATTCACCATGAGAAATTTTTTCAACATTAAGTCCTTTGTTATTCAATTCAAGTATATTACAAGTAAACTTTTGTGACCACGTAGCATTTCCCTGTCATATGTAAAGGAAAGTAGTGTCTTTCTCTGAACTTTTCGGGTGGCAGTTGACTTTCGGAACTGATCGGTAAGTTATAAAATAGTCTGTTTTTTACATTGTTATGCAAACTGTAGAAAAATGTATTGTTCAGCTATCGATATCGATATTTGTTTAAGGAAATAAAAGTTGCCAATATCCATTACACCACGCATGTCAGAAATCAGACTCTAAAGTTATGTGCGCGGATCGCCGGTCTGTGCAGGTTGCATCAATCAAGCGTTGCTCTTACCCGTTCTTAGCTGGAGGGGTGTACAATATCTATTCTGCGCTTCTAGGGTTGGATTAAATAGACATTTGGACATTATAAACATAGTTAGCAGAACGAAAAAAAAAAAACAGTTATTATCAGTGTCTATATTTGACAATTGTAATACAAGAAACTTTAGGCTTTCTCAGTTATAATATAACATAATATTGTTTTATTTGAGGTTCAGTCTAATTGACATATCACAAGTTTAAAATCAACGACATTTACATGAAAATGTCCTCAAATAAAACAGTATTATGTTATATTATATTATATTATATTGACTATCTGATATCTTTTTCATCATGCTTTCTAAGATTACTCAGTTATACTTCACAAAGTGGTGGTTTGTAAAGCATAATTTATTAATATGATTTTATACAGTATTTGAAGAAAAAAAAATGCTGTAATTTCGAAACAACAAGAAACGAACAAGTATTTCATTTTACGTAGTAGGTACTAATTATTTTAAAGTAATAAACCCTACTCCTTCATTGTTTGCCAAGCATTATTATTTACTGTGACCATTGGTACACAAATGTTGAAGAAAATATACTCCCAATTAATTACATGCAGTAGGACATTGTGAAGTTTTTATACTGAAATCATTTCTTTGCTGTATGTCAATATAAATTAATATTAATGAATATAAATTAAGCTTAGAATTTAAATTCACATATAGTTTATTTGAAAACATTGAGAGCAAGTATCGAAAATTTGGGAGCGTTACTCAAAGAAATTAAAAGTGTAGTTCACAAGCTGTGAAGCGACGATATTCTATTTATGTCAGATTTAAAGATTTATTAATATAAATATATTGAATTAATATTGTGACGTTAGATGGAAAATTTGCCATTATATATTTTTCCAGAAAATTTTTCCGCCTTGCAAATAGTTGTTTTCTTCTCTCCTTACAACCTCAAGAGCCTCACATGTATTCCTCACTATATTCTCATCACTTACCAGTTTATGAAATGACAGTCGTAAGTCGTCTAGCCTTTGATGGCTGTGTTAGTACAGACTTCAAAACAACGCCATTGTCAAGTACGTTTTGCCGTGAGAGTACTGATTAAGAAATAAGCGCTGGCAATATCATATTTTGAGAACTTTACTAATCTGATCTAAATTGTCACCTCACAACATTATTATCTCGACATAGGCTGATGAAAACCTTTCATTTTAAAATTATTATTATTGTTGGCTGAGGAAACCATTATAACAATTATGTTATTATGATTCGTAATTTCTCTTCTCCGTTATCTGTGAACTCCTCACTTTATTTATCATAACTCATTCACAAACGCAGCCAAATCGGCACTCGTACTGAAACTGTGTTACTGAAACAAAATCTGCTGCAGGTATCGTATAGCCCTGTCGCGTTCCCCTCCAAGGCGATTCACTCCCTCCAGGTAGGGGAATAGAGAGTGCACATCGCACGGAGACAGTTGCACAATGTGCAGGGTTTTGACATGCCTGCATTACAGGGAAGAAGTGCTTTTGAACATGGCGTGCAACTACATTCAAACGGTCTGTAAAGTAGCAGTCGTTATTAGACAGATATAACGCAACATTTGCAATACAAAACATAGTTAGTTCCCATTTAGAGAAATAAAGTTGACTCTAATATCTTGAAAATGATTTCATGTATAGTAGTGGCAAAAAAAAAAAAAAAAAAAAAAAAAAACCGGACCGACCCTTGTAGCTGATTTCAGAGTCACAGATTCAAATTCTGCTAATCACAAAACACATCCATCTTGTATAATTAATTGTAACAATGAAATTTACTGCATTTGTTCGATTCTTACCGTATTTTGTTTCCTTCAGTGCCTCAAACTTACAGACGAAAACACTTTGAGAGTTTTATTTTCATCTGGCATCAATTTTACATTTCTACCTCTATTCGGCAAAGATAACTGCGTATTTTTACATTAAATAGCAGTACATACCTCTGGCTTCACTATCCATATTGAAATTACCACAGTTTGACACAATACACAGCACAGGATTCTTTTGTATCAGCTACAAGGGTCGGTCCGGTTTTTTTGCCACTACTGTACAAAAAAAAGTACGCCTATATTACGTGTATCAGATGTCTCCTTTGATGTAATTTAACTTGTAATTGTCGGTTTGTGTATATCTTAAATATTTCACACGCTATCGGAGGTGAAAGTGGGCCACCTTGTATACATACATACATGCACACACGCACACATACACATACGGGGCCTACATAAATACTTTTCATACTATTATAATGCATACTTAACTTTACCGGAGAACTGTTTTGATATGTACGTTCAAATGTCGATGTACTGTAGTTAGTGCAAAGATAATTAAGAATATTATGAGATTTGACTTGAGTTTATTGCTATTATGTTTTCATTTAAAATAAAACTCAATTAATTAAGCAAAAACTATTATATTTTGTCTATTATTCCGAAGAATAACTCGTATCTACTGAAAATGAACAGATTTTGTTCACTAGTTTAGGAGAGGTCACGGTATACAGTTATTATTATTATTATTATTATTGTATCTCCAATGGGGGGGTAGCCCTATTTTACATATGTATGCCAGGGCTATAGTTTTACACAAAAAATAACCATAAAACAAATGGAAAAGAAAAATGAATTAGCTTACACAATGTAAACAAAACATAAACAATCCGTAATTTAGACATAGCGATTGCAAAGCAAACATCAGGCATCAATTTGAGACATACAAAAAGCAGTTACAACACACATACCTAACACTTCTTAAAAGTCGTTCTCTATGCAGTTTTCCGTACCGTACTCGTACATCATAAATTAATACACAATAGTCACACAAACACAAACTATAATTAAGACATTGCGACGACATCAAGCATCCCATAGCTATGACTCACATACATAACAAATCAAGCATCCGCTACAACACATACACTTCAACATAGTAGCCATACGTTTAAAAGTTACAAATTTGACTCCAAAAAGAATAAATAGGACACTGTTACTAAATACTGTTATTTTCTACAAGGTCTTAAACACATCTGTAATAAATCTGTGAAATTCCTTTAAACAACATTGCTTCAGAAGAACTTTTGTTATTGGTTTGTATCGCACAAGCTAAGATGGGTTTCTAGCCGGTATCTCTTGCGTTTTTGTAGCGGGCACTCAAATAACAGGTGGTCGACTGTTTGTGTGGGGTGTACATAGGAACATGAAGAGCCGTTTGGGTTGTCAATTTTGAAACGTTCAAAATATGAATTAAATTTTCCGAGTCCAGTCATAGATTGCGTGGATATGTGTGATAGATTGCGTGGATATGTGTGATGGTTCATAATTATTTACGGTATACAGGTAGAAGATACGGTACCTCTAACACTAGGCCTACTTTTCCGATATCTGAATCAGTGAAAATGATTTTTCCTGTGAGTAACTTCAAAAGATACAGGAAACAGATTTTCCAATAGACTTTTGCATCTTCCATATGCAAGATCTATTGATATTGAATATATTGAACGAAATGTTTTCATGGAGATCATACGAAGTCCCAGCGTCTAATATTCGAAAACAACAAAAACTATTCCCCTTCACATTCACAGTTTCTTGTTCGATTAACATATTAGATGAGCGTTAAGTTTGACATATTTATCAAGGCTATTACACTTTTACTAGGTCATACTAGTTTTGACCAATAAAACGGTACGAAAGGATGTGTTTCAACCAATCATAAATCAAAACTTAACAAAATAAAATTTTAACAAACTTAAAATGATAGTTATTATAAAACCAACACTAATCAAAAACAATAAAATTATAAAAATATACTAATAGAGCTTATCCCCATATCATTTATATTAATAAAATAAAAACTAAAAAGATAGAAATATAAATAATAATCTATGAATGAAATTAATTTCCTGAAAAACAATTTTATCACTTCCCTAGCCATTTGTTTATTTTTATAATTTCCCTAGCATTTGTTTCTTTGTTTGCCAACACTTCAAACTACAAATTCTTTACGGTACTATAAAACTTGATTTGCGATTGTCATTTGTTTCCCACATAGATAGTCAACTGAAAATGGCGGCTCCGTTCAAACGTTTTGGTGAAGCTAAAATTAGTGAAATAGAATTTTTAGTCAGTCAATTAATATCTATTTGTTGTATTAGAGTACTTCATTTCTTTTAATCTTTATATACTTTCTTCTAATCGTGTAATAGTCAATTAAATCTCACTCGAGTTTTGATTTTCTCTAGATAAATCAAAACCTCCAGTGAGATTACTGTTGATAAATGTCCCGCTTTTTGCAGAAAATGTTAAACGCAGAGGAGTACTGCAGGGCAAACAATTCTTCCATAAGAGACGCCGAGCAAATCTTATCTGAATACCTGGGCTCGATGACGTGGAAATCTGGAGAGCGGGTGCTGGATCTGGGATGTGGTCCAGGGACGAATACTGTAGAGATTCTGCTACCTCGTCTACCAGATGATTTCGAGATTCTGGTGGGGGCAGACGTATCGCAACCCATGCTGCAGATTGCCTCCAGCAAGTACAAGCACCCCAAACTCAAGTTCTTACATCTGGACCTCGGCGACGACATACCGGCCGACTCTCAATTCAGGACTCCAGGCTTTAATAAGATATTCTCTTTCTATATGATGAATTGGATTCCTGACCAGAGGTTAGAGAACACGATCTATCTTTTTGTTATAATGAAACGTTTGTAACTTTCCTTATATTATATATTTCATTAATTTTATGTAAAGTAAAATTTAAACCATACTCTCCAAAGTCATCCTTAAGATTCGATATAAGCAGGGTTTTTCAAAAGTAAGGGATGCATTTAATTGCTCATATTTTCTACGCAATCTTAAAAATGCTGACACTGGGATATTTTCCATCACCCATTGCCATAACTTCGTCGTAGATGGCTTTTCAATGTTGTATACAGTAGTTCGGAGTATGTGTCACAGTATGCGAGAGATAGTTCTGCAGTTAATAAGTTGTAGATTTTCTCAAGAACATTATTTCCTTCAGATAGACACACAAACAATAATCTGGGTTAATATCTGGCGATCTTGCAGGCCAAGTTACATGAAAGTTCCTACTATAGATTTTCTCAAGAACATTATTTCCTTCAGATAGACCCACAAACAATAATCTGGGTTTATATCTGGCGATCTTGCAGGCCAAGTTACATGAAAGTTCCTATTATAGATTTTCTCAAGAACATTATTTCCTTCAGATAGACACACAAACAATAATCTGGGTTAATATCTGGCGATCTTGCAGGCCAAGTTACATGAAAGTTCCTACTATAGATTTTCTCAAGAACATTATTTCCTTCAGATAGACCCACAAACAATAATCTGGGTTTATATCTGGCGATCTTGCAGGCCAAGTTACATGAAAGTTCCTACTATAGATTTTCTCAAGAACATTATTTCCTTCAGATAGACCCACAAACAATAATCTGGGTTTATATCTGGCGATCTTGCAGGCCAAGTTACATGAAAGTTCCTATTATAGATTTTCTCAAGAACATTATTTCCTTCAGATAGACACACAAACAATAATCTGGGTTAATATCTGGCGATCTTGCAGGCCAAGTTACATGAAAGTTCCTACTATAGATTTTCTCAAGAACATTATTTCCTTCAGATAGACCCACAAACAATAATCTGGATTAATATCTGGCGATCTTGCAGGCCAAGTTACATGAAAGTTCCTATTATAGGCATTCAACAAACAAAACTCAGTGCGCAGAAACCAGCGGGCGTGACTGTCTCGCGCAGATGACGTATGCTCCCTTTCCCAGCATGCTCCCCGTCTCCAATCACACCACCGACACTATGCGCATGCGCACGCATTATCTTCTTGTGCTGAACTGAACACGTGTTATTGCTACAGAGTCAGGGCGTCACATGGCGTTTTATATTAAATATTAATTTAATTTAAATATTTAAAATGTAAATATGAGGACAGTTCCAGTGAAGATAGATACCGATTGTGACTTAGAAAGAGACGATGTTGACATCTTGTAATGTTATATTCACTCAATTGGTTATTGTTACAGCTGCTCTTTGAGTGCACATATCCGCAACCGTAGTCGTTATAGCTATACCAGTAGCCGCTTATTAAATAACCCGCCTACTGCAGGGGGTGAGAGGGGTATAGCATGCGCGGCGCGAGGAGTATGAGCTGAGTTTTGCTTGTAGGATACCTACAATAACACGACCGCTAGAGCGATGAGAAACAAACTCGTTGTAATGATGATCTAAAAGATCCCATTTCTTGTGTAAACTAGCGCCAGAATTTTTAAGATTATATAGAAATGATTAAATTTAAGCAATTAAGATAGGTTTGGAAGTAAATCCCGAAAACACAACATGTATGATTATGTCTTATGACCAGAACATTGTAAGAAATGGAAATATAAATTTGGAAATTTATCCTTTGAAAAGGTGGAAGAATTGAAATACACTGGAGCAACAGTAACAAATATAAATAACACTCGAGAGGAAGTTAATCGCAGAATAAATATGGAAAATGCCTATTATTATTCGGTTGAGAAGTCTTTGTCGTCCAGTCTGCTCTCAAAAAACTGAAAATCAGAATTTATTAAACAGTTATATTACAGGTTGTTCTGTATGGTTGTGAAACTTAGACTCTCACTTTGAAAGAGGAACAGAGGTTAAGGGTATTAGAGAATAAAGTGCTTAGGAAAATATTTGGGGCAAAGTGAGATGAAGTTACAGTAGAATGGAGAAAGTTACACAACGCAGAACTGATTGCATTTTTTTCTTCACATAACATAATTAGGATATTTAATCCAGAAGTTTGAGATGAGCAAGGCATGTAGCACGTATGAGTGAATCCAGAAATGCATATAGAATGTTAGTCGGGAGACCTGAGGGGAAAAAAACCTTTCGGGAGACCGAGACGTAGTTAGGAGGATAACATTAAAATGGATTGGAGGGAGGTGGTATATGATGGTAGGGACTGGATTAATCTTGCTCAGGATAGGGACCGACGGCGGGTTCATGTGAGGGCGGCAATGAACCTCCTTGTTCCCTAAAAGCCATATTTACAATTGTAAATAGCCTAGGTTCTAATAGTTACCATTCTAATTCTTTAACAATATCCTCGCCATGTCCAATTTTGTCTTTAACAATCCGGTTACAGAGCGCTGGACTCTTTCTAATGACGGGACAGGATGTTCTTAGACAATTTCTAATGACGGGGCAGGATGTTCTTAGACAATTTCTAATGACGGGGCAGGATGTTCTTAGACAATTTCTAATGACGGGACAGGATATTCTTAGACAATTTCTAATGACGGGGCAGGATGTTCTTAGACAATTTCTATGTTTTATTAACCTTATGTTTCTTTTTCAATTTGCTATCAAAAGATTACTACAGTATTTTGCAATCATTGTTGATCTATAAATGTCGACAGCAGGAATTACCTTCCTCAGATGACTACACTTTGTATCTTCTCTTTTATTGCGAACCTGAATGTTTCCATTCTTTGCTAGAAATCTTGATTTCAGGAGTGTGTTGATATTCTTAAGTTCCATCGGTTGTCATAACTATACGCACAACTCGAGACCCTTGAACTCTTAGTTTTAGAAATGGAGATATTCGGAAGAAAGTTCAAGTCATCTTGCTTCGTTGTTTTCAAACTCCTGAGCACCCATCGTGGACACAGTTTTCGGGTGTCAGTGAATAATTTTCCCTGTGCCACCAAAGCTGATATGTACTTCTTCGGACAATTCACACATAACAGATTCGTCTGCATTCTTTATATTGTATGAAACTAACATTGACCAGTCACGCAGTAAATTTTGGTTTCCGCTCTATTTTCAGGCGAGCTGTATCTAACATATACAACATGCTGCGACCTGGAGGAGAGGCTGTGGTTAGCGTATGTACAAAATCTGACATAGTATCTGCACTTATTGCTCAAAGCCAGAAAACGGAATGGGAGCCTTACGTAAAGGTGAGAATCATTGCTACTTTTCGTTTTCCGAGTACTATAATCTAACATAACAATCATGGGAAGGTCCGTCGCTGTGGAATAACTGTTAGCATGCCTAACCCTGAAACTAGCGAGTCCAGGTTCAAATTCTGATTGGGACAAGTTAATTGGTTAAGGTCCTTTCCGGGGTTTTTCCTCAATCAATTAAGAGCAAATGCTGGGTAACTTTCGGCACTGGACTCCGAACTCATCTCACTCAGACGCTAGATAACCATAAGAGTTGATAAAGCGTCGTAAAATAACCAAAAAAATGCTAACACCAAGGTATTTAATTACAACAGAGAAGCCGAGAGCAACACCAACAAAAAACAGACCTCTAGCCTCAAGACATCTCTCTAGAACGAACATCTCGGATTACGAAAAATTAAAAAATTTCCCTGGCCAAATGAAAATCTAGTAACACGGCAGGTGCAGAGTACAGTATTATTATACTGCATATCTTTACGTAGAACTGCGTGAGGGTACGATAACCTACCTACAGGTGCATAGCAAGGAGAATACAAGGAAAGCAAGAGGCCACAAGGAAAACAAGGGGAATAAAAGAAAGAACAAAGGAAATACAAAGAGATCAAGGGGAAGACAAGGAAGAACAAGTGAAATACAAAGAGAACAAGGGGAATGTAAGATAAATAAGGGGAACACAATGAGTACAAGTGGAATACATGGAGAGCAAGAAGAATTCAAGGAGAACAATGGGAATACAAGGAGTTAAGGGGAATGCAAGGAGTTAAGGGGAATACAAAAGAACAGGGGAACATAAGGAGAACAATGGAAACACAAAAAATATAAGGGGAACACAAGGAGAACAAGCGTTAGTCAGTGGGGTTTAAAAAGGGCGCGTCAGCTACTATGGCTATTTGCGCCCTTATCTAAAATCCTTCACAAAACAGAAACACAATACAATAACCAGAATGCTTAAAAGAACTAAAAAGCGTTGTCACGGTTAAAACGAGGTTCACAAATGTAGTTTCAACAAGGTGATGCATAAAAAACATAAAAGTGAACAGTTCTCATACCTTACTTAGTATTTAAAAAGAAACAATAAAATAATAAAACAAATGCCACCCGAAATAAATTATCTGGCGCTATTATCAAATGCTCGGATGTAAAAGGTTCGAATGTCAAGTTTGTTAATAGTAGGGTACATTATGAAATGAGCCTATAATGGTAGTAATTAAGACGCGAGTATATTTGTTTATGAAACGAGCGCAAGCGAGTTTCATAATTTTCATACGAGCGTCTTAATTACCATTATAGGCAAGTTTCATACGGCTTTTTATGCTCGACCATATTTCTAACTTGAAATTGTTCAGAAGTATTCATGTTATGGTTATCTAAGTGAAGAGCGGAACTGACCTTCTAAATTGTGAGATGTGCGCAGACGCGAAAGTATTGATTTTTTTCGAGGAACGAATGTCATTGACCTTGATATAATCTAGAGAATAACATGAACATTAATATTGATATACCCTGGAAATTGATTTAGAATTGAAAAACGAGATGACAAATTGAATTTATTTGAATATTATTTACAATTAACGCTAATTATTATAGTAACAGAACATAACATTCTGCGACAGTATTGGATTTCCAGCCTCCGTGACGTTTCGCTAGTTGTCCTTCGATTGCATATCCGAGAATAATCGATACTTGCGGTTTTATAATGCTACAATGGTGATTTTTCATTGGCTGAACAACTGAACTATAATGAATAGGTGTACTTTAATGAGGTGCATTAAAGGGCTACTACCAGGTGTATAATTACTACATTTCGGCATGGTCGAGCATAAAAACATATACTAAACAACAACTTCCAGATGTAAAGGTTCCGGAGGATAAGGAGAGCAAGGGTAAGGCAATCAGAACAGGAGGAAGACAAAGAGAAAAGGAGTTCTCAGCCTCACTTCACTTCACCCCCGTTTGGTCTGATTACCTGGTTGGGTTTTTTTCCGAGGTTTTCCCCAACCATAAGGCAAATGCCAGGTAATCTGTTGGCGAATCCTCGGTCCCATCTCATCTCATTACATCTCGCCAAAAAAAATTGAAAAAAAAAAATCTAAATTGAAATTGTAAAAAACTGCAAAAATTGTAATTATAATCTTGTAAAATGTTGACTTGTTCCACATCTTAAAGCTTCATTGTTAATGCAAGATCTATGGAATAAAATTAATGAAATGAAAAAAAAATGAAAAAGATGGAGACAAGGAGAACAAGATGGAAAGAAGGAAAACGAGGGGAACAAAAGGCGAACAAGAGGAAAACAAGGAGAACAATGGGAACAAAACTTTCCTTCACAGCAGGGGTCGTCAGCACAGAGCACGCTCGGGCTAGCGTCTTTTACCCGCGGATAAGAGACTGCACTATGGTGCACCGTAGCTGCTGGCGGGTATGTTCTATCCCTCTCTGTCTGCTGCACGACGGTGCATTTGATGTTGCTCCGGATACCCTGTACCCATTTCAGCGAGTGCTGACGACCACTGCTTTACAGCATTGTGAATTGTTATAGTTAATTGATTATAATAGTTTTGAGTGGTTTCCTTTCTATAAATGACCTTTAGTTTATTGTCTAATCTTTGTTTATACTCTAGGTTGCCTGATAATGTGATATTTAGATTAAAGAAATTAGTTCTTACAGAAAAACTTTTCAATTATAGACAAAGATTGCTCCAACATGTTACGAATGCCACTAACTAGGTTACCTAATGCTGTACTACGTTACTATCCACAAGGAATACGTCGAACTGACCGTCCACAAAAACGACTCTTAGACCCTGTCTAGCTGAGCCCGAAACAGGCCAATTTACGGCCTAAATTCGTGTTAGGTAAATGATGATGATGAAATTGGTTCTTATAAGGATTGCAAATATAGTTGAAAGAGAAATAAATGTAATGAAATGTATGTATCTTTTATTAAAGATAATTTTTATAATTTTTACTTTATTTCTTTATTGAATACTAGCCGTACCCGTGCGCTCCGCTGCACCCGTTAGAAATAAATATAAAGTAATTACATAATTAAAATAGGACATTTGATCCAGGGAACATTCGTGTTTGATAGAAGGATAAATCGTTCAATATGTTACTTAATTTAAATCGTATTCAAATAATTAAAATGCGATCATTTTGATATAGAAAGCACTCATTTGGTGCAATGACATTTCCTTTAATTATGTTTCTTAATTTTTAGGCTACATGCAACCATAATTTAATGAAGATTGACATCATTTAGATTTATTGTGTATACTTTATTTTACTTGCTATATGTTTCCATTGAATTATGGTAATAACTTAATTTTAACCCTTGTTTTCTACGTATTCAGTAAATGGCGCTTGGCCCACTATGGTTCTGAACCCTTCAAATAACTTAAATAACTTAAATTATATTATATTATATTATATTATATTATATTATATTATATAAAAAGTGTGTTGATAACGGATGTACTCCGATAAGTAAGTTTTTAATTTGTTATGGGGGCTCTTGAATCTCAGGAGGAACAACTTTTACAATAACGCAACATAATCTGCTTGGCTCATTACCCAATTTTTTTTGCATTGCATTTAATGCGTATGTATTTTATGTATTTTAACACGTTTCAATTGAGCATAGTTAAAATTTGGATTATAAAATAATGGAATGCTAAGCTTACATACTATTATTGCGTACTAAATCAATGTACTCTCGTTGTTCGTTAATTCTCTGAGATTAGAATGAATGTGTAGGCCTACATAAACATTATTTTAAGAAATACAGGAAACGAATATACAGAATAGCCTATCAAGTTTTCTATGCATAAGAAGCTATTTTAATCTTGCCTGTCCTCAATTCACTTAGACGTTACTGTAATAACATTATAGCATTATGTCCATCTAGAGAGACTACTCTTACCAATGGTGAAATAATAATTAATTATACAAATCGGTTAATTTTATTTAGCTTCCGATATTACTTCATACAAACACAGAAACATTCTCTGTAGGCTATCTTTCATAGTTTTCGATTATTGTTGTCCAAGGCCCCTTATAGACGAAGTCATTTGTTTTTTATTTCATTACACGACCTTGGATGGCAGTTATTTTAATTTTAAAACTCATTTATCTCATTAAATATCAGTCCTATCAAAATTTGTCAAAGAATAAAACTTATCGGAAATGATTTGCAAAGAAACTTTTGCTATGTAACATTTTTCATAAAAATCAATAATAAGCGATATATTTCGTTTTATTTAATTCAGGCCCCCTTATAACCCCCCTTTTAAATGATGTATTTTGAATGCCATATAGCCTAAAATCTAAGTTACAACGAACTTAATTTATATTTCAATTTTTATCGAAATCCGTTCAGCCATTATCGCGTGAAAAGGTAACAAACATCCAGACAGACAGACAGACATACAAACAAAAATTTCAGAAAAGCGATTTTCGGTTTCAGGGTGGTTAATTACATATGTTAGGACCAATTATTTTTGGAAAATCGAAAATTACCAGAAAAATTTCGGCTACAGATTTATTATTAGTATAGATATGCCATATTATCTGTAGGTCCACAAGTATTTATAATACATCATCTGAATTGGTTTGTTGGAGAGCCGTCAGTATGGGTCTATGATAAGACAAAAATACAAACGTAATTCCTGCAAGAAAGTAAGTCTATTCACCTAACAAATGACATAGCAATGCAATAATTTGATCCGTTGCTAAGCAAGTCATAATAGTATAACATAACTCATTGCTGTTTTCCCTTCGTCAGATTTTGAAACTTGCGTAACATCCTGTTCATATCCTCCTCGAAACCACGTAAAAACAAATCAGTACCAACACTGAGCTTTAGACACAGTGTATTCAGTAGGTTCGGATAATAGTTTCATTCAAGATTTGTTATCTTTATTCAGGAAACCGTCTACAAAAAAATCATGGAAAGATACTGACAATATACGTATTACGTTTATTACTGTTACAGGGAGTTGAGCAGAACGTTGGACGATATCAGAATTCACAAGACCCGGTTGAAGAGTTGAGAAGCCTCTACAAAGGTGCGGGGTTCGAGGTTGTCGACATAAAATGGAGGGAACTTTCGTATGATTTTAAGCTCACTAGTAAAATAAAAGGTGAATATTACATTAATACTGTTTAAATCCATCAGATCGTAATATAGGTTAATTATCACGATACAATTCATACATGTGTTAGCAGGTAACTATATATTGTATATTTATGGTGACCGCTGAATTCGAGATTAGGGGAACATGTCCGTCAAGTCCAATGGATTTTAATGGGTGAAATAATAATTAGCATGTCTTCCTCCGGGAGCGAAATGAAGCTGTAAGACCCTTTCCGTAGATCTATGGTACGTAAATAGCATTAATTCATTCATAATGTTTTTTTCAAGGGGTGGTCTTTCACTACAAAACCAACTTTCTTCAAACTTTCCTATTTTCTGCCCTTCTCTTAGTCTCCGCATACCTATATATAATATCGTCTATCATCTGACATCTTCTTCTTCTTCTTCTTCTTCTTCTGTCCACACCTGTGGAGTAACGGTCAGCACGTCTGGCCGCGAAACCAGGTGGCCCGGTTTCGAATCTCGGTCGGGGCAAGTTATCTGGTCAACCCAATACGAGCAAATGCTGGGTAACTTTCGGTGCTGGACCCCGGACTCATTTCACCGGTATTATCACCTTCATTTCATTCAGACGCTAAATAACCTGAGATGTTTGTACAGCGTCGTAAAATAACCCAATAAAATATATATATATATATATTCTTCTACCCCGAACTCTTCTCCCATTCACCATTCCTTCCAGTGCATCCTTCAGTAGGTAGTTTCTTCTCAGTCAGTGGTCCAATCAATTCCTTTTTCTCTTCCTGATCAGTTTCAGCATCATTCTTTCTTCACCCACTCTTTCCAACACAGTTTCATTTCTTATTCTGTCTGTCCATTTGATACGCTCCATTTTTCTCCATATCCACATTTCAAATGCTTCTAGTCGTTTCTCTTCACTTCGTCGTAATGTCCATGTTTGTGCCTCCATACAATGCCACACTTCACACAAAGCACTTCATTCGTCTCTTACTTAGTTATTTTTCTAGAGTCAGCGGAAGAAGTTGACTCTGATGGCGTCAGCAAAGTGCGAAGAAAACCCAATGAGGAAAATAATGTGGCCAACAACTGCCCACTATAAAACATGGGGCTGGTTATTATATTGTGGGGGTGCATGTCGACAAGAGGGGGTGGGAATATGCAGTTCATTGATGTTATAATGGACAAGGAAGTGTACGTGGATATTCTTAAGAAGAATGTGAAACAAAGTGCGGCAAAATTGGGTATGACGCCTACATACGTGTTCCAACATGACAACGACCCCAAACGTACGGCCGATATACGAGTAAATAAGACTTGGTTAATTTTAAACGTGCCTAAACTATTGAGAACTCATCTTCAGTCTGCTGATTTAATCTGATTAGACATTTATGAGCTTATCTGAAGCCAAAGGTCTACAGCAAACATTTTTCTTCGAAAAAAGAATTAAAAAGAGAGATTACTATGGAAAGGTAAAAAAAAAAAATCAGCCTTCAGAAGTGTGAACGCCTTATGAAGTCCATGTAGCGAAAATGTGGAGCTTTATTAAAGCCAAGGGGTCCTCTACAAAATAGTAAATATCAGTGATACAGTATATTTATTTTAATTATTAATTCATTTCTTCATTCTATCTTTATGAATAAGAACGTGACACGAAGAAGTACAATATTTTTTTTTTGTGTATTTATATTTTACATGTTAAATAATTGTTTATATTATTTACTTTTATGTCTTATGTAAATACGTTTATCTGGAAAATGTGTGTTAAAGAGAAGATTCAATTACAGTAATTTTGGTATTAAAATTTTACTGCTTTATTTATAAAATCCAAGTGTATGAACATCAAAGTGACATATTGTACAGCCATAGTTTTGTAAGTTTTATCATAGTAGCCTATCTCTCCTTGTTTTATTTTTCAACGTGCTTTTGATAGTGCCACATATATGTTGAAATTTATGTATCTTTTGTTATCATTATAGTAGGCCTAACTGACGTAACAACCTAGACAGTTCAATTTTGAACCTGTTCTATATGCATGTTGTTGATTATAAATTCCTATCTTACTTGGTTTTTACCAATGAAGGCCATAAATTTTGTTTTCCTACGTTAATTGTTCATATTATATTTTGCTTTCGATAGAAGTAAGTTTACTATAGTAATTCTTGAACTCTATATTCCATACACTCTTAGAATGGGGCCCAATGTAAACAAAACAAATTATATCTGCCAAAAATTGGACCTGTACACACCGGATAAGAAAATAAGTAATGATATACAGGGTGTAACAGTATCTCACCGACAAACTTTGAGGAATGATAGATCACACAGAGAGGGTAATTTTTTGTTAAAGAACATATTATGCTCGATGACGCGTCCTTCATGAGTTATGCGTCCTTTTTAGAAGCACATTCCGCATCACGTATGTTGCATAAGTGTGCGCTTAAGTCCTTATCATCTCTGTTATACTGCTGTAGTTTGTTATTGGTCTGCCTGGTGCATCTTCAGTCCGTCTTACCAACCAACAATCTAACACAACACTGCCATGCTTAACAGAGTTGTATGATGAACTGCTAAAGTGTCAAAAATGTAACGAGTAGATACGAGAATTCCATGCAAATGCATGTTTTTTATAGGAACATAGGACATAGCTCAAACTTAGTACTTATCCGTTTCATTACATTCCGGTTCCAAATATGTGTACTTTTCCGTGCATATTTGCATGTTTGCATGTTGGGATAAAAACATGCACAATGAATGTTTAAGTCATTTTTAACTTAATCATGTATATAGCGTAATCATATCAAAAGTCCGGTAACACTTTCAATATTTTAATACACAAAAACTACTAATGATAGCACTTTCAAACACACGTCAGTTTAAAGTCAAACTCTCAAAGTTCTGTTTACACCTTACAGAGATTCAATGTGTGAACCACGAGTGACTCGGCAGATGTCCAAGCGATAATCAAACTCTTCCCATACCCTTTTCAACATATCCTCTGTGACTGTGGCGCCAGCTTCTCGAATTCTGGTTTTTAGTTCCTCTAAATCACGTGGCAAAGGCGGTACAAACACACGGTCCTTTAGTTACCCCCATAGAAAAAAGTTACATGCAGCCATGTAACAAATTTGAAAATGCTGTTAGTTGTTAACTATGCAAAAAAAAGTGAAGTGAAATAAGACATTTGGAACACAAATCAAAGTGCATGTTTTAGTGTATTTTTCGCTTGACCGTGCATGTTTCATAGTATTGTATTGTATTGTATTGTATATTGACATTTCTGGCTTTGAGCCAGAGGCCGTTTTAGGGTCTTATACGCGCAGGACGCCCTTTCCAGCCATTGGACATAAATAACACTAAACATATATTTACACATATGAAACTATTTCTGGCATAAGTGCCAGTAGGTGTGTGAGTGCAGTGACTGATTCCTTTTATTTTGGTGTAGACCTAATTTGTTAATTTGCATATGTGTAGGGGACTGGTTAGTAGGAATATAATATACATAGGGTACATATAAGGAAAGGTGAACGGGAGAAGAGAAGAGTTCGGGGTAAAAGATATCAGCTGATAGACAACGTTAAGGTATTATATGAGGAGATTAAGAGGAAAGCAAGAAATTGGGAAGAATGAAAAATGCTGGGTTTGCAATTAAAGACCTGCTCTTGGGTAGAACACTGTGCATACATACATACATACATACATACATACATACATACATACATACATACATACATACATACATACATACATACATACATACATACATACATAACATATTTTTTGTTGAGATTTTTAAGTTTCCCCTTCCGGTGGCAGAAGCGTCTGAATGGTTATGGAGACTTTCATGGGGTAGAGTTATTTTATTGATCTGCCTCTCAGTTGCTGTCGTGTGTCCTCTCAGACAGTATTCAAATTTCCAACACGTGTTTGCGGTTTTGTTTGCGTGTTTTAGTTCGGTGGTTGGGGCTGGTGGTAGTTGTAGAGAAGTTTCTCCAGTGTTGTTCTGTTGTTTGTGTTCGGTGGATTTGCGAAGATGTGTTGTGTATATACGCGATTTACTGCCGAATGTGTGTATTTCCTGCTTATGTTGTTTAGATATGTGAGAAGTGGCTTCGTTTATGAATGAATGCATATTTTGGGATTTTATAGTGCATGAAATTCTCGTCTCTAGTAATGAGGTACTGTAACAGTGTATGCAATTTTAACAGCTATTGTAAATTGTCAGAACATGCATGCAAATTAAATTTCATTTCTGTAAAACAAATACTGGACATCTTACTTTTGGGTGCATACTTCCTGAAGGACGTGTCATCGAGCAAACGTTCGTTAACACAAAATGATCCTCTCTAAGCGCTGTGTGATCTATAATTCCTCAAAGTTTGTCAGTGAGGTCCTGTTACACCCTGTATTGCTTAACATGTTGCAGGTGCACTACGTCTCTATAAGTAGGATGTCTTGCGGTCACTGTCACGTGGTTAATGTTTACAATACAACCCAAACTAAGAGCGGACAGACTATAGTAGTTACATGAAATGAAGTCTAGTAAACTAGTCTAGTCTATTGGTAACCAAAATTTACTAGTTTGTACTGGATAGTACATTTTTACGAAACATGCCCCAGAACTTATATAATCCTGATTTTTTCTTTATTCTTAAAATGAACTCTGTGGCCGGGAGGAAAAATGTCGTAAGTAAAAATGTTATACTTTTCAAGAGAGCAGTAGAAAGATTGAAATTGGTGTCAATTATAGAATTTTTTTAATTAAGAGGTTTTTCCTGGATATTATTTGTTTATATTTCTTCTAAAATAGGTAATGTTGCTCATTTAACAATTTTCTTGATTATTTCCAAAAATAGCCGCACTTAAGCCCTTTTAAGACTAGAACCCAAACTGAGTAGAAGGTACTATTTAAACATAAGACCTTTTTCATGTCAAAATAAATGAGAAATGTAAATTATTAGGAATGCAAAATGGGTCTTCAACAATTATAGGACTGTTTACCCTGGTGTTTAAAGTCTAAAATGAAAGGGCATCAGTATGTGATAAAATGGCTAAAATACAAGTTAGACCTTTTTAATAGGGAAGCATGGAAAGTAAACATGTGATGGTTTGTAAGGAATAAAGTATTATATATTCTTAAGTCCTTTATTTTATGTGTGCTCGATTCAAAAAGTATTTAGGACATTTGGTAACGCCCTATAAATCCAGTCAGGAGTCTTATTTGACTTTAATCGTTTTACCAGATTGTAGAGAATTGTTTCCGCTTTCAGAATACATAAAAATCTCATTTTCACAAAAAGTTGACTTAAGACCTTTTTCTTCCCGGCCACAGAACTAATGTAGGCCTACCACAATCATTGACCGATGTTTATTTCTTTTATCAGATTTTGTCGCTGGAATCAACCCCTTTCAACCCAGCATGCCAAAAGAACTACAAGACATTTACATGATAGATCTTCTTATGGAAATGACAAAAGTTAAATTCAAAAGAGAATACAACCAAGACAACAACATTGCTGAAATGAATTATGAACAAACCGTTGCATATTTAAGAAAAGTGTGAATTCTAAACACACAATGCAATTATTTCTGTGTTTGTAAAAGTCAATTTTCTTTCCGACACACACTCGGTGCTGGTATATGCACATCGCTATTATTGAAATATGTAAACACTTGAGTTGGTAATAATGAACCTTTTATAATTTCTAAATTTCAAACCGCAAAATGTTTTTAATATTTCGGAGTCATAAACATACTTAATTACTTACAAATGGCATTTAGAGAACCTCAAGTCCATTTTAATGTTATCCTCCTATCTACGTCTCGGCCTCCCCAAAGGTAATTTTCCCTCAGGTCTCCCGACTAACACTCTAAACGCATTTCTGGATTCACTCATACGTGCTACATGTCCTGCCCATCTCAAACTTCTGGATTTAATGTTCCTCATTATGTTAAGCGAAAAATACTATGCGTGCAGTTCCGCGGCCTTCTGTAACTTTCTCCAGTCTCCTGCAACTTCATCCCTCTTAGCCGCAAATATTTTCTTAAGCACATTATTCTCGAACACTCTTAATCTCTGTTCCTGTCTCAAAGTGAGAGTACAGTTTCATAACCATACAGAATAATCGGTAATAGCCTATAACTGTTTTATAACTTCTAACTTTCAGTTTTTTTGAAAGCAGAATAGGTGACAAAAACTTCTCAACCGAATAATAACAGATATTTCTCATACTTATTCTGCGTTTAATTTCCTCCCGAGTGTCATTTATATTTGCTACTGTTGCTCCAAGATATTTGAATTTTTTCACCTCTTCAAAATTTTCAATTTTTATATTTCCATTTCGTGCAATGTTCTGGCCACGAGGCATAATCATATACTTTGTCTTTTCGGGATTTACTTCCGAACCTATCTCCTTACTTGCTTCAAGTAATATTCTCGTGTTTTCCCTATTAGTTTATGGATTTTCTCCTCACATATCCACGTCATCCGCATAAACGGAGTCATGAGCATATTTATCAAATTCTGAATTCGAATGCATAATATTTTGGGAAGTCTATACCGAGTTCATTCACAATCATATAGGAACAATATTAGTTGTATTGTTCAGTACAGCAACATTTACAAAGACATCAAGCTCCGCTACCAAACTCGTTCAGTCCATTTAAAATATAAAGATATCACAGATTCTATAGGGACAAATAGTTCGTGCTTCCGTTTTATACGTAGATAAATGTTTAATTTTCATATTTAGCAGAAGTGTCATTCCAGTTCTTGCTTGGGGGCAAGACTTTTGGAGAAAACATGATAGGCTGTACCGCGTGGCAATGAACTAGGTATTTTCCATACCGTAAACGGGGTTTAATTTGACCGCTGGACAGTGGGGTATTTGCAGTGAAAATCTGGCCAAAATTCCATTTTGAAAAATTTACCATTTCTAAACAACAGCTCATGCATATTACAGCTAAAAGGTCTGCGGACTGAAATGCAATGATGTTTAGGACTCAGATTTTTAGGTGCAAAAAATCGGGAAAATATTCATTTTTTATGTGCTAAAAATCGGGAAAATATGTTAAAAAAGAATATATTTAATTATGTTTCAATTATTTTATGTAAATGTAAATAATATGGTCGGCCTGTGTAGCGTAGTCGGTATAGCGCTGGCCTTCTATGCTCTAGTTTGCGGGTTCGATCCCGGCCCAGGTCGATAGCATTTGAGTGTGCTTAAAATGAGACAGACTGATGTCAGTAGATTAACTGGTATGTAAAGGAACTCCTGCAGGACAAAATTCCGGCACACCGGCGACGCTGATATAACCTCAGCAGTTGCGAGCGTTGTTAAATAAACCACAATTCTTTTTAAAATTTTAAAAAATATGGAGTATTCACCAGTACAAATTATGCTGTCTCGCCAAATGATGAAGAATTACAGTACACAACGAGATTTATTCATAAGTTATCCATCACAAATGACTGACGATTATCGCGGAACACTGCCTTGTACTGGAAAAAAGAGCGCCCTGGCCATTGAGGAACAACATGCACTCCCTAGAGACATGTTTATGATTGAAAACGAAAACAGAGGCAGCTGATGTTTATGAAATTATAATTGCTTCCTAAATAAGCGTTATGACAACTTACAAGGCACTCCTAAATGTTTATGTGTGTTAGTTGCAGCACAATTTTTTAGTGGTGACAGCTCTTATCGCTTGTGGTGAGAGAGCAAACTGCAGTTCCACGGGTGCAGGCAATTCCGAGAAACAGTTGCTAGCTTTTTACGTCTAAGCAACTGCACTACATTCGGGTGATGATTAATCTGAAATGGGGCTTTTGTCGAAAATTATTTGATGAAAACTTCATTTTTATGTGTTTTTATGTGAATATTTGAAAATATGTATTTACATAGAAAATTCAAAATAGGACTATGTGTTTTTATGTGAAATAAAATTAAAAATATATGCTCAGGTGACTTTGTTTGAAACTTAAAATACAATTGAAGGGTTCAGAGTCATAGTGGGTCAAGCGCCATTTATTAAAAACTGAAAAATCAAGAGTTAAAGTTACGTGAATACCATAGTTTAATGAAGATTAACATATCATTTAGTTTTAATGTGCATATTGTATATTACTTGCTATATGTTTCATTGAATTATGGTATTCACTTAATTTTAACCCTTGTTTTCTCTGTTTTTAACATATCGCGCTTGGCCCACTATGGCTCTGAACCCTTCAATTTCTATTACAGTGCAAATAAAATATTTATTTACCTAAGAATCCTAGACCTATTCATTATCCATAGTGTCAATGCAGCTGGTTGAATCTGAAATTGACGGAGGCCCATTCATACACAGCTCATTGCTTTTTTCTGTCACTTCCCTACATGTAGTACATGTAATGTATCAGGCAAATATTATATATATACATATGTATTTATTAACACTACAATTGGGTATACACCCGGTGGCAGTGGTATATAGTATACAATATAACCATTACAATAATACAATAATTACAGCAATAAAAAAAATAAAATAAACGTAAATTTACTTCTAACTATAAATAAATAAATGCAATAAACCTAGGACTATAAATAAAACCTATGCTATAATAACGCATATAATAAGCAAAAGTAAACCTAACCTATTTCACCCAACTATTACCAATTTAAGTAATTACATATCACCTTAATTAATTACATATCAACATAATTACTTACTTACTGGCTTTTAAGGAACCCGGAGGTTCATTGCCGCCCTCACATAAGCCCGCCTTTGGTCCCTATCCTGAGCAAGACTAATCCATTCTCTATCATCATATCCCACCTCCTTCAAATCCATTTTAATATTATCTTCCCATCTACGTCTCGGCCTCCCTAAAGGCCTTTTCCCTCCGGTCTCCCAACTAACACTTTATATGCATTTCTGGATTCTCCCATACGTGCTACATGCCCTGCCCATCTCAAACGTCTGGATTTTATGTTTCTAATTATGTCAGGTGAAGAATACAATGCGTGCAGTTCTGTGTTGTGTAACTTTCTCCATTCTCCTGTAACTTCATCCCTCTTAGCCCCAAATATTTTCCTAAGCACCTTATTCTCAAACACCCTTAACCTATGTTCTTCTCTCAAAGTGAGAGTCCAAGTTTCACAACCATAAAGAACAACCGGTAATATAACTGTTTTATAAATTCTAACTTTCAGATTTTTTGACAGCAGACTGGATGATAAAAGCTTCTCAAACGAATAATAACAAGCATTTCCCATATTTATTCTGTGTTTAATTTCCTCCCGAGTATCAATTATATTTGTTACTGTTGCTCCAAGATATTTGAACTTCTCCACCTCTTCAAAAGATAAATTTCCCATTTTTTTATATTTACATTTCGTACAATATTCTCGTCACGAGACATAATCATATACTTTGTCTTTTTGGGATTTACTTCCAAACCTATCTCTTTACTTACTTCCAGTAAAATTGCCGTGTTTTCCCTAATCGTTTGTGGATTTTCTCCTAACATATTCACGTCATCAATTTAATTGCATATCACCTTAATTTATTTACATATCAACTTAATTAATTACATATCAACTTAATTAATTACATATCAACTTAATTAATTACATGACACAACTTAGTTAATTACACTGCACCTACAAATTACATTGTCAGTCTAATCTTTTCTTGCCGAGAATACCATACGTTATCGGACCTTGCCGAATCGTGCATGATCAAAATGCTATACTACGTATGAATACTCTAAGAAACGACGTACCAAACAATGCTTGTCGTGCATGAAAAGCTACGTGCCGGAAACCATCCATGCATGATAATACGAACTGAAGAACAGTATGCTTCCGTTCTAAGTAGTCTGTCGTAATTATTCAGTCTATGTGCCAGAAAACTTCTTAGAGGACCTGCGAAATCTTTGAGCCTCCGGAGAAAACTGTATTCTTTCATTGTTTTCATTGTTATTTTCTTTCTGGATCACAATGAAATAGGACAGTGGTCGTCAGAACTCGCTGAAATGGGTAACGGATAAGGAGTGTATCGCAATATGCACCGTCGTGCAGGAGGAAGAGGTAGAAAGCATACCCGCCAGCAGCCACGGATGCACGCTTATGCCTCTCTTATCTGCGGGTAAAAGACGCTAGCCCGAGGGTATACTGTGCTGATGACTGCTGATATAGGTTATCAAAAATGTTTTATCCATAGTTACAATACGATCCAGAGAGTTAGCAAAATTCTCTTCAAAATGGTGGCAAAGCGACTTGGAAATTATCAGACTCGAATAATTTCGAGGGAAAAATTGTTCCGGGGTCGGGCATCGAACCCGGGACCTTTGGTTTAACGTACCAACGCTCTACCAACTGAGCTACCCGGGAACTCTACCCGGAACAATTTTTCCCTCGAAATTATTTAAATCAACTTTACAGGGAGTTATACCTGAAATCTTGATTTGCATAATACACGTCACTGTTCGTTAACAGAAAACCACAATTTAAGTCACACGGAGTTAGTGAGCACTCGAAGTTGGTTGCTTGACGTTTGTCAGCCCACTTTGAGGTCTGTGGATATAGAGGGAAAAATTGGATCGGTGTCGGGTAGAGTTCCCGGGTAGCTCAGTTGGTAGAGGGTTGGTACGTTAAACCAAAGGTCTCGGGTTCGATGCCCGGCCCCGGAACAATTTTTCCCTCGAAATTATTCAAATCAACTTTACAGGAAGTTATACCTGAAATCTTGATTTGCATTGTCAGACTCGTTTCAGATCATCGAAGTCCCTGATATACATTTGAGCCCAATTCGTCGATCCTCCAAAATCATGTCATGCACGATATCGATATTTTCTGGAGTGGTCACAGAAAAACAGATCTTCCAACACAGTGTTCATATTTGATACCGTTCTTGCTCTTTTAAATTCTGAAACCCATATTTTATGGTGGTCTATGAAGAACAATGCTCTTCAATGTACCCGCATAAATTTTATTGCCGGGAAGTCCTCTGAAAATGGTACTTTATCACCAGGGAAAGGGATTTGGAGTATTATAAAGAATGGTGAAACGTAGTATAGATATTCGTAACTCAGTGACTGTCAAGCGAGCTGCGTCACAGAGCATGGACGAGTACAGTTCACTTCATACAAACTTACACGCAACGTGCTGTAAACGTATTTCAGAATAAACATATGGAATAGTTTAATGACATATAGTGGCCTACATACATAATCTGCATTTCACTTTGAGCTACATGTGTTTTTTTTTTTTTGGCAACGCACAAGACACCAATAAACAACATTACAAATATACATAATTAAATATCAATCTCTGCGTCCTCGCGTGTCAGTGGAAATATTGATGGTTTATAGTTGTCTTCTGTACGGAACTCGCCTCTGAATATGTGTGTTTTTCTGTCAGGAGCGTGTTAAATGAAAACCTTTATTTATAATATCATGAAATATGATAATATGTACACAACGTACACTACAGTATTTAGAATATATATAATATACTACAATATTTACAACATAGCCTAATAGAGTATCATTAAATGTTGAACAAAATGTAGCACCAAACAAAATGGTATTTTCAATTAATGCTATGTTTTGTTGATGAAACAATTATTCCTGTTGTGCCTTGTTATAATAAATTGTAAATATCATTCTAAAATTTTCAAAACACAACTTTGCTCTGTTGCAAGGAAGGAAATTTTTTAACATGGAAAAACTCCGCTCTACATCCGCAGAGACAATTGGAGAGTACTTGAAACAAAATACGTCAATTAAATTCACATGTTGAATGACGTCATTGGGACACGTGTTTGTTAGTGCAGCTGAAATCCGACTAAGAATACTGTACTATCATTTTTAATCAAAACTCTGTTCATTTTTTCACCAACACGTTTTCCTACTTCACCTTCTACTGCACTCAGTTTATTTACAATAGTACTCATAATATTTATTTGCTCAACTAGTTCTACCCCTGACTGTACTAATCGAATAATGGCATCCGGTAAATATAAAAATTTTGACTTCTTTTTCGATTGTTCTATCATTTAGCAGTTCCTGGCTTATTTGAATCGCAGCCGTGTCATCGGGATCGAAAGATTGAACCACTTTCTTCACAGATTGGAGGTGATGTGGGTAATAATTATTGCAAGCTTCTAACCATGACCCCCATCTCTTAAGACCTGGACATGGGGGAAGCGATAATTGAGGGAATTATTTCTTGAATTTTGATACTCGATCTGGAGCTTTTACAAATATAGTCTTTCAATCTTGTATTGTTAGTTGGTTTCACTTTCTGCATTGTACCTGCACTTCATACTCCGAACTGCAAACCTGCATGTTGAAGTTCTTATGCGACAACTGTCCCGTTCACCTGTTGTTGACGTGCAGAGATCTTCGAGTATATCATGGAGGGGAGGACTTTGTATAAAGGGTTGTAAACAAATGACTGTGTAGATGCCAATATTAGCTTTTACTGCTCCAAATTCCGTTCCCTATTTATCACCGACCTACACTCAATTTCATGAAAATTTTATCATGCAACGTATATTTTTTAATTTACAATATAGAATCGGTTTAACTTTTTATTACCAAACACAGAGTAACTATTATTTATCAAACATGCTCCTTTCCATGGTAACCGCTCTCGGGTTGTATAACGAAGATCCAATACTAACTATAACAGTAGGCCTACTCGTTGGTATATTATTGCTTCCAAACAGGTTTTAAACCCGTACGTCGATAGAAAGTACAAAGCATCGCATTATTATCGTGTGAGTTGAAGTTTTTCGTAACATAAGATCAGAATTATGTCAGTTCTTATCATTCACCACGAGGAATTTCAACACAGGTCTACACGTGTCATTTACTGTTATTCAGTTCAGGTAGGCCTGTATTAGATGTAAACATTATGACTCCGTAGCATTTTTCTGCCTGTCAACTGTTTGTAAAGAGAAGTAGCGTCTTTCTCCGATTAGTTTCTGAGTGGCAATTGATTTTCGGAACTGTTCGGTAAGTTATAAATAGTTATGTTTTTTATTATTTTACACTGTTATGTAAACTGCAGAAAAATGTACTATTCAGCTACAAAATATCGATTTCGATATCGATATTTTTCTTAAGGAAATAAAAGCTTCCAGTAACTATTACAGCGAAGAATAGTAATATGCGTTACAAGAGCGGTATGTTGACGTTTTCATGGTCGAGGAAAAGATTGAAAAAGCGAAACGTAGTTGAGCTTTTTTAACTTCCGAGAACATGAAAACAAACATACCGCTCGTGTATCGTACATTATTTTGTGCGAAGATTCTTTATTACATACCTGAAAGACGAATTTCTAATTAGCTGCAATGAAATCTCCATGTTGGTTTCTGTTTAATGACGGCAACTTCGGAAAACCGAAATATCTTTCTTCAACATTGTTGCTATAAAATGTTTTCTGTGTTTACTATACTCCAGCAGGCCGTGATATACGTCTGTCTTTTTTTTCCCCCCAGTCTATAAATGCGAACTTAAAACAAACGGTAAGGTTATGTAATGATTTATTTTTCATTTTAATATTTTAACAATATTATTTATATAACATATTGCAGTAATAACATCGGCATCTGGAATCTTGTTGATTTTTTCACGGCTTCCTTAATGTTACTTGTATCAGGAATGCAATAAGTTTCGTGGAGTAGTAGAGTTTACTTAATTTTTGCAAATATTTAAAAACAATAATTAACAGTGCAATTTAGATGAAATTGCAGTGGTAAGTTTCCAATTAATGATTATTACTATGTTAAACGTCTCTAAAAATAATATGTTAAAAGCCTAAAGCAATAAAATGAATGTCGCGCTTAAGCGGTAAGAAGAGGGAAATTGTTATGTGTGTTACGTTGGGAATACTGAATGTGGTATTTCACACTTACCGCGTATTGGTTCTGTGCGGAAAACAAGCAAATACGCACGATCTCGCACAAAGGTTTTTTGAATATGTCGTGCATCTGTGTGACGATGTAGGCTAATAATTCTTCTGAATTATGGGATGGATTTTCTTCATATTCAATATTAGAACTCACAAAGGAACGTTCAACACTGGAAGGTTCGATAGGATCTTCAAATTTTGTACACCGAAAGGTCCCGTTTATAATAAATTTTCTGCAAAAAAAAAATCGAAATCGACCTATAAGACAGTTAAATAGTACTTGGAATATTAGTAGTAGTTTGGAAGCCCTGATGCTGTCGCTCGGAGAAAGACAAGGTCTGTGTTAGCTCGTGCATTACAGGCGTTATGTTTGGTTCAGGTTTGTAGAATATGGCCAAGTTCGATATTTGCCGAGGTTCCCTCTGCAGAAGGATGCCTGTCTTGTTTGCTCGGCCTTTTTATGAAAATATTTGCTGTCCTCCACTCCTACTCCTTCATGTTTTAACCGCTGAAGGATTTCAGCACAGACCTTGCGATTAGTTTTTCATATGAAATAAGACGAATTTTGTAATTTCTTCGTTGTCTCATGTTCGAACATTGCAGGACACTAGTCTGTGTCGTAAGGCAATGGCGTGTAAGTACGCAATCTGACATCGAACATAACAGTGTACTGTATTGATCTAAATGAGGGGTTGGAAAGCAATGGTGGATCATTAATGTTAAGGTGAGGGGTTTGGACTTTTTCCATTGCTGGTTGTCACAATCAAAAAATTAAGACACAACGTTTCGAAGAGTGGTCCTCCCTTCGTCTTCAGGTGGAAGGAAGTAGAGAAAGGAAAAAACCTACTGTTGGAATCGTTACGTACAGCTATTCTGTAGTCATACAGTCATACACCCTTCGAAACGTTGTGTCTTAATTTTTTGGTTCTCCCTTCGTCTTCAGGTGGAAGGAAGTAGAGAAAGGAAAAAAACCTACTGTTGGGATCGTTACGTACAGCTATTCTGCAGTCATACAGTCATACAGTAGGTTTTTCCCTTTCTCTACTTCCTTCCGCCCTTCGAAACGTTGTGTCTTAATTTTTTGATTGTGACAACCAGCCATGGAAAAAGTCCAAACCCCTCACCTTAACATTAGTGTACTGTAGCTATAGAGCTATAGGTTTAGTTTGAGAGAAATTGAATACCGTACTAGTCTAATTGTTCGTCTGATGGAATCTTTCACCATGTAGACTACACGAGCAATTGAGGGGTTGGCTGGAAGAAGGGCGTAATTCGAGTTACGGCGTTTATCTGTAAAATGGCTATATGCGTTCTTTGGCGGCGTTTCTACCAACCACCAAAATATTATGCCTCTAGTCCCAATAGATTGCAATAGAGAAGTATTATTGAATTGCTTCCGTCTTTCATCTCACTACTGACAAGGGAAGGGTTTCGGCTCGAACAGGAATTTCGTATCAAAAAATTTATATACAGGCCCATCTTTACATCTCTGTAAAGCTCCCAAAAGCTTTCGTTTGTGTAATGTTTGGTTTGTCTGTTAGAGCACTGTACAAGTTGAGGGATGGGGAGAGCACTGCACAAGTTAAGGGGATAGAACACTTTACCCGTAAGCGTAGCCTAGCCTTGAAGCTAGTGCGAGTGGTAAAATGTCTAAAGCCCATTTAAGAACATTTTTCTCCAACATTGTCTGAAAATATTGCAGCTAATCAAAAGTATACACTGTTATGTCAGTCATTCAATGCGCACAAGGACGCAACCTTAATAAATGAATCATTCCAACGCTAGGACGTGGAATGTATGATCATTCCAACTAAAAAACTAATTATATCCAGCCTCTGAATATCTATTTCCTTAGACAATACAAAATATATGCTCGGAGGATAACAGATTACATAAGGACTCTTGCTGAGAATTGAGAACTTAACTTGGGAAATCGAGTGTTTATAATCAAAATGCACTCTGTTATTCATAACCAGTTGTCTGCTCCAGTATATCGTCCTATACTTTAGTATTCCTGGCAGTCAGCTGGTTACGTGAATCCTGAACAAGTCTCGGACTTCAAAAATGTAATTCAGGTGGCATTTGATTTTTCAGCACTGGAGTGTGGTTCAGAAGATTGTTCAGGTGTTGCTTCTGCGTGTTGTGCTTATTGCTGTGCTCCATCGAAAAATCTCGACGGCGAAATCGAAAAATCGAAGGAGAATTGGGAGGAAAATTTAAAAGGTACGCAAAATGCGTCCTTGCAAGGGGTTGGGGGCTGTACAAAACTAAATATGTGAGCTCCAAGCCTGGAGCTCACATATTTAGTTTTGTACAGCCCCCTTGCTGTGCTCCATGCTGTTTCATGCATTTTATAGAGAGTCCTCATGTACATTTTTAAAGAAGTGTATTGACCAATACCAACCAAACGGAGAGTTTCACAAATGAATGCTTTTACGGTCTTCATCACCTTTGTGAGGTAAGCGTCTGTACAAATTTTTAACCTAAAATTCCTGCTCGAGCCGAAACCCTTCCCTTGTGAGGTTCGAGGACCGGAGAAGGTAACTGCAAGGGTGTTCGCGTTGTCTGACGAATGTTCTGATCTATCCTATCCTTTTCCTAATGGAAGCGAATATAACATTTCTGATGTAGAAAGTATCAGTGAAAATGAATTACAAACGGAAAAGTAGAAAACGGAAACGGTTTAACAAACTATAAAAGAATAATGTAGCAAGCGATGACGAAATTACGGCAGTAGGTCAGGAAAAATGGTGAAAGAAATACAGTTATTAGTCTACTCTTTATTTTTGTCAATGTAGAATGAATATAAGGTACTAATAATACAGAGGTATGCAGTGCTATAAAATGTTAGATCCAGGCTAGCAGTCAGTCATTTAGGAACGACCATATTTCTGACAAGTTAGCAGCAAAACGTTTAAGCCAGTTGCTGCCAGAAGAAATATGAGATGTCTACAGAGGAACAAGCCATTTTCCATTGAGGATTTTGGGAAACTGGAATCAAAAACCAACAGAATACATTTGTTATGGGATATTTGGAGAGGAGAACCATTAAGCAATGTCAAACAACTGTAAAACCACAGCACCGAGAATGTTCTTGGGTATACAGTATCTTGACTGAGAAGAATTTTTATGCAAGTCTTTTATTCTCTCATTGTTTAAAATATCTAAGAAACGACTGATAACTGTACACAATATAGTGAAACTAGGTGATACTGTAATGACAGACATGAGAGGCAAACACTCCAATAGCCCTCACAAGATTCTATATGTTATTTATAAGGAGCGGATTCCTATGTAATTAAATATTATTTTTGCGTGTGATAAAACACAATTAACAAAGTTAAAAATTCCGAACGTGAAGTTTCAAGTTTAAAAATCGAATTTTATTTCACATAAAAACACATATTTTCACAAAAAAAATATGTAAATACACATTTTCAGGAAATCTATTATAAACACATAAATCTTGGAGTATTTTTACTTAAATAATTTTTTTACAAGAACTTTTAAATATTTTAAAACTAAATCAATTATGCCACTCAGAAGTACGTTATCTTTTTAAGAATTCTTGGTAGCTTCGTTTTTCTAAGCGCTGTGTGTTGTATCCGTGTTACATTTTTGTAACAGTATCGCCTCAAGTTCTGAGAACTGCTAGGCAGCATATCAGTGTTATTATTAGAGAATAAATTAACATGGACAAGGAGGAGAGATCTTGCAACACATAATTAGGAATGTTTATTGTTGCTGAACATGATTTCATCCCACGCTTTGTTTGTGAAACACAACAGATAAGAGCTCGGTTATGAATATTATTTAATTTAAACAAATCTCTCGCCTCTCGCTCATGTCCATCAAGTAAGGCAATACGTCTTGTTGTGATTCCCTGTTATCGGGCTTCGTCAATCGATATCTTTCAAGATATACTGAAAGATGGTTGTTTAAAAAACGATTTGGCTTTCCTATTAGCAAATCTTAGTTTTTTGTGTGACACCATAAAAAAAACTCGAAACATCCAAAAACCTGTTGTCTGAAACAAGGAGGTGCGTGCCGTGAAAATTAAATTAGACTCGTACCAGGTTCAGAAGTACAAGTACTAAGGGACAAATTCCAGAATGTGTTTTGGAAAAAGAGTGGATATAAAAAAAATGTGTAAAGTTGCTTACTATTGGAGGGTGTGCCTGTACTTCGGTGAAATTGACGGTGTTAAATATGCACGTCTGACGTCCTATGATGTGGAAAGATCGTGTTCACAGTATAAGTCGTTGTTCAGAGATAATCGGCATGCATTTGTGATGGAGATTTTGAAGATGACCTTTGTTGTTCACTGCAATTCTTGGCCAACTACTAGCACTCAAATGTGGTTGGTGAGTACCTAGTAACATTTTTTTTCCAAGCTAAGTAAGGTATTTTTGTCATGTTTAAAAGAAACATTTTTTTTTTACTTTTTAGCAAACATTTTCATATTTTTTAGCACATAAAAATAAATATATTTAAATTTTTAGCACATAAAAATCCGCTCTCTAGTTATTTATGTTAGGTTATTAGATCACTTAAAGTGGTAGGGTTTGTAAGCCGATATTCTAGGTACTTTCAGTTAAAATGATAACGTAAAATAAGTGGGATTAATTAGTTTAATATTCTGAAAAAAAATTTAGTAAACGAATATATTATATATATATATATATATATATATGTATTATATATATACAGGGTGTTTAAAAAATACGGGGCATAATTTGAGGTATGTATTTCCCACATGTAGACAATCAAAATAGTTCATTACAACATGTGTCCGGAAATGCTTTATTTCCGAGTTATGGCCTTCACAACATTGAAATTCACCGGAACGTTTTTCTTTCCACAGGTCGTTGCCGTCAAAGGAGACATTAAGAGGGCACTCTAACAGTTCATTCCGAGGCGAAGGTTACATTCAGTGTTGTGTAGGCGTTAGACTGTGCGACATGTATTCAAATCAAGAGCCGGCAGAGATACACTTCATGTACGGTAAGGCGGACGGCAATGCTGCGCTGGCTTGTCGTTTGTACCAGGAGAGGTACCCACAGCGACAATGTCCAGATCGGAAGACATTTGTACGTCTCCATTACCGTCTGTGCGAGTATGGAAAATTTAACTCTCCTGGTTTGGGAAGGGGACGACCAAGATCTACAACTCCAGAAGTACAGGAGGAGATTCTGGAGGCTGTGAACATGACTCCTTCTATCAGCACACGAAGGAAAGGTAGCGTTGCAAGTCAATGTTCCTCATACGACTGTCTGGAGACTGTTGAAAGAGTATCAATTGTATCCTTATCATTTGCAACGTGTACAGGCCCTGTCACCAGCAGATTACCCTGTACGAGTTAGGTTCTGTCAGTGGTTCTTGCAGCAGTGTGGTGTAAATCCGAACTTTCCCGCCCTAGTATTATTTACAGATGAAGCACAGTTCACACGAGATGGCATAACAAATTTCCACAATCAGCATGTATGGGCGTATGAAAACCCACGTGTAACTGTTCCATCTCATCACCAGGTGCGGTTCTCCTTCAACATGTGGGCCGGTATCATTGGTGATCGATTAGTTGGACCCCATGTACTTGTAAACAGACTTACGGGGCAGGCGTACACAAACTTCCTGGAAAACATACCTCATGTTTTAGAAGACACTCCACTGAACAATCGTCAACACATTCACTTCTTGCATGATGGCGCTCCTGCACACTTCAGTCGTACGGCTCGCCGGTACTTGGATCGAAGGTTTCCTGATCGATGGATAAGTAGAGGTGGCCCAATTGCTTGGCCTCCACGCTCACCTGATCTGAACCCTCTCGATTTCTACTTGTGGGGCCATTTAAAATCATTGGTTTATTCGTCTCCGGTGCCTGATTTGGAATCCCTTCGGAATCGAATTGTGGCATGTTCTGAGGACATGCGCAATATTCCTGGAGTTTGGGATCGTGTTCGCAGGTCAATGAGACATCGATGTGAGGTCTGTATTCAAGCAGGAGGTGGACATTTTGAACATCTTTTGTAATGACAACGACCTGCGGAAAGAAAAACGTTCCTGTGAATTTCAATGTTGTGAAGGCCATAACTCGGAAATGAAGCATTTCCGGACACATGTTGTAATGAACTATTTTGATTGTCTACACGTGGGAAATACATACCTGAAATTATGCTCCGTATTTTTGAAACACCCTGTATATATATATATATATATATATATATATATATATATATATATATATATATATATAGTCCTGCGCCATGGCGTCGCGGTCTAAGGCATCCCGCCTAGGACTCGCGTTACGGAATGCGCGCTGGTTCGAGTCCTCATCGAGACCGGTGTATGAGACCGGTGCCCACCCAGCATCGTGATGCACTTGGAGAGCTACGATAGGTAGCGAAATCAGGTTGCGAATACCAGCTATAACGGCTGGGGGGGATCATCGTGCTAACCACACGATACCTCCATTCTGGTTGGATGATCGTCCAACTCTGCTTCGGCATGTGGGCGTGAGGCCAGCAGCCGGCTGGTCGGTCTAGGCCCTTCACGGGCTGTAGCGCCAAGGATTATTATTATTATTATTATTATTATTATTATTATTATTATTATTATTACATATTTTTGTAGCACATACATTGTCATTTCAGGGAACGGATTTATATGGACTAAAAATATATGAAATATGTAAATATATATGTAGTTATTTTTACCAAAATATGGAATTAAATATGGATTTTTACCAAAATATGGAATTAAATATGGACTTAAAATTATAAAAAAATGACTATGTACGTTAAATATTGGTACATTTTAATCAAACTAAACAAAAAATATAATGGACGTACCTTATCTTCCAATGTAGTTTCAACAAAACACAATTTTTATTGTCTGTTACCATAACAATAGGTTACAAACATTTCTTTCAAGTGCTGAAAAGTGAATCTTCTTCTATTGTCTCTGAGGATAGATTTATACTGACTAAAAGAGCGTTCGACGTCACAAGAAGTAACTGGTACATAATTCAATTTCACAATGTCTGCTGGGGATAAGTCCAAGTTAATCTTCACTGTTGATTCACCACTCATCACAGCAACAACCTTTTGTAGTTCTTCATATCCAGGGTTTTTTGAAAGTACAGTGTCCACCTTAGCTCTTACTGCATCTGCAACTTTACCTCTACCACGATTCAGTTCTTCCACAGTACTATTTATAATTTCAAAACTTTCAGATAGTGAAAGGTGCCTATTTTGGAGACTTTTGAGCGTTTTTATGATGCATGAAAATGTATGCTGAATGTGAGCTAAGTCATTCTTCACACTTATGTCACAGGTAACTGTTTTCGCAGTATCAATTGAGACTGCATCTTCAGAGTCCAATGCAAGGAGAACATTGTTAATAGAGTCTATATGTTCGGCATAATATTCAACTGCTTCTAGCCATGTACCCCATCTAGTTAAAATTGGCTTTGGTGGCAATGGAATTTCAGGGTACATTTCTTTCAACACGTTAACTCTACTGGGAGCTTTGAGAAATACTTTTTTCACTGATGAAATCAACAAATCTACTTTAGGGAAATTGTCTCTGACCACTTCTGCCACACGATGAAATGCATGCGCCACACAAGTAAAATGAGTCAATTTAGGATATACAACAGATAATGCTTGTCCAGCTTTGACCATATAAGGGGCAGCATCGCTAATAAAGAATAACACATTATCGTACATAATACCCTTTGGCCACAGGATACCCATAGCTTCGTTGAACAGTTTAACTATAGTTTTGTTATTGCACTTTTCTAGAACATCACAATGTAAAAGAATTCGTTCAGAATATTGTTCACTTAACAAACCGATAACTACATTACCAACAAGTCTACCTTCTTTGTCGGGAGTCTCATCAATGGAAACCCAAATTGAACTATCTTTAATTTCATCTCTTATCTTCTGTATTGTCTCATCGTAGATGGATGGAGCATACGTCTTCCTAAGTGTTGACTCATCCGGGATTGTATGTTGAGTATATTTTTCAAGGAATTCCCTGAAGACCTTATTCTTTAGTTTGTAGAGAGGAATATCAGCAGAGATGAGAGAACGGCACAGGTCGATGTTAAACTCAGATCTTACATTCGATGTTGTTGGTTGTGTTAAAAACAATTGTCTCTGCTTGGAATTTAGTTGTTTGTTGGCCTGATGTTTACTAGTTGTAATGTGTTGTTGCACCAGGAACTTTTGTGTAGATGATACTGCACACTGACACAAATTACAAAATAATATTTTATTGTCAGTTGATAAACCATCTTCTTTAAATTCTGAAATGTAACTTGTTAGTTTTGATTTTAAATTGACTGAATGACGTACTTTTGGCATATTTACCGTCTTTATAGTATGATTTACAAAACTGAACCTATGTGTACTCTGACTGGCATTTAACTGTTGAGCTGCACAACTGAAGTCTGTTAAAAATTTTAAATTAAATTAATACAGTTTTGTAACTTACTTTCCCATTGTTGATAGGACTGCTAATTTTCAAATAACTCTGATGTTAAAGGGATTACTGAACATGTGTTTAAATCTCTATTGTTGAAATGTATTTTTAAAAGTTAATGGAATTTTGTTTTGTTTTATTGTAAACCTAATATAATATGGACTGTTTTATATGAAATATGGAAAATATATGGAAATTAACGAAAATATGTACTAAACTCTAAAATATGGAAAAATATGGAAAATAAAAGTAGGATTTTTCAACCCTACACATTGTGAAACATAAAGATAATGCAAAATATAAATTATATTAGCTTTATAAGTAAATATGTATTTACATATAAATCCTTTCCCTGGTCATTATCTTCATTAATGTAGTATAGACCTATATGTAGCCTTTCCTATAGAAATATAGAAAAGTTAACAGTATTCTTCTATGGAAGAAGGGCGTAATTAAAAAAAATGAATGCTTCGTTCTCGTACAATATTTAAACATTAACCATTGCAAGCACAAGAGATCGTTACCCTACAATATACATGAATAGTGTCATATTCCAGCAAGAGATGCGGGTACAGATAGTTTTTATTGATTATCTCAAAACTATGTTTTCTGAGTTACGACCTTCTTCCAGCTAACCCCTCAATTACTAACTTGAATTAAATTGTGTTAATCGATCAAAGAAAATCTGAAGTTATTATTGGAAATTCTGCTTACTTATTAGTTGTTTCTTTTTGTGTTTCAAAGAGAGAGGGTTACATCGATGCATAATTCCTAAAATAAAGGCAAGTTATCAATTTTCCTAGTTAATGAATATAAAATTTACGTTGTACAGTAGCCTACTTAAAATAATTTTGAGATTTGAAGGTAACTTCACTTAGCTAAGTGTATTGAAAATTACATTAGATTCTTTAAAGAAAGTGTTTATTTCATTTACTGCATATAATTATTAAATTTATTTTACGTTGAACACAAGACACATGATAAGAAAAACATAACACACAGTAATTTATTGTTGAGTCATGGCATAATTTATTGCTACAAATTCATCATTTAACATAATTGTCCTGAACTTCGTACCATCCTAGCGTATGTTCTGCTTCGTGTCCGTTCTTCTACATATCCATATTTCAAATGCTTCTAGTCGTTTCTCTTCACTTCGTTGTAATGTCCATGTTTCTGCTCCATACAATGCCACATTATACACAAAGCACTTCATTAGTCCTGAATAAATGTTTTGTTAAATTCCTTTGCAGAACGAAAAGTTACATTTGTTCAGATCAAATTTCTGCATTTTTAACCCTCCGACATGCCGTGATTTTCCGGTTGTATATATATATATATATACCGTCAAACCGTCTAGAGTCGACCGCTTTTTTTCATATTTTTAACGCTACTTCACAGACAATGCGATCCATTATTTCACTTAAAATGTTATGTTATATCGCATAACTCTGGGGTTGTTTTCTGTTATTTTCATTTTATGATCTTCCACGGTCACTGAGGAAAACAAATTTTAAACGCCGGTCGACTCAACCCTGTACATGGTGTTAAGTCGACCACCATATTAAAAATACATGTAAATGAACGTTTGCTCTCATTCCGGTCGATTTCGACTTCCTTTTGGATGCTTTTATTATTATTTACTTTTCTATTTTTTATTTATTTGGGTTAGAAAAATGCGAACTTTAATACAGTTATTTTAATATGCATACATTAAATAGGTTAAGGCTCATAAATTTAATAGGAAATATTTAATTAATTAGCAGACATAAAATTACGTCAAACTACACACAACATTATCACATTATTAATGTACTAATTAATAAAATAGCCCTGAAAAATACAGAAAGTACAGTTTCCATCTCCTAATTAATATCATAAACCTGAAAATCAACACCAAATTTTACGAATTCCTTTTCGTCCATAGGAACAGAAGCACTTAGTTTTCTTTCTACCTAAACATAGTCAATAAGACTCACATCCTCCACCTCAGGATATTTGAACTGGAATCCATCACAATTTCTAACAAAACGAAGTTCAAGTCCTTCTCCTGGAACCAGTTCCTCAATGCAACCGACATAAAATTTAATTGTATTTTTAGTTGGTAACTTCACTAAAAGCCGATCCCCTGGTTTAGGGTCATCGAAAATTGTCATTATCATCTTCCTCTTCAACCCACTCATCTGACGAATCTTCAGTGGAATGTCGTCCGTCTCCATCACTATCACTGGACTCTTGGTATCCTCTCTGTTTTCTTTTCGTGGTGGTTTTCTTGGCTTCTCTTTTTCTGGTCTCCTCAGTTGAGATAGGATGAGAGATTTCTTCATTTGACTGAGATGTTCCGCCTTCAGTAGGCCTACTGATACAATACTTTTTCCTGGTTCAATTTCAATTTTCCTTTTCCATTTCTTGGCAGGCAATTATTTTTCATATCTCATGCCCTGGAGCACTTTGATGACCGCTTCTCCCACCAGTGGCGGTGTGGACTGAGATTCTGGAGACTGTCAAACCAGATTGTGGTGGTTTATTAAGGACTCTTTGTGGCTGGAATGGATAAATTCCACAGGCCTGCATGGTCGACTCTGTACTGGAATACAACTTCAACTTCTGACATCTCTCAATAATATAGAAAAATATTTTTTGTTGTAATATGTTGTTAAGCTTAAAATTCTGATTACAGAAATACAGTTATTTTGTATTGCATTACATTTAAACAAGGCTAAACTGTTAAAAGTTAGAGTACTTTTTTGTTACTATTTTTGCTATTGGCAACAATGAATTTTACATAATCAAGGACGAAAGATACGTTTGGCACTACCTTGCAAGATTGAAAGGGGAAGTGTTATCAGTCAGCTGGTAGCAAGCAGTGGCGGCTAGTAGGCAATTCTATTGGAATAAACACGTGAAATTAGAAAGTGTACACACTGGTCGAATCTAGACCAGAGATGACAAGATACTATAACGGGAGGTATAAAACTAGGTAATACAGTTTTAAACACAATTTTATTCGCTGATGATCAGGCTATCATAGAAGAAACAGAAGATGGACTACAAATGTCATCCTTCAAATTACAGAACATAATGACAGAATATAATTTGAATATATCTACTACGAAGACAAAATCAATGGCCTTTATAGGGAAAAATCCAGTTAGATGCAAAATTATTATAAATAATAAAATAATCGAACAAGTATCCAACTTCTAATATTTAGGGTCTAATGTGAATATAACCAAAACGAATATAAAAATATGAAAGTTCAGAAATTTGGGAGAATATGCGGAACCATCAGGAGACACTTACGACAGAAAACTACAAAAGAAACGCAACTGAAACTTTATAAAGTAGTAGCCACACCAGTCCTAATGTGTGGATGCGAAAATTGGACCTTAAATAGGAAAGATAAGAGGAAAATAGAGACTTCGGAAATGAAATTCCTAAGATCAGTTGCAGGGACTACTCTCCTAGACCACAGAAAGAACACTGATATCAGAACAGAGCTGAACATATTTAACATGAACAACAGAAGAGAAATTGGCATGACCACATAATTAGAATGGATGAAACGCGACTTCCCAAAATAATGCTAAATTATAAGCCCAAAGGACGTAGAGATGTTGGGCGCCCAAGAACAAGATGGACTGACGATATTCCCTGAGGACGGAACAGGTCTGAAGGCCTAAACCTGAAAGTTGATGATGATGATGATGATGATGATGATGATGATGATGATGATGATATGGAGAGGATAAGTTCCTGTTTCTTCTGGGCGCGCCTGTTCCTCCATTCGAGTTTTCGCTTTGTAATAATAATAATAATAATAATAATAATAATAATAATAATAATAATAATAATAATAATAATAATAATGAAAAAGTGTATAAGAACGCTCTTAAAAATATTCAGTTAGCATTATAGAAAAGGCCGTTTATTAATGAAAAATTGTGTGACGCACAGTGTATTCCGCGCGCCTGGTCGTGTTACCAGAAAAGACGCGCTCGCGGTAGGGTTAAAGAACAAAACTAAAATTCCTTCAATCAGAATACGCTGCCATCTTAAGTTGACCGTGCATATTCGGAATTAAATCAATGGTTTTCCCAGTACATGCTATGAAATGTTTCATAAAAATTAATTTTTGTCTCGAAAGGAAGAAAAAACGAGCGAAATTGTACAGGGACATCATTTTATTTTTACTTCAATTTTTATTGTACCTGAGTTCTGGAATGTACTTCACTCCCACCCCTTCTACTAGTAAACTTCCAACCGTTCACGACACAGAGCCGAGGGCACGTAAGCAGTACTGAGTTACTGAGTATAGTACGTTTCAGAAATATGTTCACGATTTCCAGTGACGAAAGAGCTTTCAATATTGAATCATATTTTCGTACGGGTACTGTCGTCCGTTTCCCTATGTCGCATCCCGGTTTCCCCCACCTGCTTCTGTTCGCCCCTCTGTTAAGTCTAGTAGCTGGGCTATCTTAGCTCTTTTCTGAAAACATTAATTTCTGTTAGGAATTGGACGTCTACGTAATATTATACAAGCGTTTAAAATAACTTAAAAAAAGGGCCTCCTTAAGTAATTAACTGTCACGTGAGTTCTTCCCTTTCTACGACCCTACGATATAACCACTTGGACGGACAGTAGATAGTATGTCTGAGTAATTTTAGCTTTTCGGATCGAGCAGAAGTGAAGATTGAATTTACAGTACGTAAGGTACTCTTTTATAGAGTAGGTACAGATTTTTTTCTTTATTTTAGTAGGTTATTTTACAACGCTTTATCAACAGCTCAGGTTATTTAGCGTCTGAATGAGATGAAGATGATAGTGCCGGTGAAATGAGTCCGGGGTCCAACACCGAAAGTTACCCAGCATTTGCTCATATTGGGTTGAGGGAAAACCCCGGAAAAAACCTCAATCAGGTAACTTGCTCCGACCGAGAATCGAACCCGGGCCACCTGGTTTCACGGCCAGACTTGCTAACCGTTACTCCACAGGTGTCGACGGTACAGAATTATTTCAACATGAGTTACTAGTACGAAGAACGAAACTGGTAATTGGGATTAGGTACAATAGTCTATAGCGATAATATGCACATTATAACTGAAGCCTGTATTGATATGAACGGCCACCATTTTAAAAATGTGTTTAAATATCCATATTATGATTATTTTTCAATTTAACTTCATTCTCTATAGTGTACGCTAATGTGCAGTAGACAGTATAATATACACTGCATAATGAATACGTCCGCATGGGCAGCTCAGTTCGTGAGTAAAAACACTCATTGTTACTACAGTACTGTATTTTGATTAAACAAAAACCTAGTGAAAATGATCAAACTCAAAAGCGCAATATTTCCTAGTTTACGTAAATGGATGAACTACTTTTCTTCCTTCCTATACCTAGCAAAGTGATTAGTTTGTATATTACGCCAGTATCATCGAACTCCAGTCGTGGAAAGGGTAGCAAACGGTGTTGATCCAAAGGTATAGCCAGGTTAATATTAAAAATGTTAGTAAAAATAAAATGATGCCCCTGTATTAATCGTTTTTGTTTGAAATATCTCAAATAACCTCCTGAAATTAATGACATTATTTGCGGTTCACGCTTTATTTGATATAACGTCTGTATCTTGACTAATATCCTTTGACTGAGGTTCTTTTTTTATTTTATTATTTTACGACGCTGTATCAACATCAAGGTTATTTAGCGTCTGAATGAAATGAAGGTAATAATGCCGGTGAAATGAGTCCGGGGTCCAGCATCGAAAGTTACCCAGCATTTGCTCATATTGGGTTGAGGGAAAACCCCGGAAAAAGCCTCAACCAGGTAACTTGCCCCAACCGGGAATCGAACCCGGACCACCTGGTTTCGCGGCCAGACGCGCTAACCGTTACTCCACAGGTGTGGACTCTGGTTGATATGTAGCCTACATCTATTATCAGGCAGTGCATCTCACTTGACGATTATGTGTCAGAGGAAGAACATTGTATACATCTGAAGTCTGACTAGTGTAATATGTATAGATCTCGCAAGCAGGGAATACCGACGGAAGGAATGCGAATGAAACAATGCGATAAGGAAGAGCGGGTGACAGGAAAGGTCACAAGATAGCTTGAATAATATTCAAGAGTACAGTCGGAAGAGGAATGACATCGATAGAATCAGTCCTGCGTTGTGATAGTTACATTACGACTTTAGTTTGTTCCATTGCATGTGAATACGTGTCTTGTATCGCACGGTATTATTATTTCATTCGTAAAATATGTTGCGCGTTTAATTAGCTTCGAATTTTTCTCTTGCTATGTTCGTTATTTCCACAGCGATGTCCTCATTTGTTGATCTTCTTGGAAGAGACAGCACTTCCATCGCCCCGTACCTCTCGCTCCCTCGGCATGCCTACATACACACGTCAAAACAGACAGCAACGCCACCATTGCTTTTCGGTAATCGTTCCTTGCGCGAGCTGCTTGTCGGCGATGTATGCAATGGAAAAGACCTGGCCACCCTACCCCGTTATCTCCCGGCCTAGTTGCCTCATAAGTGGTGCTTTCTTGATATCACTTTTGAGGTTCAGACCTGTCTTCGGATAGTTGACTAAAAACAACTGTAATTATACATGACTTACAAAGTTTCTTTAGTTAAAAATTACTAGTATTAATATAAAGACAAATTATAATAAAAGTTACTTTTAACATTATGTTCATATTTAAATGTCTTACAACAAATGTTCAGGACTTAAAACTATATCTGATTAAATTACAGTATACTGGAAAAAAATTACATAACGAAAGCTGTTTATGAAACAAAGCAAGGTGTGAAACACTTGCCACAGAGTTGGCCTAAACTTCCGTACGCTGACGACATATACTATAACGGAAGCGATAAACAGCACAAATTGACCCTGAGCCAAAAAAACTAGATGACAACACAAATATTCTTTCATAAGCACAACCTACAACTTGTTTACTATATAATATTACTAAAAATAGTGTACTTAGCAATGTAAGTTGTTACGACAACATGCGATGATGTCTAGTTCAGTGGTTCCCAATTACTTCAGAGTTTTGGACCCTCTTTTTATTTTTAAGGCAAGCTACGGACCCCACACCTTTAAATTTTGGTATCTGCGAAGAAGTAGTAGTTGAGTGGTAAGTAGCAATATTAACAACAATTAAATTAAACATACAGTATATATCTGAATCTAGATGTCATGGGAAAGATCACACCTCTTTTTGTTTCGAACAATTCTTTCCACGTCTGCTTCAATATTTGCTACTTTCAGTCTTATAAGCTTCAACATCGAGGGGATTTCTATGTTTGTTTTTCAGGAAACAAAGTATTGAAAAAGGTGCTTCAATGCCTTTTCATCTATTTTCTTATACTCAAAAAAAAAAATACCTTCACCCAAAACTGAGCAAGTGTACATTCTTTGAAAAATATTTTAAATGAGCCGTTACTAGTAACATCAACAAGTTCAACTTGTTCTCCTCAGACAAAGTTTTTGATTGTACCACACCACACCCGAAAGGATTTCTTAACCATGAGTTTTCAGAATCTTATGGAGGGAAGTAATGTCTGAAGCTAGTCGCTTGACATGTTGAACTTCTTGTGGAAATTCTTCATCCGTTGACTCCAGAAACGATTTCAATGTTGGGAAGATGCTGAGACTACCACCTTCAGCTCGGCTTGCCCACAGCTGCCTCAATCCTGTGTCCAACGTCAAAAATATTCATACCACTACCTAGAACACTCATATCTGTTAAGTAGGCTGTCATAGACAACCAAGAGAAGTTATTCAACTGATCACATGGAAATTTAGTATCACTCAGAAATATTCGTACTCAAAAAGTCGCTGCAAAATGTTTGCTCTGGATAATTAACGTACTTCTGTATGCGGATATCGATTTCAAATTCCTTTACAAAATTTTAAGAAGATTCTGGAATTAAATGTCGAGATTTGATAAAATGTATAATCTTAACTACCTCATCAAGGCTTCTCGATGAATACAGCAGTAGTTCCATTTCACATGGAGTACCACATTCTTCACTCGATGATTCAGTCCAATTTTTTTTTTATTAACAGGAACATGTATGGTACATAAGTGTCAGCCTTAAAAGGCTTTTACTTTAAGAGAGATGGTTAACAAGCAGGAACATTTATATTTTTAATTGAGGTGACCGATCTTGACGGTAGTTGTTATTTTATTGTCTTGTTTCCAGGGCTCTTATCAGAGGATTGAGGTGGTACAGCAAGTCCCTATGAAAGTTTCCTGTAAATTTCTGTATAATGTTGTAGAATGATTCTATTTCAATCATGTCTTGTAGTTGTTTATTGGTGGTTCTATAGTCTGCACCAGTGATAGGGATACTTTTCTCTGTATAGCATGAAGACGTCTGATAATTTGGAATTTTGCATTGATCCAGATTTCGCAGCCATAGGTCATTTGAGATCTTATAACAGAAGTGTAAAGGATTTTTCTCAAGGGAAGTCTGATGTAAGGTGACTTCAACAATGGATATAGATGAATGAATCTGGCTAATGCTTTGTTACGAGCTGCTTCAACATGGTGATGAAATCGAAGTTGTTTATCAAGTGTAATGCCGAGGTATTTTACAGATTGTTTATAGGAGATATCTTCGGAGAAGAGATTGAGGTGATCTGGTATTTTTGGCTTTCTTCTGGTAAAAATGATGGCTTGAGTTTTACTTATATTGACTTTTTTATGCCTGACATAGCACGCGCACCATCTCTAGTCAGGTCCACACATTTCTCCCATGAAGGGTAGAATCCCCCTCAAAAAAGTCATCCAAAGCCTTAAAAACGCACTCTGCTGTACACGGTAGAAGTTCACTTGAAAGCAAGAAATCTTCCATAATTTTGTATTCCCAAATGTAGCATATGAAAACTAGCACGATAGCTTTGTTTGTGATGTCAGTACTTTCATCGATCTGCAATGAAAAAAAGCTGGAAGTCTGTATCCTTGAAATGAGAGTCTGTTTTATGTCGGCAGACATACCACATATTCTCCGTTTCACTGTGCTGTTTGATAGAGGCACTTTGTTGATTTCACTAGAGGCCGACCCACCAAGTACACGTTTGCAGACAGCCATACTTGCAGGTAAAATCACTTCCTCGTCTACAATACGAGCCTTTTCTGCTTTGGAAATTATTTTTGCAACGTCTAAGAAGCCAACGTCGCATTCTCTTGAGCACTTACACCAAAACGTTTTTCTACAGTTTATCTTTCTCAAACTCCGTTGTTTTTATCTTGAAAAAATCTAGTGACTTATTTGTGTGTTGAGAATGTTTGATTTCCAAATGTCGCCTTAGATTAGCTGGTTTCATAGATTCATTAGCAAGAGTATCATAGCATAAAACACTCATGGGTTTGGCTCCTCGTTTAACTTCAATGAAACTGTTATACCCCAGAGCTAAAGAGCGCCCTGTAGCATGATTTCCTGTGGAGTATTAAATTTGAAACAGGAACAGTGTCAGCGGAATACATGGTTAAGACGCGCAATGCAATCCCAGCTTGAGAAGTAAATAGATGCTTTGCCAGCCAGCGTTATAGAGTTTGTCGCGCGTGTGGTAAATCACTGGCTACGATAAACGTATTCTTACGCCACAAATCATTGCTGGACTAATAGCATTGGTCCAGTAGAACAAAGCATGCATTTTAATTGGTTAAATTATATCACGCATTGTTCGAACTCTTTTCTTACGCGTAGTCTCATTAAAGCGACTTATCACTATATTGCATTGAATCGGATTAAACATAATAGATTTTTTATTAAGACGACATCTATAAGCACGTAAAATCAAAAGGGGTTTTAAGCCCATCTCACCTGGCGTGGTCGGTACCCCGGGCGGGAAACCGATAACGAAACATAAAAAGTGTTGGTGAGGAGATTCTGCAGTTAGTTGAGATTTACGGAGAGCGTTAATCGGGTCTTCTTGGTAAGAAGCAGACGGTAGCGTCATGGCGTCAGCTGCAGCCCACGAAATATCTTGTAAGTAACTTATATGTACAGGGACATCATTTTATTTTTACTAACATTTTTAATATTAACCTGGCTATACCTTTGGATTAATGGTTCATAGCCGGAAACACCGTTTGCTAATCCCTTCCACGATTGAAGTTCGATGATACTAGCGTAAAATATAAACAAATCACTTTACTAAGTATAGGAGGGAAGAAAAGTAGTTCATCCATTTACGTAAACTAGGAGATATCGTAATTCTGAGTTTGATCATTTTCATTAGGTTTTTGTTTAATCAAAATACAGTGCTGTATTAACAATAAGTGTTTTTACTCACGAACTGAGTTATCCATGCAAACGTATTCATTATGCAGTGTATATTATACAGTCTACAGCACATTAGCGTACAGTATAGAGAATGAAGTTAAATTGAAAAATAATCATAATATGGATATTTAAACACATTTTTGAAAATGGTGGCCGTTCATTTACTGTAGATACAGGCTTCAGTTCTTTTGTGCATATTATCGCACTATAGACTATTGCATCTAATTCCAATTACCAGTTTCGTCATTCGTACTAGTAACTCATGTTGTAATAATTCTATACCTATTATATAAAAGAGTACCTTATGTTCTGTAAACTCAGTCTTCACTTCTGTCCGACCCGCACAGATAACATTACTCAGACATGCTATCTACTTTCCGTCCAAAGTGGTTATGTAGCAGGATCGTAGAAGGGGGGGGGGAGAAATCACGTGACAGTTAATTACTTTTATTTAAGTTATTTTAAACAGTTGCGGGTGAGGGAAATCGGGATGCGACGTAGACAAACGGACGACAGTACCTGTGCGAAAATATGGTTCAATATTGAAAACTTTTTCGCCACTGGAAAATGCGAACATATTTCTGGAACGTACTATAGGCCTACTCACTAACTCAATACTGTTTGTGCGACTTTGACTGTATACGCTTGGTTCTGTGAGGAGAACAGTTGGAAGTTTACTAGTGGAGGGGGTGGGAGTGAAGTACATTAAAAAACTCAGGTACAATAAAAATTGGAGTAAAAATAAAATGATGTCCCTGTACCTTCTGTAAATACATAATAAATCAAGTAGAGTTTTCATTTGTAATCAATTCAGACTAAGTTCAGTGACCATGTAGTTATCCTATAGTATCCTGAGAGCTCCAGCTCTTCCAGTAAAATCGTTTCCATTATTGAGTAAAATGGTGGTGTCAGAAATCCTGATTAGTATGAGCAGAAGTCCAACGCAGTAGCCATCCGGTTAGCAATTAATGCGACCTAAGTGACGGTCGCACAACAAAACCATACTTCAGATAAGCATTGCTATACTTACGTATTTTAAAATTTTTTCTGTACTTTAAATGTAATAATTGTAATAGAAGTCGATGTACTGACGCTAGAACAAGCACTGCACTCTGAGTCAACAATAACAGACGCCAACTCAGAATCTTCTGTTTCCTGCTGTCTTTATAAAGAACCAGTCTTTAAACAAGCTTTCATTTTAACGTGAAATTAAAAACAACTACCTGTATAATGAATGCAAACAGGCTGCAAAAGTAACGAGTAACAAACTAACAATATTATATTAATTATATTAAGACAACCGTCAGAAGCGTTTAAACTTCGATAGTGCTTATTAAAAATGGATATTAACTCTGCAGAATTGGCGTGAACGTTGACATACTTAAATATTCACGAACAGAGGTCAGGAGAATTCAGAACAGGAAAAATAATTTCTAAAATTAGTTACATATTAGATCGAAAGGTGGCTTGCTTGGCTATAATGCACCAGAGTCCGTGGATATCCAGAGTACCGCAATCGTTTGAGCCAGCAAATGCCGACAAATCCGCCATTGTTAGTCCAGCTCGCGCTATGCAGTATACAGTTGCATAGGGAAAGAATGTAATTTAAATGCGAAAAAATGCAGTGCTGCTGTGTTCAGAACTGTTCACAGAGAACTGAAAAAAGCGCACATTTGTTTTCTCTGTGACAAGGTGAAAGAAATAAGGAAAAAGGAAAGAAGTGACTATAAATATAAAAAGGAACGATCCGCTACCTAAGCGAGCATACATTGTGAGATTAATGAATCACTGTATTTTTATATTCATTTTTTCCAAATTTGGGCCCCAAAATATTTTTATAAAACTAATCTAGAATTTAAGTTATTTCAGCAATGATATTTCTACATAAAACAAATGAAAATCACGTACCAATTAGGATCAGTGTCAAATGTTTACCATCTTCTCCCTTTCAAATCAAGCATTTCTGAATTTAATCCTATTTGCTATTTGCAAGAATGACATAATACATTTGTGAAAGTTCTGAATTCATTCTTGAGACAAGATTGTATTGTTTCGCTCGATTGGAAAATACAAAGACCGTAGAAACTAGAAACCCTATTAAGGTTAGACTGATGTGAAATTTCAATTTTCTAAACTATTCTAGGTAGATCAATAAAATTTTGTACTTTTAATTTGTAATTTTAAATTGTGTAAATTTAGGTTTTAAAAAATTGCAGCCTTTGAAGTAGGTCTAACACCTGTTGGATTCTATGAAGAAATATTTCGAGAAGTCGAGAAGCTACACTGGCTCAATCGCAAATCTAATATAATGCATAATGTATCAAATATAGCGTAATTTCCAAAATGGTCGCAGAATTCAGAGTGAAGGTCGTGGACGGAGAATTTAAATTAACAGTCAGAGCCCGCAGCCTTTTAAAAATGTGACCCTAAACAGCTGATAGACCGGTCGTATGTCATGAAAATTGGCAGAAGGCATCTTTAAATCATAAATGAATTTTTAAAGATAAACACTTAGGGTGCTATTCATAGACATTTCGCAGCACGCGCTACGACCGTGCTAAGCTAGCCCCGGCTATCCACTGGTTACTAGTACAGAATTCAAATCATATCCTATCGCTAACACTGGTTTATGAATACGAAAAACGCTGATCATCCACCGGAAGCCCGCGCTAAAAATGTCTATGAATACGGCCCGAAGAAAGGATTTTTGTTTACCAAAAATGACAAAATCTCACATCAGTGTATCCTTGGGGACATTATACTGAAATTATTAACTTCCATATTTTTAAAGCTAAACTCACAAAATGTTTATCACTAGTATATCTGGTTGATAATAACACATGTACAAAATTTCGTCTCTCTCTTTGATAAGCTGTTTGCATTTTATTAATAATTTAATTATATAGTGTATTGCTTAATGCAAAAAGTCCCTTGCGTCACAATTTACATTATTTTTCATTGATATTCACTTATAAGTTTCTTTATATACATTGGAACAAACATTACTATTGGAATTTTCTGTACAGCGAATGGGTAAATTACTAGGAATTTTTATGACTATTATTTTTTTTTTCATAATAAAAAATTCTAATGAATTTAAATACTATTATAGTCACAATCATGCCATGGTATGAAAGAAAAAATTCACAACCTCGAGCGGGAATCGAACCTGCGACTTTCTGTTCTCCGGTCAGGCGTTCTATCACTGAGCTTTCGAGTTCGTCTCACGCCAAAGGCGCCTGATAGAGCGCCTGACCGGAGAACAGGAAGTCGCAGGTTCGATTCCCGCACGAGGTTGTGAAATTTTTCTTTCATACCATGGCATGATTGTGACTATAATAGTATTTAAATTCATTAATATGTCACATCAACGGACGTGTATACATCACCAAACATTGTAAGATGGAGATTATATTTGTAAAAAATTCTAGTAATTTACTTGTTAATTTTACAGTAAAACCTTATAGTAAGCCTTGATTCCATGTATGTAAGGATCCATATAAGTGAAAATCACTTAAGAATAATGTCAATTGTAGTGCAAGCGACTTTTTATATAAAGCGGTTCAATATTTTAATATAATAAGTAATAAAATGCAAACCACGTATCATAGGCGGATGCAATTTTGTACACTTGTCACTAATAAGCAGATATACCAGTGATCAAAATTTGGTGAATCTAGCTTCGTAAGTATGGTAGTTATTGATTTCACTGTTGTGAACTCTTAAAACTAATGAACTTCGAGAAATTTCAGTACAGTGTCCCCTTATATGCGGAAGCCGGAGAGTTTGCACGAGGAATGCAGTTGGAAATGTTTAGATTTATTGTTATTTTATTTTCAACATTGTTGTTTTCATTGTTGCTTGTAATTTATTAAGTTCATGCTGTTGTAATACCTATAACTGTGACGTTTATGAAGGAGTATATTGAACACTTAAATGTATATTTATGCTGTAATAATTATTAAATAAAGTTTTTATACATTAGTATGTTGACTGACAATAATGTTCTAAAATATAACAAGATCCTTTAGAAGTTTTTGCCCTTAAAAATTAAAAATGTCTGAGTTTTATTTTAAATATTTCTATCCCTAGCGTGTTGAAAAGGAATAACAATGGCGGCCGACTCGGTGATTGCGCTACTCTGGTATATCCACGGACTCTGTAATGCACTGATAATGCATACTTCTAGCTGCAGTTCGTTTCAATTTTTACCGACAGATGGGTAACATCAGGGCATTCTTTCGCCTGTACTATCGAAGAGCTTATAAAATCCTGGTCGGTTATAAATTATGAGATGTAAATAATGCCACAGACCTCCTGAATTTGTTCCACGGACCTAGACCACCATTTGGGAAACCCTGTCTAGTCAATTATCACGACGTGCTAATCAGATGCTTAAACATAAAAAACCTTCGGACGAGATCCGCAGCACAACTATAAAAAAGGGAACTGGTAGGGACTGTCGATTAACAGTGGTACCGTGCAACTACTAACACTGTTTCACTTCCAATACACTGTAAGTATACTCCACAAATCACACAAGACACAATATTCAGTGTAATTTTCATTGGAACAACTATACAAAAAATAACATATCTACGTATTAGCACAGTGTAGTGCAGCGTTTCTCAAACTATGGTCCGCGGACTACTTGTGGTCCTCGAGTTCTGACCTTGTGATCCTTCAAAAAAAAAATCAAAAGAATTGCGCATCAAACTATAACTGAAAATCTCAGAATTTGGAAATGACATATGGCAATCGCCTTTCGCTTTTTCTCCCAGTACTAATATTTTGATTGAGAAGCTCTTATCATCCAGTCTGCTGTCCAAAAGTCTGAAAGTTAGAATTTATAAAACAGTTATATTACCGGTTGTTCTGTATGGTTGTGAAACTTGGACTGTCACTCTGAGAGAGGAACATAGGTTAAGGGTGTTTGAGAATAAGGTGCTTAGGAAAATATTTGGGGCTAAGCGGGATGAAGTTACAGGAGAATGGAGAAAGTTACATAATACAGAACTGCACGCATTGTATTCTTCACCTGACATAATTAGGAACATTAAATCCAGACGTTTGAGATGGGCAGGGCATGTAGCACGTATGGGCGAATCCAGAAATGCATATAGAGTGTTAGTTGGGAGACCGGAGGGAAAAAGACCTTTAGGGAGGCCGAGACGTAGATGGGAGGATAATATTAAAATGGATTTGAGGAAGGTGGGTATGATGATAGAGACTGGATTAATCTTGCACAGGATAGGGACCGATGGTGGGCTTATGTGAGGGCGGCAATGAACCTTCGGGTTCCTTAAAAGCCATTTGTAAGTAAGTAAGTAAGTAAGTAAGTACTAATATTTTATGAAATTTCTTACCCTATTCGTCTACCCACTTCCCACTCTACTTTCAGCAACAAAAGAGGGATTTAAAGCACCATGAACATGGCGTTTCCCTGCATATCTGGCGCTGAGCCTCTAACCCAGCCAGGGACCACCCGAATTCATAACAGATGTCCGACGTACCGAAACTTTTCATGTATTTATGACTTAACAGTTTTGTTAACACCCTGTCTGCACATTGAAGTGGGCACATAAAGTACGTCGTACACCAGTAATAGAACGTGCCAAATTGCATCTTTACTTGTTGAAAATCGGGCACGTTTCTGCATTAATTTTTTTACTTGCTTTTCCAGATGACGATATAATAAATCTGAGACTCCGCCTGTTTGAAAATCCGACAGGTTTACTTTTTACACTTGTGTGTTTCGTCTCTAAGTGACGTTTCAATTTCGCGGGTTTCATACAATCGTTTTAGGCCTATATTACACTATCAAATTTCTGTGTCACAGAATATGATAACATTTTTGATCAAATATATGTGATCAAATGTCTGATTTAGGGTATATTACACTATATCAAAGCTTTTATCACATCTTTCATCACAGTTTTAACAATCAATCCACGACAGTTCTATGCATGTTGCAACTGTAAGTGCAGTACCGTAAACTGGGGTTACTTTGAACACAGAGGAAACTTTGACCATTTTTTTTTTTCAGAAAATCATATTTAGGTTTCTACATGCTGCATTTGTTACAGATGGAGGTAAATTATCATAAAATCATTCTCATATCAAATTTACCTCCATCTATAACAAGTGCAGCATGTAGAAACCTAAATATGATTTTCTGAAAAAATGGTCAAAGTTTCCTCTGTGTTCAAAGTAACCCCACTTTACGGTAATGGTTATTGCATTAATACTGGAGAAGAAATAAAAGAAAAAACATATTTGGGTTAGAGATTGGGCAGGGAGAAGAGATACAAAAGAAATCCATCAAACTCTATTGAGAGAACTTCAGTGTGAAGATGTAAAATCCTATACTCCGTATTTAAGAATGGATGACGTAACATTTCATGTGACTCATAATGTGATGTTAAAAGTCATGTGGTTTCACAGACCATATATGATATGATGATATGATACATATGATATGATATAATCTATGATTTATTGTCATTAAGCACAGCATCCCAAGTGGCTGATGGCCCTTCACATTTGTCACACAGACCATATGTACTTAATGTCCGCCATTTTCTTTCTTCTTTAGTCAAAGATTTTATCAAAGGTATGATGATGACCATAACTTTTATCACAGAACTATGTCACAACTAGATGTGATCAAAGATGCTATATTACACTGTAAAAGATTTTATCATGTATATTTTATCAAACTTCTGTGATACAGAAATTTGATAGTGTAATATAGGCCTTAAAGCACTTTGTAATAGACAACGCACCGAGGTTTTGGTTCACTCTCATTGCCACACCAAGTAAATCTAAGTTCCAAATAACTCTTTTCATATTTCTGTGGCTTGGTTCTAAAAGGGTCAATGTCAATTTTTTGCACTTTTGAGTTATATACACTTTCGAGCTTATCTCGGTCTGTTCTTCCATATAGTAAAAGGGCCAATGTCTGCTGCAGTTAATGTGGAAGGTACAGAGCATTCACAAGCCAATGTCATAGGTTCACTGTACAATATAAGCAAATTTCAAACCCTTTATCTCAAAACTAACATTTTTGACATTGGCCCTTTTAGAACAAAGCCACAGATTTATGAAAGTATTTTTTCTTTGAATAGCTACCATTATGTCTAGATATTTCTTTAATAGCACTATAATTAATATATTTCTTCACACACAGCTTCTGAACTACTAGCACTGCCTAAATGAAGCGTATCATCAGGTTCCTTTCTTTTCAAAGATCTGGATCGAAGCCAGTTTTCCATTATTTATAATGGGCACTATTTAACAGAGACATGGACAACTAATAGCGTGTACCACATACGAAGGATTTCAAACAACTAACTGCTAACAGGCAAGCGATGAATTAAACATGCACAGAATTTGTTATAAGTTACTTGTGATTGGTTACAAAAAATATAATTAGAAAAGTATTATAATTCATTAATTCTATTTTAAAATCTAAGTATATTGGTATTAAAATATGCTACAAAAGTGATAAATTTGCTTTCGAAGGAAACTAGAGTAAGGTGGTCCGCGGAACTGGTCTGACTTAAAAAAGTGGTCTCCACTTCAAAAAAGTTTGAGAAACGCTGGTCTAGTACATACAGTCACGAAGCTTGAGTTGTGATGGTATTATTTCGCATTGTCTTTAATGAGGCGGTATTAGCGAACCTAGTGGTGAGCAACTATCTATGATGCATATTTACTACGTATTGAGCTTCGTGACTGTATATAGTAGACTGTGGTATTACGTTGATGCGTAAGTTCATAGCATTTTTGTTGGTCATCACAACATTGCGTTGTTAGGAGGTTGTTTAAGTATAGTTTGTCCTTTGTCATTTGTTATTTGAAATGTTATGCTCACATATACGTCTTAAATGTTTAGTATTTGAATAAAGTTTATGCTATTTGTGAGCAACAGAAGATAGAGTGTCAAGTTGAAAAAACCGAACACTTCCGAGATATTCTATTTGAGTTTAATAGAGAAGCAAAGGCAGCGGAGGCGGCTCGAAACATTTGTGCCGTGTATGGGGAGAATGCCATTGGAGAAAGCATTACAAGAAAATGGTTCTGGCGTTTCAATAGCCCATACAAAAGTTAGTGTCCACAGAATATGATGTGGGGGTAAAGAAAGCGTCGTGTACCACGAATTGCTTCCCAGGATTGTAACCATAACTGCTGACATTTATTACTAACAACTCAGACGCCTTGCGGCTGCAATTGAAGAAAAACGACAGGGAAGGCTGCATTAAATGCTGGTGCGACATGATAATGCACGCCCGCACTCAGCTTACATGAACCAAAACAGCTATCCAGGAGTTTGATAGAGAAATGATTCCACACGCTCCATATTCTCTCGATCTTGCACCCTCAGGTTTCACCTTTTCCGTTCTCTATCCAACGATCTTCAAGGAACTCCTTTGATAATGAAGATGCTTTACAAACTTGGCTTGGCAACTTCTTTAACTCCAAGCCAGCAGATTTCTTCAGATGCGGAATCGAAAAACTACCCTAGTGTTGACAGAGAGTCATAGAAAAAGTAGAATAGCGGCTCGCAAAGTGGGGGTCGCGAAGTGATTCACAAAATAATACAAACAAGTTATATTAACATACATTTACAGTATTTTGTACTTAGAAACCTAAACATAAACAACGTAGAACATAAGAATAAAAAAATGTTTCAGAAGTTATAAATTAAAAATAATTAATATAATAAATTGTCTGTTTTCAGAAAACAGCTCCCAATTTATGGACTCCATATACACAAAATGATATCATTTTCAAATTCAAGGAAATTTCTCGCTTTTGTTTTGATGATGATCGTAGACAAGAAATTTACTTTATATAAATACACCTCCATTACATACATCGCCGATTAGCTACATGTGAAGGCTTGTCCACAATAAACCGGGAACGGAAACTACAACGAGAACGAGAACGGAAATATTGTTAAAATAAATGTATTTAAATGTAAGCATTCACAATTAACCATTGTGAAACTAGAGGATTAACTATTGTGATAGTTCACAATAAACCGGAAACGGAAACGACAACGAGAACGGAAGTATTGTTAAAATAAATGTATTTAAATGTAAGCATTCACAATTAACTATCGTGAAACCAGAGGATAAACTATAGTGAATTCTCACATTTAAATATATTTATTTTAACATTATTTCCGCTCTCGTCTCCGTTTCCGGTTTTTTATGAACTATCCTTTACACTTTTATAGATTAATATATCTCTTGCTCTATTACTTTTTACGAACCAAAATAATTCCGCCACACCTTAACTTGAAGATTTTGAAACCAATGAATCCTGTAACTTGAAGATTTCGAATTCAAAAAAATGAATGTATCTTTGGAAACGAATGGAACAATATAAACAGAATGAAGTAGGAGGTTTCATATTACGTATCATTTTATAGAGGTACCGTCAAGGGAAGCGACACGGGAAGGGGAGAAAAATTGTGGTGGCGAATAGTGATGAAATTAAATTGGTGACAAAATATGGTGGTGACAAAATGTTGCAGTGGAAGAATGTAGGCCCTAATATGTGACGAAATCACTGGGTGACGAAAAATCGGTGACGAAAATTCCGGATCCCCAACAGGATACCTTTCTACAAACGATTTCTTCCTGTTATAATGACTCTTCATACTAGAACAGGCTTGCAGAGCTGGGCGCAAATTGTGGAGTTGCGTCACTCATCCCTTCCTTCCAACCCCGCGTAATTGACTTGGTAGCGGAGGGAACTTGTATTCAGTGTCTGTGTTGTGTAATTGCGTACGGGTCATTGTGACGTCATTCAACGCCTGTGGACTGTGGACGGAGAACAAACGCTTTCCCCATGCTTTCCACCCCTCTCGCGCCAGTTCTGTATCCCTGTACTAAATATAAGATATGTTGCAACAGTTTGTTAACAAATCATTCACAATTGTATGTCAGGTGATTAAGTAATGTATAACTATACAAATAAATCAATTATGATAACAAAGCTCTATTTTCACAATCAACTATTCTTTCCTTCTTTCGCGTCCATATTTCATACTACACATTAACGGCCAAATTTAATAAATCAGCTATTCAAAGGACACGTTATCAGTATCACCATAAAGAACTCACAAACATTCTCGTGTGCAAATATAATAAAATTATTAATAATTATTATTAATGCGTTTAGTTAGCAACTGACGGTAGAGGATAGTGGACGTGCTCATTATTTGTAAAGTTTACTGTAGGCCTATGTGAATATTATTGCACAACTCGAGAGTAAGTAGAGCAGGAATGTCAAGGTCAGAGCACGTGAAAGACTACGTGCTCCGAAGCGCTCACGGGTTCCAATTAGGTCGCAATTAGGTCGTTACAACAATTTCTAAACAGCAATATCTTAAAGACAATATATTTTGCCTATTTTCATTCCATTATGTCCTACGGAATGATATTTTGGGGAAATTCTGCAAATAGTAAAAATATATTCTTATTACAAAAAAGAGCCATTAGAATAATAGTTGGAGCAAAGGCTAGAGAATCATGTAGATTATTTAAAAAAAAATTAGAGATTCTAACCTTAACAAATCAATACATATACTCTACAATAAATTTCCTCTTATGTAATAAAGACAATTTTCCAACTAACTCAGCCATACATAGTACAAATACCCGCAGAAGGAATGATTTTCATACGCCATCATCAAATTTATCATGCTTTCAAAGGGGAGTACGTTACATGGCGATAAAAATGTTCAATAGTCTTCCTGAAGACATTAAGAATCATAGCCAAAACCCTGCATTATTTAAGGTAAAACTAAAAAATTACTTAATATCTCACACTTTCTATTCTGTAGATGATTCTTGACATTTCACAGTACTGTGTAAATATTATAATACTATTAAATGATAAACATATTACATTGTATAAAATATTACTGTTATTAAGGTATTAATTCTATCTATCTATCTATCTATCTATCTATCTATCTATCTATCTATCTATCTATCTATCTATCTATCTATCTATCTATCTATCTATCTATCTATCTATCTATCTATCTACCTATCTACCTATCTACCTATCTACCTACCTACCTACCTACCTACCTGTCTGTCTATCTATCTATCTATCTATCTATCTATCTATCTATCTATCTATCTATCTATCTATCTATCTATCTATCTATCTATCTATCTATCTATCTATCTATCTATCTACCTATCTACCTATCTACCTACCTACCTACCTACCTACCTACCTACCTGTCTGTCTATCTATCTATCTATCTATCTATCTATCTATCTATCTATCTATCTATCTATCTATCTATCTATCTATCTATCTTAGTCTCCAGGCAGTAGCAGTGAAAAAGGAGTGAACAAAATGAATTCTATTGTCCTACCACTGCAAGATGAATTAAACTGCTCTTCAGTAATAGATAATGTGTTACGCTCATACAAGAAAACAAGAAATAAAAGCATGTTTTGCAGCATGTACGTCTCTAATAAATGCAATTAATTATAAAATAGTAGGATATGACAAATAATAAACATAGCTTTTCTTTAACTTAAGCAGTTTTACATAATGATGCTTATAATTAGCCGAATTATTGTTATTAATTGTTACATAATCATTTACTACTTATATGAGCACCATCACACTTCTTGAAAAAAATTTAAATTCCTGACTTATCGCGTAATTCAGAAGTGTTTTTTTTCTGATTTTTGCCGACACCAGCCTTCTTATGTCCGGGGAAATGTTGTTTCCTGCAGCAAAATAATTTCTAAAGAAAGACCTGAATTGGCTAACATTCCAAGTCCATTGAAGTAAATTTTTCAGGACCGCAAAGAAACTTTATAGGCTTGCATTATGAGTATTGAAATAAATATTTGTATGATCCAAAAACACAGGCTTAGTGTCGGACTTCGGATATTCTATTTTACAGACTGATAGTCTATGTAAAACACAACTTGTTAGGTAAAAAGTCGTATTCGGTAAATTTTGGACTTGGAATGTTTGTCAATTCAGGTATTCAGTTGTGACTATGTTGGTACATTTTCTGGGTTTGATGAGTAAGGATCACAAAACAAATTCGACTTTGGCTGGAGCAGATCAATATCTTTAAATCGTCTATGGAACTCTTCCCAGAGATTTTTAAAACATTGCAGTATTTTATACTGTTGAGCAGAAGTTCAATGACTGAAGGCGTTGAAATTATAAAAATTGTGCTGTGAGATCTGTGACATCCACAATCTTCATCTGGAAACTTTTAAGAATAACTGTCGACACAAATTAATTGATTCTTTCCTTGCGATTTTAAAATCAAAACGTTCAGATGCTCTAATATATCGTTGAGAAAGTTACGTTTCTCGATCCATGTAGAGTCAACTAGTTCTGGACTGTCTCTATTTTTCTATTATGAATTCTGATAAATATTCAAGCAATTCAAAATACCTGGACAGAACAATATCGTGATGGTAAGAAACATAGTCAAACTGAGAATTTATGTATGAAAATTTGGACAATTTATAGACACAACTCGTAACTGATATGTAACGAGTCTACGCCATTAGCAGTACACACTTTTGTTTGCACTTCATTCTGTAAACATAAATACAATGCTGTGAGGAAGAAGCTCTACAATACATCTTCACATACATTTACTACTATTTAATGTTAATAAAAACAAACTAATTCGAATATTATATCATTCTGTAGATGAACTAATAATTTCAGGCGTTCGACACTGCTTGTCTTTGTAACTAAATAATTTCCACAAACCAACAAAGAGCAACACCTCATCTTTTACTTACGTAAGAAGTTAAGAGTCCAGTCAGCCTGAAACTTACTGAACGACTTCTTCATCAATGTGTAATGTACAACTCTTGTGTTCACCAGGGACTTGTACCTGCGTGCCTTACGTGCTCTGAGCAGCGCATACGGGCTATGAACACGTTTGCGCTCTCGTTGACATCACTGAAGTAGAGCAATTTATTTTTTAATGTATGTGGAGAATTTAAATTTTTACTTTGGCCCATTCTTTAACCGATCAAGATTAGGAGCGAGATCCATCAATTCGTGATCTATGTGCTGCAATCTGGTGGTTATACGACATAAAACGACGAACATTTGCAACATCAACGCAATAGTCGTAACAGATATTAAAATGTAGGCTTTCACAGGGGCGAATCTAGTTACTTGGCGCCTCTAGGCAGAGAAAAATATTTCCGCCCCTTATTTCGCCCTATATGCGTCATTTGGATCAAATGAAATAATTGATTCCGCGTTATTATTAATGCTGCTAATATCGGAAACGCCTGACTCAGATAAACCACACAGTCCACTATTTTCGGTACCTGCTGTTCGCCACATTGTTACACTCTGATGTATGTGGACTCGAACTGGAATAAGCTGGTTGTTTGTTTTTTTTTTTTTAATAGCACATCTACTTTTGCAATTTTTCTCACAATTTCGTCTTTTTTTATTGCCTTGTCTTTCGAGAGTTTCCAGTATTCTTGTTTAGTCAACTGTCCGAAGACAGGTCTGGGCCCCACAAGTGACACCATCAAGACATCACTCATGGCAACTAGGCCAGGAGATAATGGGGTAGGATGACCAGTTCTTTTCCCCCTCCATTACAGACATCACTGGCTAGAAAACATATTACACTAATGAGATTTCAGATGCAATTCTTCCTCTGACACATATCGGCAAGTGAGATGTAATATCTGATAATAGATATAGGCGTACATATCAGCCAGAATCTCAATCAGAGGTGTTTCCGGTACTGAGAACCACTTAGCTTTTTCCGACTGCCACTCATTATAATGAATATTAAAATATAAACCACCTAGGTACAAAACAACTGCACTCTTTACTTACTTACTGGCTTTTAAGGAACCCGGAGGTTCATTGCCGCCCTCACATAAGCCCGCCATTGGTCCCTATCCTGAGCAAGATTAATCCAGTCTCTACCATCATATCCCACCTCCCTCAAATCCATTTTAATATTATCTTCCCATCTACGTCTCGGCCTCCCCAAAGGTCTTTTCCCCTCTGGCCTCCCAACTAACACTCTATATCCATTTCTGGATTCGCCCATACGTGCTACATGCCCTGCCCATCTCAAACGTCTGGATTTAATGTTCCTAATTATATCAGGTGAAGGATACAATGAGTGCAGCTCTGCGTTGTGTAACTTTCTCCATTCTCCTGTAACTTCATCCCTCTTAGCTCCAAATATTTTCCTAAGAACCTTATTCTCAAAAACCCTCAATCTTTGTTCCTCTCTCAAAGTGAGAATCTAAGTTTCACAACCATATAGAACAACAGATAATATAACTGTTTTATAAATTCTAACTTTCAGATTTTTTGACAGAAGACTAGATGACAAAAGCTTCTCAACTGAATAATAACAGGCATTTCCCATATTTATTCTGCGTTTAATTTCCTCCCGAGTGTCATTTATATTTGTTACTGTTACTCCAAGATATTTGAATTTTTCCACCTCTTCGAAGGATAAATCTCCAACTTTTATAGTTCCATTTCGTACAATATTCTGATAACGAGACAAAATCATATACTTAGTCTTTTCGGGATTTACTTCCAACCTTATCTTTACCGTTTCAAATTAAACTGAACTGCCAAACGTCCGGCTAAGACAATGACTGGCGGTATTTTCTTTTTTGAATGTAAGTCTGAATGGGCATTATCGAGTGTTGATACTGGCTACTCTTATGACAGAGTTAGCGGCGTCTCTCATCACAAAGCTTATGATTGCGAGCAACGAGATTTACCTTCCTAACGTATCATAATATAATACCAGTAAGTTCTTTAATGTTATCACGTGAGACTCTCACGGTGAGAGGGCATAACATTGAAAAAAGTGCTATGATCGCACTGTGACACTATTATTGAAAAATTTCCCTTTTTCCGTTGACAGACCATTGATTAAATTTGAACTGATTGTTACCAATGTTATTCATATCCTTTTCATGGTGCGTTTAAGTTTATGTACTCTTTTAAATTAAAGAGTTATGAATAAAATTAAAAAAAAATTAACAGTAATAGCTAAAAAAAAACGCCTCCTCAAATCTGCCTAAATACACCCCTGGGCCTACACCACTTTAAAGCAAGAACGAAATAAAAATAAAACAGAACTTTATGTTGATAAGCAAAAAGTAAATGATGAGACAGAACACGATGTATTTTAGAGACGCATGGTTACAACATTGCAACATTGCAAACTGATTGCATCGTTCAGGGGCTTGAAATTAATGGTTTTAAAATTAAATTTACACGAAAACTGTTCACGCTATTGAAATACGTTAGAGGGATAATAATTATCTACTAGTGGCTTGTGCAGCAAATGCTGCTGCAAACTAAGTTCGTTAGACGTTCAAATAAAATTTTTTCAGATTTATTTTCAATGAAGAATACTTGTCTTTTTTATAGTTATTTGCTTCCATAATAATGAAACATACTCCCTCTGAATGGATTTTTTTAGACCAAATACTTTTTCTTAAACCTATCCAAATTCAGTTTTTGAGTTTCAACGCGATAATGCAAGTAACAATGTCAGGACGATAGCAGTAGCTATTTCAGGTCATTGTGGATTGTAGGCAAAATTTTAAAAAATGTCAGGTTTGCTAAGCTTTCGAACAATAGCATTTTCGTATAGCTGCTGCATGTAGAACTTGAAACGTACAGTGTAAAATCATTTTATCCTACTAAGAGATCTTGCTGAAATGATCTGGAGACTACAAAATTTTCTAGGCCTCTTATTTTATCAGTAAGTAATACCTTTTTATCTTTCCTTAGGAACTGTAATTTTTGCGCTCTCTCGAGCCGATACTCAAGACAATGACACATATCAATATCTACACTACACCGCCATTAAGTATATGGAAAAAAACCAACCCCACTGGGTTAATAAGTATAAAAAATATTTGATTTTTAATAACAATATTATTATCTTACTTAAGTTTTGTAGTTATATATAGCAGCCACTCAGTAAATTATAGAAATGAAGATCTAAATTAAGATATTCTCTACATTTACTTACATAACCTCAAAACGTTTCACTTTCATGTCATCAATATAGCATCAATAGTATGTACAATTAATGAAAAAAAAACGCATCATGATATTAACTATAATAATATTTAATTTCTAATGGTAATAATGTCATCAAACCACCTCAAGTTTCGTAGATTTGAATATCCAATACACAGCTGTACTCAGAAAATTATACACTGCAGAATCAGTTTTTAATAACAAATTGAATTGAGCTCTGAATACTGTATGTCGGCAATCCTGCAGGTCATGGCCTTCGTGTAATAGCCTATGGTTTATTGTAGTGTGTGTTTTGTTCTGAAATTCAATCAAGTCGGCCGTGATTCGATAAAATTAGTTCTCAAAACTGACAACAGATGGATTTTGGAAAATAGGAAAATTATGTAGGAAAATTGACATTTCACTGAAAACTACTACTTTTCCGAAAAACTTTGGATGCCAGGCATGAAAATGAGGGGCCACTCATTAAAATCCGTTCAGCCGTTTTCCCGTAATTTCCATTACCAGTTCAAATTATATATATATAGATTAGATTTTCTATCGATATGGACAAAAACCACGCTCCTACTCACAATAGTTACCTAATAAGAGGGTGGTAAACATTTTTTCTGAGAAAACTATGAACTTTCTACCAATATGGTAGGCCTAATACACATTTTTGTTACATACAACATGAACTATTCTCTCTGATAATCTGCAGAGTTATTTCACTTTCACTCTACTGTATATTCATGTAATTATTATTGATTTATTCTGCCAAAATAGGAATAAATTCTAACTGCAGTTGCAACAGTTATGCCAAATTGTGCTGTATAAAACAAGACAGAAATACAGACTCATTTAGTCTCAGAATAAAGCAAAATATTAGATCTACATAAAATTGCAGGTGAAACGAGCGTTGAGAGACTTCCTCCGATTTTTGAATAGACACCGACGTACTTGAACTGCCAACATAGAAAACAAAAAATCACTACCTGTTCAAGAGCACCACACTCAATCGCTTTCATCTTCATCTTGACGAGGATAAAAAAAAGCCTAAACTAACCTAACCTAACCTGTCACTAAAATCCTAAACTAACCTAATCTAACTTGTCGCAGATTCGTCTATACAAGGCATAATAAAAGCCTAAACTATCCTAACCTATCTTGTCACAGTTTCATATATGCAAAGCATAATAAAATGGTTAAGCTAACCTAACCTAACCGGTTACTAAAATCCTAAACTAACCTAACCTAACCTGTTACAGATTTGCCTATACAAAGCATAACAAAATCCTAAACTACTGTAACCTAACCTGTCACAGGTAAGTACGTAAGACACGCAGTAATAAAAGTCTAAACTAACCTAACCTGTCATAACACTCCATTTTCTTACCTCTACACACTTCCTTGAGGTATGAAAATGGCCAAATTTCTATCCCGCTGGAACTTGCAAACTAGCGTGAAACGTTTGTAATAACGCGTAAGTCATGTTGGTACGAGTCCACACCTGTGGAGTAACGGTTAGCACGTCTAGCCGCGAAACGAGGTGGCCCGGGTTCGATTCCCGGTCGGGGCAAGTTACCTGGTTGAGGTTTTTTCCGGGGTTTTCCCTCAACCCAATATGGGCAAATGCTGGGTAACTTTCGGTGTTGGACCCCGGACTCATTTCACCGGCATTATCACCTTCATCTCATTCAGACGCTAAATAACCTAAGCTGTTGATAAAGCGTCGTAAAATAACCTACTAAAAAAATGTTGGTACGACGTGTAAGACTACTGAAGATTCATCTCCGCTGTAGGAAAAGAAGTCGCACAACGCTCGTTATAGGCCATGTAAATTTTAATTAAATGTCGTGTACAAAAGTTCATAAAAATAGTTTTGCAGAGCCTGTGTAGTAATGATAAGCCAAAATCCAGAAAGTTATTTTTAAGAGATAAGAAATTAAATACGTTACATATTTTAATAAAATTAACGAGCATTGTAATACCGGTGACCCCTTGTTCTCAAATTTATTCACTAACTTATGTACTGCCCGCCTCCTCCTCGGTCGAGTATTCGGAAATTTCACAATAAAAACTCCGCACAGATCCGGCGAGCCGATTCGTACTTGCAATCTATCTTGCACATAAACAGTCTTTCTTGTAGAATCAAATAATAAGCCGTTCTACATTTGCACGGAACTGCAGTCACAACAATCTTACAATTGCACAACACGCATGGGCGCGTCCAACGTGAAGGGGAATTGGGTAGCAGAATGGGCGGCAGACGGTAGACTAGCGTCGGACGGTCAACATGCCGTAGGTCGGTAAACCAAACCAATAACAACTCTATATAAACGGAAGATATTTCACTTGACGAAATTAGAGGATGAATTTATTGTTTAATGGACGCAAAAACTTTTATCAACTGCCCTCAAACCCAAGAAGTAATATCTGAAGAAACATGAACAACATGTTCAAACACATTCAAGGTTCTTTTTAGATATGTGAATTATATTAGTTCTTTATTTTTCAAGTAGGGTAAAGGTGCCTAGTTCCGTGATAACCCTAATCCCGTGATACAATTTTAATTGCCTGCCATGGAGTTGTGGTCTTTGAAAAGTGAAAAGTGGTTGACCAGTAAGTTTTTCTTTCTCTTGTGACCGCTCCTGAAGAAACATTTTATATTTGAGGTAGGAATTAATATAGCATTATAAAAATGATAATTACTATAGATTAAAGTCAGCTGAATCAATGTGTATGATTATTTAAACATTGTGAGACAATAACAATGCTACAGGAGCTTTCCCATTTTCGGATTTATTTTCATATTTCTCCTTCCTGGCTCACTCGACCAGTGATGACAACGCTAAATTGTGAAAATTAATGTCTATGAAAGAAAATAGTTCGTGGAAATAATAATATAAGTTATAAAAACATCAATTATAATTATAATAGAATAATAAGGCATAATATATTTAACTTAATTACTGCTGTTAGGAATATAAATAATGAGAAAAAATTCTGTTTTAATTCAATTTATTCAAATTTAATTTTGTATTGAATTTAACTTTAAGTTTATTTTGTTTTATAATATACTAGCCGTACCCGTGCGCTCCGCTGCACCCGTTAGAAATAAATATAAAGTAATTACATAATTAAAATAGGACATTTGATCCAGGGAACATTCGTGTTTGATATAGATTAGATTAGATTAGATTTATTTATTTAACCTGGTAGAGATAAGGCCGTCAGGCCTTCTCTGCCCCTCTACCAGGGGATTACAACTATAACATGAACAATAAGATTACAATTAATATTAAATTTATAATTACAATTACAATAAAAATTAAAGTACGACAAGAATACCTGATTAATGAAAGCTAGACATTTTATCATAGAAGTTAAGAACAAAGAATATTTTTGTATTTACTAAATTACAAATTAAACCTACAATAACAAAATTCTATAGTGATGAAATTACCGGATATTGAGATATTTTGTGGTAGATTAAAAGAACTATTTACAAGAAACCATGTCTGAACGAGTCTCAATTACTGACCAAGTGCCTAGTAAGTTTGCGTTTGAATTGAATTTTATTTCGACAGTCCCTGATGCTAGCAGGTAACGAATTCCAGAGTCTTGGCAGGGCTATTGTGAAAGAGGATGAGTATGAGGAGGTGCGATGGGATGGTATTGTTAGTATTGTTTCATGGCGAGAGCGTGTGTTCAGATTGTGGTGGGAAGAAAGGTAAGTGAAGCGAGACGACAGGTACGAAGGAATAGAAGAGTTCAAGATTTCGAAGAGAAAGAGAAGTGAATGTAAATTTCTTTTCTTATCTAGTTTAAGCCAACCTATTGCTTCCAGGGATGGGGTAATATGATCAAATTTACGAACATTGCTTACAAAACGTACACACAAATTATGAGCACGTTGAAGTTTCATTTTGTTGTCGCTGGAAAGGTCAGTCAGTAAAATGTCAGCATAGTCAAAATGGGGAAATACAAGGGTCTGCACAAGGGACTTTTTTAAGCAAGAGGGAAGATGAACATTTATCCTTTTTAGCACATGAATAATAGAATATACTTTTCTGCAGGTTTCTGTGATTTGCATGTCCCAGTTGAGATTATTATCCATGTGAATGCCAAGATTTTTTACCGAAGAACTGAAAGGGATATGCACTGTACTTACTTTAACGGGGGAAATGTCGAGGTGCTTTACAGCGTCGGTTTGCCGTTTGTGTCCTAATATGATTGCTTGTGTCTTTCCAGGATTGATATTAAGATGGAATTTCTTTGTCCATGTCACAATCGAGTCAATGTCTTTGTTCAATTTATCTATAGCGTCATTTATTCGATCTAAGCGGGAAGAGATGTAGCATTGAAGGTCGTCAGCATACAAGTGATAGTTACAATGCCTTACATGAGATGTAATATCACTGACATATATCGTGAACAACAATGGTCCGAGTACCGAACCCTGTGGTATACCTGATGTTATGTTAAACCAGGAAGAGCTTCGATTCCCGGATACAACACATTGTTGTCTTTCCCGTAAGTAGGATTCGAACCAACTCACAGCAGTCTCTGACAAATGCAGATTTCTCAATTTATGCGTGAGCAGGTCGAAATTTACAGAGTTGAAAGCTTTGCTAAGGTCAAGAAGTGTTAGTATTGTTACTTTATTAGAGTCGATTGCTTCACGAATGTCTTCTGTCACTTTAAGTAGAGCAGTGCTTGTGTTGTGTCCAGCTCTGAAACCTGACTGATACTTGTCGAATAGTTTGTGTTCGTTCATGTAGTTAGTAATTTGTCTGTGTACGATTCTTTCCAGTGCTTTTGATATGGCTGGCAGGATACTGATTGGTCTATAGTCGTTCGGGTCGGTGGGAACTTTGACTTTTGGAAGAGGAAGAACGAAAGCTTGCTTCCATATTTTAGGGAAAGTTGAAGTGATTAAGGAACTATTGAATATGTGTGCAATTGTAGGTATTACTATGTCTTGTATTTTCTGTATGAGTAATATGCTAATGTTGTCTGGCCCTTGAGCTTTCGTCTTGATATAAGGATAAATCATTTATTATGTTATTTAATTTAAATTGTATTTGCATAATTAAAATGCGATCATTTTGATCCAGAGACCACTCCTTTGGTCATAAAAATATTTTAGGAAATACAGGAAACGAATGTACGGAATAGCCTATCAATTTTTCTGTGCATAAGAAGCTATTTTAATTTTAGGTGCCTGTCCTCGATTCACCAGAAGTTACTGTAATAACATTATAGTATTATGTCCATCTAGAGAAACTACACTTTCCAATGGTGAATTAATAATTAATAATACAAATCGGTTAATTTATCTTCCGATATTACTTCATACAAACACAGAAACATTATCTGTAGGCTATCTTTCATAGCTTTCGATTGTTGCTGCCCAAGGTCCGTTATAGACGAAGTCATTTGTTTTTTAATACATTACACGGCCTTAGATGGCAGTTATTTTAATTTTAAAACTCATTTATCTCATTAAATATCAGTCCTATCAAAATTTTTCAAGGAATAAAACTTATCGCAAATTAGTTTTAAAGAAACTTTTGTTATGTAACATTTTTCATAAAAATCAATAATAAGCGAGATATCTCGATTTATTTAATTCAGGCCCCCTTATAACCCCCCCTTTTAAATAATGTATTTTGAATGCCATATAGCCTAAAATCTAAGTTACAACGAACTTAATTTATATTCGAATTTTCATCGAAATCCGTTCAGCCATTATCACGTGAAAAGGTAACAAACATACAGATAGACAGACATACAAACAAAAATTTCAAAAAAGCGATTTTCGGTTTCAGGGTGATTAATTATATATGTTAGGACCAATTATTTTTGGAAAATCGAAAATTACCAGAAAAATTTCGGCTACAGATTTATTATTAGTATAGATTAATATGTAATGTGTATTCCTGTAGTTACACAAGTATTTTATATGAAATTTGTCACTTAGGCCCTTTTTCTATGTTGTAATTTCTTGCTTAATTCCTATTAAAACAATATAGGCCTACCATGACTTTAAAATGTGTTTCCAAATATACGTTTGTTTTTCTAAGCAGTTTATGAGGATTGTTTTAGTATCACGAGATTAGGATATCACTCACGGAATTAGGAAACCACTATCACGGAATTTGGATCCCTGTCACGGATTTAGGGGCCAATGTATAACAATGAAGAATCACATATTATATATCAAACTTGTGAAACTGTTGACACTGAATGTTGTAAAAACTGTAGCTAAAGGTCCAAATAACGTCATTTAGGTGTTATTTGAAAATTTTTAGTACAATTTTGGCATAAATCTAGACTTTATTAAATATGTCACGGAATTAGGCAACCTTACCCTATTTGATAACTCTTCCATTCTTTGCAGGAAATGTTATGCGCAGAGGAGTTCCTCAGGGAAAAACATTTTACCAAAAAAGATGCCGAACAAATCGTATCTGAGTACATGCACTTGATGACATGGGAACCTGGTGCGCGAGTCCTGGATCTGGGATGTGGTCCAGGACATAATGCAGCAGAAGTTTTACTACCTCGCTTACCGGATGATTTCGAGATTCTGGTGGGGGCAGACATATCGCATCCCATGGTGCAGCTTGCCTCCAGCACGTACAAGCACCCCAAACTCAAGTTCTTACATTTGGACGCTGGCATGGATATACCAGCTGACTCCGAATTCAGGACTCCAGGTTTCGACAAGATATTCGGCTTCTATCTACTGCATTGGGTTCCTGACCAGAGGTTAGAAAACACGGCCGACTTTCTCTCGCAATAAAAGCATTTGTAACATTTCAGGTAATGTTTCTTTAAATTTCTGTAACTAAAATAAAGGAATATGTGGCGAGACTCTCTTAGGATGTTATATTTACATAAAAAATTCGGTTGACAAGCACTAATAATTTTGTTCATGCTGCTATATCCAAGATATCATCATCATCATCATTATATCCTATCACGAATATATACCTAGTGATCTTTTTCAGTCTCTAAGTGGATTTCGTCTGTAAAGTCAGGAAGTCGTTTCAGAGATCTGTCAAGTATTTTTTACGGAACCTGAATCTATCAAGGGTTGAGGCAGGATGGCCCACCTGTCACCGTCGGCTAATCAGGAAGGGCTTGGGGCTCCGGACCCACGGAGCTTATTAGGTTACTCGTTCGCGAAGCGGGTCTTGGTTCTATCAGGGGCTGAGGCAGAATGGCCCACCTGTCAACGTTGGATTCACGAATGCCACCCAGGCCACCTGTCGGACTTGTACAATCATCACACAATGGGCCAAACCATGGAAGTAATCATCTCTTTTTCGGGCGAATTTTCGTGAATGCGAGGATCAGAATTGTTTTTGGATTCCTATATGGCAGAATTCAACAAGGACTGCAATGCCCTGGCTGTAGAAATGGGTTAAATTCTAGCAATGCTGTAGTTGGAAGCAAATTTTAGGGGGTACTGTTAAAATCTCCTTGGTCAGACTAGACTCTACAAGGACTCTTACTGTACTTCTTTTCCAAGGTTACATCTTCGTCATGCAGTCGCCTCTGTAGACCTCCTTTCAGATCGCAGCTACAATAATTGCATATATATATATATATATATATATATATATATAAGGCAAGAAATTAGCCGCTGACATTGGTGGCCCAACATTTTTTAGGAACTAAAGCCTAGGAACTCTTTTACTGGAAGAGTATTCCTTTTCTTAGTGCAGATATCGTTCATTACAGTAATGCTCATTGATATTCTTTAAATGGTTGTAACTGGAATAGAATCTACAATATGTAACTGGACTCAAGATTCATGAACGCACGAAAAGCAACAATATTTCCCTCCTTTAGCAAACTGATAGCATTATGTGTGAGCGAGTTTTAAAATTAGCGAATCAGTGCAGCAGAATTCTTGAGGCGCCACATCATAAAATTAGTGTTATGCGAAGGCATCTACGCAAGTTTGGAAATTAGCGAATCAGTATAGCAGATTTCTTGATGCGCTATGCCATGAAGTTAATGTTAATTACATAAATACGACGGCGGTATGCAAGCTTGAAATTTACAAATCACAACTACTCCTGAAGTGTCAGACCATGGTTTTTGATAAAACAACGAATGGACAAGCGTTTAAGCAAAGGATATGAGATGCCAGTAGAAAACTTTTTTGCGATATATTAAAGTCAAAATGTTTTTCAAATAGCTAACATCCTGCCATTTAAAAGTGTATTAAAGATAATTTAAACATAATTAATATATTTTCGAGCCTTTTTCTCCGGTACGGTAACAGCAAGTTTTCACTTTAGACGGTACAGCACTGCATTCTAGTGAGTACCCAGACTTGCCTTGCAAGACGAAGTTTTCAGATTCATCTAATAAAACCAATAATTTTTTCCTGGTAAATAATCTTCAATTTGTGCATAGTTTCATACATTGCAGGTACAACACTACAGCAACAAAATTATCTGATTTCCTTCTAAAATTATTTTAAAAAAATTGTATATAGATTTACAAAACACTACTTCAATTCAGAATGTGCAAGATGGCAAACTACGAAGTAATACATTTCTTTAAAGATTTGATGACACTCAACGCAGTTGATGGTCCAAAATCTCATCTTCAAATTTGACTATCGATTTGACAGACGTAAAAGACAACAATATTGGTCAAGTGAGAATAACCTGTCTGTCGAAAACTGAATATTTGACCATCATCAATCTTTCTTAACCAGGTTGGTAATAGAGGTCCTTAGTCTTTATTCAGTATTTGATGCTTTCTGTCTGTTTTCAGAAAAGCTGTCTCCAATATACACAGTATTCTACGCCCTGGAGGGGAGGCCGTGCTCAGTGTCTTGACAAAGTCTCCGTTCGGTACGGCTCTTATTGCTCAAAGCAAGAAACCAGAATGGCAGCCTTACGTGAAGGTGAGAATCATTCGTCACTTTTGTTTTTCTATTGCTATATCGTAATAAAATGTAACAAAATCTTGGCAAGATCACTGTACCTAATTACGAAAGAGAGAATAGATCATCAACAAGACAGCAAATACGCTACCTTCAAAAATACGTCTTTATGATTAGCACTTCTATTTAGAATTTGAATTATTTACTAGGGCGAAGTTAAGGCCATCAGGCCTTTTCTTCCACTTCACTATAAATCAACCTGAGGTACAAGATAAAATTATTACATTCACTGAGATTAATTATATGATATATGTCACAGATCTTAGTAATAATATAAAATAGTTTACTTACTTACAAATGGCTTTTAGATAACCCAGAGGTTCATTGCCGTCCTCACATAAGCCCGCCATCAGTCTCTTCCTGAGCAAGATCAATCCAGTCCCTACCATCATATCCCACGTCCCTCAAATACATTTCTATTAGTGTTGTGGGATCTAATCGATTAATCGATCAATTTCTGTTGTAAGAATAATCGATAAAAATATTTGATCAAATAATCGAGTCGATTAAAATTAATCGGTTGTAGTTGATATTAATTATTATTTTGTTAATACAAACTCATACTAAAAATTCCGACAATATTTCTCTCTTGGAAATTGCTTATTTAAAACTACAATAATACTTCATTTTCTAACTGTAAACCAGGTAGTGTAGGAAAATCTTTGCACAAACACTTCAGAGATATGAGGACAGTCTACCTCTATTGAAAGTTGAAACACAATGCGAAAACCTTATTAAGTTTTATGGTTTTCCGAGAAAACTTCCAACTTGTTGTTAGCTCATTTCCCTAGCATATGAAATACACACTTTTCTGGGATTCGTCCCCCTCATCCCTTATAAAATAGCCATGTCTACACTGTGTGCAAGTAACTACCTTCTTCTCTTTCTAAAATCCGGTAATTCGATTACAATAGGGGCCAGTCTTCTGTTTCGACCGCTGTAGTGTACTTTTGCAGTTCAGTTTCTGTACTGAGTTTGTATATGAAGGTTGTGTGTTTAGTTTGATAAAGCAAAAAATCAGTTTTCTGTGGTTTGTGAAAAGTGTAAACTCCATTATGTCATATGAGAATTTGAGAGGTAAACTCCGTGAAACGTTTGGATTTAAATTGAACGATCGTGGAGAATTGCTTGATAAAAAAAAAATTGTTCGTCTTTAGTGATGAAGGAAACATTGTTACTAAACGTAGAGTGGCACTCAAGTCGGAGCATGTGAATGCACTCACATGTTTAAAATCACTGATGAAGCAGTATTAACTAGGTGAGTCTTCACACTTTTTGTTATTTATGTTTGTCTCAAAAATTCCCGGAGAAATTGACACAATAAATTATAAATATCATAATAAATATGTTAGTAAGTAATTAAAATAGTTGTTTTGTAATATAACAATACAATATATACAGATATACAACATTTAATACTTATGCTTATCACCGAACACAAGTTAAATTTAACAATAATTGTGTATTAGAGTATATTAAAACATTTTTCAACTCGATCAAAACTCGATTAAACTATCGATTAATTGATTATATTCAAACAAAAAATCGATTAAATATTTCGATCGATCAACAGCACTAATTTTTATATTATCCCCCCATCTACGTCTCGTCCTTCCCAAAGATTTTTTTCCCCTCAGATCTGTAGTATGTGTGTGTGTATGTGTGTGTGTGTATTTTGTCTCTTTTTCATAATTTTCGTTAAATAAACGAAAAGTAGATACAATATTCAGTCAACACGTTACAAAATGCTTCTGATTGAGGTTCTGTCTGATATGTACATCTATTATTATCAGGTAGTAGGGGAAAAGTGGGTATAGTAAGACAGGGAGAACAGTGAGACATATTTTATTAGATGGTAAATTTTGATGTTGAGATGTTGGTAACAGTGGAGTTGTATGTTGCATGAGTAAAGTAACAGTATTTTCATACTCGATTTGATTCTAATTATAAAGGTGAATGATGAAAAAATAATTCGTAATTTTTCACTCTAGAAGTAACATTTTGGCTTGTGTTTAATGAAGGTTATATTGGATATACAAATGACATATAAATATGAATGTTTTGTTACCTAATACTATAGTACTTGAGATTATGTTTGGCAAAGTTTCGTCTTTCTTGTTTTAATTTTAAAGTGATGGCGTCATTTTTAAATGAACTATGCGTAAAGGGAACAGTGAGACATGCCATTGAAGGGTATACTGCGACGTCTCACTGTTCCCATGTACCAATGATTTGCAAAAACAAACTGTAATTACATTGCATTTACCAATAACTAGCATTAAAAATGAATATACTAGTAACCAATTTAGGAACTGTAGCTTAAAATAATGGATACATTACGTTTTAATGGTTTCATAAATAAAAAAATTATTCACAAAATTTAAAAAAAATGTTAAAAAATAATAAAGAATTACATTAAATTATTATAATTATAAGCTTTGTTGTCACCAAAAATTCATTTCATTTTTTCGCAAAAGTTTGAAATGTCATGGAAAATTCACTTTTCCAAATTTTCCAGATGTATCAATTGTTTCGAAGTCATACAGTACATCAAAATGATTCTAAATAAGCCTACAGAGCATGGTAAGATAAAGAGACAGAAGCTTTCCTTTCTTTTGAAATAAATGTAAATAATTTCAATGTCCGTTAATAGAACTGTGGTGTCTCACTGTACCCTCCTGAATGGGAACAGTGAGACATTTGCATTTTTTTTTTGACAAACACGTATTGTATATTATGCCCTTTATCTATTAACATTTCTGTTTATGTATTATTGTACTCCATGTTTTAATGTATATTTCTATTGCACTTGATTTTAAAAATACTTGAATTATCACTTGCATACATATGTCTTAATATTTTGTGTCTCACTGTACCCACTACTCCCCTACATCTCACTTGATGTTATGTGTCAGATGAAGAACAATTACTGTTTGTATACAGCTGCAGACTGATTAGTGTAACATGTAGCTAATCGGCGATGTATTCAATGGAGGGGGAAAGGAACTGGCCACCCTATCCCATTATTTCCTGGCCTAGTTGCCTATAAGTGTAGTGCCTTCTTTGTATCACTTGAGAGCTTCAAACCTGTCCTTGGACAGTTGACTAAACAACAACGTGTCATAAAATTAGCTTTAGTAACTAATTGTCTAAATAAATATTAGACCTATGACACAAATTATACCGTCATAATAGAAGTCATGACATTTTAGTTGTCATGGTAATATTTTACGCCACTGGTAAAATAATGTGGTACATTATTCACGATTATCACTAACGACAAAAATTGTTTATAATGCTAGAGTACAATACATAAAATTGCCTGACATGCAGACTTGAATGTATTCAGTAGCTTATCAAATCATGAAGAAATGTCCTCAAAACAATGCATTTATGAACTAAAAATCTTTCAAAAATGTCCTAAAAATTGATCTTACACAATTGGCTTAGTAGGAATATTAAAATTTAGACTACTAATTAAATTAAATTCTAGTACCAACATTCAAGTTTATTTAATTTTACATTTTTTTAAGTTGGTTATTCAACGACGCTGTATCAACTACGAGGTTATTTAGCATCGATGACATTGGTGATAGCGAGATGGTATTTGGCGAGATGAGGCCGAGGATTCGCCATGGATTACCTGGCATTCACCTTACGGTTGGGGCAAACCTTGGAAAAAACCAACCAGGTAATCAGCCCAAGCGGGAATCGAACCCGCTTCCGAACGCAACTTCAGACCGGCATGCAAGCGCCTTAATCGACTGAGCCACGCAGGTGGCTTTTCAATTTTACATATTTTTTTCAAAGTATGTACACTTTAATTAATTATTTTACCTGATGTAGTTCAATGTAGTCTACCACAAAGCCACTCTTATCCGGAACTAGCAGGTATGGAGGAGTCTATATTGACGGGGTGGTTGGACTGATCCATTACGTGGGGATGTACTACGTTAAAATTAAAATACTTGTTTAGAAATATGATTAATAGTAATATGCGTTACAAGAGCGGTATGTTGACGTTTTCATATTCGAGGAAAAGATTGAAAAAGCGAAACGTAGTTGAGCTTTTTTAATTTCCGAGAACATGAAAACAAACATACCGCTCGCGTATCGTACATTATTTTGTGCGAAGATCGTTTATTACATACCTGAAAGAGGAATTTCTAATTAGTTGCAATGAAATCTCCATCTTGGTTTCTGTTCAATGACGGCAACTTTGGAAAACAAATATATCTATCTTCAACATTGTATATTTATTTATTTATCAAAGCTTCCTCAAATTAGAGGCTGCCATTAGACAAAGCATACAAAACAATACAAGAACAAATACAAGATGAGAGCTAAAAAAGTAAGAAAAAAGGTAAACAAATACACAAACAAACAATGGCAGTTTACAGAAGAAAAAAAAAATTCAAGTAAAGAATCAATGAAAGCTAAGAATGAAAAAGAAAAATGATAATGGTGCGTAAATTTTTTCCATACACTGAATTAGAGTCCATACACGTGGTTCCGTAAAAGTTTGACTGACTCTCTAATTATGAGGAGGGCCAGTTCATTCAGAAAAGATTTGTGCAGTCCTAGGGTCTTACAGAATTCTCGTAACACTGATATCGTGAAGTTGGTATTTATCTTTATAATACGGGATGGTTGGAACGTAGATTGTTTTCTGTGCTTACTATACTACAGCAGGCCGTGATATGTCTGTGTTTTTTTTTCCCCCTGTCTATGATGAGTCTGGAATCTTGTTGATTTTTTCACGGCTTCCTTAATGTTATTTCCATTACAAATGCAGTAACTTTTGTGGTGTTGTAGAGTTTACTTAATTTTTGCAAATATTTAAAAACAATAATTAACAGTGCAATTTAGGTGAAATTGCAGTGGTAAGTTTCCAATTTATAATTATTACTATATTGAACGTCTTTAAAAATAATAAGTTAAAAGCCTAAAGCAGTAAAATGAATACGACGCTTAAGCCGTAAGAATAGGGAAATTGTTATGTGTGTTACGTTGAGAATACTGAATGTGGTATTTCACACTTGCCGCGTATTGCTTTTGTGCGGAAAGCAAGCAAATACGCACGATCTCGCACAAAATAATATACAAAATAATGGGTATTAATTGAAAAAATATGTAGAGAAATTATCAAAAGAAAAAATAATGTTTTACATTAATAATGGGGATTTATGGCCAAAATTAAATGAAAATACACCAAAAATGACCGAATAAAACAAAAAATGCTCTTATGAAGTTGTAAGAGGTAAAAAATGCAAAAAAAAAAAGATGCCCTAACAAATATGTTTAAAGCACTCAGTTTATCACATAACATATAAATACTAAAGCAGGTATGTTTCTGGCTTACTAGAAAAAAGATGCAATTTCATCAAAACCCTAGCCCTACTTATCGATATTGGATGTAATTTGAGACTAGAAAATCCTCGTAACAATTCAGAAAATCCTGACCTGCAAGAAATTCATAGAAATCTATTGTCAATTTCCGTTTATTATTGTTCCAGGATGTGGAAAAGACTGTAGCACCTTATCAGCATTCAAAAGAACCTGTTAAAGAATTGACAAGCCTCTACAAAGGTGCGGGATTCGAGGTTGTCGACATTAAATGGAGAGAACTTTCATTCGATTTCCAGCTCACTAGATGCATGAAAGGTGAATCTTAAAATTATACTGTTTAAATCCATCGAATCCCAGGAAAAAATGTTCCTGTAAAATATTCTGCTTTTAAGTAGCGGCTAATGATCAATATTCAAAAGCATAATATCGTCCTCGGGGCTATAGCGGGAGGGAAATAAAACTGGGAGGTCCATGTCATAGATTTATGATTCGTTAAAGTAGGCCTACAGAGGGATTCACGCAAGATGTATTGATCATTTTTCATCGACGTTGAATTTCGACGCTGAATAATCTCTAAAGTTAAAAACTTTGTTAAATAAAATAACACTATCTCAAAATTTGAATTCCTGAAATGAAATTCATAAACAAGAGCAAAAAAAATCAAAATAAATCTTTTCTTCCTTATTTTGCGATGTGAAAGGAATATTTTCAAAATCACTCTATTATACAATAACATTATTTGTTCGTGAATCAGTTTTCCTATTATCTATTGACGAATGTGAACGTGTCTCCAGCAGGCAAGGTTACGTAATGGTCATCGAGATTTTATTATCGGAGCTGCAAAAATCATGGAAAATTCCAGGACGACATTGGAACCCAGAGCACCATCTGGAGAAGGAAGTGGAATACCTATTCTTTCTCTCCAAAAATCGAAAGATTTTCTGGAAATTACCCTATTACAATTGCTCTAATATATCCTCTGAAGACCAAATCATTTTTTCTTCTGAGAAATTAGAGCCCGAATTTGATTTCCTGTAAAAATATTTTCCATATTTCGAAGTAAAGTACAACACTTCTTACTGATAATTCTAGATTTGTGGTCTGTATTTGTCCTATAAGGAACAGTTACTTTTTTCTAATTAATCTCCTAACCTTGTTTTTCAGTATTTTATTGCTTGACTGCAAAGTTTTAACACTGTATTCTAAAATATTTGCCTTTCTGTTCAGTAAAACAATTTGTTTTCCACGTTCACCATACTTCAGAAAATGTACTTCAGACCTACAGACGTTTCTTGAGATCCCTGTGCAATATTTACACATTCAGAGCTGCCGGTACTAGGTTCTAATCTTGGCTTCTTTGGACTCGTTGTTGTTGTTGTTTTCTAATCCCAGGCATTTGACAATAAAGTCATTTGACTTCTTGCACTCCAATATTTTTCAAAGATATTATCATGGTCAGCCACTGAAGCACAGATTTTGAGGTGTTCCGAATCCATTTCTTGGTTTGAGTTGCACAATGGGCAGTTAGGGGACTGATATAGCTATTCCAATTCTATGCAGGTGTTTAGCCAAACAATCACGGCCTGTTGCCTGTCTAAATGCAGCTACAGACGATTTTCGTGGTAAATCGGGAATTAACTGTGGATTATGATGCAGAGAGTTCCATTTTTTCCCTTGAGATTGTGTTATCAATTTTGTTTGTTGAAGTCTAAGTATGTGGATTTAATAAGTCTTTTCACAGAGAAATATGTAGATTTAGTAACAGGTCTGTAAGTAGCAGTGCTGCCCTTCTTTGCTAAATGCATCCGAATTCTCGTTTCCCAGGATTCCACAATGGGATGGTATCCATTGGAATACAATTCTTTTATTGAGTGATATTAATTGAGAGAGCATTTTAGTTATTTCTGCTGTTTGAGATGAAGGTGTGTGTTTAGAGACTATTGATAGAATAGCTGCTTTGGAGTCTGATAATATAACTGCATTCTTAAATTTACTGATGTGAAATAGAAGATTCCTGAGACTTTCACTTATTGCAACGATTTATCCATCAAAACTTGTTGTTCCATATCCAAGAGATCTATAAAGTGAGAAAAGACAGCACGTAACACCTGCACCGGCACCTTATTCTCTGGAGATCAAGGATCCGTCGGTGTATAAATGAAGCCAGTTTTGTGGAGGGTACCTAATATTAATTGTCTCTAAAGACAATTGTTTCAATATTTCAGTGTTTACTTCTGATTTCAGTATTTCTTCTGTTAAATTTAGATTATATTCCATATTTAATAGAGTTAAAGGATTTGGTTTAATTTGTAAGTTTTCTTTTAAATTCGGGATATTGATTTTCTGTTTTAATTCTTGAGCCATGGATATGAAAATTTTTTGAGTTTTCAATCTACAGAGAGGACTGTATGAATGCCAATTGTTTCCTGGTAATCTGATAAGTTTTTCATATTGAATCAATGCTTTTTCTTCTATTGTCATTTTGATGGTGTTAATATTAGTGAGGAATCTCATAGAATCTATTGGAGTTGTTTTGATTCCACTAGTAATGAGCCTGAGAGCTTGATTTTGAACATATTCTATTTCGTTTATGAAAGGTGAAGTAATTAAAATTTCTCCGCAGTATGTCAGCACTGTCTGTATAAACATTTTGTATGTTGTGTTCAAAGTATTCCTAGAGCATCCCCATTTCTTTCCTGGTAGTCTTTTTAGAAGGGAGAATCTTTTACGAGCTTTTTCAGAAATGTATTTCAAATGGTCTGAAGATTATTAAGAGCAGCTTTTCGAATATTTCTCTTCTGATATCTATCGTCTCGTTTTGAGTCACTTGCAGCCTTGGAACTTGGAATATTTAAAGATGGGACCGCATTTTTTCTTCAATATCTTCCTTTCTTTTAACCCCAAAAGCCTATTCTTCATATTATCTTCATAATCAGTCTCACTTTCGAAATGATTACTACAGATACGTGCACACTTAATATTCACTTGGTCCTGCCTATGACACTTGCTTTCCCACTCTTTAGCTAAAAACACATCTTTCGCAAAATAGTGGTAAATTACTTTGTGAATGTGACGAGAGTCACTCGAACAGTTCGCTACAGCACAATTCACCATTTTTAAACTTAAAATACTAACATTAATAATGTAATATTGTACCTTTATAATTATTCAACATTCACAGTACAATTCACCATTTTTAAACTTAAAATACTAACATTAATAATGTAATATTGTACCTTTATAATTATTCAACATTCACAGTACAATTCTCCACTTTTAAACTTAAAATACTATCATTAATTATGTAATATTGTACCTTTATAATTATTCAACATTCACAATACAATTCACCATTTTTAAACTTAAAATACTATCATTAATAATATAATATTGTACCTTTATAATTATTCAACATTTACAGTACAATTCACCATTTTTAACTTAAAATACTATCATTAATAATGTAATATTGTACCTTTATAATTATTCAACATTTACAGTACAATTCATCATTTTTAAACTTAAAATACTATCATTAATAATATAATATTGTACCCTTATAATTATTCAACATTTACAGTGCAATTCACCATTTTTAAACTTAAAATACTATCAATTCACCATTTTTAAACTTAAAATACTATAATTAATAATGTAATATTGTACCTTTATAATTATTCAACATTTACAGTACAATTCACCATTTTTAAACTTAAAATACTATCAATTCACCATTTTTAAACTTCAAATACTGTCATTAATAATGTAATATTGTACTTTTATAATTATTCAACATTTAGAGTGCAATTCACCATTTTTAACCTTAAAATACTATCATTAATAATGTAATATTGTACCTTTATAATTATTCAACATTTACAGTACAATTCACCATTTGAAAACTTAAAATACTATCATTAATAATATAATATTGTGCCTTTATAATTATTCAACATATACAGTACAATTCACCATTTTTAAATTTAAAATATTATCATTAATAATGTAATATTGTACCTTTATAATTATTTAACATTTACAGTACAATTCACCATTTTTAAACTTAAAATATTATCATTAATAATATAATATTGTGCCTTTATAATTATTCAACATTTACAGTACAATTCACCATTTTTAAACTTAAAATACTAACATTAATAATGTAATATTGTACCTTTATAATTATTCAACATTTACAGTACAATTCACCATTTTTAAACTTAAAATACTATCAATTCACCATTTTTAAACTTAAAATATTATCATTAATAATATAATATTGTGCCTTTATAATTATTCAACATTTACAGTACAATTCACCATTTTTAAACTTAAAATACTAACATTAATAATGTAATATTGTACCTTTATAATTATTCAACATTTACAGTACAATTCACCATTTTTAAACTTAAAATACTAACATTAATAATGTAATATTGTACCTTTATAATTATTCAACATTTACAGTACAATTCACCACTTTTTAAACTTAAAATACTATCATTAATAATATAATATTGTGCCTTTATAATTATTCAACATTTACAGTACAATTCACCACTTTTTAAACTTAAAATACTATCATTAATAATATAATATTGTGCCTTTATAATTATTCAACATTTACAGTACAATTCACCACTTTTTAAACTTAAAATACTATCATTAATAATATAATATTGTGCCTTTATAATTATTCAACATTTACAGTACAATTCACCACTTTTTAAACTTAAAATACTATCATTAATAATATAATATTGTGCCTTTATAATTATTCAACATTTACAGTACAATTCACCACTTTTTAAACTTAAAATACTATCATTAATAATATAATATTGTGCCTTTATAATTATTCAACATTTACAGTACAATTCACCATTTTTAAACTTAAAATACTATCATTAATAATGTAACTTTGTACCTTTATAATTATTCAACATTATTATTTAAAAAACTGTAATATATACTAAATACACAACCAAATAGGCCTACATTACGAAACGGTACACGTGAACTTGAATTACATTTCTCAACACTCGTAAACACTCACCGAGACCAGTTGTACCACATTGACGTCAGAAAGTGGTGGGGTGGCTAGAGGGAGAGACTCTAGGCGGCAAACTGAACCGCAAAGCATTGAGCCAGCCTTTCTACATATAGCCCTGGTTCAGCAGAATTCAGTCAGTTCTACACTGAGTGAATAAGTTTGCAGTGCTTCTGTCTTTGTAAGGTGGTAAGTAGGCTAATATTTATTCGTATTTACAGTGTTAAGAACACAGTAGTATATAGGCCTACAGCCTTTCTCACGAGAACATCGGAATTTATAGTACGAAACACAGAGTGTGTTAAAAAGTATGGAATATTTCTCAAACTTCTTAAATTTTAATTGAAAAAAAAAAAACATTTTATACAAATTCTGTTGGAGATAAACCATACAATATAATACCAGTGTTTGAAAAAAGTTATTCAGCCATACAGATGTGACAGTAAACTTTATTTTTTTTAATAGTATCCTATATTAAAATTTACATATTCCGAATCTCCATTAAATTTTACGTATGGATATTTAGAAATGTTACGCATTGAACCGTTTCATATCTTTTAACTTTTTATTAAACTCATTTCATAGACTTCAAACTTGAGACAAATAAGTATGTAAAACGATAATGAGAAGGCTATAAAGCTAATTCATTAGCAATTGCTTATTACTCATTACTTATTATTGAGGTATTATAAGAAAAAATACTGTAAACTAAAATGAATAAAAGAGATTATGGTACAGGCTTTGAAATCTGTTGTAAAGACATATAGAGTACCTAAGACAAGTGGCGTGCGGTGCTATTCCTCGATGGCGAACAGATCAGAAACAACACTAATAATAATAATAATAATAATAATAATAATAATAATAATAATAATAATAATAATAATCTGTATTATTATTTAGCAACATTACCAATTCTTTTTTTTACTTCATTTACAACTTAATCAGAAAAAGAATATGTTAATATGAAACAAATAAATGATATTATATTGATATTATTATTAGGTCTAAATACATAATACCGTTAACTAAAGTAAATAAACATAAATTAAACCTACAGTACAATTTACCACTTGACGAGCACCCAGTTAACCATTTCATAGAATAAATTATAGTAACTACTTTGAAAATGTCGTTATAAGATTTTGTTTTAGTTTTAAGTTCTGTAAGGAGAGGAGTATTGTATTGTATTGTATTGTATTGTATTGTATTGTATTGTATTGTATTGTATTGTATTGTATTGTATTGTATTGTATTTATTAACATTCCATGGTATTCATACATTGCTTTACAGCTAGAATATGGAACAAGTCAAAAAATTTAATATTATTATAAAGTCTTAGGGCCATATTCATAGACATTCTTAGCATGGACTTCCGCTGGATGATCAATGAACTAACGTTTTTCGTATTCATAAACCAGTGTTAGCGATATGATATGATATGAATCCTGTACAAGCAATCAGTCGATAGCCGGGGCTAGTTTAGCACGCTCGTAGCGCGGGCTAGCGAAATGTCTATGCATAGCACCCTTAATTTATAGTCCCAGTCTAAATGAAATATATACAGAAGAGATTTACAATATAGTCTACTAGTACAACACATAGTTTTAGTATCAATTTCATGAAGTGTTATTGAATGTCATGAATTCACCTACAGAATAGAAGGCGTGAGAAATTAGGTACTTCTTAATTTGGCCCTAAATAATCTTATGTTTTGAGTTTCATTTTTTATATCGATAGGGAGGCTATTAAAATTTTTTTACTGCCATACAACGCACTCCTTTTTGATAGTACGATAGACTTGCCGATGGAGTATAAAAGTCATTTTTTGACGTGTATTTATGCTATGAACTGTTGAATTAGTTACAAAGTTTTCACGATTACATACGAGGAATATTATTAATGAAAAAATATACTGACAAGCCATTGGCGTTATTTGTAGTTTTTTTAAAGTAGTCCTACACGATTCCCTAGATTTGGCACCTACTACTTTTTTTTTGTAATAGAAATATACTGTTACTACCTGTGGAATTTCCCCAGAATATTATTCCAAAACTCATTACCGAGTGGAAGTATGCAAAGTATATTGTTTTTAAGGTATTGATATTTACTATCGTTTGCATAGATCTAATAGCAAAACAAGCTGAATTTTGTTTGGGAGTAATTTCTTTAATATGATTTTTCCAATTTAACACATTATCGATTTTTAAGCCAAGAAATTTGGTGGTTGTTGTTTCTAATAGGGATCTATTGTTAATTAATGCGCTAGAAATTTTCGAGTTTGAATTTGGACAGGATTTAAATTGAATTATGTTAGTCAGTCAGTCAGTCAGTCAGTTAGTTAGTTAGAAGGTTTGCCATTCAAAATAACCGCGCTTTTCTCAGCAAAATTGATCGAACTAAACGCTCTCGACTTCGCCTGATCGATAATACAACACTCGCAGTCTTGGGCGCTTGGAACAGGCAGGAGTCACCTGTTCCATTGCCATTATTTCTTCAGATTTAACTCAGACCGTGAATGCGTAAATCGTACGGATTTTTTTAAGAACTATTATACCATTTCACACACAATATTATGTCACACGAAAAACTCGAACTTTCCGAGTTATCACTATATAAATAAACTAGCTTGATGAAACAGTATATTCCACACTCCTCAATACTCCGCGAGGGAAGAGGTAACTTCTACAGCTTCCAGCGATACTCGGGTAAGTTCGTGTCCGCTCGAGCCTGCTTTGCATGAGACTCCCACTCACATCATCAGCCACAGCAGACGAGAAGGGCTCGAGTCGTTTTCACTTCACTGCAATAATCCTGCTAACGATAGCTGTTTTCGCTTTTCGAAAACTGCAAGTAGGCCTATCCTTTAGAATGAAGTAGGCCTATATCTCACAATCTCAGTTAAGGGGGCAGGGAGGAAAGGAACAGCCTGTTCCCTCTGATCCATGGAGGAACCGCCACTGCCTAAGACATATCATACAACTTCTCCAGAAAACGACAAAACTCTTAGAGAAAAATGTCAGCTGGAAGTTGATAAAGAATCAAGTCAGAATGAAAAAATGATCTTACACACAAAAAAAGGAAAGAACGATCCAGAACCGAACCCTAGCAAGAGAGGATGCGAAAAAAGGAAGCTTGTGAAGGAAGAATTCAGTGACGATGTATTAGGACATGAGAGCAATGAAATGACTGGAAATTTGGATTCTGAAACACAAAATATTATTATTCTAAACTTTATTCCAAAAAGGGGTACGGGATTCGTTGTCAGAGTTGCAAAATTTGGTACCACGAACGTTGTGTGAAACAGGAGGAAGAAAGCGGTTCGTTTGCGGTCAGTGTATGTAGAAATACACTAAAAAAGGGACAATTTTTACGCTAATGTTTCCTGTTCAATATTGTGTATGCTTAGGCCTTTTTATCCATTATCCATTATTGAAGTAACATTTATATTGAAAATAATATTTTGTAATATTATTTCGTATTATTCATATTTCCTCACAATATATACTTGTACAATTTAGCGGGTAAATTGTATATCTCAATTTTGACTTCATTTACAGTTATTTTTATTTTATAAACTTTCTAATGCTTCTTTAAATATTTTTATGCTCGACCATGCCGAAATGTAGTAATTATACAGCTGCTAGCTGCCCTTTAATGGAATTCATTAAAGTACACCTATTCATTAAAGTTCAGGTGTTCCACCAATCAGAAAAACACCATTGTAACAATATGAAAGCGCAAGTATCGATTATTCTCGGATATGCAATCGAAAGACAACTAGCGAAACGTCACGGAGGCTGGAAATCCAATACTGTCGCAGAAAGTTATGCTCTGTTACTATAATAATTAGCGTTAATTGTAAATAATATTCAAATAAATTCAATTTGTCATCTCGTTTTTCAATGTCTAAATCAATTTCAAGGTTATGTCAAGATTAATGTTTATTTTACTCTCTAGATTATATCAAGATCAATGGCATTTGTTTCTCGGAAAAAAAAAATCAATACTTTCGCGTCTGCGCACAACTAACAATTTACGAGATATTGCACAAGGTCAGTTCCGCTCCCCAGTCAGATAAGAATACAATGAAAGAGTAATGGAACGGAGAAAAATTCTCTCCGGCGCCGGGATTTGAACCCGGGTTTTCAGCTCTACGTGCTGACGCTTTATCCACTAAGCCACACCGGATTTCACCCCGACGTCGGAAGAATCGTCTCAGTTTTAAGTTCCAACTCTTGGGTTCCCTCTAGTGACCGCCCTCTGCACTACGCCATAGATATCTATGAACCTAAGACCGAAGTCCACACATGTGCTGAGGTGCACTCGTAATGAGTGACTAGTTGGCCGGGATGCGACTTCGGTACATAAAAAAAAATTATATACATGATATGCGTAAATCACTTCGTGATTTAAGACGGCGCTTATTCCGTCGGATCCCGGCCAACTAGTCACTCATTACGAGTGCACCTCAGCACATGTGTGGACTTCGGTCTTAGGTTCATAGATATCTATGACGTAGTGCAGAGGGCGGTCACTAGAGGGAACCCAAGAGTTGGAACTTAAAACTGAGACGATTCGTCCGACGCCGGGGTGGAATCCGGTGTGGCTTAGTGGATAAAGCGTCAGCACGTAGAGCTGAAAACCCGGGTTCAAATCCCGACGCCGGAGAGAATTTTTCTCTGTTCCATTACTTTTTCATCGTATGATGACGCAGAATATATGCATGGAAATATCATATGTACTTCGGTACATTAAAAAAAATAATATACAGATAAGAATAACATGAATACTTATGAATAATTTCAAGTTAGAAATATGGTCGAGCATAAAAAGTCGTATGAAACTTGCCTATAATTGTAATTAAGACGTTCGTAGGAAAATTATGAAACTCTCTTGCGCTCGTTTCATAAACATACTCGCGTCTTAATTACTACCATTATAGGCTCATTGCATAATGTACTAAAGTACAACAGTGCATATTAATATTAGGGATAATGTGGGTAAATTCGAAGGAAAAAAGTAAAATTACTGAAATTATCCAAATTATCCTGTTTTACTCTATTATTTTTAAACTTTATAGTTACTCGTAGGATACTTTAAAACAGCGTGCTCAAAATCATCAGAACGTACTGCCGGATTCTGTATAATACTGATATTACATAATCGTTCTTCATGTGAACAAATGACAAATGAGTTACAATAAATTGATAGATGTTTATTTATTTCAACAGATTTCATGATTGGAGTCAACCCCTACCTTCCAAACATACCAAAAGAATTGCACGATATATACATGACAGACTTTCTGATGGAATTAACGAAAGCCAAATTCAAAAGAGAAGATAACGAAGACGACAGAATCACTGAAATGAGATACGAACAAACCGTTGCACTGCTCAGAAAAGTGTGAAATGAAATTGAACAAACAATGCAGTTATTTCCGCTCTTGTCGGAGTCAGGTTTACCCTACCTCATACCCACTGGTGCTGGTATTTTCACAAGTTTCCCGTTTCTAAGAAAAACGTAAACACTGCGTTATCCTATTTAGTTTGATGGCTTGCACAAAGGTAATAGGCCTACTATTAAGAGTTCGAGTGGAATAATTACAGTTATTTATGGCACAAGTGTTAAAAGTGGCATATCATTTCGTGAATAGGGAGAGATGTTTTGCGAAACGAAGCAGCTGGTACAGTGTAGCAAACCTACAAACAAAATAAAATCACTTTTAACATATGTGTCGCACACTATTTTTTAGGCAGCCGTTCAATATGAGATAATCTAATAATACTTACTTACAAATGGCGTTTAAGGAACACAGTGGTCCATTGCCGTCCTTACATAAGCCCGTCATCGGTGCCTATCCTGAGCAAGATTAATCCAGTCTCTATCATCATATCCCACCTCCCTCAAATCTAGTTTAATATTTTCCTCACATCTACGTCTTGATCTATCCAAAGGTCTCTTCCCCTTGCATTTCTGGATTCACGCATACGTACTAAATGCCTTGCTCATGATAATTTTATAATTTAATTATATATTTATATGTATTCTGCTACCTCGCGGCAAATTTATGAACTGCCTTTTACAGTATTAATTCATATTATATAGTATTAATTCACATATAGCTATGGCATTGAATGCAATCTGACGGGTAAATTAAAAAAGCTTTATGGTTAACGTTTCAAACTCGCGTTTGAAAATGAATAATTCTGAAGTGAACAGGAAAAAAAAACTGCAGTTAGAGAACATTGGAATTACTACCAAAAAAGTCAAGAAAGAAATGTAGGCTTAATAATCACACAACAGGTTTATGAAATAGTGCAATAAACAGAATTTTCAACATTAATCTCACTAGAGGTTTTGATTTATCTAGAGAAAATCAAAGCTCGAGTGGGATTTAATTGACTATTACATGATTAGAAGAAAGTATAATATAAAGATTAGAAGAAATAAAGTACTCCAATACAATAAAATATTAACTGACTTTCTGAAATTCTATTTCACTAATGTTAGCTTCACCAAAACGCTGGAACGAAGCCGCCATTTTCAGTTGACTGTCTATGCTGTAAACAAATGACGATAGCAAAGCGTGTTTTATGGTACCATAAAGAATTTGCAGTTTAAAATGTTGGCAAACAAAGAAACAAGTGATAGGGATGTGATAAAAACAGAAGAAAGTATATAAAGATTAGAAGAAATAAAGTACTCTAGTAAAATAAAATAGATATTAATTGACTACTAAAATTCTATTTCACTAATGTTACCTTCACCAAAATGTTTGAACGATGCTGCCATTTTCAGTCGACTAGCTATGCGGGAAACAAATTACGATCGCAAAGTATGTTTATAGTACCATAAATAATTCGCAGTTTGAAATGTTGGCAGACAAAGAAACAAATGCTAGGGTAGTGATAAAAACAACAAATGCTAGGGAAGCGATAAAATTAAACAAATGCTAGGGAAACGATAAAATTGTGCGATAAGCGGCCATGATTGGCTGAAAGACGTCCTTTCGTACAGTTTTATTGGTCAAAAGTAGTATGACGTAGTAAAAGTGTAATAGTCAACGTAAATACAGCAAAATATTTTTTCCTACACATTCAGACGATATTTCAAACCCTAATTTACTTCCTTTAAATTCTGGCAAGTGTGTTACCATTAGTGCTTCCACACAAGGAATTTCTATATGCAACTGCAACAACTACAGAATTAATGTAAAAATTTATTTTTAAAATGCGCTAAATAGACGTAGAGGATTTTTGTAATATCTATAATTATGTGGAATGTACAGTCTTCAACAACAAAAATGACCTTTAGATTGATTCCGAGAGAGCTTGGGATTACTCGTGAAAGAATTGCTTATGAACGACACCGCTCTATTTTTCCTTTGTTTTATTTGTTTGTTTGTTGCTTTTTTTGTCTGTTTATAGGTCAACTATTATGAATAATCTATAACGAAGATATATTCAAGGAGTAAATTAGGTGCAAAGTAAACATCTTTCTCTAGTCGTGTGAACCACTCGCTGCTCGAAGTGGAATTACACAAATTCACTCTAAAGGAGAGCGGTCATTTTTTGTGTCTAAGGCTGTACACACTAACGGCTCTCAAACAAAGCAATTCAAATGAAATACAATAACTTTATTGTGAATATTTGTACAAATATACGTTATATATTTAACAAAGAAATAAAGGAAGAACAATCATTAATAATAAAATATATAATTTATTTGACCTTAAATCACATTCACAATCCTTACGTATAAAGAAATTCCTCAAAAGTCTAAATATCACAATAACACCCCAACCAAGAACATAAATGTTTCACGGAATTAGTACTGATCTCCTATAAATCCTCTATCATTTATTTAATTTTCTTTCCTTTTTGTTGATAACTCGAGGGAAATATACAAAGAGTTAAAAGAATCATGAACGTAAAATATAACCATTAGCCAAAGGGCAAACTTTGTTAGTATTTGCTTTGAAACAGTGAACTTTAATATTTCAAGTAAAGTATATGATTATACCAGATATGGGTAATATCCACACAAGTCAAATATTTAGGAATTATTATAGATCAGCTTTTACGTTGGGATAAACAAATTGATTTTATGTGTAAAAGTACAAGAAAGACAATTTATAAATCCATAATACTTCGAAAATTTTATCACAAAGGAGGCACTGAGAATAATATTTTTAGCTTTAGTACAATAATTAATACAATATGGTATAATAAATTGGGGTGAAGTAGCATCATCTGAACTTAATCAATTAATTTTATTACACAGAAGATTAATAAAAATTTGTCTAACCAAAAATATGGATTTATACAGATTTTAAAGTATTAACTATTGAAGAAATTTATAAATATAGTTTACTAACTTACTATCACAGAAATCAAATAAAACATAAATCTAATCGACATGAATATCGTACTCGAAGACAAAAGACTACTTTCCCATTAATTGAGACTGAATATCATACAAGTGCAGCTCTTAAACATGATGCTAGTTTCGGCCCAAGACTTTATAATAAAATTACAAACCATTTTCCAAATTTGAAATATTTTTAAATTGAACCTTTTAAAGAAGAAATTTATAAAATTATTCATGGCATATAATACTAACAAATGTGTGTATTTTTTACCTTTTTATTTCTGTCGACTATATTCATGTTTTTATTGAATATCACTGGCTTCTGTCTGATTGTTAATTTATATTAATTATGTTTTTTCTCTCTCTCTTTTTTTCTCTTGTGTGTTATTTATCGGTTTGAATTAAGTTACCGTATTTAGTAAATTGTCTTTGTAAATTTTATGTTGTATTATTGGCTAAAACCACACCGTACACGAGCCTGGCTCTTACGGTAGTGGCTAGAAACATTTTTGTTTTATAATTTTCATTTGTAGTCACTTTGTACTCACTTTTGTTTGCGTCCACTATAAGTTCATGGCGTTGTAGTCGGTATGATGGTGTCCACTAACACTTTTACTGGACATTCATAATGTTCCTCTTTGGATTTACTCAGTAAAATTGAAAGCTTTCGATTCAATCATATATATATATACATATATATTTCGTACATACATATAAATACATATATATTTCGTACCAGGACAAATAAATAAAGAAAACTCATCATTATCCAAACTCATCATATATTCCCGTGCGGGAACTGTATACACCATCCCTTTATTTTTCCCTCCACAAATATTCTACCTATCTGCGTGTAAGTACAGTAAGCAGAGGTTGAACTCGGTACCATAACCTTCTAATCAGGAGTGTGTAAAATGGTGGAATATGATGAATAAATTGTAGGTTTTGTTTAATTTCAAAGAAGCAGGAGAAGAAAACTATTTTGTTATTATGAATAAAGGTAAAGCTCAATGTCTCTATTGTTCAGTTGAGATTTATAGAACACATAATATCAGGTGGAACTTCGATCTTGAACATAAGAAGGATTTTGGCAAACATAAACTTATAGGTAAGCATTTAAAATAGGATTGCTAGAAAGGTTTGTATTAATAAAATAGTTTTTACATGCGATTTAGCAATGCGTTGTTTTAATTTAATTTGTTGTACAGATTGTAATATTGATAAAGTTTTCAAGAATCTACAGGAATAATTTATTAATGGAAAAGCCAATCCACATTCACTACTAGTTGAAAATGCAGTCCGATCAATTTATGGCATTTCAAACACTTAGGCGAATCATAGAAAACAATACCCATTTTAAAATATCAGGTAAAATCGGAAAGGAATTGCATGAATTATTATATAATGACAAGTCTCCTAACTTGGGTAATTTCGCAGCTATGAGGTTGGCAATCTTTGAATCCACGTATGTCTGCGAGCAATTTTTTTTCTAATTGAACTGATGAAAAATATTCCGTATACATATCTAACATCCTATCATCTCGTAACTCTTTTTCATTTATGTAGATCTAGTAATAGTATTCATCCTAATTAGACAATAGTATAGGCAACCTAGAGCTAATAAGTGATTAATTATAATTTATTTATTTATTTATTTATTTATTTATTTATTTATTTATTTATTTATTTATTTATTTATTAATGGGTGCTAAGCCACAGTGACCATATGAATGCCTATATTACGTATTTAACTTGATCTGAAATATTTAATGTAGTTGTATGCGGCATTAGTTTTGTACATCCCTAAGCGAAAGATAAGCCAAGTTCATGTAGTTATATACCCGCTGATATAAACATAGCAGCTAGTACGTCCGAAATATTGTGGAAGGAGCGCACTCGATTATTTAAGGAGCATATATCAAAGTTAGACAACTCGATTTTTTGCGATTTCGAGATATCGATTGTTTCTCATAGAATTTTGTGTGCTGAATGCGATTCTGGAACTGGTTAGGTTAAAAAACGGACAGAACACAGCGAAAATAGCACTTAGCCCCTAATTGTGCGCTTTACAGTCAAAGTTTTGTTTCTCCACTGTGGCTTGGTTTCAAATTAGAACAATTCCTTCAGTAGCCAATGGGAAGCCCACATTCGTACCACCTTTTCCCATCACGCGAATCTAACATGGCTGATTGTTTATATAATCGATTTGTGGATGAATAAGTATTGTTTTACGTAAATTTGCTTTGAAACCGAATTAGAAGAGACTTAGATACAAAAGTAGACAATTTCACTTTAAATATGGCTTCATTTGGTTTCAAAAACAGACAACTCCATGACTTAGTTTCAGAGATGATGAACAACTTCACTTTTTAAACTTAAATTTCGGCGTGAACATTAATTTTAATCACATTTTGAAACTGAAAAAATATTTCTATGACCCACGAGAATGTTTTAAAAAATGTACGTATAACGGTGACATTGGTTTCCATGGATCTAGTTTTTCGCCTCTCCTGTAAAAAAAAAAAAGCAAAAATGAAGTTGTCCAACTTTGATAGCAAGCTCCTCATTTATACCTTTCCTCCCTCATAACCACATTTTATATTAAGCGAACTGCCATTATACAAGGAGCGCACTCAGTTGAGTGACTTGGTGGCCGGGATTCCACAGTAATATGCACAGCAATCTGTACAGTAATATGCACTGAATTTTTCTCCTCGAATATTAATTGTTCCCATAACAGATGTATTCTGTAGGAACAAAAAAATAATAATAACCTTTACATATATTCAGAACACTAGCCAATTAAAGAAATGATACTTCTGAACAGTTCATTCCCTATCTGTAATATTATTTTATCCTTAAAACTCAAGGATAATGGTATTTTACAAACAACTTCAAATTAGTGCAACTTGGAAAACATTGAGATTAGGACAAATGTTTATGTGACTTTTTTGCTCAGAATGTCTTCGGAAATAAGCTCCGTAAGGGACGGTAAATCTTCGTGAATCACTCTGTATAACGATAGAAGGCTCAAATATTATCATATAGCCTAAATCAGGTATGCTCATTCTCTGACTCCCGATTACGTTCTGTAATCACAACCTTCCAATGTAGAGCGTGCTGTTCCTCGTTCGAAGCTCGACGGATGACTCCGGAAGGCAGTTCAAGTACTTAGAAAACGCACGAACAGTGCGGGACAATGACACAGTCAAAACCTTCTGTAAGCAAACGATCATTCCGTACAGTGTGGGAGGAAGACTATTTTTGTTGTGAAAACGTAAAGTGTTTACTATGTTGTAAGGTACTGTCAGGAATACTACTGAGCAACATAAAACATTATACGCTCTGCCATCCAGAACATGCCGAAGTGACAGGGAAGCTGTTTTCTGTAATATGTAGGCCTAGTCATATATCAACATTATTATTATTATTATTATTATTATTATTATTATTATTATTATTATTACTACAACTATTGTTATTGTGGTGACTTTATTCCAATAGAAATACATGTTATGATAAAATAATTTTTCAGGGGTGCAACGTGCACTAAAGTTTCAAGAATTGAAAGCACTTCATGACAAGCCAAACATTGAAGAGAGTCGAACAGTTCAGAGTCTATGTTTAGGAGCAAGTTATGTAGTATGTTGGGAATTAGCTAAGGCACTAAAAACCTTTCACGGATGGTGAACTTGTAAAGAGATGTATGGTGCCTGAACAAAATATAGTTAATTACATCTCACTACTGGAACAGCTCAAATGTGAATTCACAGAACATAGATTTAATGATTTTTAGACGTACGGAAAGTGATATTGATATTTTTGTTAATCCTTTCATACTAAATTTAGTACACTCTGTGAGGGTGCAGTTTCAGGACGAGTTAATTGATTTACAAAGTTACGTAGAATTCAGAACTAAATGCCGAGAATATGACTTGCCAAGCATAAAAGTATTCAAAAATGAACAAAACGCAATATCCCAAGATGAGCTTATTCGCTGTCACTCGAAATATGTGTGCAAACAACTATTTTCGAGAATGAAGGTTGCTAAATCCAAAAATCCAAACGTAGATCCCGATTAACAGATGAGAATCTTTTGTGCATTGCAGTAAATTCGTTGGAAATAGATTTCCGATTACTTGCAGAAAAGAATACACATGTTGAATGTGGAGTATGAAAATAACATTATTTATGATGTAATAGTATCATAACTGCATGAAAAATATTATAAATAATGTAATAACTGAATATTTCCTTTTTCAAATTCAGTTTATTATCCGTATTTGTAAGACAGTGAGAGCGATGCCACGGGCGGTGCTGCAATGTAGTTGCGGAGCCCAGTCCGTACACAGTGTGTGTTATGCAGTGCAGCATCATCCGTGTAATCGGCGCTTCTACAATTTTGAGCATATCTGGCCTAAATCTTAGAAATGGCCAAATGGACAGAGCGAATTTTTCACCTTTACTATAATAACATGGCAAAGTTCTCAGAGGAAAGCAGATAATGAAAGGCACAGATCGCCCATGGACTAAAAAATTATAAACATTTTCTAGTATCGATTTCCTCGATAATATACATGAAAGTCAAGTACACATTGTAATATAGGCAAACATTCAATGTTGTCTGTACCAAGTAGGAGAAAGCGTTTATCATTAAGTCAAACAAAAAAACAACCTTCGAATATAATTCACAACACTGATAAGAGAGAGAATCTGCAGAGAGATGACATTAACAGTGGTACCGATCAAGTACGCACACCCATCGTCGCACTCCGAATAGACTGTAAGTGAAAGTACGCTCCACAAATCAGACTCACAAACAGTGGCAAAGCTTTTAAGAGCCTTTTGAGCCTACCCAAAAAATTTGAGTTATTATTCCTAGTAACAGTAGGTCTTTAAGTTTGTAATAACTAAAGCCCGGATTTCTAAGCCAAATGCATATTCTTTTCCACACTTCTGAAGGTAAGCAGAAAGGTTATACTTCGTAAGACACACCTAGATAAGCGGTTTTAACTATGTTTGTTAGTGCTTATAAATGCTTATTTCGCAGGAAAACGTTTTTGTTTACTTATTTTACGATTTTTAATTAAAACAGCGTATTTTATCCAAAACTGTTCCAACTCACTGCGGGCTAAAGCAGGGAGATGCACTATCACCTTTACTTTTTAACTTCGCTTTAAATATGCCATTAGGAAAGTTCAGGATAACAGGCAGGGTTTGGAATTGAACGGGTTACATCAGCTTCTTGTCTATGCGGATGACGTGAATATGTTTGGAGAAAATACACAAACGATTAGGGAAAACACGGGAATTTTACTTGAAGCAAGTAAAGCGATCGGTTTGGAAGTAAATCCCGAAAAGACAAAGTATATGATTATGTCTCGTGACCAGAATATTGTACGAAATGGAAATATAAAAATTGGAGATTTATCCTTCGAAGAGGTGGAAAAATTCAAATATCTTGGAGCAACTGTAACAAATATAAATGAACTCGGGAGGAAATTAAACGCAGAATAAATATGGGAAATGCCTGTTATTATTCGGTTGAGAAGCTCTTATCATCCAGTCTGCTGTCCAAAAATCTGAAAGTTAGAATTTATAAAACAGTTATATTACCGGTTCTTCTGTATGGTTGTGAAACTTGGACTCTCACTCTGAGAGAGGAACATAGGTTAAGGGTGTTTGAGAATAAGGTGCTTAGGAAAATATTTGGGGCTAAGCGGGATGAAGTTAGAGGAGAATGGAGAAAGTTACACAACGCAGAACTGCACGCATTGTATTCTTCACCTGACATAATTAGGAACATTAAATCCAGACGTTTGAGATGGGCAGGGCATGTAGCACGTATGGGCGAATCCAGAAATGCATATAGAGTGTTAGTTGGGAGACCGGAGGGAAAAAGACCTTTAGGGAGGCCGAGACGTAGAAAAAATGTTATGTTTTATTTAACGACGCTCGCAACTGCAGAGGTTATATCAGCGTCGCCGGATGTGCCGCAATTTTGTCCCGCAGGAGTTCTTTTACATGCCAGTAAATCTACTGACATGAGCCTGTCACATTTAAGCACACTTAAATGCCATCGACCTGGCCCGGGATCGAACCCGCAACCTTGGGCATAGAAGGCCAGCGCTATACTAACTTGCCAACCACGTCGACCCGAGACGTAGATGGAAGGATAATATTAAAATGGATTTGAGGGAGGTGGGATATGATGATAGAGACTGGATTAATCTTGCACAGGATAGGGACCGATGGCGGGCTTATCTGAGGGCGGCAATGAACCTTCGGGTTCCTTAAAAACCATTTGTAAGTAAGTAAGTAACTGTAATTTTAAAAGTGCATATTTCACTCCTAGGCGTCATTTATCACCGATTCCCTTTCTTTTATTGGCTAATAAAAAATTAACTTCAGTCGAATGTATACGAAGGGTATGATCATGGGTGGACAACTCGTGCTCTCCAAGTGTGAACACAACCTCAGTGCAGGTAGAACGGACTCTGTACTGTAGTGTCTGTATACAAGTTTGCTCGCGTCTGCAGTAAGCGGCGGCTAGTTTTAAGTGAAAAACAATATAATCCCCAGATCATTTCCTTTAGTGATGAGTCGGAAGAGAAAGATTTTTTATTAAGAAAGGAGGTAAAGCTTCTATTATGTTCTATTAACTTCCTTACGCATGACATTTAATGTTACAAATAAACACAGTGAATGTTTTAGTAAAGAAATACTGTCTAGATCTGCTTTAGAATAACTAAAGGTAAAATGGGATATCAACAAGGTGAGACTGATATCAAATATCGTTAGCACGTTGTGCGTGCGAGTTGCAGAATTGCAAGACGTATAATCGACTAGCTAAGAGCATTTATGGATAAATTTGAAATGTGGCAGTATCATGTAGAATATAGACAACTTCACTTTCTTTGACTATAAACTATCTTGAAGAGTGATAAGAAAATCTTCTTATCAAATATAAGACACTACTTCAAGACCTACTGCAGAATTCACTGCCAAGTTTGGAGAAACAGTGGCAATTGACAAGGAATCGAAATTTTTCTGAAATCTTTTTGGCGTACGCCGATAGAAAATCCTGAAAATTTATAGCTTGAATTAATAAATCTACATAACAACACGCCACTCATATTCCAGCAAAATCAGGAATCGAACTGTTCGTAATGTTGCCTAAGTCAGAATTTTCAAATATACTCTTTGCTTCCATATATACTGTATGAGCTTGAGGCAGAGTTCAATACAAGAAAGGAGTGTAAAAGCTCTCAAAGTAAAGAAAGAGCTCAGAAATAAGCTTATTTCATCTGCTGTGACATGTAAAAAATACTTCCTTAAATTTGTGTTTGTTTGCGATGTAGACTATTACATTTCTGAGAACAGAGGAATACTCTTTAATGTACTTGTAAATTCTCGCGTTCTATGTTTCAAATAAGATATATAATAATAAATATTAACAAATAGTATAATAATAAATAAGTGTCGCAGTTATGTTTGTTGTCACTTGGAAAGGTGTATTCAGGTTGTGTTTGCAGTACTAAACTAATTTACAAAGCCAGGAAATAATAAAATTTTGTTATTTGTGTTTAGGTACAGTCTGTCTAAAATTACTAGGCCTATAATTATTGTACCAGCGTCATTCTGAAATTCAAATCATGGAGTATATATCACGACCACCTGCACGAGCCTCCAGCACCGAAACTATAAACAACTTGTAACTGCTGCGGCTGGCTGCGTCTGTCTTTCTCTCTTTCAAGGTTTTTTAGCACTTTGTGAGCACGAGTTGCCCATCCACGGGTATGATCCAGGATGTTGTGAAATAATACTGCATACTTCTAATTAGGAGAGAACCTTGGGATTCCCCGCCAAGCTTCTGCGACTAGCCAGATTAATCGGATATCGCACTTATCGCGTTATCGGAATAATGTCATGTGCATGGATAGTGAATCCCCGAGTTCCAAGCTGCAGTGTGCAAGTTGTGTAACACGCGTTGGTTCAATAAGGTGTGTGTGATTGCTCACTGTTGTAGTTAAGGAATGCCACCCACAAAAACCTCTCAATCAGCATTCTTACGCAAATTATTTACAAATGAGTTTGGAAGTAATATTTTAAGTGAGGACGGCAGTGTCTTATTTTGTTTGGTGTGTGAAAAGAGTGTTTCTGCGAAGAAAAAATCTGACATTGTGCAGCTTATTAATACAACACGGCATAACGAGAGGTTTAACTCATTTCTATACAGAATGGAAGTGAAATAATCCTGCAGAGCGAAAGGAACGATAGAGTACACTTAACCCTTTGTTTTTCTGAACCGACGCACGAAGGTGCGAGGCCCGCCTCGCACAAATCGGGACTACACGGGAGATAGTGAGTGCTTTCTGTAACTGCGAGGTGTGAGGTCAGCGTACCTCGCAGTTATAGAAACCTCGCAACTCCCATGCGTCGGCTCAGAAAAACCAAGGCTTCAGAGGAATAGAAACCTATATTACGTTTTGTTATTAAATACACGGTTAATTATAAAACTGAGTTGGAAGTTTCAGCATCCCAGCAACATCGCCGAGAATTAATAATCGTATCTATTATGTAATTAGCTAATTAGATATTTTATAGTAAGCATGTTTAATATTACAGTTTCGGAGTAAATCGCTTTATGAATCTAATTCAATACGAACATATTGTACATAGAGTTCTGGATTTTACGTACAGTATCATCAATTTAACATTTAACGTAAGAACGTTGTAACATATGTATCTCGAAGTTGTAGTTCATAGTAGATTAGTGTTATAGGACACAGCTGTTACAAAGTATATTTATGATTATATCTCATGACCAGAACATAGTACGAAATGAAAATATAAAAATTGGAAATTTATCCTTTGAAGAGGTGGAAAAATTCAAATACCTTGGAGCAACAGTAACAAATATGACACTGGGGAAGAAATTAAACGCATAATAAATATGGGAAATGCCTATTAATATTCGGTTGAAAAGCTTTTGTCATCCAGTCTGCTCTAAAAAAAACTGAAAGTTAATTCTTCCTCTGACATAATTTGAAACATTAAATCCAGACTTTTATTTCAGTAAGTTATTTTACGACGCTTTATCAACAGCTTAGGTTATTTATCGTCTGAATGAGATGAAGGTGATAATGCCGGTGAAATGAGTCCGGGGACCAGCTCCGAAAGTTACCCAGCATTTGCTCATCTTGGGTTGAGGGAAAACCTCGGAAAAAACCTCAACCAGCGCAAAAAGTAACAGGCGATTTCAGTTATTTCCTATAATTCAGTATAACGTCCCGCCCCGACCGGTAATCGAACCCGGGCCACCTGGTTTCGCGGCCAGACGCGCTGACCATTACTCCACAGGTGTGGACTCCAGACTTTTAGATGGGCAGGGCATGTAGCATGTGCGGGCGAATCCAGAAATGCATTTAGAGTGTTAGTTGGGAGGCCGGAGAGAAAAAGACCTTTGGGAGACCGAAACGTAGATGAAAGGATAATATTAAAGTGAATTTGAGGGAGATGGGATAAAATGATAGAGACTTGCTCAGGATAGGGACCGATAGCGGGCTCATGTGAGGGCGGTAAAGAACCTCCGGATTCTCTAAAAGCCATAAGCAAGTAAGTAAGGAGACAGCTGCTACAACTGCCACGCGAGCCACAACCCTCTCGTACTGGCCACTGACCTTGAGCGTATTCCGAATCTCACCGGTGAGCAATCCGATGGCATCACGGTGTTCCGAATTCCACCGATGACGTCATTGATGCTCCACAGGTGTCGCACCGGTGCCATCAGCTTGCAGAGGTGGTGGCAGTCTCCATCAGCCGCCATCAGTGAATCTGATTGGTTCTTGTATAGGGCGGGAATTAGCAGACGAATGACGTCGTGCACTGTTGTGTCATGGCGGTGTGTTCTGCTTTAGTTCTGCTGTATTGTTTGTAATGAGCACAACGTAAAAACAATATGTTAATGGCTTATGAGCGAACATGTCAACGGACCCGTTATTACTACCGGTTCAAGAAATAAATTGTTTATGCTATCTTTTCTTTGAACGAGATGGCAGTACGAAAATTTCAGAAAAATTTTGCTAGCGTAGCACAGACAACTTGTACAGTCTCCATGATAGCCATCGATCCTTCCAGCAGTTTTGTTCCTTATTTCGCTGCAACGATGACGTCATTGATGCCACCGGACCGGTGAGATTCGGAATACGCTGCTTGCCAAGATTGCCGTACTGTTCTCCAACCAGAAGATTAACCGTGAAAGGAATGTGCTTACTATTGCGTCATCTATTGGAGCGAAGTAGATAGATAATATTACCGTTATAACGTCAGTTTAAAAAACATGCGCTCTTCTGCATATGTTATTTCCTGTATGGAGGGATTACAAGACCAGGAGATTAACCGTGATCTAATTTTGTAACTAGGGTAGTATAAGTATATGTGTATCAGTGTTATCGTTTGTGCTTTGAGAGTTAGCCAATGGAAATGCGTGTACCCACGTATGTGACCTTATGACAGCAACATTCATTCACAGCATTACCCCGCTGCGTCTCATTCCCCTGAGACTTTCTCCTGGTTGGAGTACAGGTGAACCTCTCCATCTCTGCTCTGACTACAACGTTGCAATGTTCATTCACTAGCTTGAAATAAGTGGTTTTTAAATTAAATTTACACGAAAACCGTCCAACGCTATGGAAATACACCAGAAGAATAAATGATTCCTTACTAGATTTTCTATCGATATGGAGAAAAATAGCGATTCTTTTAGCAATAGTTACCGAATAAGAGGGTATTAAACATTTGGGAAAAATATTTCTGAGAAAATTTAACTTTCCACCAGTATGGTATTACACGTTTGTTACATACAACATAAGCTATTCTCTCTGAAAAGCTGCATGGTTATTTCACTTCCACCCTTTATATCCTAATTCCTTTATAGGGACGTCATACTGAATTATAGGAAATAACTGAAATCGCCTGTTACTTTTTGCGCTTGGCAAAACTTTTCCTTCTGAATTTAACACTCATTTCGCTATCGGTGAAAAGCAGATATCATAAAATATTTTTCTATAGGGTTCATCGTCCTTTCTAATTATTGGCTTGTTGAATGATCCATAAGAAACATCATATTTCTCTTTCAATTCGCTCTGATAAAGTGATAGAATATCTTTCAAAATATGCATTTACTTCTAGTGGATTCAGAAAACCGCCACCTTGCACTTAACTATTTCAGTCAATTCGTAAAGAATACAGTTACGAATTTCACTAGCACCGTATCGATTCTCTCGTTTCATTCGCACATCTCGGTACGGCACGGTAGCTTAGTCCAGTTGCTGTAGCAAACACCGATTAAAAGTTAAATATAAATAGAGAGCGGATTTTTATGTGCTAAAAAATTTAAATATATTTATTTTTTATGTGCTAAAAAGTACGAAAATATTTGCTAAAAACAAAAAAAAATTGCTAAAAACAAAAAAATATTTGTTTTAAATATGACAAAAATACCTTACTTAGCTTGGAAAAAAAAATGTTAGCAGGTACTCACCAACCACACTTGAGTGCTAATAGTTGGCCGAGAATTGCAGTGAACAACAAAGGTCATCTCCAAATTCTCCATCACAAATGCATGCCGATTATCTCTGAACAACGACTTATATTGTGAAAACGATCTTTCCGCATCACAGGACGTCAGACGTGCATATTTAAAGAGAGGAATGTCGCAAACACATACACCGTCAATTTCACCTACAGGCACATCCTCCAATACTTGAGCAACTTTACACATTTTTTTATATCCACTGTTTTTCCCAAACACATTCTGGAATTTGTCCCTTAGTAATTGTGCTTCTGAACCTGGTAGCGAGTCTAGTTTAATTTCCACGGCACGCACCTCCCTGTTTCAGACAACAGGTTTTTGGATGTTTCGAATTTTTTTATGGTGTCACACAAAAAGCTTAGATTTGCCAATAAGAAAGCCATATCGTTTTTTAAATAACCATCTTTCAGTATATCTTGAAGGATATCGATTGACCAAGCCCGATAACAGGGAATCACAACAAGACACAGGTCTACTTATTTCATGGACATGAGCGAGAGGCGAGAGATTTGTTTAAATTAAAATTCATACCCGAGCTCTTATCTGTTGTGTTTCACAAACAAAGCGTGGAATGAAATCATCTTCAGCAACAATAAACATTCCTAATTATGTTTTGCAAGATCTCTCCTCCTTGTCCACGTTAATTTATTCTCATATAATAACACTGATATGCTGCCTAGCAGTTCTCAGAACTTGAGGCGATACTATTACAAAAATGGATCACGGATACACCACACAGCGCTTAGAAATTCGAAGCAACCAAGAATTCTTAAAAAGATAACGTACTTCTGAGTGACATAATTGATTTAGTTTTAAAATGTTTAAAAGTTCTTGTAAAAAAATTATTTAAGTAAAAAAACTCAAGATTTATGTGTTTATAATAGATTTCCTGAAAATATGTATTTACATAATTTTTTTGTGAAAATATGTGTTTTTATGTGAAATAAAATTCGGGTTTTAAACTTGAAACATCATGTTCGGAATTTCTTTGTTAATTGTGTTTTATCACACGCAAAAATAATATTTAATTACATAGAAATCCGCTCCTTAAATATAAAACAGCCTTCGGATAAGGTTCGCAACACCGAAAGGGAATCCGCAGAGAGTCTACATAAACAGTGGTACAGTGTAACTACAACCATCTCATAAATTGTAAGTACGCAATACAAATCACACTGTCAGTGTAATATCTATCTATACAGTATATTTGTATAAGTAGATTAGTTGTTACATCTGTTAGGTCGTACGGATAAGCTGCCTATATATCTAAAGTCTGCCACGTTATGACATCCATGATTTTCATTCCTGATAACTGGCCTGTGACATTGGAGCATGTTTACAGTGAAAGGAAGCCAATTCACTGCAGGATATGCACAGAGTACGCAAGTGTATGTGTGTACGGAGACGACACAACCGCCGCGCAGAGTTGCCAGATGTGTCACCATTCTGGCGCCTTTTATGTTCCTTGTGGCGACGAATATTTCCACTTAGCGACCTGGTTAGAATTATAAAAATAATTTAGGCTAGTTTAAACTTTTTTTTCACAAGACTGTGATCCATTGTACGTAATATTCTTCCGAATGTAAATATTCGTCAGTTATTGTAGTTTCGTTCATTTTCAAAGAAGGCAGAGTAACGTTCAAGGTTGCGTAGAAAACTTCCCCAGGCTGTGACACGGGGATGTACAGGGACATCTTTTTATTTTTACTTCAATTTTTATTGTACCCGAGTTTTTGAATGTACTTCACTCCCACCCCTTCAATCGTCTTCCACACAGATCCAAGACCGCATATACAGTCATAGTAGCCATAGTACGTTCCAAAAATATGTTCGCATTTTCCAGTGACGAAAGAGCTTTCAATATTATCATTTTCGCACAGGTACTGTCGTCCATTTGCCTACGTCGTATCCCGGTTTCCCCAACCAGCTTTTATTCGCCAGCTAGTGGCTGGGCTGTCTTAGCTCTTTTCTGAGAGCATTAATTTCTGTTAGGAATTGGACGTCTACGTAATATTATACAACTGTTTAAAATAACTTAAATAAAAGGGCCTCGTTAAGTAATTAAGTGTCACGTGATTTCCCTCCTTTCTACGACCCTACGACATAACCACTTGGACGGACAGTAGATAGTATGTCTGAGTAATGTTATCTTTTCGGGCAGAAGTGAAGATTGAATTTACAGTACGTAAGGTACTCTTTTATAGAGTAGGTACAGAATCATTTCAACATGCGTTATTCGTACGAAGGACGAAACTGGTAATTGGGATTAGGTATAATAAACTATAGTGCGATAATATGCACATTAGAACTGAAGCCTGTATCGAAATGAACGGCCACCATTTTTAAAAATGAGTTTAAATATCCATATTATGATTATTTTTCAATTTAAATTCATTCTCTATATTGTACGCTAATGTGTTGTAGACAGTATAATATACACTGCATAATGAATACGTCCATATGGACAGCTCAGTTCGTGAGTAAAAACACTCATTGTTAATACTGTACTGTATTTTGATTAAACAAAAGCCTAATGAAAATGATTAAACTCTAAAGCGCAGTATTTCCTAGTTTACATAATGGATGAATTACTTTTCTTCCCTCCTATACTTAGTAAAGTGATTTGTTTGTATATTACGTCAGTATCATCGAACTCCAGTTGTGGAAGGGGATAGCAAACGGCGTTGATCCAGAGGTATAGGCAAGTTAATATTAAAAATGTTAGTAAAAATAAAATGATGTCCCTGTACAACGTGTATCATCTGTGATTTGCAATGATGTAACATAATTAAGTGGAATTAATGCATATAGATATATTACATTAATGGATTAAATAAGTGAATTTTATTATGAATTAAACTTTCAGTTTAAAATAAGGTACATGAAATTATTCATTTCTATACTTTATTTCTAAACTTCGACAATTAATAGAAACGATGTTGAGCAGTAAGCCGTCAATTAATAATAGCGGGAATTCGGCGATTTAGGCCTACCGGGCCTCTTCGCATTTAGCAGATTCTTTCACTTGGTAAAAGGAGTAGGAGATAATAATTGTAGTTTAATTAAAATTATATATTCAAGTCTCAGAATTCGGTACCGGTATTTAGTCTTAATTCAAAATCACTACCATTTTTTAAAATGCACCATTAGACTACAGACTCACCTAATGTAGAAAATTAATATTTTCAGGCTGGCTTCAAGACGATACATTTTTAAGAAAAATTCGAATAAAGCTATTTGTAAAGTATGTAATATCTGTATACAACAGAATACAGGTCGGACAGACAGCAAAATGCAGTATCAAAGATAGGCATCATAACTGAATAATGCTTTTAATGATCCTGTATCTTTGTATTAAACAATATTAACAATAAAATTATTATTTATTTATTTATTTACTTATATTTATTTTATTGTACCGAAGTACATATGATATTTCCATGCAGATATTCTGCGTCATCATACTATGAAAGAGTAATGGAACGGAGAAAAATTCTCTCCGGCGCCGGGATTTGAACCCGGGTTTTCAGCTCTACGCGCTGATGCTTTATCCACTAAGCCACACCGGATACCCACCCCGGCGTCGGACAGAATCGTCTCAGTTTTAAGTTCCAACTCTTGGGTTCCCTCTAGTGGCCGCCCTCTGCACTACGTCATAGATGTCTATGAACGTAGGACTGAAGTCCACACATGTGCTGAGGTGCACTCGTTATGAGTGACTAGTTGGCCGCGATCCGACGGAATAAGCGCCGTCTTAAATCGTCTATTTTGCCGTAATGTTCTACATAATAATTAACAGTATCCAACCACGTTCCCCAACGGGTCAAGACTGGCTGCGGGGGTATGGATATTCCAGGGGCAATTATTTGTAACAGCATTGTAGTATGTTTGATTGAATTCTTGTCTGCAATGAACAAATGTTAAGCTTTAACTATTCGAACCACAGTAATGCAAAAACAAGTGCTTACTTAGGTATACATTAGCTGTATCTGCTCTATCTATTTGGACCGGTCACATCTCTTAACATGAACTGCTTATACTACGAGACCGGGCGATCGCTCACCTCCTCTATACTACCGTACATCGCGCAACCTGATTGCATGCTGCGTGTGGCAATTCAACGAAGTCTATTAATAACAGTTTCACATCTTCGCTGCATGGACCTTACAAGGCGTTCACACTTTTGAGGGCTGATCTTTTTACCATTCCGTAGCAATCTTTATTCTTTTTTCTAAGAAAGATGTTTGATGTAGATCCTTGGCTTCAGATAAGCCCATAAATGTTCAATCAGCTTTAAATCTGCAGATTAAAGAGGAGTTCTTACTAGTTTAGGACGTTCTAAATCAATCAAATCTTATTTATTTCGGCCATATGTTTGGGGTCGTTGTCATGTTGGAACATGTATGTAGGCGTCATACCCAGTTTTGTCGGCACTTTGTTTCACATTCTTCTTAAGAATGTCCACGTACACTTCCTTGTCCATTAGACCATCAATAACATGCACCGCCATAACATAACCACCCCCATGCTTTATAGTGGGCAGTGTGTTGGCCACATAATTGTAATCGTTGGGTTTTCTCCACATTCTGCTGACGCCATCAGAGTCAAATAGGTTAACTTTAGTTTGATCAGACCAGACAACATTATTCCAAAATTCCTGGTCCTTATGTAAGTGTTGCTTTGCGAACTTCACTATTGTAGTCCGGTTCTTCCTACTAACAAATGTCCTCTTTCTTGTAATTCTACTTTGATAACTATATCTACGAAGTACCCGACAGACAGTCTCAGTACATACCTTCTTACCGGTAGTTATTTCCAGTGATGACCTCAGTTTTGGACCACTTACCGTAGGGTTCTATTTTACTTGTCTCACAACGGCTCGTTCCTCTTTGTCACTTAACTACATTCGTTTCGGCTTTCTTGGTATATTCTCCACCGAACCTTTACATTTAAATATATTAACAATATACTGCACCGTTGCGTGACTTTGTTTACAAATTGCCCTATTTTACTCAGAGAATATCACTTTAGGGCAAGATTGTCTTGTTGAAGTCGAAACTGGGCTCTTTATGTTTACTCATCTTCAAGAGCACTACCTGATGGAGTAAACCAGGCCTGCACAAGGTTTGCGGTCTCCGAGCCGGCTCACAGCTCATGAGCGGAATGCAGATATTAGCTGCGCTATGTATAAGGGTGGACTGGAAGAACGGGTGATCTCGTACAAAATATACACAAAAGGAAGTACTATTACGAGTATTTATGAAATGAATTCCCGTTCAGTGTTTGCAAAACTATCTTGGACTATTATTAATTAATAAAGAATATTAACAGAAATAATAGAAATTCTATAGCTACTTAAATGTACAATATTATTTTGTTATATTTTTATTTATCAGTACATCAAAACTAGGTTTTATGCTGTTGGCAGCTGAAAGGAACAGTACCTTACTGATCGTAATGAAACATCAGTTACAGATGTTCGATGTCTGCCTTTATTAAAGTTGTTTAAAGAAAACTGTTGCTCACAAATATAAATGTTGAGCCAAACATAGCAATCATTTTCACAGCCTGTGTAGTCGTGGATATTATTGCTAATGTTTAGTCTTGTAAAATTCAACAAGGCTAGTAGTATTATTCAATCGATCTTTAGCCCATAGGTGACATTGAAGATCAATAAGTTCGAGCTGTAAATCGTTAAATGTTAAATGTTACGTTCCGTCTTTTAGATTCCTCCATGCTGTACTGTAGCGGTAGGTAAGCAACGTGAAACAGTTACTGAGAATAGGCCTACACACTGCACTCCACTAGATAGCTGAGTGGTCGTTTCCCTCTCCTCTATTCGTACCTATAGCAAGTCTAAGCCATTCTGACGTGTCTTTCTCTCCGTAAACACGGCTCTCCCGCTCCGAAGGAGTGCGCGTGCTCGTTGAGCGCTGTTTGTGCAGGTATGGAGTAAACCAGCGGTTCCCAAAGTGTGCTCCGCGGAGCCCTTAGGGCTCCGCGAATGATTCTCAGGGGCTTCGTCTGCGGAAGTTATGAAGATGACAAAAATTGGTAATTCCATCTAGTCTCTAGCGGGGAAAACGGAAACTACTTCCATCAAGCGAAAAATACTTTCTGAGAAAGTAATTTGCGTTCTTCTTGCTATATGGAAGCATTAATATTGGATCTACTCGTCACTGGAACTATCTCGATCTTTCTTGCTTGCCAAGTACTCGATGATTCTCGAAATTTATTTTATTTGTTATATACTGGGCAGGCAGCGTTTGCTATTCGTGGTACGTGGAATCTACAATCTATTGACTGTTACATTACCTCAAAAAAATGTATACTGTAATAATAATAATAATAATAATAATAATAATAATGATTTATTTAACCTGGCAGAGTTAAGGCCATACGGCCTTCTCTAACACTCAACCAGGAGTAAAAACTGCGTTATAGAAACACTACAAATTTACAAAGTACACACAAAACTGAATAAGATAATAATAATAAAATGTAAACAACAAGTAAGAAGAAATCAGACATAATATATAACATACAGAAAGAAAGAAAAAAGCATAATAAAATGTGAACAGCAGGTCAAAAATAAATGAGGCCTACAAAGTATAAAAAAATAAGAAAATTATTGATGATAATAATAATAATAATAATAATAATAATAATAAATAAGAATAGTAATGATAATAATGATGATAATAATATTAATAATAATAATAATAATAATAAATATAATAATAATAAATAAAATAATAATAACAGGCCTAATAGTAATAATAATACTAATAGTAGTAATACAATAGTGCAGTACAAAGCATACAATGAATACAATATTTTTAAGTATACACAGTAAGGAAAATTATGTTTATATATAGCTCAACTTATCACATTAGAGATATACCATTATCGGAAAATATGAAAACAAAAATATAAAATAAGTTAAATATCACTAGAACATAAAAAAAATGTGAATACGTGGAAACATGCAATACAACACTTGTCATAATAGTAAGTTAGTTTGGCAACTCGTCATAAGATAATTTTCTAACTTGGATTTGAAAGATTTCAATGTTCGGCAGCCCTTGACTTCAGGCGGCAGAGAGTTCCAGTGACGAGAGGTAGCAACAGTGAAAGATGAGGAATACAGAGATGATGTGTGAAGTGGAATTTCTAGCGTGTTATCGCGTTGTGATCGAGTATTAATATTATGATAGCGAGAGAGAATATGAAAACGAGCGAATAAATAATGTTAATTTAATAGCAGATGTGTCAGCTAAACTTTCGTTGAACCGGAACTGTGGCTTAAGACGGGCTCCCTAAGACCTAAGAGTCATTAGGCATCAACCAGTGCTCAGTCAAAGGGAGATAACAACAGCTATAACCTTACTATCAAAGAAGATAGTGCGAATTCCTGGGAATTGAGTTCGGAATATGTTGAACATGATTCTGTCTCAGAGTCTACGATGCCTAGTGTAGAGGTATTGAAACTAACAAACGAAAATATTGTGATTTATATTTAATGATAAAACACACATGTTAGGTCAATAATACAGTGATCATTGATTTTATGAAATACATTAAAGGTGATATATTACAGTTGTATGAACACTACTTATACAACTGTAACATATCACCTTTAATGTATTTCATTGTGATTTATATTTGGTCACGGGATTCAGTGAGTTTGCTGATGAACGTCCACAGTGTGTGATATGTAACAAAGTTTTATCCCAATAGTTCTATGTTCCCTGCCAAGCTTAGACAGCATTTCTCAATTCAAAAATTGACAAATAAAACTGCAGACTAGTTCGAAAGAAAAAGTGACGAACTCCATGCAGTTCAGACAAAATTTTACCTCGTGTAAAAACAAACAACGAGAAAGCACTGAAAACGTCGTACTTGGTTAGTCATGACCAGACTCTTGGTGGTAAACCTCACCCTGGCTGAAACTCTTATGAAACCACTATTAGTGAAGGTAGTGAAGTGCATGGTGGACAAGAAAACTAATTGAAAGAGTAGAAATTAATAAAAACGTTTCCTATGAAAGTTGTTTGTTTTGAAGAGCTCTATCAAATGGTACCCTATTTGACTCCGAGTCTCATTTGAAATTTTAAAGTGATACTCCACTGACCCTACTTCCTGTTAGAGCTGATTGATGAAATCAAGCTCAAGTGAAAGTTCACATGTGGTTTAGTGTAAATATTTTTGTCTCGAAAATTTTCATGCACTAGTTTCCGAAATAAATTACTGTTACGGGTGGTCTGAATCACCCTGTATATACTTCCGTTTATGTATCGTGTGAAATACTGTATGCTTCATAGAACGTAGACAGATAAACTGAAAAGTAAACATTTCTTGGTGCTCCAGGAGAAACTTTTGCTTCAAAAAGGGCTCCGTGGCTGAAAAAGTTTGGGAACCGCTGGAGTAAACAAACGAAGAGAACTATTTCTGGTCATGATCCACGACTGTTTGTGTCATGTAAGAAATGCAAACATGCATACTACGTACGTGAATGAATAAAAAAAAGTGGCATGTATTTTGAGTTAAATATAGGCTACTCATTTTGTTATAAATAAAATATTTTAGTTTCAAAATGCTTTTTGCTTTGGATAGGCTATTTTCACATGCTATGTCTCTACAATCAAACTACAAATATAGAATTTAATATTTGCAATACCTTGCTTAAAAATTCAGTTTTTATAATAGATTTAGCCTTAAATAAAAAATGATAGAGCGTGTTACGTTTCATGTTAGTTTTCAAAGTAGGTCCAACGTCACTACTATACATTCGTTTGCTTAAGAAATAGTTACTCTCTAATTAATTAAATTATTTTTTTTTTAATTTTCGTGTAAGGTCAATCGCTGTCGGCAAAGATGTTATTCCTCTCATATATTTAACCACACACACACTGAGGATTTTTTTTTTAATTATGGTTTATTTAACGACGCTCACAACTGCAGAGGTTACATCAGCATCGCCGGTGTGCTGGAATTTTGTTCCGCAGGAGTTCTTTTACATGCCAGTAAATCTACTGACATGAGCCTGTCGCATTTAAACACTTAAATACCATCGACCTCGGCCAGGATCGAACCCGCAACCTCGAGCATAGAAGGCCAGCGCTATACCAACTGCACTACCCAGGGCGACCACACGACCACACTGGGGATGTAAACGAGATATCTATACATATCTAATTTTCATTTATTTTTATTTTGTATTTTTTATTTATATCTATATCTGTGTCTTTTATTTAGGTCGTACCTATTTGTCTGTTTTTTTTTTTTTTTTTCGTTTTTCATTTTTAATTTGTATTTACACTTGTATCTTGCATTTGTATCTGTTTTATCTTTTTTTTCATGTTATCTGCAATTCTATGTTTCAAACAAATATCTGTACTGTCTATTGTAATTGGGGCTTTGTCCTGTTATAGACATAAATATATAAATAAATAAATAAATAAATAAAAACTACCACTTGCCTACGTGGACAACAAGCTCAAGGTCAAGTCACGCCAACTTGTTATAACAACAGACTATCTTGGTATTACTCTATGTATTCATCCGCTTTCATAGCAAATAATAAAATATAAAAGTACATTTCTCTTCACAAACATTGTGCATATGAGTTAAGTTAGGCCTATGTACAAGTTTTATCGTATCTACCAACTAAAATTCAAATTTATTTTTAAAATAAATAGAAAATGATAGTCCTCAGATACGGAACTATATTTTCCTGCGTCGTGTGAGTGTTTAGGCTTGGAGTCAATCATGGATATGACAGCCACGTGCTTGTATTTACATCAGGATTAGTGTGACAGCGAAAAGATTATGGTATCTGATTTCTCGCTTTATGACCTTTGCAACAATTCTTAGGTGCATTGTATTCAGTATTGCCACCCTGTTTGCAAGAAATTATTGTACATACAGGCACTTCAAAAATTTTTTTTTTCTTCAAAATTATCGTACAGTACTAATTTTACTCTTTCTAGAGATTCAAAATCCAATAGTTAATTTTCCAATACTTTAAAATAGTATTTCATCTCATATGTGATATGATATGATATGATATGATAAGATATGATATGATATGATATATATTTGTCATTAAGCACTTTCTTCCGGTGAGATGGCACTTCACATATTTGTTTACAGTGCCATCCACCTTATTACATAGCAAATTTATGCAAGTCATAACTTACTTCCGTCTCTTCCACTTATGTTCTCTTTAAATGTATCTTGTCACCTCTCCTTCACCGGCCTATCCATCTGTATTTCCCCACTTCTCCATTGCTGACCCCCCACACATATATCCTCCCCTCACTTCACTTCACTTTCTATTGATATCTTGACCTCCCCCTACTATTTTCTTGTATTTTCCCCCACTACTTCCCCACTACACCAACTTCTTAAATCATAATGTTTCTTTTTACTATTCGCCTTTATTCCTTCATCACTGCTACCTGAATCCGTTCCATTTTTCTTCACTTGCCTTGTCGTTGTTTTCCCCTGACTCTGCAACTCACGTACTCGCCTTGAAATCGCCTCAAAATGCTGATTGCAGGAATTTTGACGCGTTTGTAGATTTCTGCTACGTGTTGATATTTCCTCCTCAGATGACGTCATAGGATTTACTCGATCGCTTGAAGTTGCTTCTTTCCGCATTCCATGTCTGTCTGATGACCTCGTGTCGTGCTTGCCTTGCTATTTTTATGACTGTTGTCCGAGCTGATATCCTTTCCAATGCTCCTCGATACTAATCCCCTAATTTTCTCCTTCAGGACTCTTCTATTCCTCTCCATTTCTTCCGAACCTACTACCGGCTCCTTGATGCTTCCGAGACATTCTTCAACACTAAAGATCAAATTTTTCATCTCATATATAGTAAAATGTTTACTCAAATATTCCTTAAATTTATATAATAATAATAATAATAATAATAATAATAATAATAATAATAATAATAATGTATCCAGAATGAACCGCAAGTAATGCTAGGCCTATTAACTTCTGGGGGTTATTCTTTGAGATATTCCAAATAAAAAAGTTTAATACAATGTTGCTCATTTTTGCTTCCTTTTTGAGGTAAAATTCATTTCATATGAAACATTTTATAGCCTATTTTGGGAAAGCCATTAATTTAATTCCCAATATACTCAGCCAATTTAAGAGAGCAGTGTATTGTGATAACAAGTGATTGAAAGAATTTGTCCTTTAAATGTGCAGAAATTTGTTTCAAACAAATGTAACATTTTAAAATTACTTTGCCGAACGAACAGTTACATTTGTTCGGACCAAAATTTAATGTGCATTTATGGCCTTGTTAGCTGCTATGAAGCCATTTTTAAAGGTCTGATTCACAGGGTTTTTAAATGACACTAAACATTGTTCGCATTTCCGTACCTTTAATTTTTCGCTCTATTTTCATAGTTTTATATCTTCGGAACTATTAATGCTATATGCATAGTATTTGGAATACCCATTCTTTAGGGTATTTGGAAACTTTTCTCTCAGTTTTTTTTGCATTAAAAATATCCCTTCATGTTTCTATAAACATACCTGTAAAATATAATCATTTATCTTAAAATATTGAAAGTCAAAGTCAAAATTATGCTTCAGATACGTTAAAAAATATGCTTTTAGGAGCAAAATATCGAAGAGATTTTGAATTTATCTCCAAAAATGACATATGTATACATTTTAGTAAATTACTGAGCTCTGGTACTTTTTTCCAAAATATGGACCCTAAAATTATTTTTCAAAAACTAAACTCGTATTTAAATTGTTGCAGCAATGATATTTCTACATACAAAAAATGAAAAATTTGTCAGTTTTTTGCATTTGAAAAACATCCCTCCATGTTTCTATAAACATACCTGTAAAATATAAACATTTATGTTAAAATTTTGAAAGGCAAAGTCAAAATTATGCTTCGAATAGGTTAAAGAACGTGGTTTTAGGAGTAAAATATCGAAGAGATTTTGAATTTATCTCCAAAAATGACTGAGATGTATACATTTTAGTGAATTACTGCACCCTGGTGCATCGATTAGAAAAAAATATCAAATTATACAGTCCTCTCCCTTTAAAGGAGATAGGCCTACTTATTTCGTTCGCATAGTTACAGTGCGGCGTGTATAGGCCTACTTAAAATGGAAATAGGGCTACTGTACGTTGTCCACAACAACGTACCTATGCGAAGTCTCAGTTAATTTTCGTTCAGAATGCAATGGATATTTACTCTGTATTTTCCATATCTTTGAAAAATATTCCGCTTCTTGCAGGAAATGGATAGAGTAGAGGAATATAACAAGGAACATGGCCCTGCTCAAAGTGCTGCCCAACAAACGATGTCTGAATACATGGGATCGATGACGTGGAAACCTAGAGAGAGGATATTTGATCTTGGATGTGGTCCTGGGAAGGTAACCGTTGAGATGCTGCTGCCTCGCTTACCGGATGATTTCGAGATTCTAGTTGCAGCAGACGTGTCGGCCGCCATGTTGCAACTTGCCCGCAGCAAGTACACCCACCCTAAAGTCAAGTTCTTAGAGCTGGATCTCGGAAAGCCTATACCACCTGATTCAGATCTCAGAACTCCCGGCTTCGATAAGGTATTCTCCTTCTTCTGTCTACAGTGGATTGCTGATCAGAGGTAAGATAACACTGTGGGTTTTATGCAAATCTGACTTTCAGGTAGTAGCTCCCTTTAAAGCAGGTTTGAATAATTTCAAGGAAAAATTGTTCCGGAGCCGGGTATCGATCCCGGGACCCTTTGCTTAGCGCACGAATGCTCTCCCAACTGAGCTACCCCACGAACTAAACACGACGCCGTCACAATTTTTCCCTTTATATCCACACAACTCAAATGGCCTGACAAGGCGCCAGAACCCAACTTTGAGTGCACACAAATTCTGTGTGACTTAAATTGTGGCTTCCTGTTAACGTACCTCCAGTAACGAAATATATTATGCAAATCTGGCTTTCAGGCAATAGCTCCCTGTAAAGCAGGTTTTAATAATTTCAAGGAAAAATTGTTTCGGGGCCGGATATCGATCCCGGGACCCTTCGCTTAGCGCACGAATGCTCTCCCGACTGAGCTACCCCACGAACTAAACAAGACGCCGTCACAATTTTTCCCTTTATATCCACACAACTCAAATGGGCTGACAAGGCGCCAGAACCCAACTTTGAGTGCACACAAATTCTGTGTGACTTAAATTGTGGCTTCCTGTTAACGTACCTCCAGTAACGAAATGTATTATGCAAATCTGGCTTTCAGGCAGTAGCTCCCTGTAAAGAAGGTTTTAATAATTTCAAGGAAAAATTGTTTCGGGGCCGGATATCGATCCCGGGACCCTTCGCTTAGCGCACGAATGCTCTCCCGACTGAGCTACCCCACGAACTAAACAAGACGCCGTCACAATTTTTCCTTTATGTCCACACAATTCAAATGGGCTGACAAGACGCCAGAAACCCAACTTTGAGTGCACACAATACTGTGTGACTTAAATTGTGGCTTCCTGTTAACGTACCTCCAGTAACGAAATATATTATGCAAATCTGGTTTCAGGCAGTAGCTCCCTGTAAAGAAGGTTTTAATAATTTCAAGGAAAAATTGTTTCGGGGCCGGATATCGATCCCGGGACCCTTCGCTTAGCGCGCGAATGCTCTCCCGACTGAGCTACCCCAGGAACTATACATGACACCGTCACAATTTTTCCTTTATGTCCACACAATTCAAATGGGCCGACAAGATGCCAAAACCCAACTTTGAGTGCACACAATTGCTGTGTGACTTAAATTGTGGCTTCCTGTTAACGTACCTCCAGTAACGAAATATATTATGCAAATCTGTCTTTCAGATAGTGTGGGTTTTGTTATTCATTCAGTGTTCTGCCTAAGAGCAGGTCCTTCACTGCAAATCCAACTTTCACCAATCTTTACTATTTTCTTCCTTCCTCTTTGTCTCCACATGTGATCCATATATCTCAATGTCATCTATCATCTGATATCTTCTTCTCCTCGAACTCTTCTCCCGTTCACCATTCCTTCCAGTGCATCCTTCAGTAGGCAGTTTCTTCTCAGCCAGTGACCCAGCCAATTCCTTTTCCTCTTCCTGATCAGTTTTAACATTATTCTTTCTTCACTAGCTCTTTTCAACACAGCTTCATTTCTTTTTCTGTCCGTCCATTTCATACTCTCCAATCTTCTCCATTTCCACATTCCAAATGCTCCTATTCGCTTCTCTTCAGTTCATCGTAATGTCCATGTTTCTGCTCCATACAAAGCGCTTCACTAGTCTCTTCCATACTTATTTCTAAGTCCACTGAAGATGCTCTTTTTCCCATTAAAAGCTTCTTTTCTCATTGCTATCGTTCTTTTGACTTCCTGGTAGCAGCTCATGTTACTGCTTATATTACACCCCAAGTATTTGAAGCTATCCAGTTGTTCAACTGCCTCATTTCAAATTCACACGGTTAGCTTCTTTATTTTTCTTCCTATAATCATGGTCTTCGTTTTGTTTGCATTTGAAGAGTCCACTGCAAGAATGATGGATGTCACTTTCTTGTCGAAAATGAACCAAGACTGTCAATGCATAGCTTAAGACATATAGAATGTACATGCAGAGTTATATGGCATTAACACTGATAGTCATTGTCCAGTAATGATCGGAAAGTCACAGTTAAGCTTTGAGCGCTAAGAATTTCAAACTTTCAATTGCTTCTCCTGCAAAATGTGTTCCAAATGACATCCATCATTCTTGCAGTGGACTCTTCATTTATCTTCATCCTCTACTACTCACAGCTGCCATTTATCTCCAGTACACAGACATCAACACAGACATGAAAATACTACACATCCAACCAAAAAGCCAGAAACTAAACACATTAGAACAATATGAAATATACAGACACACAGAAACACTCCTCGATTAAATTCTCAACACACAACTCAATTTCAAAACACAAACACACATTGATTCCACTTTACACTATACGAACACACCCTCACAGGAAACAAAACCAAAGGCGATGAAAGAGTAATGGAACGGAGAAAAATTCTCTCCGGCGCCAGGATTTGAACACGGGTTTTCAGCTCTACGCGCTGATGCTTTATCCACTAAGCCACACCGGATACCACCCCGGCGTCGGACAGAATTGTCTCTGATTAAGTTCCAACTCTTGGGTTCCCTCTAGTGGCCGCCCTCTGCACTAAGTCATAGATGTCTATGAACATAGGACCGAAGTCCACACATGTGCTGAGGTGCACTCGTTATGAGTGACTAGTTGGCCGGGATCCGACGGAATAAGCGCCGTCTTAAATCACGAAGTGATTTACGCATATCATATATATTATTTTAATGTACCGAACCGTTCCATTACTCTTTCATCGTATGATGACGCAGAATATCTGCATGGAAATATCATATGTACTTCGGTACATTAAAATAATATATATATATATATATATATATATATATATATATATATATATATATATATATATAAATAAAACCAGAGGAGCCAAGACCAGCAACGACCAGTTCTGAAGATGACCCATAATAGGTCGAAACATGTAAATAAGGTATGTTAGAATTTAACACAAGAAAGTCTTATACGTATTCCGAAGTGATTACTATCGTCTTGAGAATCGAAGGAAAACATGTTTGCATATTATGTTAAATTAGTTTGCATGTAGTATGCACATAAATCCGGGCTATAGTCGTAAGATACACTCCACATATTTCAAATTATTCGATTAGTGAGTACTAGGGCCTGTATACTGCACAAAAAATACGTAATAATGTAGGATACACACGTAAGGCTTATCATGAAAACCGGCTTCAAGTGACGTCCGTATCAGACTAGAAAGGTGTTTTCATATCGGAGAAAAAAGCCACTTGCATAAGATACCGTGAGTCAGTGCAAGCAAGTGACAAATTTAGGGAAATTATCGTTCGTGAGTAAAACGATAGCATATGATTTATATATCTTAATGTCGTCTATCATTTGATATCTTCTTCTCCTCGAACTCTTCTCCCATTCACCATGCTTTCTAATGCACCTTTCAGAAAGCAGTTTCTTCTCAGACAGTGACCCAGCCAACTCCATTTCCTCTTCCTGATCAGATTCAGCATTATTCTTTCTTCGCCCACTCTTTCCAACACAGCTTCATTTCTTATTCTGTCTGTCCATTTCATACGCTCCATTCTTCTCCATATCCGCATTTCAAATGCTTCTATTCGTTTCTCTTCATTTCGTCGTAATGTCCATGTTTCTTCCCCATACAATGCCACACTCCACTCAAGGTACTTCACTAGCCTCTTTCTTAGTTCTTTTTCCAGAGGTCCGCAGAAAATGCTACTTTTTCCATTAAAAGCTTCCTTTGCCATAACAGATATAGATTAAATAAAACAACAATTAACCTCCTCTTATTGATATGATTTTGCAGAAGAATAGGAGAGTCCGTCTTTCTACTTCAGAACATCAGTAATAGGCCTATGTGTTAGTTATTTTATATTTTAATAAATAAAATAATAATAATAATAATAATAATAATAATAATAATAATAATAATAATCCATCATCCACGAGAATTATTACAAACTAGCCGTACCCGTGCGCTCCGCTGCACCTGTTAGAAATAAATATAAAGTAATTACATAATTAAAATAGGACATTTTATCCAGGGAACATTCGTGTTTGATAGAAGGATAATCGTTTAATATGTTAATTAATTTAAATTGCATCCAAATAATTAAAATGCGATCATTTTGGTCCAGAGACACTCATTGGTGCAATGACAATTCCCTTAACATGTTTCTTAATTTTTATTACATGCAACCATAGCTTAATGAAGATTGACATCATTTAGATTTAATGTGTATATTTTATTTTACTTGTTATAGGTTTCCATTGAATTATGGTAATAACTTAATTTTAACCCTTGTTTTCTACGTATTCAGTAAATGGCGCTTGGCCCACTATGGTTCTGATCCCTTCAAATAACTTAAATTATATTATATAATATTACATATTATATTATATATTATATTATATTATATTATATTATATTATATTATATTATATTATATTATATTATATTATATTATATTATATTACATCAGAAGTTACTGTAATAACATTATAGCATTATGTCCATCTAGAGAAACTACACTTTCCAATGGTGAAATAATAATTAATTATTCAAATCGGTTAATTTAGCTTCCGATATTACTTCATACAAACACAGAAACATTCTCTGTAGGCTATCTTTCATAGCTTTCGATTGTTGCTGTCCAAGGCCCCTTATAGACGAAGTCATTTGTTTTTTAATTCATTACACGGCCTTAGATGACAGTTATTTTAATTTTAAAACTCATTTATCTCATTAAATATGAGTCCTATCAAAATTTTTCAAGGGATAAAACGTATCGCAAATTAGTTTTAAAGAAACCTTTCTTATTTAACATTTTTCACAAAATCAATAATAAGCGAGATATTTCGATTTATTTAATTCAGGCCCCCTTATAACCCCCCTTTTAAATAATATATTTTGAATGTCATATAGCCTAAAATCTAAGTTACAACGAACTTAATTTATATTCCAATTTTCAAATAAATCGGTTCAGCCATTATCGCGTGAAAAGGTAACAAATATACAGACAGACAGACATACAAACAAAATTTTCAAAAAAGCGATTTTCGGTTTCAGGGTGGTTAATTATACAGGGACATCATTTTATTTTTACTTCAATTTTTATTGTACCTGAGTTTTTGAATGTACTTCACTCCCACCCCTTCTACTAGTAAACTTCCAACCGTTCACGACACAGAGCCGAGGGCGCGTAAGCAGTACTGAGTTACTGAGTATAGTACGTTCCAGAAATATGTTCGCGTTTTCCAGTGACGAAAGAGCTTTCAATATTGAATCATATTTTCGTACGGGTACTGTCGTCCGTTTCCCTATGTCGCATCCCGGTTTCCCCCACCTGCTTCTGTTCGCCCCTCTGTTAAGTCTAGTAGTTGGGCTATCTTAGCTCTTTTCCGAAAACATTAATTTCTGTTAGGAATTGGACGTCTACGTAATATTATACAAGTGTTTAAAATAACTTAAATAAAAGGGCCTCCTTAAGTAATTAACTGTCACGTGATCCCCCCCTTTCTACAAACCTGCAACAAAACCACTTGAACGGACAATAGATAGCATTTCTGAGTGATTTTATCTTTTCGGATCGGGCAGAAGTGAAGATTGAATTTACAGTACGTAAGATACTCTTTTATAGAGTAGGTACAGAATTATTTCAACATGAGTTACTCGTACGAAGGACGAAACTGGTAATTGGAATTAGGTACAATAGTCTATAGTGCGATAATATGCAAAAAAGAACTGAAGCCTGTATCGAAATAAACGGCCACCATTTTCTAAAATGTGTTTAAATATCCATATTATGATTATTTTTCAATTTAACTTCATTCTCTATATTGTACGCTAATTTGCTGTAACAGTACAATATACAGTACACTGTATAATTAATACTTCCAAATGGATAGCTGAATTCGTGTGTAAAAACACTAAGTGTTAATACAGTACTGTATTTTGATTAAACAAAAACCTAATGAAAATTATCAAACTCAATATCGCGATATTTCCTAGTTTACATATATGGATGAACTACTTTTCTTCCCTCCTATACCCAGTAAAGTGATTTGTATTTTACGCCAGTATCATCGAACTCCGTCGTGGAAGGGGTAGCAAACGGTGTTTCCTGTTTCAATCGTTAATAGAAAAGTATAGCCAGGTTAATATTAAAAATGTTAGTAAAAATAAAATGATGTCCCTGTATATGTTAGGACGAATTATTTTTGGAAAATCGAAAATTACCTGAAAAATTTCGGCTATAGATTTATTATTAGTATAGATAACAAGATTTAATGAAATTAAAGTCAACATTTTGATGAACCTGTCTTGATCATGGGTGATGAAATGTGTCGTTGCGCTTTCGTTCCCTAATTTATATCTTCTGTCTGATTCCAGGCAAGCCGTAACCAACATATACAACTTACTACGACCTGGAGGAGAGGCTCTGGTTACCATTTTTGCAAGAGCTGACTTATTAGCCGCATATAATAGTCAAATTCAGAAAAAAGAATGGCAGCCATATTTAAAGGTGAGAATTATTCCCCACTACAATGAAGACTTACATAATTAAACAAGGACGAGTATACTGGATTACTGTAGCGAAACAATTAAACATCAGCAACAAAATACACTGAAAATTCTACCTTCTGGGAAAAGTCCGCGTAATAGGGAATCCCTTATTACGGAAAAATTAAAAATCTACCGATCAAAAGACGAGGAAATTCTCAAGCCCCATGCAAGAACACGACAGAGAGTTTCATTACTTCTGGGAGACAGTCTGTACTACAAACGACAAACTCATACTTTTAATTAATTATTAATTCATTCATAGTTTTCTGTGCAAGAGCAGGTCCTTCACTGCAAATCAAACATACTCCAATCTGCCCTCTTTCCCGTCTTCCTCTTAGTCTTCTCATAGCCTACGATCCATAAGTTATATCTTACTGTTGTCTATCATCTGATGTCTTCTTTTGCCGCGAAATTTTTTCACGTTCACCGTTCCTTCTAGTCCATCTTTCATCAGTTTCTTCTCAGGCAGTAATCCATCCAATTTATTTTTCTCTTGTTTGGATTGAATATTGATTTTTTCTTCACCTGCTTCACTCACTGCTTCTAGCATAGTTTCATTTCTTGTTCTGTCTGTCTATTTCACACTCTCCATTCTTCTCCATATCGCTTTTCTTCACTTCGTCTTAATGTCCATGTTTCAGCGCCATAACATGCCAAACTCCACACAAACCACTTCACTGGTGTCTTCCTTAGTTCTTTTTCCAGAGATGCACAGAAAAAGCTCCTTTTCCTATTAAAAGCTTTCTTTGCCATTGCTAACCTCCTTTTAACTCCTTGTTAGCAGCTCATGTCACTACTCTATAGTAAAATCAAAATATTTGAAGCTGTCCACTTGTTCTACTGCTTCATTTTGAATTAGTCTTCTCATAGCCTACGATCCATAAGTTATATCTTAATGTCATCTATCATCTGATGTCTTATTTTGCCGCGAAATTTTTTCACGTTCACCATCTTTCAATAGGAAGTTTCTTCTCAGGCAGTAATCCATCCAATTTATTTTTCTCTTGTTCGGATTGAATATTGATTTTTTCTTCACCTACTTCACCCACTGCTTCTAGCATATTTCATTTCTTGTTTTGTCTGTCCATTTCACACTCTCCATTCTTCTCCATGTCGCTTTTCTTCACTTCCTCCTAATGTCCATGTTTCAGCGCCATAACATGCCAAACTCCACATAAACCACTTCACTAGTCTCTTCCCTCGTTCTTTTCTCAGAGATGCACAGAAAAAACTCCTTTTCCTTCTGCCACATAAAATGCCACATTCCACACAAACCACTGCACTAGTTTCTTCCTTAGTTCTTTTCCCAGAGATGCACAGAAAAAGCTCCTTTTCCTATTAAAATCTTCCTTTGCCATTGCCAACCTTCTTTTGACTCCCTGTTAGTAGGGAGTCCACTCCAAATATCTGAAGCTGTCCATTTGTTCTACTGCTTCATTTCGAATTCGTATGTTTACTTTCTTTATTTTTCCCCCGATAACCATGGTCTTCGTCTTGCTTCTTCATCCCATACTGCTCACAGTTTTCATTTAGCTCGAGTAGCATATCCTTTAAGCATGGGTTCCTTGGTTTTTCTAAACCGACGCATGTGACGTGCGAGGCCCGCCTCGCACAAATCCGGCTACACAAGAGATAGTGAGTGGTTTCTGTAACTGCGAGATGCGAGGTCTGCGCACCTCGCAACTATAGAAACCACTCACTATCTCTCGCGTAGTCCGGATCTGTGCCAGGCGGGCCTCGCTTCTTGCACCTCGAATGCGTTGGTTCAGAAAAACCAAGGCTTTAGTATCATCTCGTCTTCTGCTAACAACACTGAATTTAATTCCCGTCTGGTTCTAATCATCGAGGAAACACTACATTTCTAATATTTTATTATATACTAGCCATACCCGTGCGCTCCGCTGCACCCGTTAGAAATAAATATAAAGTAATTACATAATTAAAATAGGACATTTGATCCAGGGAACATTCGGTTTGATATAAGGATAAATCGTTTATTATGTTACTTAATTTAAATTGTATTTGCATAATTAAAATGCGATCATTTTGATCCAGAGACCACTCATTTGGTCATAAAAATTATTTTAGGAAATACAGGAAACGAATGTACAGAATATCCTATCAAGTTTTCTGTGCATAAGAAGCTATTTTAATCTTACCTGTCCTCGATTCACTCAGAAGTTACTGTAATAGCATTATAGCATTATATCCATATAGAGAAACTACACTTTCCAATGGTGAATTAATAATTAATTATACAAATCGGTTAATTTAGCTTCCGATATTACTTCATACAAACACAGAAACATTCTCTGTAGGCTATCTTTCATAGCTTTCGATTGTTGCTGTCCAAGGCCCCTTATAGACGAAGTCATTTGTTTTTTAATTCATTACACGGCCTTAGATGGCAGTTATTTTAATTTTAAAACTCATTTATCTCATTAAATATGAGTCCTATCAAAATTTTTCAAGGAACAAAACTTATCGCAAATTATGTTTAAAGAAACGTTTGTTATGTAATATTTTTCACAAAAATCAATAATAAGCGAGATATTTCGATTTACTTAATTCAGGCCCCCTTATAACCCCCCTTTTAACTAATGTATTTTGAATGCCATATAGCCTAAAATCTAAGTTACAACGAACTTAATTTATATTCCAATTTTCATCGAAATCCGTTCAGCCATTATCGCGTGAAAAGGTAACAAACATACAGACAGACAGACAGACAGACAGACAGACAGACAGACAGACATACAAACAAAAATTTCAAAAAAGCGATTTTCGGTTTCAGGGTGGTTAATTATATATGTTAGGACCAATTATTTTTGGAAAATCGAAAATTACCAGAAAAATTTCGGCTACAGATTTATTATTAGTATATATATATATATATATATATATATATATAATTGCACCTTACGTAACCAAGCTAACGCACTGAAGTTTCCATATTATTTCATTGTTTAATCAACTGCATTCAAATATAACCAATGATTTATTTTACCATTTTGTTTTCATTTAAACTCATGTAACTGAGTAGGTATACCAAGTAGGTACATCCTAGATTCTCTTTTATTGGTTAAGTAAAGTAAAGTTAAGTAAAGTAACAAGAAATATATATAAATTACTAGATCTGTTAAACATTCTGCAACTTTTCATAACATAGCTAAATAACTAAATGTGTAACTCATGTATATAAGGAAGTTTTACAATATATTATAGTATAACCAGTGAAGTGACTTATTTGATTTGATTAAGCTAATATTCTTCGAGCCTGATCCAACCTGTGATCCTGTTCTTGAATACGCAGTACCTAGTTAAGATAATAGCTCGACCATTACCATCCTGAAATATCCTGACGCAAACAATATCAAACTGGTGTCAGAAAAAACCTTGACAAAAGTAATGATCGGTAGGGCAGAACCACAACCTAATAATTTGGTGTCAGAATTAAATCATAACATAACCGTGACCGATAGCATCGGCCACAACAAACTTGTGCCCAACAACAAACAAGCACAACAACAATTTGGATGATGGGGAAGGGCACATGTATCAATTTGAGATAAAGAACCATGGTCCGGAAATGACTGAGTCGAAAGTTATAAGCAAAAATAGTTGTGTGGAAATGGAATTGTAATTTGGCAACACGTGCCCTCCTTCCCTTAACCTTTGGAACAGTCGTAGAAAAATGGTATGGGCCGGATGTCTCCTACGTGGGTACTTGTCCCGATACAATCTGTGACCTTGTCTACTGTTCCCATTGGCTCATCCGTATTCGAAAATCAGGTCTGCTTATTCCGCTCTCGTGTTCTCCTCCATTTCACTAGGACTGATCGACTGGATACTGCAACTTGCACACATACACTGTTGTGTCCACACCTGTGGAGTAACAGTCAGTGCGTCTGGCTGCGAAACCAGATGGCCCGGGTTCGAATCCCGGTCGGGGCAAGTTACCTGGTTGGGTTTTTTTCCGGGGTTTTCACTCAACCCAATACGAGCAAATGCTGGGTAACTTTCGGTGCTGGACCCCGGACTCATTTCACCGGCATTATCACCTCCATATCATTCAGACGCTAAATAACATAGATGTTGATACAGCGTCGTAAAATAACCCAATAAAATAAAAAAAAATACACTGTCGTCTACAGATGTACATATCAGGACCGACCATGTCCGTTACACATTACGCTATCTGCATTGCTTTAGTGTAGTTTCCTGTCCCCACCCCTCAGACAGCGCACTGAATGGAATACTGTAAGTAGACAACGTAAAGAACGTGAGAGTATGTGTAAGATGTACAGATAAATACACTTAAATAAGGTGTACAGAGGAATACAATTATTTCATTTCCACACAACTATTTCTGCTTGTAACTTTCGACTCGGTCATTTCCGGACTATGGTTCATATCTCAAATTGATACATGTGCCCTTCGCCATCATCCCTGAAAGTTTGTAACACCACCTCGGAAACACCCTGTATATATAAACAATATTTACTGTTTGTTGCAGAAAGTTCAACTAGCAGTAGTGACTTATCAAAATTCACAAGATCCTGCTGAAGACTTCAAAAAAATTCTGAAAGATGTGGGGTTCAAGGTTGTCGACTGTAAATGCAGGAAAACTTCTTACAATCTCGAAAACGTCAGTCGCTTCAAAGGTGAATATTACAATCACGAAGAAAGCTCTATATTCTCACGATCTATTCCAAATTTTGTAGTAAGAGCAGTAGTATTTTACTTAACGGCGTTTTCAACTGCACAAGAAATTTAGCGTTAAAATTAAACACCAGTACAAATGACCAACAAATTTTACCTCGAGCTCCTAATTAATTAAATCTACGACATGGAGTCCCCATTTTTACTCACCTTTCGCAGGACGCTACTCTAAGAATTTTATTGCCGTTTATAGTACATCATGCAACGAGCCTATAATGATAGTAATTAAAATGCGAGTATGTTTGTTTATGAAACTCGCTTGCGCTCGTTTCATAATTTTCATACGAGCGTCTTAATTACCATTATAGGCAAGTTCCATACGACTTTTTATGCTCGACCATATTTCAAACTTGAAATTATTCAGAAGTATTCATTTTATTCGCATCTGACTTAAGAGCGGAAGTGACCTTGTGCATAGCTCGTAAATTGTGAGATGTGCGCAGACGCGAAAGTATTGATTTTTCCGAGGAACAATAATGTCATTGACGTTGATATAATCTAGAGAATAACATGAACTAATTTTGATATAACCTGGAAATTGATTTAGAATTGAAAAACGAGATGACAAATTGAATTTATTTGAATATTATTTACTATTAACGCTAATTATTATAGTAACAGAACATAACCTTCTGCGACAGTATTGGATTTCCAACCTCCGTGACGTTTCCCTCGTTGTCTTTCGATTGCATATCCGAGAATAATCGAATACCTGAACTTTAATGAATAGGTATACTTTAATGACATGCATTAAAGGACTGCTACCAGGTGTATAATTACTACATTTCGGCATGGTCGTGCATAAAAATATATACCATCGATCGTATTTCAACCTGCAAACCTCGAATGCAGAGGCCAGCATGATTGCAACGAGATTACCAAATATTATTTCCGAAGCTCATCCCTTCCTAGCGCCAAGGTTGCCAGATTCTCTCATCACGAATCAAGGACAGATGATGATACTGTATACCTAACGTGACTACACATTTGAATTAATCCATTTTGCAATACAACTGATTTTATTCGTTTTATGTATTTCATCTAATTATAAAGGGTCAAAACGTTTAATTTTATTACACTTTTGCTGGATTATGAAAATTTCCGTTGAATTACTGTTAAGGTCTGAAAAATAATGTCATATTATGGCCTCATCTACGTAGAAAAAATGCATAATACAGCGTTTAAATACTATTAGTAATAAATCAACTTCCAAAGACAGTAAAGAATAAAGATAGGCCTATAATATCTAAAACATACTATAGGATCCTCGTTTTTATTTCAATACAACCCGATAGGAGGCGCCAGGTGGTGTTGATGACGACATTGAATAGTAATATGCGTTACAAGAGCGGTATGTTGACGTTTTCATGTTCGAGGAAAAGTTTAAAAAAGCTCAACTACGTTTCGCTTTTTCAATCTTTCCCTCGAACATGAAAACAAACACACCGCTCGTGTATCGTACATTATTTTGTGCGAAGAGCGTTTATTACATACCTGAAAGAGGAATTTCTAATTAGTTGCAATGAAATCTCCATCTTGGCAACATTGGAAAACAAATATATCTATCTTCAACATTGTTCCTATAAAATGTTTTCTGTGTTTGCTATACTGCAGCAGGCCGTGATATACGTCTGTCTTTTTTCCCCCCCACTCTATGATGAGTCTGGAATCTTGCTGATTTTTTCACGGCTTCCTTAATGTTACTTGCATTACAAATGCAGTAACTTTTGTGATGTTGTAGAGTTTACTTAATTTTTGCAAATATTTAAAAACAATAATTAAAAGTGCAATTTAGGTGAAATTGCAGTGGTAAGTTTCCAATTTATAATTATTATTATATTGAACGTCTTTAAATATAATATGTAAAAAGTCTAAAGCAGTAAAATGAATATGACGCTTAAGCGGTAAGAAGAGGGAAATTGTTGTGTGTTACGTTGGGAATACTGAATGTGGTATTTCACACTTACCGCGTATTGGTTGTGTGCGGAAAGCAAGCAAATACGCACGATCTCGCACAAAATAGATTTACAGAGCCTTGAAAAATGAATAAGGAATTTTGAAAATAATTTTACAGATTTTCTTCCAATACTTTTTACATTCCGTGACAAATATAACTCAATCCAGGTCACACGACACACCATTAAAATCCAGCACAATCCTCGAAAATCCAGGACGTCTGGCAACCATGCCTGTCGCTAATAGCGGAAGAACGAAAGTTTCCTAACCATGATCCACAAATGGAAAAAAGAACACACAATAATTTTATACCAGACGAAAGTTGTTTATTATTTAAGAACTTCTTTATCTATTTTAATTATGCTTTAACACATCATCGCAAATAAATGAGACAGGAAGATCAAAAACCCACTAACTCCAATTTTTTACAAAATTGAGTTATGAGCTGGGTGGTGCTTTTTAGTTTATCCCGCATGCGTGGAAGGCAAGAATACACGAATTTCGACATTCATCTGCATTCTGGGGGCTATTTTAAAACTCGTGGAAGTCAGAACTCCACTTACTCCATGGAATAAGAGAGTTTTTGCATTCCAAGCTTAATTTCCGGTAGGTGGCAACACTATCGCTCAACCAGCTGAGTAAAGTGATACGGTATTCAGAATCTCACAAACATCTATTAAATCCATGTAAGTAAGACTATGAAAGGCACAATATGGAGTCGATTTAACTTCAGAAACGCAATAGAGATGCATCATTCCCCAGTCAACTAAAGTATAATTCAGCATTGCCATTGAAAGAAGAAAGCAAAAGGACTTGCAAAATTTAATTCAGTTTATTTCTGAGGAAAGTAGGATGTATTACCAAACTCTGTTTGCGGACAGTAATAATCTAGATGCACAGGAAGAACATGAGAATGAGAGAAAAAACAGAATCTCTAACATGAATCGAACTGTGTTTAATATTGTTTGTGATTTTAATTGTGTATTTTCATGTGATTTATGGTAATTTGCGATTCTCTGTCTCATATATTTAAATTTAAAAAAATATATAGCAATGTTTATCTTAATAGTAAACTTCCATTTTCTCGTATATTCCAATGTTTCATAAGGGAATTATGATATACTTATCTTTTTTCTTCACATGGCTCATATTTGTTCACTTTTCTTAATTCATACACAGTAGAAGTCAGAAAACCACTAACTCCAGAAATGTTTATTTCAAATTGTAGCGTAAGGTAAAGTAATAATTTAGGTTTTGAAGAATTTAATTGACAAATAATGTAATTTTACACAATATTAATAGGTAAATGTATAATATTTAAAGTTAGTAAGATAGATGATAAGTTTTTTCTCTCTCCTGTAAAATTTGGTTTATTGGAATTAGGGAGTTTTTGATTTTCCTACCTCGAATGCAATAGACATTGAGTATTTGACATTGGATAATCCGATTCATTCGGTAGTTCGAATAAATGTTTATTGTCCTTGAAATTTCTATTAAAATCAATGATAAAAACCCACATGTAATTCACATTTTCGATGGTTATGTTAGTTTCAACGAAAATAGTGCCCTATCTGACATTCTACCGAAAGTTCAAAAGATTTTCTTAGGAATATCAGTTATTGATTATTCTAAGAATTCAAATTCTAACATGTCCATAACAGAAAATTCAGTCTATAACAGAAAAAAAATACCAAGCTTACTTCCTTGGCGGTAAAGGCAGTGGTCATGTAGCACTGACATTCCTACTGCCATTAATGCCGATTGTACAAATGGAAGCCCTAACCTCCCGCTATTCCGTAATGTCCTGTAATGAAGATTACTTAACTTTCACCATGCGCACTTGACAAATTTGTTCAGGATATACACAATGCTTAAATTACTTTCGTATTATTTTGTGAAGTGATATGTTACTATAATTGGAAAATATTTTTCTTTCACCAGATTTCGCCATTTCAGTCAATCCATTTTTAAATGTCATACCAAAAGAACTGCATGACATTTACATCACCGACCTTCTGATGGAAATGACAAAAATCAAGTTCAAAAGAGAAGAGGACAAAGACGACAGCATTACTGAAATTAAATACGATCAGATCATTGCGTATATAAGAAAAGTGTGAATTTCTACAAAATAATGCAGCTATGTCTGTGCTTGGTGGGAGTGTCATATACCTGCATCATATAGACCAGTGATGTCAAGGAAGTAATAGCACAAATGTGCTACTGTAGCATGCCACCCTCAGTGCCTCTGCTAGAATGTAATTGTGATGCGTGCACTAGTGTTTTGTTGGAGTTGAAATAGCACTGTCCTGGACTACAGACTTGGGTATCTCAGCAATTAAATATTTCGATCCTGAATGAGAAGAATTGTTTCTGTGTCAGAATTTTGGAACTCATGTAAAATGTTTGTTATTCCAACAATAAATTGTTACAGGTATTGAAATTTAATGTAAATCTATATGTAATTTGAACTGGTAATGGAAATTATGGGAAAACGGCTGAACGGATTTTAATAAATGACACCTCATTTTGAAGCTTGGAATCCAAAGTTTTTCAGAAAAATATTAGTTTTCAGTGAAATGTCAATTTTCCTACATCATTTTCCTATTTTCCAAAATCCATCTTTCGTCAGTTTTGAGAACTAATTAATTGCATTTCAGAATAAAACAAAACACACACTACAATAAACAATAGACTATTACATGAAGCCCATGACCTACAGGATTGCTGACATAGTTAGAGTTCAGATGGCTCAGATTCTTTCACATCATAATGCCAATATGTCGATCTTAATTTGTGTAATTTTTTGATATCGTATAAAAAATAATTTAAGGTCTGATTCTCTGGTCTGTAGTTTTCCGAGTACTGCTGTGTATTGGATATTAAGAACTACAAAACTTAAGAATGTTTGATGACATTATTACCATTAAAAATGAAATATTATTGTAGTTAATGTAACACATAATGGTACAGTATACTGATGATATAAAAGTGAAACCTTTTGGGGCTTTAAGTAAGTAGACGCAGAGAAACAATATTTTATATTAGATCTTCATTTCTATAATTTACTGAGTAACGGCTATATATATATATATATATATATATATATATATATATATATATATATATATATATGTGTGTGTGTGTGTGTGTGTGTGTGTGTGTTACTGAAAACTATAAAACTTACGTAAGGTAACAATACTGTTATTTTTTAACTAGGTTATTTTATGACGCTGTATCAACATCTCAGGTTATTTAGCGTCTGAATGATATGAAGGTGACAATGACGGTGAAATGAGTCCGGGGTCCAGCACCGAAAGTTACCCAGCATTTGCTTATATTGGGTTGAGGGAAAACCCCGGAAAAACCTCAACCAGGTAACTTGCCCCGACCGGGAATCGAACCCGGGCCACCTGGTTATTAAAAATGAATACTTTTATAGTTATTAATCAAATAGTGTGGGTCTTTTTCATATATTTAATGGCAGTGTGATATAGATATTTATATGAGGAGCTTAATATCAAAGGCGGACATCTGACCTTCAGATGAAATTTAGATAATGTGGATTCTTATACATTTTTTCATGCTTTTTTCAGTTATGGTGAAACTATATACAAACTCTAACACTACATTTATAAAAATAAATTGTTTTAAAATACTACAAAGAACAATGTGAAACAAAAAAGTGCCTCTATATCAAAACTATGGAGACGACAGATGTCCGTCTTTGACATTAAACTACTCATATGTCTGATTCTCTAATTTTCCTTGGTAGTAATTGAGTCATGCTTCCTATTTTAGCTGCGTCTTTAAACTACATCAAAATTAATTTCATATTTATTTGGTTTAATCGATTAGATTTGTGATCGCTGCCAAGCATATTTTGTTGTCGGGAAAATAACATACCATTTAATTTCTGCTACCGTGATGAGTAAGTTTATTTCCCGCAACCAGCAACGAATAAACACTGAAACTGCTAACGATTTACGATGGACAATTTTATTTAGAGCGCATATAAGATTCTACAACTCTGACATATCATTCGCCTCATTTTCCGCATCTCAGCAATAGATTCCTCACAACAGCCTATATTACAGAAAATATACGGGATAACATTCATTGTTTCACAAATTAATCCGGCAGTATTTGGTAGATCAATATTGTCTGGAGGGAGCGCAAAACTAACAGTTCCTAAGAAAAGACCAAAAGTTATTACTTACTGATAAAATAAGTGGCCTACAAGATTTTATATTCTCTTGATCACCTCAGCAAGATCTCTTAGTGAGAAAAAGTGATTCTGCTCTCTACATTTCAGGGTAGTTCACGAAACATGCGGCAGCTATACCAAGATGCTAAGTCTTTTGTTCAAAGCATGACAAACCTTACATTTTCTTAACTTTCACCTACAATCCGCAATGACCTGAAATACTGTAGCTACTGCATTACTCCCACATGAAAAACTCGCTGATCGTCCTGACATTGTTACTTGCGATTTCGCATTGAAACTCAAGAACTGAAGACGGATAGGTTCAAGGAAAAGTATTTGGCATAAAAAAAACATTCAGAGAGAGTATGTTTCACTATTATGGAAGCAAATAACTTTCAAAATGTCTGGTATTCTTCATTGAAAATAAATCTGAACAATTTTTATTGAACTTTTTATAGACTTAGTTTGCAGTATTTGCTGCACAAGACACTAGTAAATATTACAACCAATGAGCATAGCTCTGATTACGAAAATATCGTGGACAACAAAATTACTACTCTATTGGGACTTTAGTTAGGGTCGAATGTTCCAAGGTAAGTAATGATAAAAGTATGTAGATGCCAAACATGCCGCAGTCCTACAATGCCATTAATTTTTCTATGTTCAGACTATCGACACCCAGACACACATGAGATCTTGACTACAACTGAACCTACCTTATATACAGACAGAAAAATCAATAAATAGTTCATATATACTATGTTAACAACAATATCTTCAAATTATGAACTTAATATAAAGAAGCTATTGAAACACAAGTGCAGGAAGATCTTTTACAATTAAAGAACACATTAGTATTTAAAACCACTTCTAAATGGGCAAAAAAAAAAAAAAAAACATTTAAGCTCACAATATTTTGTGCTTGTAATCATATTTTTGACGTTGAACTACTTTCTTCCCCGAGTGTGGGTGAGGAGGTACGTACAGAGTTTCGAATGTTCCAATAATATATTGCCACAGTCTAGTATATAGTCACGAAGCTCAATACGTAGTAAATATGCATCCACACACAGTTGCTAACCACTAGGATCGCCACTATCGCCTCATTACAGACAATGCGAAATAGTACCTGCACAGTCTATTGTTCCTAGTATCCTCATAAACTCAAGCTTCGTGACTGTATATATATATATATATATATATATATATATATATATATATATATATAGACTATGATATTGCGCTGCAAACGTAGTAAGTGCATTATGACAGAATCTGTTATGCACTTAACACATGTATTGCATACTATATTTGGCTGATCTTGATAAAAAGTAAATCATTATTAATCATTTTAATTTAAATAAATAGTTTGTTTTTGGACGCTAACATTTTCATGTGTGGTCGCCGTTTGTTATTTGTCGATAGGTGTCATTCATTTGTTATTATTCGTATTGTCGATAAGTGTTATTCATTTGTTATTATTCTGCAGCGATTGTGAAAATGTTGTAATTAAAATAAATTATAGAAAGTTTAGTTTTGTCTTCAAAGAAGTAGGTAGGTGATACATTAATAATGTAGGTTAATGCTTGAATATGTATTTTACTTCATGGATGTTTTCGCATTCAGCCACGACCCCACTAGTGGCGCTGAGAGTAACAACCGGAAATCTTCAGAAATGGTTTTCACGCTTACATCTTATCTACATTGGTTACATCTTCAGATATGAATTAGACTTATAGTTCAGAACTACAAGTGCCAGCAATAGACGTCTTGACTACCTGAGGACACCTGGTTACAATTTCACTTTATAAAATCTGGATTGCAGCATACAGTACTTACCAATTCCACAGGCTTAAATAGCAATCTTGCAATTGAAGGGTTCAGAACCATAGTGGGCCAAGCGCCATTTACTAAACCGTAGAAAACAAGGGTTAAAATTACGTTATTACCATAATTCAATGAAAACATATAGCAAGTAATATAAAGTATACACATTAAAACTAAATATTTCAATGGTGTGTGGATAAGCTTCTGGGCTTCTACCGCGTTGTCTTGGTGTTATTGGCTGACGTTTCGACCGCTGTGTTGTGGCCATCTTCAGAGCAGTTGTTGGATAAGGAAATAGTCTGCCAGTACTTATATATATATATATATATATATATATATATATAGTAGTCTCGATGGGGGGGGGGGGAGTACTTGCTGTGATAGGTCGTAGGTTCTCCTTCTGGCATCTGATTGGTCCTACGTGGTCCAATCCGGTTGAGGTCTGTATGAAGGGGAGTATTCATATTAAATATGTATTCATCTATACTAATAATAAATCTGTAGCCGAAATTTTTCTGGTAATTTTCGATTTTCCAAAAATAATTGGTCCTAACATATACAATTAACCACCCTGAAACCGAAAATCGCTTTTTTTTAATTTTTGTTTGTATGTCTGTCTGTCTGTCTGTCTTTTTTTTTAGGCTTTTACCAAACAAAAACCGTAACAAACCAAACCTAACCTATCATTGATCTAGAAAACTCGCTTTCTATCTATATTTGCATTAACTAGTTTTTACTAGTTGAAACTGGATTTGACGGATTTGGGGTTTTAACGGTAACATATATGTGGAATTATCACTATATTAACACATCCATTATTTCACAAAACACACATTGAACGAATTAAATGTAATTATGAAAGCCGCCAATAATGCTAATATCAATTTCATTTCAGAAACTTTAAAGATTAAAAACCGCTAGTATTCCTGCTAAGCGGGATAATATAATTTTACCCGCGAGATGGTTAACCGCTAGATTTATCGGTAAAACCGCTGAATTGGCAACCTGTTGCAGAGACTGAATGGCACTCAAAGAATCGGAGGTTATCGAATTAAGAACAACAAGGTTCTGTAAATAGCATAATGTTCTGCAGTAAAAACATTGGTATACAAGCTCAGTTTATATTTATAAACCTGTCTAAGGAACAACCCACACTATCATTCACTCGGGATCCGTCAGTAAAAATTATACAATAATGAGGAAACTGAGATAAACCTTCGTTAAAGCGTTATCTATAAATAAAATTAGGTGTAAAATTCTTAAGAGGATAGCAATCTAAATTGAAACATTCAGGTAACACACACTTGCAAAACATATTTCCTCTATATCGTTTCATATGAAAGAATTTCTACCATTTAGTCTAAAAAGAATTTTATTCAAACGCTTGTAATGTCCCATTGCTGGTTGAGTGGAAGAGAAGGCCTTACGGCCTTGACTCTGCCAGCTAAAATAAATTATTATTATTATTATTATTATTATTATTATTATTATTATTATTATTATTAATGGATTTAAAATAAAATAAAATTTCGATTACTCTGCCTCCTTGCTAAGTTCACTCTCAGCTGAGAGATTGCAACGTGTTCATAATGTGTGCATACGATTCATCTGCAATACTCGTAAATTTGACCATTATAACGCCAGTTATTTTCATGGGTGCGTCTGAAGGAACGAAGAACAACAATACATTCACTATCTCTTCTATTTAGAATTATGCATATTTCTACTCCGAATTATCTGCTATCACGCTTTCAATTTCTTACAACTCTTCGGAACCGGCATCTTTCTATCCCTCATCACAGAACTTTATATTCAACCTGCTACACTGTAGAAACTCAAGAATAATTGTAGTTTACAAACAACTTCAAATTAGTGTCACTTTGAAAATATTGAGATTAGGATAAATGTTTATATATGACATTTTTTTGCTCGTAATGTCTTCGGAAATAAGCCCCGTAAGTGACGGTAAATCTTCGTGAATCACCCTGTATACTGATAGAAGTCTCGAACACCATATCGTCGTGTGAATGCAAGAACTAGATGACTCGAAATTTGCGTTTTTAGTTACCTTTTTTGTAGCATAGCAAAAATCGCACAAAATGTAATGCAAGAACTTGGTAACTGATCGAACGATACCAGCGACATCTATTTTCCAATATAACAAATAGGTAAATGAAAACGAGACATATTCCTTAGTGCAATAAATAAGTAAATAGGTGATGTCACAAAATATGACAAATCAAGTTACCTAGTTCTTGCATTCACACGACGATATAGTCTAAATCTTAGAAATGGACAAATGGATTGAGCGAGTTTTGGGATCAGACTCTACAATTTCACCTTTACATTAATTACCGTGGCCAAGTTCTCAGAGAAAAGCAGACGATGAAAGGCACAGATCGCCCATGAACTAAAAAATTATAGATTACAACATATTATAGCTATTCTAATACAATTATAAACATTTTCTAGTACCGGTTTCCTCTACAATATACGTGAAAGTCAAGTACACATTGTAATATAGGCAAACATTCGATGTTGTCTATACCAATTTGGAGAAAGCGTTTATCATTAAGTCAAACAAAGAAACAACCTTCGAATATAATTCACGACACTGATAAGAGAGATAATCTGCAGAGAGATGACATTAACAGTGGTACCGTCCAAGTACGCACACCCATCGTCGCACTCCGAATAGACTGTAAGTAGACTTACAAGCAGTGGCGAAGCTCTTAAGAGCCTTTTGAGGCTTAGCCTACCCAAAAAAATTTGAGTTATTATTCCTAGTAATAGTAAGTCTTTAAGTTTGCAATAACTAAAGCCCGGATTTCTAAGCAAAATGCATATTCTTTTCCACACTTTTAAAGGCAAGCAGAAAGGTTAAACTTCGTAAGACACCTAGATAAGCAGTTTTAACTATGTTTGTTAGTGCTTATAAATGCTTATTTCGCTTTTATAGAATAGGTACAGAATTATTTCAACGCGGGTTACTGGTAGGAAGAAAGAAACTGAAAATTGGAATTAGGTACAATATTATAATCTATAGTGCGATAATATCCACGAAAGAATTGAAGCCTGTATCAAATGAACGGCCATCATTTTCAGAAATGTGTTTAAATATCCATATCATGATTATTTTTCAATTTAGATTCACTCTCTATATTGTACGCTAATGTGCTGTAAACAGTTTAATATACACTGCATAATGAAAACGTCCGCATGGATAGCTCAGTTCGTGAGCAAAACACTTATTTTTATACTGTACTGTATTTTCATTAAACAAAAACTTAATGAAAATTATGAAACTCAAAATCGCGATATTTCCTAGTTTACGTAAATGGATGAACTACTTTTCTTCCCTCCTATACCTAGTAAAGTGATTTGTTTGTATTTTACGCCAGTATCATCAAACTCCAGTCGTGGAAGGGGGTAGCAAACAGTGTTTCCGGTTCTCAAGCGTTAATCCAAAGGTATAGCCAGGTTAATATTAAAAATGTTGGTAAAAATAAAATGATGTCCCTGTACAACATGAGCTATTCTCTCTGAAAAGCTGCATGATTATTTCACTTCCATCCTGTATATTCTAATTTCTTTATAGTGACGTTACATTCAATTATAGAAATTAACTGAAATCGTCTGTTATTTTTTGCGCTTGGCACAACTTTTCCTTATGAATTTAACACTCATTTCGCTATCGGCGAAAAGAAGATATCATAAAATATTTTTCTATAGGGTTCATCGTCCTTTCTAATTATTGGTCTGTTGAATGATCCATGAGAAACATTATATTTCTCTTTCATTTCGCTCTGATAAGGTGTTAGAATATCTCTCAAAATATGTACAGCATTTACTTCTAGTGGATTCAGAAAACCGCCACCTTGCACTTGACTATTTCAGTCAATTCGTAAAGAATACAGTTACGAATTTCACTCGCACCGTATCGATTCTCTCGTTTCATCCGCACGGCACGGTAGCCTATCTAGTAAAGAGCATAGTCCAGTTGCTGTAGCAGACAGTGATCAAAAGTTAAATATAGAACAGCCTTCGGATAAGGTTCGCAACACCGAAAGGGAATCCGCAAAGAGTCTACATAAACAGTGGTACAGTGTAACTACAACCATCTAATAAATTGTAAGTACGCAATACAAATCACACTGTCAGTGTAATATCTATCTATACTGTATATTTGTATAAGTAGATTAGTTGTTACATCTGTTAGGTCGTAAGGATAAGCTGCCTATATATCTAAAGTCTGCCACGTTATGACATCCATGATTTTCATTCCTGATAACTGGCCCGTGACATTGGAGCATGTTTACAGTGAAAGGAAGCCAATTCACTGCAGGATATGCACAGAGTACGCAAGTGTATGTGTGTACGGAGACGACACAACCGCCGCGCAGAGTTGCCAGATGTGGCTACTTGTCGCCATTCCGGCGCCTTTTATGTTCCTTGCGGCGACGAAAATTTTCACTTGGCGACCTGGTTAGAACTATAAAAATTGTTTCATTGAATTTTTTTTCACAAGACTGTGATCCATTGCACGTAATATCCGTCAGTTATTGTAGTTCCGTTCATTTTCAAAGAAGGCAGAGTAACGTCCGAGCACAGTCTAGTATATACAGTCGCGAAGCTTGAGTTGTGAGGGTGCTAGGAACAATAGACTGTACTACTTGTTTACTTACTGGCTTTTAAGGAACCCGGATGTTCATTGCCGCCCTCACATAAGCCCGCCATTGGTCCCTATCCTGAGCAAGATTAATCCAGTCTCTACCATCATATCCCACCTCCTCAAATCCATTTTAATATTATCTTCCCATCTACGCCTCGGCCTCCCCAAAGGTCTTTTTCCTTCTGGCCTCCCAACTAACACTCTATATGTATTTATGGATTCCCCATACGTGCTACATGCTCAAACGTCTGGATTTTATGTTCCTAATTATGTCAGGTGAGGAACAATAGACTGTGCCGGTACTATTTCGCATTGTCTGTAATGAGGCGATATCAACGATCCTAGTGGTTAGCAACTATCTATGGATGCATATTTACTACGTATTGAGCTTCGTGACTGTATATACTAATCTCTTTCCAGCTAAAGATTGAAGTAAATGTAAATAAATGCACGTGGCATAATGGTTCCTGATTGGCTATTGGACGCACAACGCCTCCAAACTCATGCTTGTCATCTTCTTCCTCATATTAAAATAGTTCCTTCTAAAATAATAAAATGTATAATATACATGGAATACGAGTGAATTAAACGTGCTTATAAGAACACTTTCTTACCATTTAAACAACATGTTTATATTAGTAGTTTCAGACATTGCGTGTTAAATCATTGTAACGTGTATTATGGTAACGCGCATGCGTAATAGCCATTAAATCCCTCCCAAGGTGACTTGCAGCTTCACAGAGCACATCAGCACAGCTGGTATAACACAGTGCGAGATTCAGTGTTGCCAACCTCAAATAAATTTCTGTAGAATTAAAGAAATTCTCCACTCTTCAAAGAATAACATTTAATCACGAATCTACAGAAAATGAAAATCCACTATTCCCAGTAGAGAAATAATAAATATTAACCCTCTGTGAGCATTTTACGGGTTAGCTCAGTAAATGTGTTGCAATGTCTGCAATATATCAGACGGTGGCTGCCCTGCGTGCTCACTTGCTGAAAATAATGCGCCCTGGTGGCTGCTTTGGTAGCTAGCTTGCGATTGCGGAGTAATACATTTCGGTTTTGTTTACGTCTACTTCAATCTTTAGTTGGAAATAGAGTAGTCTGTGGTTCAAGGTTGCGTAGAAAACTTCCCCAGGCTGTGACACGGGGATCTACAACGTGTATGATCTGTGATTTGCAATGATGTTTTTAATAGCATAATTAAGTGGAATTAATGTATATAGATATATTACAGTAATGCAGCGTTTCTCAAACTATGGTCCGCGGACCACCTGTGGTCCTCGAGGTCTGCCCTTGTGGTCCTTCAAAAAAGACACAAGAAAACATAAAATTCAAACGAATTGCGTATCACACTATAGCTGAAAAATCTCAGAGTTTGGAAATGACACATGGCAACCGCCTATCACTCTTTTTCCCAGTACCGACATTTTATTAAATTTATTTACCCTACCCGTCTATAGACTTCCCACTCTACTCTCAGCTACAAAAGAGGGATTTAAAGCACTATGAACGTGGTGTTTCTCGCTATCTTTTCCCTGCACATCTGGCGCTGTGCCTGTAACCCAGCCAGGGACTACCCGAATTCATAACAGCACCAAAGTACCGAACCTTTTCATGTATTTATAACTTTATTAATACTTTGCCGACACCTAGTCTGCACATTGAAATGGTCACGTACTGTACGTCATACACCAATAATACAACGTGCAAAACTGTACCTTTACTTGTTGAAAATCGGGCATGTTTCCGCATTAATTTTTTTTTTATTTCTGTTTTTACAGATGACTATAAGAAAATTTTCTTCTATTAACATTAACTTAATTAGTTAATATTAATATAAAATTAATTGAATTAAATTAATTTTAATTAATTATTTCTACATTAAAATGTTAGTACTGGTATTAAAATATGCTACATAAATGATAAATTTGCTTTCGAAGGGAACAAGAGTAAGGTGGTCCGCGGAACTGTTCTCACTTAAAAAAGTGGTCCCCACTTCAGAAAAGTTTGAGAAACACTGATTAATGGATTAAATAAGTTAATTTTATTATTAATTAAACTTTCAGTTTAAAAATAGGTACATGAAATTGAATAATTTCGAGGGAAAAATTGTTCCGGGGCCGGGTATCGAACCCGGGACCTTTGGTTAAACGTACCAACGCTCTCCCACTGAGCTACCCGGGAACTCTACCCGACACCGATCCAATTTTTCCCTCTATATCCACAGACCTCAAAGTGGGCTGACAACCGTCAAGCAACCAACATTTGAGTGCACACTAACTCTGTGTGACTTTAAATTGTGGTTTTCTGTTTCGTTCCCGGGTAGCTCAGTGGGAGAGCGTTGGTACGTTTAACCAAAGGTCCCGGGTTCGATACCCGGCCCCGGAACAATTTTTCCCTCGAAATTATTCAAATTAACTTTACAGGGAGTTATTCCTGAAAGCTTAATTTGCATAATACACGTCACTGTACGTAACAGAAAACCACAATTTAAAGTCACACAGAGTTAGTGTGCACTCAAATGTTGGTTGCTTGACGGTTGTCAGCCCACTTTGAGGTCTGTGGATATAGAGGGAAAAATTGGATCGGTGTCGGGTAGAGTTCCCGGGTAGCTCAGTGGGAGAGCGTTGGTACGTTTAACCAAAGGTTCCGGGTTCGATACCCGGCCCCGGAACAATTTTTCCCTCGAAATTATTCAAATTAACTTTACAGGGAGTTATTCCTGAAAGCTTAATTTGCAGGTACATGAAATTATTCATTTCTATACTTTATTTCTAAACTTCGACAATTAATAGAAACGATGTTGAGCAGCAAGCCGTTAATTAATAATACCGGGAATTCAGCGATTTAGGCCTACCTGGCCTCTTCGCATTTAGCAGATTCTTTCACTTGGTAAAAGGAGTAGGAGATAATAATTGTAGTTTAATTAAAATTATATATTCAAGTCTCAAAATTCGGTACCGGTATTTAGTCTTAATTCAAAATCACTACCGTTTTAAAAAATGCACCATTAGACTACAGACTCGCCTTACTTACTTACTTACTTACTTACTTACAAATGGCTTTTAAGGAACCCGAAGGTTCATTGCCGCCTTCACATAAGCCCGCCAGCGGTCCCTATCCTGTGCAAGATTAATCCAGTCTCTATCATCATACCCCACCTCCCTCAAATCCATTTTAATATTATCCTCCCATCTACGTCTCGGCCTCCCTACAGGTCTTTTTCCATCCGGTCTCCCAACAGACTCGCCTAATGAAGAAAATTAATATTTTCAGGCTGGCTTCAAGACTCTACATATTTTAAGAAAACTTCGAATGAAGCTGTTTGTAAAGTATGCAATATCTGTATACAACAGAATACAGGTTGAACAGACAGCAAATGTATTATGATATCAAATGATTGAAAGAATTTTAGTTTTGTCCTTCAAATGTGCAGAAATTTGTTTCAAACAAATGTAACATTTTAAAATTACTTTGCCGAACGAACAGTTACATTTGTTCGGACCAAAATTTAATGTTCATTTATGGCCTTGTTAGCTGCTATGACGTCATTTTTAAAGGTATAGTTCAAAGGGTTTTTAAATGACACTAAACATTGTTTGCAATTTCCGTACCTTTAATTTTTGCTCTAATTTTATAGTTTTATATCTTCGCAACTATTAATGCTACATGCATAGTATTTGGAATACCCATTCTTTAGGCTATTTAGAAACTTTTCTCTCAATTTGTTGCATTTGAAAAATATTCCTTCATGTTTCTATAAACATACCTGTAAAATATAATCATTTATCTTAAAATATTGAAACACGTAGTCAAAATTATGCTTCAGATATGCTAAAAAATTTGCTTTTAGGAGCAAAATATCGAAGAGATTTTGAATTTATATCCAAAAATGACTGAGATGTATACATTTTAGTAAATTACTGAACTCTGGTACTTTTTTTTCCAAAATATTGGCTCCAAAATTATTTTTCAAAAACTAAACTCGTATTTAAATTGTAAACTGTAAAATTTATGTAGACTACTGGACTGTACCCGAGCACGAGCATTATGCTCATTTCGGGTATCTATTCACATGTATTCAATTCAAATGTAAATTGTAAATAAATTTGAATTTGAATTTGAATTTGAATTTGAATTTGAATTTGAATGTATGTATGTATGTATGTATGTATGTATGTATGTATGTATGTATGTATTTATTCACACTGCAAATGCGTATATACCCTGTGGCAGTGGTAACTAATTACACTCAATAATGACAATTAATAATAAACGCAACTAATAAAAAACTAATAAAAAAAATTATTCAAATCAACTTTACAGGGAGTTATACCTGAAATCTTGATTTGCATAATACACGTCACTGTTCGTTAACAGGAAACCACAATTTAAGTCACACGGAGTTAGTGTGCACTCGAAAGTTGGTTGCTTGACGGTTGTCAGCCCACTTTGAGGTCTGTGGATATAGAGGGAAAAATTGGATCGGTGTCGGTTAGAGTTCCCGAGTAGCTCAGTGGTAGAGCGTTGGTACGTCAAACCAAAGGTCCCGGATTCGATACCCGGCTCCGGAACAATTTTTCCCTCAAAATTATTCAAATCAACTTTACAGGCAGTTATACCTGAAATCTTGATTTGCATAATACACGTCACTGTTCGTTAACAGGAAACCACAATTTAAGTCACACGGAGTTAGTGTGCACTCGAAAGTTGGTTGCTTGACGGTTGTCAGCCCACTTTGAGGTCTGTGGATATAGAGGGAAAAATTGGATCGGTGTCGGTTAGAGTTCCCGAGTAGCTCAGTGGTAGAGCGTTGGTACGTCAAACCAAAGGTCCCGGGTTCGATACCCGGCTCCGGAACAATTTTTCCCTCAAAATTATTCAAATCAACTTTACAGGGAGTTATACCTGAAATCTTGATTTGCATAATAAAAAACAATAATTAATAATAATAATAATAATAATAAAATAATAACAAAGAGCATCCTAAATTAAATGAAGCATGGTCACTTAAAATAACATTTAAAGTAAATCTAATTTGTATCTTAATTTCGAACTAAGACCCACGAGTGTGACAGGTTCATACCTCCACAAGTACCTTTCGGCACTACACTTATTTCGCTGTCAACTCACTCACTGCACTAATTCTACCTGATTTCACTAACACTTCTAACTATTTCACTGTTCAAATACTTTGCACAGCCACTTCACTGACACCAACACACTTTACTTACACAATAGACTTCACTGACACTACACACTTCACTGACACAACACACTTCCTCACTGATAGAACACTTCAAATAACAAGATATCAATTACACCCTTTAAGTAGTGTGTATAATATACTACCGTCTATTAGTAAAGTCCTTAAGCCTATTTTTAAATACATTTTTGGTTATTGTTGCAGCAATGATATTTCTACATATAAAAAATGAAAAATTTGTCAGTTTGTTGCATTTGAAAAATATCCCTCCATGTTTCTATAAACATATCTGTAAAACATAAACATTTATCTTAAAATTTTGAAAGTCAAAGTCAAAATTATACTTCGGATATGTTACAGAATGTGCTTTTAGGAGCAAAATATCGGAGAGATTTTGAATTTATCTCCAAAAATGACTGAGATGTATACATTTTAGTGAATTGCTGCACCCTGGTGCATCGATTAAAAGAAATGTCAAATTATACAGTCCTCTCCCTTTAACGGAGATAGGCCTACTTATTTCGTTCGCATAGTTACAGTGCGGCGTGTATACTTAAAATGGAAATAGGCCTACTGTACGTTGTCCACAACTACACATCTATGCGAAGTCTCAGCTAATTTTCGTTTAGAATGCAATAGATATTTACTCTGTATTTTCCATATCTTTGAAAAATATTCCGCTTCTTGCAGGAAATGGATAGAGCAGAGGAATATGACAAGGAACATGGCCCTGCTCAAAGTGCCGCCCAACAAGCGATGTCTGAATACATGGGATCGATGACGTGGAAACCTAGAGAAAGGATATCTGATCTTGGATGTGGTCCTGGGACAGTAACCGTGGAGATGCTACTGCCTCGCTTACCGGATGATTTCGAGATTCTAGTTGCAGCAGACGTGTCGACTGCCATGTTGGAACTTGCCCGCAGCAAGTACACCCACCCTAAAGTCAAGTTCTTAGAGCTGGATCTCGCAAAGCCTATACCACCTGATTCCGATCTCAGAACTCCCGGCTTTGATAAGGTATTCTCCTTCTTCTGTCTACAGTGGATTCCTGATCAGAGGTAAGTGCACACTGTGTGTTTGTCATTCATTCAATGTTCTGCCCAAGGGCAGGTCTTTTACTCCAAATCCAACTTTCACCAATCTTTACTATTTTCTTCCTTCCTCTTTGTCTCTCTCTACGTATGATCCATATATTTCAATGTCATCTATCATCTGATATCTTCTTCTGCCTCGAACTCTTCTTCCGTTCACCATTCCTTCCATTCCTTCAGTAGGCAGTTTCTTCTCAGCCAGTGACCCCAGCCAATTCCTTTTCCTCTTCCTGATCAGTTTTAGCATTATTCTTTCTTCACTAGCTCTTTTCAACACAGCTTCATTTCTTTTTCTGTCCGTCCATTTCATACTCTCCAATCTTCTCCATTTCCACATTCCAAATGCTCCTATTCGTTTCTCTTCAGTTCATCGTAATGTCCATGTTTCTGCTCCATACAAAACACTTCACTAGTCTCTTCCTTACTTATTTTTCCAGAAGTCCACAGAAGATGCTCCTTTTTCCATTAAAAGCTTCTTTTCCCATTTCTATCGTCCTTTTGACTTCCTGGTAGCAGCTCATGTTACTGCTTATATTACACTCCAAGTATTTGACGCTATCCAGTTGTTCAACTGCCTCATTTCAAATTCGCACGTTTAGCTTCTTTAGTTTTCTTCCTATAATCATGGTCTTCGTCTTGTTTGCATTTGTATTCATCCTCTACTGCTCACAGCTGCCATTTAGCTCCAGTAGCATATCCCTTACTATCGTTTTATCTGCTAACAACGCCATATCATCAGCAAAATAATCTTATGCACTTTATTTTTCTCCTCCTACTATAACACCTCCGATATTCTGAAAACAGTTCTTCACTAAATCTTCCAAGTAGATGATGAATAGTGTAGGACATCCTTTATGACATCCTTTATGACATCCTTTATGACATCCTTGTCGTATTCCTCTGTAATATGCATTATAAATTTCGAAAATAACAGCTCATATTTTACTCCTAAAAGCACATTCTTTAACATATCTGAAGCATAATTTTGACTTTGCCTTTCAATATTTTAAGATAAATGATTATATTTTACAGGTACGTTTATAGAAACATGAAGGGATATTTTTCAAATGCAACAAACTGACAAATTTTTTATTTTTTGTATGTAGAAATATCACTGCTGCAACAATTTAAATACGAGTTTAGTTTTTGAAAAATAATGTTGGGGGCCCATATTTTGAAAAAAAAAAAAAAAGTACCAGGGTGCAGTAATTCACTAAAATGTATACATCTCAGTCATTTTTGGAGATAAATTCAAAATATATTCGATATTTTGCTCCTAAAAGCAAATTCTTTAATATATCTGAAGCATACTTTTGACTTTGCCTTTCAATATTTTAAGACAAATGATTATATTTTACAGGTATGTTTATAGAAATATGAAGCAGGGGCGGCCCGTCCTTATGTGCTACAGTGCTACAGCACAGTGATAATTTTTACTCAAATAATGTATTTGCAATACCACCATAGTATCTGATCTGCCATTTGACAATTTTCCGTGGTTATGTTCATGACGCGTTCTAGAGTGTTTAGTCTTCGCTCTTAGCTCTTTGGTGCCTCAGGGGGTACAATGTGCTACTCAAAACTCTAAATGAGAATGTAGACAATTAATGCGCATGTGCGAAGCTGAAATCACTGCCCTGATTGGCTATTTTTACGCGGGGAAGTGCTGTAGTCAGCTTCAGCACAACACAGCTTGGAGATTGCAAAAGTAAAGCGTAACGAGAGAATGCTTGTTTGTGGAAGAACTCGGAACTATTTACAATGTAGGCCTATTTGGTAATTCAAGTGTCCGACTGCTGCTGCCGTCTACCTGGTTTTTGAGGTTCCTCCTGAATCAGTCGGCAAGCGACGGAGAATGGAATCCCAGAGAACTGAAGCCAAGGAAGTATGTGACCGTATAATTCAGAAAACTACTCACCGTTTGCAGTCTTTAAGCTATCTAGATGCAACAAAATTGTTAAACAGCATATTTTCTAGAAATTTTTGGATAGCCTAATTTTCCTGAACGCTAACTTGAAGTTGCTGTCAACAGCTATACTGTGCTGAACAAAAGAGTGTTAGGCCCAATTGTATAAAACTCCCTGACTAAAGATCAACTTTGATCGAAGATCGAAAAGTGAACCGAGTTCAGACACTTCTTCTATTGTATAAAACTTTTGTGCGATCAAATTACCTTGGTTCAAATGCAATCTAAGTTCACGTGAAAAGGATTTGGCAACATCGCACAAACAGGTGAAATACGTGATGCGCGGACAGGTTTGTTCAGTGTAGCCAATCTAGCGACTCTATCTCTTTTGCAACAACAATTTCTTTTAACTTTTATATTGCTTAAATAGGGATTTAGTGACCTTTTTAGCACCCCATAGTGACAAAATTTAATCTTTCTTTGTTGATAATGAGAAATCTAGCGACTTTACAACTACTTTTTGGCGACTTTCCAATTTACACTCTGTTGGAGACACTGGTTTTTTTTTTTTTGCAATGTAAATAATGGCGGACAATAAGAAGAAGGTTAACTGTTCTCCAAGTTGTTATCATGTTATGGTGTTTGATACTGCTAAACATAATAAAGCTTTATAAAACGACAATTTTCGTTTAGTAATACAGTTAATTGAACATTTATGAATGTACAGTTTCCCTGGAAAAGGATGAGACGATTGAATATTCCTAAAGTCTCAGATGTAAGACACTGCGCATGATCGGAGACCAGAGCACCGATACACAAGATAACGAATATTGAGTTACTTAAATTCAGGCTATTTGGTTTGTTACTAGCATCGTTCCGAAATTCAATTAAAAAACTGCAAAAAATATGATAATATTACGTAAAGAAAAGATAAATATATACATAAATCGTGTAGTTAAATCGACAATGGACCTTCATGACTAGATCGACACTCCGCACAGAAAGGAAAGCTTTCATGTCGTTTCCATAGCTCAGACGGTAAGACTTCTGCGTGTTGTGTAGAAGAGTGCGAGTTCGATTCTTAGTCTACACGACGATTTTTTTTGTCTAAATAACGTTGAAATAGCTAAGTCACGTTGAAATATAGTTTTACAAAGTCCTGAGATTAAGTGTTAATGATCGCAAACAATACAAAATTACAAGTTATAATATTATAAACGTTAATCTAATGAATGCATTTATACACACACATATATACAATGTAAATGCATATATATTAAAAACTAACAATTAAAATGAAATTAAAAAAATATGTAATAATAGACAAACTTCTACAAAGGTTTAGAGTCCTTAGGCTATGTCATTTGTTGAGTAATTATTACAATAATTTATTAATAGCTTTCCCATATGTGTAAGAAATGCACTCGCACAAAACAATTTTTGTTAAAAGTATGGCTTTGGATTATTTCATTCTCACCCCTGCAGTTAATTTTAACTATTTTATCTACGTGTTTGCATTCAATTTTATTCATGTTATGATTGAATGTATAAGCACTGTTGCAGTTATTGACTAATTACATATATTAATAACAATTATTAAATACATCTGTTAAGTAACCAATTGCAGTATCTTTTGCAAAATCTTGAATGTTTAAGTTGTCAATAATATTTCTGTACTATATACTATAATACGTTAAAAGAATTTGCAATAGATTTGGGATCCTCTACTTTATAATCATTGGTTTTAATGAAAAAATATTTTCTTTCTTAGGATATCTACAAGTTTAAATTTAATAATATTACGAATAGGTTTAATTGCATTATCTGAATTTTGTACTTTTCTACTCAATTATATTCTATTTCCATCTTTCATAATTTTTGATAAATTACACTGTACTTCTTGCAGTATTTAAGAACATGAAGATCATTACATTGCAACTCATTACATATAGATTCTTCTTTTTAATAAATGAGATTTTGAAGTCCCTGCGTTATCTACATGTTTTAACTTTTGAATTTTTTCACAACATTGAGTGGAGAACATCCACTGAAGTGATTATGAAATTAAGTGAAAAATTCAATATATTTACTCTTAATATCAGTAGTACCAGTATTATATATGTTTTTCCAAGATTCATTTTGTAGACATAAATGTAAATAATCACTAGATACAGCAATTACGATCCTTTCTTAGTTTTTAAATTAATATTTTGAAATTGTTCAGTGACATTGGAAACACATAGGATTTGTTTATCATGGTCAGACAAGCCATTGATTATAGGTTCTGTCGAATAGGAATTCAGTCTAATTCTGTGTACAAAACGTTTATCAATGGCTGTGTTACTTCAGCTTGTATGCTATGGGAAAATGACCCTACGAATAAGGTTTCCAGTTTCAAGGAGTGAATTTAATTTACTTTTACGGAAAAGTTCCGAGAGATAATCTATGTTTATGTCACTACAGATCACAAATTCCATATGAGATTTCTAAAGTCTTTTCTTTACAAATTCAATGTTGGCTATAAATATTAATAAATAATGTAAGAAATATGAATGATTGTAGTTATAAGTCTGATTTACATTATAAAAAGCAAGAAGTTACATTCCTCGGCAAGATTCGAACTTTCGATGTTTGGTTTTGTCGTCCAACGCACAACCACGGACCTATTCAATGCTTATGTTAATAACATACAATTTAGCTGTAGCAATGTGGTGTCATAACTTGGGGTTTGTTTATTTAATGTAATTAGATTTAATTTGATTAGTTTCGCAACAATTGGACTTCCTGTTATATCCTGTTATTTAGATATTTAATTTAGGGTTGATTTATTAACTCTTACTATGCAAGATGCCTCTTATTTCAATAATTCTATATCATGTTAAATAGTCATTGTCTACACTAAAGTATTATCGTCATCTCTCATTTCTCATCGTAATGGCGAACCGACGTGACATGAGACAGCGAGTTATAGCTCTAGTTGAGGCTGGATATGGGGCTAGATCTGCTGGCCGTTTGGTCGGTGTTCCTGGAAGTACAGCCGCGAGATGGATTCATCGTTACCAAAATTTTGGGGAGGTCGAAAATCGCCCTATTCCTGGGCGTCCGCGGATTTCTTCATTGGAAGAGGATGCTCTTTTATTCGAGACAGTTCGACAGGACCCCTTTCTGACTGCTAACGAAATAAGAGCAGCATCTAACTTTCCCGGCTCTTCACAGACTGTGATCAGCTGGTTGAGGAACCGCGGTATTAGGAGCCGGAGGGCTGCGCAAATGGAAATATTGGGGGAAGCACGAGCTGTCGACCGTCTTGCCTTCGCTACCAATCGGGTGGATTTCGATTGGAGAAATGTAATTTTCTCCGACGAAACAACCATCTCGAGTGATTACGAAGGTCCTGTCCGTGTCTATCGTGAGGATGGTCTCCGACATGATCAGCGCTATGTGCACCGACGTGAAAGATCGGGGCGCTTTAGCATATCGTGTTGGGGGTGGATGTCTTACGATGGACCTGGCGTTATAGAACGCATCGATGGCCGGTTTAATGCGGAAACTTACGAGCACATTCTGGAAAATATATTCCTTCCCTCCGCCCGAGAACGTTTTCCCGAAGGAACATTGCTGTTCCAGCAGGATAACCATCCCGTGCACTATGCTGCAAGCATTCAAAGATGGTTTCAAAGGAGACCCGAGATCGAAATCAAAAATTGGCCTCCGAAGTCACATGATTTGAATGTCATCGAAAATTTATGGGCGGAATTGAAAAAGAGAAGGATAGCCACCTATGCCCACCGACGCCCTCGAAATCGAGACGAATTGTGGGATCAAGTTGTTGACACCTGGGAAGATCTTGCCGGGGATCAGAACTTATTCTACAATCTCGTGACATCCATGCCGGATCGACTTAGAGCTGTAATAGAAGCTGATGGCATGTGGACAAGATTTTAAGTTAACAGGTCTCTTTTTGTTTCTTATGATTTTTGTTTGAGGAAGAATACTTTTAACTTCCAAGTAAGATTTATTTTTTTTGACGAGGTTCAGCCCACTTGTAAGACCCAGAAATTGGGCATAAATTATTCCATATTTTTCGACAAATTAGACAGTCGAGGAACTCTGAACAAATTAATTACACCTCAATAAAAAAAAAGTTTTACCTGGGATCGAACACGAGACGTTTCGGTTATACAATGGAACCGGCACGCTACTATATGAGCTACCGAGACAAGACAGTGATAGCAGCAGTCCAGAATGTAGATCCCTTAGCAGGCATTTGCCATTCGGTACAGTGAAGCAATGATATTTTGGGACTCGAGCTATGTTGTGAAATCCTGGCCTTAAATGGCAGTCTTCTTCGTGATCCTTATTCTGGTCCTTGTCCTTGTTGTGGTCCTTGTAACAATTCTTGTACTATCTGTCATGTTATGTATCCCTACGTCGATATCGAGTGAACCGCGCTGTAGAACTTTAACTTCCGACGACCAAGAATCGTCTCATTCTTTTTCAGGGTAACTGTACCTATCATATCCATTAATAATTAATGTTTGTTATAAACATAATATAATTATAGGTTATGTTATTTGATACTGCTGAACACGATAGGGCCTTATAAAATATAAGAATGTTTGTGTATTAAGGCAAGAAATTGAAAGAAATATATATAACTGTACCTAACATATCTATTAATATTAATAATAATGGATATTTTATTTGCACAATCTTTCACTCGTATATTTCAAACAGAAAAGAAATAACTGAACTTGGATCATCTAACTTAATCGGAGAAATTTCTTGAGTCAAAGTTGACTTTAGTTTGAGACAAATTAATCTCAGATTAGACTTTATACAACACAAAATTCCAAGTTCAGCTGAAACAAGGATCAATTTAACCTCTGATCTAAGATCAAATGGTTTATACAATCGGGCCTAAGACCTTCAATTCAACTGAGAACTGAGAAATAAGTTAGCAAGGAATGAAGTCTTTGTTGTTTATTCTGTTTCACAGGCACGGCGTGCACATCATTTCAGCATAAAAAATATAATAAAATGTATAAGGCGAGAGAATATAGGCCTATAGAGCACTAGTCCGTCCAATTATGACATACATCCATATAGGGATTTATTTATTTATTTATTTATTTATTTATTTATTTATTTATTTATTTATTTATTTATTTATTTATTTATTTATTTATTTATTTATTTATTTATTTATTTATTTGTATGTTTGTTTGCTTATTTATTTATTTAACCTGGTAGAGATAAGGCCATCAGGCCTTCTCTTCCCCTCTACCAGGGGATTACAACTACAATATTAAGAATACAATTACAATTATAATTACAAATTACAAATAATAACATACAATAAAATTAAAGTACTAGAAGATTAACTGATTAATAAAAGCTAGACAGTTTATTGCGAAAGTTACGAAGAGAGAGACATTTTTTTATTAATTAAGTAAAAATTAAACCTACTCTACGCAGTATCCATATAGAGTGAGGTAAATTCACGCTCTGGACAGGATTAAAAAAAAAACGCTGAAAAATATTCTGGGATGACAGGAATAGTTAACAATTATGAAAGTCTTGTGAATCGTAGACGTTGGGAAAGATTTTGAGAACTCATTAAGACATCTGACCAGCCTCATGAGCTAGATGTCAGAGCTTCTGACTACAGTTCATGAGGTCCCCGGATGGAACACAGGAATTTTTCCTTGAAGAAGAATGTTCCTGTGTTCGTCCATGGTCTGGAAATTAGGTCAGGCTTAGGTTTAAGACCTCTCCTGGCACTTCATGATCATGATCATGATCATGATCATCATCATCATCATCATCATCATCATCATCGGGGCAGCGTAATTTCTCCTTCCAGTCGCCTCAACCTCAATAAGCCTTTGCCAGAAAGCATAGGATAAAAAAATTAAGGCTTATCTTGAAAACCGACTTCAAGTGACGTCCATATCAGACTAGAAAGATAATTTCATACCGGAAAAAAAGGCCACTTGCATAAGATACCTGTGTGTCAGGGCAAGCAAATGACAAATGTAGGGAAATTATTTTTCGGGAGCAGAACGATAGCGAGTTCGAATAAATTACCTGCTAAAGTGATGGAAACTCTTCCTTCAAAATTTTAAATTTTTAGGGAAAAAATGAAAAGCTGTGTGTTGTACTGTTTCTATAATAATATGTTTAAATAGCACAATGTGTTAAGATTTATATATTCCGAATCTCCATTAAATTTGAGTATAAACTTCTTATTTTGGGGCTACTTGAAGTTCGGGTGTATAGGGATAAACCAAGAAATCTGGAGACCTGAAAAGAAGAATTAGATACGGGATGGAACAGATCAGTTATGTACGTAACTGTGAGAAAGACAAAGGACTGTTTTCGTTATAGACTGGCACATTGTTTGGCTGTGAAAGGTTCTCATTTTGAGCGTCCGTTGTAAAGTTTGGTCAATGGTAGTGTTTTGTTTACTTGTATGACCTACTACTGAACATAATATTACATACTTATTTGTCTCAAGTTTCAAGTTTAATATGTAGTTAAATGACATAAAACGAGAGTGAATGGGTAACATTCATACGCATTCACATTCTGTATGCCTCGATACCTTTTTTCGAACACTGGCATCATATTGCACGGTTTATTTTAGCCTATCTCCAACAGCTTTTTTTTATCAAAATTTTTTTTGTAAAATTAAAGTTTAAGAAGATATGAGTAATACTCCATACTTAATGAAAGTACAGAGGTGTGAAAATTATTAGAATAATCTTAATTTTAAAGGTTTTTTAATAGTTCCTTCACAAATATTCATTGAATTGATGAATATTGGTATATAATATTACTATACTGATATAAGATATATTTACTACTATCAATGCCGGAAAGCATTGTTGTACATTGGTATTTTTCTTATTTTATAAGTTATGGGAATTCAGAAATTGTTATATTATGTTGGCGGAATTGGAAACATAAAAAATTGATTAAGAAATGCTTTAAACAAATTGTTCTTTGCGTTTACATTGTTGTGAAGCTTCAAATGAACGTATACATCTGTTTTGTGCATACAATTTTTTATGTTTCCAATTCCGCCAACATAATATAATAATTTCTGAATTCTCATAACAATTGTAAAATAAGAAAAATACCAATGTACAACAATGCTTTCCGGCACTGTTAGTAGTAAATATATCCTATATCAGTATTGTAATATATACCAATATTCATCAATTCAATTAATATTTGTGAAGGAACTATTAAAAAACCTTTAAAATTAAGATTATTCTAATAATTTTCACACCTCTGAAAATTACTTAGTCATACATTAAAAAGTGTTAAAATTTTAAAAAAGTATATACCTTCGATAGACAGCCCCACCATAAGAGCAACACACCTCCATCCCCACCATCGACAAATGCACATCGCAGAATCAAGATCGCCAGTAGTTCAGGAGACACTGAAGAAGACGTGACATAACGTCGAATCGGGCCGTCTGTCGAAGTTATATACTTTTTAAAAATTTAACACTTTTTAACGTACGACTAAGTAATTTCATGTTTTTAACAAAGTGTTAACGTGAACTTTAATCAATTAATGAAAATTCTGCACACACACACACACACACACACACAGGGTATATCGAAAAAGTGGACAAACTTTAGATATGAATTCCTCATAGACTAGCGTGCAAATTAATCCGAACACGACATATTTTTACATTTTCTGTCATTGTTGGCTTCACAGCTGTTCATACCACTTTAATTGACATTTGTAGTACGTGTAATTCCATTGTTGAAGGTCTGTCATTATTTTTTTTATAATATGTGACACTTTGCCTGTTGTTTTGTACTTATGAGCATTTCAGTTGTGCTGAAGACTTAATACTGCAATCCTGTGTACATTCTGTCGTCTTCACAAATGGATACAACTCCACGAAAACGGTCTAAAATTATAACATTAGCAGAGCATTCTTCTATGGCACAGAGGCAAATTGCTGCAGAATGTCACATCGGTTTGGCTACTGTTAATTCGATCATAAAACAATACAGGGAGACTGGATCCATCACACCCCAGAAAAAAGGAAACTGTGGCCGGAAAAGGAAGACTTCACCTGCAGATGATCGTTTAATTGTCAGGAAAAGTAAATTAAATCCTAGACTAACTGCTGTCGACTTAACCTGCGAGTTAATGGCTACCACTGGGGCGAATATTCACGTCACAACAGTGCGGCGTAGGCTTTTGGAAGCTGGACGAAGGGCTCGTAAGCCTATTAAGAAGCAACTGCTAATCCCTGTTATGTGCAAAAAACGCTTAATGTGGGCAAAATTACATCAACACTGGACAGTGAATGACTGGAAGAATGTACTTTTTTCCGATGAGTCTCATTTCGAGGTCCACGGCCACCGTGTTTCTTACGTACGGAAATGATCCGAAAAAGTAACAGCAGCTCATCTCCAACAAGCACCCAAATACCCCCCTAAAGTAATGTTTTGGGGTTGTTTTACACATGAAGGGCCTGGAGCATTAATACCTATCAAGGGAATGATGAATTCTGACAAATATATTCACTTATTGGAAACCAGAATCGTACCCCAGCTGCAAAAATCATTTCCGGATGGCAGAGGCGTGTTCCAACAAGACCTGGCACCATGCCATACGTCTCGAAAAACTACAGAATTCTTCAACAAGAAGAATATTCAGGTACTCCCCTGGCCAGGCAACTCACCCGACATCAACCCCATTGAGAACTTGTGGTCAATTTGCAAAAGAAGAATGCAAAAAATGGATTGTTCTGCAAAGGAGAAGATGACTTCTGCCCTCATTGGTGTATGGTTTCGCGATGAAGAAATGAAGAATATTTGTGGGAAATTAGTGGAATCCATGCCAAATCGTCTCAGAGCTGTTATTAGGAACAAGGGAGGCCACATGGATAACTGAGGTATGTTTAGATCCTTTTTTTTATCCCGTTTGAGTGTTTTTGCATAAGTAATTACGTTGTTCGGATTAATTTGCACGCTACTGTATGTATAGAAGCAAAAATGGTTATATCAACATTAGTTCGGAATTGTTTTGTTTCTGACTAGGGATTGCAAATGATCATAGTGCACTCCAGCACCTTTGTGCGCTGAAATTCTTATAATGCATTCTGTTTACATTTCCTTCTACCAGTCACGTCATCTCGCCATGAGTACGTCGTCCGCCGTGTAAATAGTCGTGCTCGCAGGCAGCTATATTCTTCCCCTCTTTCGCCGCAAGACGGGTGACAGGGTAAATAAGTATACCGGTAGAACAAAACATACGACTGCTTGTTTTACAGTAGCTACTGAAAACAACATGATGGCATGTATAATTTATTTTGTTGTGGTGATGGGAAGAGTAATTAACTCTTTTCTATATATTTATACGTTTATTTGTGGGAAGATGATCCATTTTTGTTCATTATACGATTAATTGACGTTAGGGATATCAGTGTAATTTTGAAGACTATTAATTGGCGCTCAAATCGCACTATTAGTTCTAGAATCATCAGTAGCTGTTATTCAATCTTAGCATGAAGATTGGTTATCCAAGCTTTCAAACCGCAATCACGATGGAGACTCACAATTTATGTGTAAAAAACACATCTGTAAGAAAGTTAATGTATAGCGACATTACGATGTAATTCCCATGAATACAAGAACGGCGCAGATGATAGGATGAAAATGATTGATTATGAAAAAAAACACATTTGAACCCATAAGTAGAACAAAGGTTTAGGCTACTAAATCTAACTAGAAGTTATATCGCTATGTTGTTAAGAATTTTAAACGCTTTACTGTGATTGCTTATTTCTTTAAATTCCATCTCGCTCGTAAGTTTTCAGCAGAATTAATGTCAATATTCATTCATCCATTCAGTGTTCTGCCCAAGGACAGGTCTTTCATTGCAAATCCAGCATTCTCCAGTCTTTCCTATTTCCTGTCTTCCTCTTAGTCTCCGCATATGATTTTGCAGAAGAATAGGAGAGTCCGTCTTTTTACTTCAAAACACTAGTAATAGGTTTATGTGTTGGTTATTTTATATTTTAATAAATCTAATAAAATTATGAAAATAATAATAATCCATCGTCCCCAAGAATTATTACAAATAACAAGATTTAATGAAATGAAATTCAACATTTTGACTTCACATTGATGACCCTGTCTTGATCTCGTGTTGTGTGTTTTTTTTCCAATGCCTACCCACTTCACTTGCGTGATTCGGGTTCCGCATACTGCGGATAGATGGCAGAACTGTGACCCATTATCAAATTGCACACCACTTCGGCGGGCCACGTTGTGCATGATGTGTACCTGTATGAAGAGTTATTTCGTGTACTAGGGTGAGTGTATGTTAAGTGTTCGTGTAAATGTAGCGTAGGGAATGAGTGAGGATGATGATGGTGAGGAAGGGAGAAAGGGAAACCCGGTGCCGGCACGTAGCCTACTCCTATCGAATAGCACCAAAGGGGCCGACAGGCTTAATATCCCCATCCGATGGACGAATCACTGTCAACAGTGACATATCCCTTCCCTTCATATGCACTGCGGAGAGATTTGGGATTTAACCCAGTCATATTGGTGCACAATTTAGTGATTATAAGTTGTGCACCGCCATCCCTCCTAGTCCCGAGGTAGCTACCACAGAGCTAACTCGGAGGACTTGGGTGGTGAAATGTATTGTTGCGCTTTCGTTCCCTAATTTATGTCTTCTGTCTGTTTCCAGGCAAGCCGTAACCAACATATACAACTTACTACGACCTGGAGGAGAGGCTCTAGTTACCATTTTTGCAAGATCTGACTTAATAGCCGCATATAATGTTCAAAGTCAGAAAAAAGAATGGCAGCCGTATTTGAAGGTGAGAATTATTCGTTTTCATATTTTCCAAGCAGCAGAAAATACCCCACTAGAATGAAGACTTACAAAATTAAACAAGGACGAGTATACTGAATTACTGTAGCGAAACAATTAAATATCAGCAATAAAATACACTGAAAATTCTATCTTCTGGGAAAAGTCCCCAGTAACAGGAAATCCCTTATTACGGAAAATTAAAAAATTTACCGATCAAAAGGTGAGGAAATTCTCAAGCCCCATGCAAGAACATGACAGAGCGTTTCATTACTTCTGGGTGCAGTTGGGAGACAGTATGTACCAACGAGTTAGAAAGAGAAAGATATAGAGTGGTCATTGCGCCGCCATGTTTGAAGAAAATTGAACGACCGTCGGTAATGAACTTATGCGCCCAAAACAAAGTGGGCGTGGTGATAACTGACATTAGAATCGTCAGCTGTCTTAATTTCGTTTGCATAAATCAGTTAAACTGAAGTGGAAAACCCTAGTATTTCGTCAAATACGTGCTAGGAACTTAATCTAAACTAATGTACGCTAAATTTAAAACACTTGAGCTATTCCTAGAAGGAATGCTTAAAAGAATAACCTAACCAAAATTGTCATGTAGTATGACAAGAAGTCCTAGCAAATATACTGAAGAAAATGTTTATATTCCTAGGTTCTTTTAAATGCGACCTGCAAGATTGCCTATAAAATGAACGAGTATGATTCGGATTATTTTATTAAATTGTTTTCCCAGTCTCTACACGTTGCAAAACTATTTACTATACCATAAGATATAGAATGAAAGTAGGCCCTATCTGTAGTAAACAACCTTTACCTCTAAGCTTGTAACGTGGGTGAAACATGACAAAACACGCTTTCAGTTTTTTTGTTACAGTAAAGTATAATTATTATCGAAATGTGAACGTGAGGCCAACAGCCGGCTGGTCTGTCTGAGCCTTTCAAGGGCTGTGGCACCACAGATAATTATTAGTGTATAATTGAGCACCCACGTACAATAATGGGGTAAGTAGTTACGAAATATATTCATACTTACCCCATTATTGCACGTGGGTGCTCAATTATGTTCTTTCATGTCCTTCCACTCAAAATACTAACAACAATACGACCTACCCCAGAGTTTTGCGTTATTTTGGATGCGAGTGTCGAAATACAATTTTAATATTTGATTGCTATTACTAGGTTTGAAACAGAATTGTAGCGGTTTTATCCGTATTTAGTTTAACTTCATTACTAGTGATTACTATTTGATTAATCGTTTGTCTTCGAAATAGGCCTACAGCTCATCGTCTTCTTGTATAAGCAGTAAGGACAGAAGGAGCAGAAATAAAGGATGCCGGTGTCGAAATACAGTTTTAATATTGTATTGCTATTTGTTTTTCACTGGGTCTGAAACGGAATTGTATTGGTTTTATCAGTATTTAGTTTAAGTACATTATCAGTGAACCATTTATTTTGTTTATGCCGGGCGTTGTTACACATTTATGCATGAAAAAAAAATGCTGCTAATTAACAAAACTATGGACTTAACTTCATAAAATTTACATGAAATATGATATATCAGTTGTCTTTTTCCTTTTGACATTGCAGTTATATGCAGCACACACAACAGGCATGTTTTTTCTTCGTTTTTTTTGTACTTCTTACCTCCGTTATACAACATTGTAAGCAGACGAATTTTTACAAAGTTGGGCGCTTAGCTCAGATCTGCCGTGTTTCGCGGTGGCACCGCAAAGAGCGCTGTACAGGACAACATGGCCACTCTATAGTCTTCTCTTTCTAACTCGTTGGTATGTACCACAAACGACAAACTCATATTTTTAATTCATTCGTTCGTTCGTTCGTTCATTCGTTCGTTCGTTCATTCATTCATTCATTCATTCATAGTTTTCTGTCCCAGAGCAGGTTCTTTACTACAAATCAAACATATAATAATAGTAATAATAATAATAATAATAATAATAATAATAATAATAATAATAATAATAATAATAATAATAATTTATTTTAGCTGGCAGAGTTAAGGCCGTAAGGCCTTCTCTTCCACTCAACCAGCAAAAAGTATACATACATATGTATCAATTTACAAAGAATTCAACAATTTGATTTAGATAAGAGCTACATGTATATAAGAGTTATTTACGAATTAAACAACAAAATACTATGAACTATTAATTAAACACTGAAATACAAACTACGTAGCAGAATTAAGCTAAAATAAATAGAATGTTAATATATTTCAAATAATGTTAAATAATAGAAAGAGATTATTATGAGACAATTTTGAAAATACAGCACTATCAGGATGCATGTCTAAAGGAAGGAGTAACAATGTAGACAGTGATAGTGTAAGTCAGTATGATTGGAGTGAAATGCTAAGAAGGTTATCTTTTAAGCTGTTTTTAAAAGTGTTTATTGTCTTGCAGCCCCTAATACTTTGTGACAGGGAATTCCATTGTCGCGAGGTGGATACTGTGAAAGATGATGAATAACGTACTCTAATCTTCCCTCTTTCCCTCCTTCCTCCTAACATTCGTGTTTGATAGAAGGATAAATAGTTTAATATGTTACTTAATTTGAATTGTATTTAGATAATTAAAATGCTATCATTTTGATACAGAGAGCAATCATTTCGTACAGTGACAATTCCTTTCAAATGTTTCTTAATTCTTATTAATGCAACCATAAACCTTTCATCACTCGCATGCCCAATTGTTACATAATCACTCACACGTTGGATTTCGACCAACCTATTATTAATTAATCAAGAAATCAGTTTTTTATCTAAATATGCAAATTCTTTGTATTGATGAGGAAAATCATTTGAAATACAGCCATAATTTCGGCTATTGATGTTACTTTGCAGTCTCGAGTTCGAGAGTATTGACCTGTTTACAATCTCATCTATCATCTCAATGGTTATAAATTGATCAAAATATTCAATTTCAGTGAAGACATCTTGTGAATTGCATTTGGGTTCAGGTAATACCTTCAAAATGTTTTTCGATTTTATTTTTGGGGATTTGAATTATCTTAATTTTCGTCATTTTGTAATTTCATCTCCCCCTACGTAAAACTCATGTTCAGTACAGTCCTGTGCATTAACTTCTAAATCACTGACACATTGTTCACAATCTGGAATTTGAACACTCCTCTGTGCACGTTCATCTTCCTCCAGTTCTGATTCAGATTCATGTTCACTGTGTTCACAGCCTGGAATTTCAACACTTCCCGTGTACATTCATCTTCCTCCAGTTCTGATTCAGATTCATGTTTACTGTGTTCACAAAATGGAATTTCAACACTCCCCTACATACCTTCATCTACTCCAGTTCTGATTCAGATTCATGCTCACTGTGTTCACATTCTTCGTCACTATATTCGCTATCACTTTCATTGTTCTTAGTAGGTCTATTCATTTTGTGCTCTTCTTCTTCTTCTTCTTCTTCTTCTTCTTCTTCCATTTTTTGCAGAATTCCAGGCATATTTTCAACTTTGACATAGCTAGAATATGTAAACGAGACTATTGTAATACATACACACATACATACATTAATTCATTCATTCATTCACACATACATACATACGTACACACATACATACGTACATACATACATACATACACATATACATTACATACATACACACAGACATACACACACATACATACATACATACATACATACATACATACATACATACACACATACATACACATACACACATGCATGCATACATACATACATACATACAAACACACATACATTCATGCATGCATACATACATACATACATACGCACGCACGCACGCATACATACATACATACATACATACATACATACATACATACATACATACATACATACATACATACATACATACATACATACATACATACATACATACATACATACATACATACAATTTCTCTTTTTTGGCAATGAAATTGCTAAGAGAAATGAAAATAGCAAGACCACAAATATATTTACTTACACGGCCGCTAGCGCGTTGGACATAGTCAAACGATGAACACTCCAGTACCTTTCGAACTGTACTGACTGTTTTAAGATATTAATAGATATGAAACGTTTCGTAAACGTATCGAGAAATGCCAATAATGGAATAGAATTGGCGTGTTATTCAAGAGGAGACCTATGAGAGGAATTATAATCAAATATAAAAATGTGTTGGATAAAGTCCAACAGTGCGAGTGACGAAAGGTTTGAAGATTGACATATCATTTAGTTTTAATGTGTATACTTTATATTACTTGCTTTATTTTTCAGAAGTTACTGTAATAACATTGTAGAATTATGTCCATCTAGGGAAACTACACTTTCCAATGGTAAAATAATAATTAAACAATTAATTAGCTTCCGAAATTACTTCATACAAACACAGAAACATTCTCTTAGGCTTTGTTTAATAACTTTCGATTGTTGTTGTCCAAGCCCCTTATAGATGAAGTCATTTGTTTTTGTTTCAGTACAGCACCTTAGATGGCGTTGTTATTGTAATTTTAAAACTCATTTATCTCATTAAATATCAGTCCTATCAAAATTTTTCAGGGAATAAAACTTATCGGAAATTATGTTCAAAGAAACTTTTGTTATGTAATATTTTTCAGGAAAATCAATAATAAGCGAGATATTTCGATTTATTTAATTCAGGCCCCCTTATAATCCCCTTTTAAATAAAGTATTTTGATTGTCATATAGCCTAAAATCTAAGTTACAACGAACTTAATTTATATCCCAATTTTCATATAAATCAGTTCAGCCATTATCGCGTGAATAGGTAACAAACATCCAGACAGACAGACAGAAATACAATCAAAATTTTCAAAAAAGCGATTTTCGGTCTCAGGATGGTTAATTATACATGTTTACACCAATTATTTTTGGAAAATCGAAAATTACCAGAAAAATTTTGGCTACAGATTTATTATTAGTATAGATATAAACAATATTTACTGTTTGTTACAGAAAGTTCAACGAAGAGTAACGACTTACCAAAATTCACAAGATCCTGCTGAAGACTTAAGAAAAATTCTGAAAGATGTGGGGTTCGAGGTTGTGGACTGTAAATGCAGGAAAACTTCTTACAATTTCGAAGTTGTCAGTCGCATCAAAGGTGAATGTTGCAATCATGAAGAAAGCTCTGTATTCCCCACGGTCTATTCCAAATCCTGTAGTAAGGGAAGTAGTATTTTATTTAACGGTGTTCTCAACTGCACAAGAAATTTAGCGTTGAAATTAAACACGAGTAGAAATGGCCAACAAATTTTACCTCGAGCTCTTGATTAATTAAATCTACGACACGGAGTTCCCATTTTTACTCCCCTTTCACAGGACGCTACTCTAAGAATTTTATTGCCGTTTAAAATACGTGCCGTCGACCGTATTTTAACCTGCGAACCTCGAATGTAGAGGCCAGCATGATTACAACGAGATTACCAAATATTATTTCCAAAGCTCATCCCTTCCTAGCGCCAAGGTTGCCAGATTCTCTCATCAGGAATCAAAGACAGATGATGATACTGTATACCTAACGTGACTACACATTTGAATTAATCCATTTTGTAATACAACTGATTTTATTCGTTTTATGTATTACATCTAATTATAGAGGGTCAAAACGTTTAATTTTATTACACTTTTGCTGGATTATGAAATTTCCTTTGAATTATTGATCAAGTCTGAAAAATAATGTCATATTATGGCCTCATCTACGTAGAAAAAATGCATAATACAGCGTTTAAATGCTATTAGTAATAAATCAACTTCCAAAGACAGTAAAGAATAAAGATAGGCCTATAATATCTAAAACATACTATAGGATCCTCGTTTTTATTTCAATACAACCCGATAGGAGGCGCCAGGTGGCGTTGATGACGACATTGAATAGTAATATGTGTTACAAGAGCGGTATGGTGACGTTTTCATGTTCGAGGAAAAGATTGAAAAAGCGAAACGTATTTGAGCTTTTTTAATTTCCGAGAACATGAAAACAAACATACCGCTCGTGTATCGTACATTATTTTGTGCGAAGATCGTTTATTACATACCTGAAAGAGGAATTTCTAATTAGTTGCAATGAAATCTCCATCTTGGTTTCTGTTCAATGACGGCAACTTTGGAAAACAAATATATCTATCTTCAACATTGTTCCTATAAAATGTTTTCTGTGTTTGCTATACTGCAGCAGGCCGCGATATACGTCTGTCTTTTTTTTCCCCCAGTCTATGATGAGTCTGGAATCTTGTTGATTTTTTCACGGCTTCCTTAATGTTACTTGCATTACAAATGCAATAACTTTTGTGGTGTTGTAGAGTTTACTTAATGTTTGCAAATATTTAAAAACAATAATTAACAGTGCAATTTAGGTGAAATTTCAGTGGTAAGTTTCCAATTTATAATTATTACTATATTGAACGTCTTTAAAAATAATATGTAAAAAGCCTAAAGCAGTAAAATGAATATGACGCTTAAGCGGTAAGAAGAGGGAAATTGTTATGTGTGTTACGTTGGGAATACTTAATGTGGTATTTCACACTTACCGCGTATTGGTTGTGTGAGGAAAGCAAGCAAATACGTACGATCTCGCACAAAATAGATTTACAGAGCCTTGAAAAATGAATAAGGAATTTTAAAAATAATTTTACAGATTTTTTTCCAATACTTTTTACATTCCGGGACAAATATAACTCAATCCAGGTCACACGACACACCATTAAAATCCAGCACAATCCTTGAAAATCCAGGACTGTTGGCAACTATGCCTGTCACTAATAGCGAAAGAACGAAAGTTTCCTAACCATGATCCACAAAAGGAAAAAAGAACACACAATAATTTAATACCAGACGAAAGTTTTTTATTATTTAGTAACTTCTTTATCTATTTTAATTATGCTTTAAAACATCATCGCAAACAAATGAGACAGGGAGATCAAAAACCCACTAACTCCAATTTTTTACAAAATTGAGTTATGAGCTGGGTGGTGCTTTTTAGTTTATCCCGCATGCGTGGAAGGCAAGAATACACGAATTTCGACATTCATCTGCATTCTGGGGGCTATTTTAAAACTCGTGGAAGTCAGAACTCCACTTACTCCATGGAATAAGAGAGTTTTTGCATTCCAAGCTTAATTTCCGGTAGGTGGCAACACTATCGCTCAACCAGCTGAGTAAAGTGATACGGTATTCAGAATCTCACAAACATCTATTAAATCCATGTAAGTAAGACTATGAAAGGCACAATATGGAGTCGATTTAACTTCAGAAACGCAATAGAGATGCATCATTCCCCAGTCAACTAAAGTATAATTCAGCATTGCCATTGAAAGAAGAAAGCAAAAGGACTTGCAAAATTTAATTCAGTTTATTTCTGAGGAAAGTAGGATGTATTACCAAACTCTGTTTGCGGACAGTAATAATCTAGATGCACAGGAAGAACATGAGAATGAGAGAAAAAGCAGAATCTGTAACATGAATCAGACTGTGTTGACATTTTAATATTGTTTGTGATTTTATTTGTGTATTTTCATGTGGTTTATGGTAATTTGCGATTTTTTGTCTCATATATTGAAATTAAAAAAAAATGTAGCAATGTTAATCTTAATAATAAACTTCCATTTTCTCGTATATTCCAATGTTTCATAAGGGAATTATGATATACTTATCTTTTTTCTTCACATGGCTCATATTTATTCACTTTTCTTCATTCATACACTGTGTAAGTCAGAAACCCACCAACTCCTGCAGTGTTTATTTCAAATTGTAGCGTAAGGTAAAGTAAAAATTTAGGTTTTGAAGAATTTAATTGGTAAAGAATGTAATTTTACACAATATTAATAGGTAAATGTATAATGTTTAAAGTTAGTAAGACGGATAAGTTTTTTCTCTCTCCTGTAAAATTTGGTTTCTTGGAATTTGGGAGTTTTTGATTTCCCTGTCTCAAATGAATGCAGTAGACATTGAATATTTGACATTGGATAATTCGACTTATTCGGTAGTTGGAATATATGTTTATTCTCCTTGAAATTTCCATTAAAATCAATGTTAAAAATTCACATTTAATTCAAATTTTCGACGGTTACAGTGGTTTCAACGAAAATAGTGCCCTATCTGACATTCTACCGAAAGTTCAAAAGATTTTCTTGGGAATATTAGTTATTAATTATTCTAAGAATTCAAATTCTAACATGTGGTTTATTTAGTCTATAACAGAAAAAGTACCAAGGTTATTTCCTTGCGGGTAAAGGCAGTGGTCATGTAGGACTGACATTCCTACTGCCATTAATGCCGATTGTACAAATGGGAGCCCTAACCTCTCGCTATTCCGTAATGTCCTGTAATGAAGATTACTTAACTTTCACCATGCACTTGACAAATTTGTTCAGGATATACACAATGCTTAAATTACTTTCGTATTATTTTGTGAAGTGATATGTTACTATAATTGGAAAATATTTTTCTTTCACCAGGTTTCGCCATTTCAGTAAATCCATATTTAAATGTCATACCAAAAGAACTGCACGACACTTTCATCACCGACCTTCTGATGGAAATGACCAAAATCAAGTTCAAAAGAGAAGAAAACAAAGACGACAGCATTACTGAAATGAAGTACGATCAGATCATTGCGTATATAAGAAAAGTGTGAATTTCTACAAAATAATGCAGCTATGTCTGTGCTTGGTGGGAGTGTCATATACCTGCATCATATTGACCAGTGATGTCAAGGAAGTAGTAGCACAAATGTGCTACTGTAGCATGCCATCCTCAGTGCCTCTGCTAGAATGTAATTGCAATGCGTGCACTAGTGTTTTGGTGGAGTTGAAATAGCACTGTCCTGGACTACAGACTTGGGTATCTCAGCAATTAAATATTTCGATCCTGAATGGGAAGAATTGTTTCTGTGTCAGAATTTTGGCACCCATGTAAAATGCTTGTTATTCCAACAATAAATTGTTACAGGTATTGAAATTTAATGTAAATCTATATGTAATTTGAACTGGTAATGGAAATTATGGGAAAACGGCTAAACGGATTTTAATAAATGACCCCTCATTTTGAAGCTTGAAATCCAAAGTGTTTCAGAAAAATATTAGTTTTCAGTGAAATGTCAATTTTCCTACATCATTTTCCTATTTTCCAAATCCATCCTTCGTCAGTTTTGACAACTAATTAATTGCATTTCAGAATAAAACAAAACACACACTACAATAAACAATAGACTATTACATGAAGGCCATGACCTACAGGATTGCTGACATAGTTAGAGTTCAGATGGCTCAGATTCTTTCACATCTTAATGCCAATATGTCGATCTTAACTTGTGTAATTTTTTGATATCGTATAAAAAATAATTTAAGGTCTGATTCTCTGGTCTGTAGTTTTCCGAGTACAGCTGTGTATTGGATATTAGGAACTACAAAACTTATGAATGTTTGATGACATTATTACCATTAAAAATGAAATATTATTATAGTTAACGTAACTCATAATGGTATACTGATGATATAAAAGTGCAACCTTTTGGGGCTCTAAGTAAGCAGAGAAAGAATATTTTATATTAGATCTTCATTTCTATAATTTACTGAGTAACGGTTATATATATATATATATATATATATATATATATATATATATATATATATAGTATATAGACTATGATATTGCTCTGCAAACGTAGTAAGTGCATTATGACAGAATCTGTTATGCACTTAACACATGTATTGCATACTATATTTGGCTGATCTTAATAAAAAGTAAATCATTATTAATCATTTTAATTTAAATAAATAGTTTGTTTTTGGACGCTAACATTTTCATGTGTGGTCGCCGTTTGTTATTTGTCGATAGGTGTCATTCATTTGTTATTATTCGTATTTGTCGATAAGTGTTATTCATTTGTTAATTTTTCTGCAGCGATTGTGAAAATATTGTAATTAAAATAAATTATAGAAAGTTTAGTTTTGTCTTCAAAGAAGTAGGTAGGTCATACATTAATAATGTTGGTTAATGCTTGAATATGTATTTTATTTCATGGATGTTTTCGCATTCAGCCACGACCCCACTAGTGGCGCTGAGAGTAACAACCGGAAATCTTCAGAAATGGTTTTCACGCTTACATCTTATCTACATTGGTTACATCTTCAGATATGAATTAGACTTATAGTTCAGAACTACAAGTGCCAGCAATAGACGTCTTGACTACCTGAGGACACCTGGTTACAATTTCACTTTATAAAATCTGGATTGCAGCATACAGTACTTACCAATTCCACAGACTTAAATAGCAATTTGCAATTGAAGGATTCAGAACCATAGTGGGCCAAGCGCCATTTACTAAGCCGTAGAAAACAAGGGTTAAAATTAAGTTATTACCATAATTCAATGAAAACATATAGCAAGTAATATAAAGTATACACATTAAAACTAAATATGTCAATGGTGTGTGGATAAGCTTCAGGGCTTCTACCGCGTTGTCTTGGTGTTATTGGCTGACGTTTCGACCGCTGTGTTGTGGCCATCTTCAGAGCAGTTGTTGGATAAGGAAATAGTCTGCCATTACTTATATATATAGTAGTCTCGATAGGGGGGAGTACTTGCTGTGATAGGTCGTAGGTTCTCCTTCTGGCATCTGATTGGTCCTACGTGGTCCAATCCGGTTGAGGTCTGTATGAAGGGGAGTATTCATATTAAATATGTATTCATCTATACTAATAATAAATCTGTAGCCGAAATTTTCCTGGTAATTTTCGATTTTCCAAAAATAATTGGTCCTAACATATACAATTAACCACCCTGAAACCGAAAATCGCTTTTTTGAAATTTTTGTCTGTCTGTCTGTCTGTATGTTTGTTTGTTACCTTTTCACGCGATAATGGCTGAACGGATTTCGATGAAAATTGGAATATAAATTAAGTTCGTTATAACTTAGATTTTAAGCTATATGGCATTCAAAATACATTATTTAAAAGGGGGGTTATAAGGGGGCCTGAATTAAATAAATCGAAATATCTCGCTTATTACTAATTTTTGTGAAAAATGTTACATAAAAAAAGGTTCTTTAAAAATAATTTCCGATAAGTTTCATTCCCTGAACAATTTTGATAGGACTGATATTTAATGAGATAAATGAGTTTTAAAATTAAAATAACTGTCATCTAAGGCCGTGTAATGAATTAAAAAACAAATGACTTCGTCTATAAGGGGCCTTGGACAGCAACAATCGAAAGCTATGAAGATAGCCTACAGATAATGTTTCTACGTTTGTATGAAGTAATATCAGAAGCTAAATTAACCGATTTGTATAATTAATTATTAATTCACCATTGGAAAGTGTAGTTTCTCTAGATGGACATAATGCTATAATGTTATCACAGTAACGTCTGAGTGAATCGAGGACAGGTAAGATTAAAATAGCTTCTTATGCACAGAAAACTTGATAGGCACTCGTTTCCTGTATTTCCTAAAATAATTTTTATGACCAAATGAGTGGTCTCTGGATCAAAATGATCGCATTTTAATTACGCAAATACAACTTAAATTAATATAATAAACGATTTATCCTTATATCAAACACGAATGTTCCCTGGATCAAATGTCCTATTTTAATTATGTAATTACTTTATAATTATTTGTAACGGGTGCAGCGGAGCGCACGGGTACGGCTAGTATTAAATATGTCAATCTTCATTAAACTATGGTATTCACTTAAATTTAACCATTGCTTTCTCTGTTTTTAATAAATGGCGCTTGGCCCACTCTGGCTCTGAATCCTTCAATTGATTTCTTCCCATCACCTAATTTGTATATTACTTTCAGTAGATACTGGACGGAAAATTGTCCTTCGGGAAAATATAAATAAAAGATATCACGAAAAAGTCAAGTGAGAATTCGGATTCAGAAAATTTGATTTCAAGAGAAAGATTTTTGGGGAAAATGGATATTAGGGAATACAGGTTCGGGAAAATGTACGGGAACCCTCACCAATTATTATAGGTCAATCAGTCTTCTTAGTGTTGTAGGCAAAATTTATGAGAGTATAATCCTTGAGAGGCAATTAAATAAAACCCAAAATAGGCTATAATGCCCATGTATTCCTTCTTGGTCGGTCAACAACACCACAACATTTACGAGTAACTCTCTGGATATTACTGCAGGGTTTAATATGTACGATAAGGACATTGACACGAGTCTTAAAATATAAACTATTCGTACAAAATACGGACGTATGGTATTCCTATTACAAGAAATCCTCTTTTCTTTGGTTATCGTCTGATATGTTTTATTTTGAGCAGAGCTGCGACAAAATCTACTTTAGCATCAATTACATGCACTTCGACCATACACTTAAAAAAATGCAATCGCTATCTTACGTCACGTAAACAATGACATTCCGTTCAGATACAGAATAGCGTATTTCTCGTATGTTGAGACATCGTAGTAATTGAATGAACCGTAAATCTAATTCAAACAATTGTAAGTACGATTGAAATGATATTCTACTAGTTTCTTCTGTTTTTAATAAATGATGCGCCATCAGTTACTAATATCGATGCTCTACCATTCATTATGGAAGAGATATCTCTACTGGTACTGTACCTATTGTTCTATAACCAGGAGATAAACCGTGAAAGGAATGTGCTTACTATTGCGTCATCTATTGGAGCGAAGTAGATAGATAATATTACAATAATAATAATAATAATAATAATAATAATAATAATAATAATAATAATAATAATAATGATTTATTTTAGCTGGCAGAGTTAAGGCCGTAAGGCCTTCTCTTCCACTCAACCAGCAAAAAGTGTATATACATATGCATGAACTTACAAAGAATTCAACAATTTGATTTAGATGAGAGTTACATGTATACAAGAGTTATTTACGAATTAAACAACAAAATACTATGAACTATTAATTAAACACTGAAATAAACTGTGTAGCAGAATTAAACTAAAATACATAGAATGTTAATATATTACAAATAACATTAGATAATAGAAAGAGATTATTATGAGACAATTTTGAAAATACAGCACAATCAGGATGATGTCTAAAGAAAAAAGTAACAATGTAGTCAGTGATAGTTAAAATCAGTATGATTGGAGTGAAATGCTAATAAGGTTATCTTTTAAGCTGTTCTTAAAGGTGTTTGTTGTCTTGCAGCCCCTAATACTTTGTGACAAGGAATTCCATTGGCGCGAGGTGGATATTGTAAAAGATGATGAATAACAAGATGTTCTATGAAGAGGTATACTTGGCGTGCCACAGATAAGTGATCTGGTATTTACGTCGTGGTTAGAGTATAGATAAGAGAAACGAGAAGAAAGGTAATTTGGTGTTAAGGTATGCAGAATTCGAAAGAGTAAAGACAAAGAGTGTAAAGTTCTGAGTTCTTTAAGTCGGAGCCACGAAAGACTTGCGAAGGAAGGTGATATGTGATCATATCGTCGAATGTTGCACATGTATCTGACGCACATATTCTGAGCTCGCTGTAACTTGACTGACAGTTCAGAACTTAGGTCACTTAACAAAACGTCACAATAATCGAAGTGCGGCATTACTAGGGTTTAAAAATCTTGCGCTCTCCTGCATATGTTATTTCCTTTATGGAGGGATTAAAAGACCAGGAAATTAACCGTGAACTAATTTTGTAACTAGGCTAGTATAGAAATGTGTATATCAGTGTTATCGTTTGTGCTTTGAGAAATAGCCAACAGAAATACGAGTACCCACGTGTGTGACCTTATGACATTTTACGACATCAACATTCATTCACAGGATCACCCCACTGCGTCTCATTCCCTGGAGACTTTCTCGTGGTTGGAGTACAGTACTTCCTCAGTCCACTCACCGCAGCTCTCCTTCCTCCGGCTTTGCCTGGCTACCCAGAGTCCTACGTAGGCTGACATCTTGTCTAGGGACATTTAGTCGCAGCTCTGATTATGCGAGTAGAATAACCTTATTCTAGGAAATGTATTTTTATGCTAATAAACGAAATTGTGAATGCAACTTGTGTGTGTAAACGTTTTACATTTGTGTATTTCTTACATATAAGTAATAAATAACCTTCAGTTATTCATAGATTTAAAAAAGGCATATGACTCGGTTAAGAGAAAAGTTTCATATGATATTCCTATTGCATTTGGTATTCTCAAGAAACTAAGTTAGTTCGATTAATTAAAATGTGTCTCAGTGACACGTACACAAGAGTCCGTATAGATCAGTTTCTGACAGGTACTTTACCAATTCACTGCGGGCTGAAGTAAGGAGATGCACTATCGCCTTTACTTTTTAACTTTGCTGTAGAGTATGCCATTAGGAAAATCCAGGATAACACAGTGGGTTTGGAATTTAATGCATTACATCAGCTGCTTGTGTATGCGGATGACGTGAATATGTTAGGAGAAAATGCACAAACGATTAGAGAAAACACGGGAATTTTACTTGAAGCAAGTAAAGATATAGGTTAGAAGTAAATCCCGAAAAGAGAAAGTATATAATTATGCCTCGTGACCAGAATATTGTACGAAATGGAAATATAAAAATTGAAAATATATCCTTTGATGAGGTGGAAAAATTCAAATATCTTGGAGCAACAGCAACAAATATAAATGACACTCGGGAAGAAATTAAACGCAGAACAAATATGGGAAATGTCTGTTATTATTCGGTTGAGAAGCTTCTGTCATCCAGTCTGCTCTCAAAAAATCTTTAAGTTAGAATTCATAAAACAGTTATATTACCGGTTGTTTTTTATTATTGTGAAATTTGAACTCTCACCTTGAGAGAGGAACAGAGATTAAGGGTCTTTGAGAATAAGGTGCTTAGAAAAATATTTGGGGCTAAGAGAGAGATGAATTTACAGGAGAATGGAGGAAGTTACACAACGCAAAACTGCATGCATTGTATTCTTCACCTGACATTAAATCCAGACGTTTGAGATTGGCATGACATTGTATTCTTCACCTGACATTAAATCCAGACGTTTGAGATTGGCATGACATGAAGCACGTATGAGCGAATCCAAAAATGCATGTAGAGTGTTAGTTGGAAGGCCGGAGGGAAGAAGACCTTTGGGGAGGCCGAGACATAGATCGGAGAATATTATTAAGATGGATTTGAGGAAGGTGGGATATGATGATAGAGACTGGATTAATCTTCTCAGGATAATCACTGATGCGAGCTTATGTGAGGGCGGCAATGAAACTCCGGGTTCCTTAAAAGCCATAAGTAATTAAGTATTATTTAATTTGAAGTCGTCATGCTCATATTATATAAAATATTGATTTTTTTCAAAACTGGTTATAAGAATGCTTTCTTAAATAAAAGTCAAGTTAAGTAAAAGAGTCTAACTTCATCATACAAATTTTCTAATTCAGCATAACAATTTATTGTTATATACAAAATGGTATCCATGATCTGCATCTTTTGAGGTCGAACTTTCGAGATATAATTAATATATACACAAATTACTTTCGTAAAGTTACTATGGATGGATGTGTTTATGAGATCGAACAAGAAGTACTATACTTATGTTCCACAGGTTTATAATCGTTTAAAGCCAGACATTACATTGAAATGGATAACGTCACACGTTATATTTCAATCTATCTAACTGCTGACGTAGTTCTTTCCAGTTATTGAACATGTGAAACCGGTTTTAATAAAAAACGTTCTATATAAAATGTACCCTTGGAAATACAGATAAACATGACATTTCTCTTATTTGTATCTAGTACAAGTTGAAAGTGAAGCAGTTAAATATTAGGTTAAAACTCTACAACTTTTAGAGACTATCCAGTAGCAGTAGTGTGGCGTAACTATAACCATCAACGAACGTCGAACAGACTGTGAGTTTGCTTCGAAATTTTACTTATGAAAGCCAAATAATTATTGTAATATCCAAGTGGCTTGGTTCCGTTACAGGAACACAGTAAACTCGAACATTATTAGTAATCTTCAATATTATGAAATTACCGACTCTGAATTGGACTTATATGCAAGTTTTCTTTAACTTCTCATACTCAACAAGTTTATATCGATGATAAATATTTCAGTCTTCAAAAACTTGAGATTGGAGTTCTTCAGAATGTATTTTGGAATCATTTTTATTTTTTATATTGATGAATGATTTATATTGTAATATTAGTAATGTAACAACCACCAAATTTCTTAGCTTACAAATCGATAATACATTAAACTGGGAAAATCATATTAAAGAATTTATCCCCAAACTAAATTCAGCATGTTTTGAAATTAGATCTATGCAAGAGATAATAAATATAAATACCTTAAAAACAATATACTTCGCATACTTCCACTTACTTCCACTCGGTAATGAGTTTTAGAATAATATTCTGGGGAAAATCTAAAGATATTAACAGTATATTTCTACTACAAAAAGAGTAATTAGAATAATACTGTAATAGGTGCCAAATCTAGGGAATTAGGTAGGACAATTAAAAAAAAAGAACTACAAATAATCGCCATGGCTTGCCAGTATATTTTTCATTAATAAACTTTCTGGTATGCAATCGTGAAAGCTTTGTAACTAATTCAAAAGTTCATAACATACATTCTCGTCAAAAAAAAAAAGTGACTTCTATCATGCTATCAAAAAGGAGTGCGTTATATGGCAGTAAACATTTCTATGGAGACAAGCTTCATGGCTAGTGGTCAGAGCTTCTGACTATAGCTCATGAGGTCCCGGGTTCGATTCCCGGTTAGAGCACAGGAATTTTTCCTTAAAGGGGATTATTCCTTTGTTCGTCCATGGTCTGGAATTTAGGTTAAGTTTAGATTTAAGACCTCTCCTGGCACCACATTATCATAATCATCCTATCACATCATCGGGGTAATGTAACTCCGCCTTCCAGGCGCCCCATCCTCAGAAGTGGGTTATGCCAGGAGAGAAGATCAGAAATGTCGAAAAGACAACCTGGTGGCATTGGATAAAAAAAAAACATTTCTATAAAACATATAAAACATTAAACTTAAAATATAAGATTATTTAGAGCCAAATTAAATAAGTACCTAATTTCTCACGCCTTCTATTCTGTAGGTAAATTTATGACATTCAACAACGCTGCGTGAATATTTAGGCCTACGTCTTGTTTTAAGTATCGATAATTCGATACTAACCCCTTGTGTTGTACTAGTATAATGTAAAACTCTTCTACATACAGGATGAGACAAACTGATAATATATATCTTCTTCTATCTCGAACTCTCCTCCCATACAGCGATTCTGTTCCGTTATTATTATTATTATTATTATTATTATTATTATTATTATTATTATTAGTAGTAGTAGTAGTAGTAGTAGTAGTATTAGTAGTAGTATTATTAGTAGTATTATTATTAGTATTATTATATTATTATTATTAGTATTATTAGTATTATTATTATTAGTATTATTATTAATATTATTAGTAGTAGTAGTAGTATTAGTAGTAGTCCACACCTGTGGAGTAACGATTAGTGCGTCCAGCCTTGCAACCAGGCGGCCCGGGTTCGATTCACGGTCAGGGCTAGTTATTTGGTTGAGGTTTTTTCCGGGGTTTTCCCTCAACCCAATATGAGCAAATGCTGGGTAACTTTAGGTGTTGGACCCCGGACTCATTTCACCGGCATTATCTCATCTCATTCAGACGCTAAATAACCTAAGCTGTCGATAAAGCATCGTAAAATAACCTACTAAAATAAAAAAATATATTAGTAGTAGTAGTTGTTTCATTATTATTATCATGATCACTATTATTATTATTATTATTATTATTATTATTATTATTATTATTATTATTATTATTATTATTATTGTGTAGGTTGTTGCCTTCTTCTAACTATTGCATTTCTGATTTAAATAATTTTTATGAACTGTAGAAACATATTGCACAGAAATTAATAAATATTATAATATTTTAAAATTGTAATATAGAATTGCTAAATAAAATGATTTGAGGCACTCAGAAGCAAAGTGATACAAGTGATATTTAGTAAGATTTGAGATAAATGACTTTGAAGTTGAAAAGGAAATTAAAAAATCTGTTACAGGACTATGTTTCTGTAAATTTACAGTTGTGTATGTTGGTACCTGTATTTTTTAACTTCTATATAGAAATTATCTATTCTAAAACATTTTAGGTAAAATATGGTCCTAAAGTCACTTGTATTATTTTTCCACGAAAATATTTTTGTGGAGAAGTAATATAAGTGCAACAGTTTTCAGTATTATTATATTATTTAAAACAAGAACAAGAACAATGTTTACAACATTCAAACATTCCTGTCTTAGCAGCATTTGAGCTTTCTGATTATCATATTATAACACAAAATGTGTCAGTATAACCGAAAGAATCACTCAGTCAGTCTTCTTAACGTATCCCGCTGTTTGCTGACATCATAAAATCCACTATAGTCTATTCAGTTTTTGTTCTTCATGAAAAGTGAGGAGTATTTTGAATGGTGTTCATTATAGATGCCTGTTGCTACTAGCCAGAATAGTCAATATATACTCCAGAGCTGTGTCTTCTGCAATTGGTATTGATGATTTTAATTTACTTCTTTTGTGGTTTATGGATCGGTGTCGGTTAGAGTTCCTGGGTAGCTCAGTGGTAGAACGTTGGTACGTAAAACAAAGGTCTCGGGTTCGATACCCGGCTCCGGAACAATTTTTCCCTCGAAATTATTCGAGATATCACTTGGTTGCAAATATGTTGCTTATTTCCCAACGTTATTGACTTTCTCGGTTCCAGGTACACTACAATGACTAGATATTCATTGAAATGTTATTTCCTTTTGGAGTTTTTTTTAGTTTACTTAGTTGTTTCTGAATTGGAATAGTTCTATGTGCGTTTGGGTTTGGTACATATTTAACTATTGTAGTCGGTAAGTATGCAAATAGATTTTTTAGAAATTTGAGTAACACATTGAAGAGCAGCATCAATAGCTAGCAATTCAGTGTCAAGACGGAGGAGGATGAACATGGTATGAAGTAACTTTCTTGATATTTTGGAATATACAGTAATACCCTGCTCCTGATGTCCCATCATCAGGGTTTAGAGATCCATCTGCATAAATTTGAATATGATCCTTATATGTGCTGCAGAGTAGTTCCATGGCATCTAACTTAAGAATGTATGGAGGATCATTTTGGGAATGATTTCCTGGAATTTGTATGCTATGTTCTGGAATTACCCATTTCCATGGAGGAATTTCACAACTAAAGTTTTAACAATGAGTGTGTCTGTGATATAGACTAGTATTTCTTCTTTGTTTATTCTGTAGAAATTACACAGGATATTATCTGACAGTTTGAAGAACATCTGAGATCTGGATGAGGCTTGCAATTTTAAATGTATTTTAGATCCTTTTTTAATACATAATGTCTGATAGGTTGAATATTACATTCAATTTATAGGGCAAGAGTTGATGTCGTTTTTAGTACTCCGAATAAGAGGGTTAAGAAAATGTTTAATTTTAAATGAAATTCAGCCTTAGTCGCTGTTCATTACGTCACTACCTCATCTGAAGAAGTCACATCTCTCTCTGCTGCAGCATCTATGTTTCTGTCATGAAGTGCGTCTGTAGGACTCCTACCGCGAGTATTCCTTGAACTTTCTCTTCCACGCACTCTTCCACGTCCTGCAGTCCTTATTATAGGCCCATCCTTCATGCTTCAGGTCATCAAATAAAGAGTAGTGTATGGGTGGGATGAATTTCTTTAGCTATTGCAAGTTGGTACACTTAGCAAAAGTTATCCTTATTGTATAGTTGGTCCAGCTCAATGTGTGCAGGCCTTCCACGAAGATATTTCGAATATGTAATATGTTACCTCTCTTCAATGTGGCAAATGAATTAGTTACAAACAGAAGAAACGCAACAACGCTATGTAAACAACGCACTTGTATTAGTTTGCCGCTCAGTCAAAACTCTGTATGCATTGTAATACAAGAGTAAGGCCAACATGGAGCAGCATTGACTGGAACTGCACTTATATTACATTTTTTCCGAACAGAAGTGACATTAAAGACTTAGAATATACACTTCTAAATTTTTAAAAAAATGTCACTTGTATCACTTTGCTTCTGAGTGCCTCAATTATGTGCTTTTAAATTTGTAGCATTTTATAAATAAAACTAAAATATATTTTCAATGATTAAAACTACTCAACATGTGACGATACATTTATAACCTACTTCAGGGTACAGAGATAGTTTTAACTCGTTAACTTTTCTCTTGCGATCTTCGCCAACAAAATCTTCATACACAGCTTTATGTATGGTGTCGTAGTGGCGCATTATATTATGTTTTCGTCTTCCTTTTATAATTTTCTGACATATAAAGCTCTTTTCCAGCTGCTACAAAGAAATAACAGCTTTCCCATAACATATTGTGGCGCCATGTTGGAAGACCTGGTCGCGTCGGGGAAGTTGCGCGCGCATCTAGTGCGAGGGAAGTTGCGGTGTGACGCTGAGCAGAAGGAAAAGGGGGGGATATCTGGACGTTTCGCAAAGCCACGCGAGCCGATTCTTGTAGAAGCTACGCGACGCAGTACATTCGAGAACGTGTAATCTAATAAATAAAAAAGGGGCAAGCGAGCCATAAGAGTCAGTTTAGTTTAGTTTGTCAGCCAGTCAGCTGCGAGAGAGCTAGTTAGCGGAGACGTATCCAGTGGATCTGAGTTCGAAGTGCAGTGAACTGTCTCTGGAAGTCTTGGATTCGAAGTGCAGTGAACTTGAGTAACTGTGGCAGCGTCCAGGCGAAGGCAACGCATCCGGAAGTCTTGGGTTCGAAGTGCAGTGGACTGTCTCTGGTAGTCTTGGGTTCGAAGTGCAGTGAACTGTCTCTGGAAGTCTTGGATTCGAAGTGCAGTGAACTTGAGTAACTGTGGCAGCGTCCAGGCGAAGGCAACGCGTCCGGAAGTCTTGGGTTCGAAGTGTAGTGGACTGTCTCTGGTAGTCTTGGGTTCGAAGTGAAGTGAATTGTGTCTGGAAGGCTTGGGGTTCGACGTACAGTGAACTTGAATGCGTGAGCTAGAAGAACTAGCCAAGGCGAACGAACTGTGAACTGAGAACTGACAGTTTTGTTTGTGCATAGTGTTTTGTGAACATTAGTTGAAATTAGTAGTACATTGTTGTTCTCAATAATACACGTGAATGGTCATTGTCGTTGGGAGGAGTGCAATAACGACTACTGTGTCGCCGTGTTCAGTGGAATACCCATTGTTGACGGGTGTGTGATTCAAGTTAGAAATATAAATCACATTGTTATTAAACAAAAGTTACAATATGAAAAGAGCATGGTTGGTGATCATGTTTCTTTCATTCCCTACGTCCATTATGCACTACAGGTAATTACATCTCAAGAGACAAGAGAATATTGAAGAATTCTGAACAGTTAACTAGAGCACCCCACTCCTTCACCGCAACGATATCATCCCAACTATGCGCTCTCGAGTTATTTCTTCCACTCTCCTCTTTCAGCTGAATGCTCGCCTTCAATGAGCACTGTTTGGACAGGGTTTTGCTAGGGGCTCACTCTGTTAGAGTAAACCATAGTCAGGGGCGTATTTTGCGGGCTACCGGGGCTACCGGCGGTAGCCCAAGGAAATTACAAAAGAAAAAGTTTATAATATAACATAATGTAATAATTTTGTATTATTAGTTTTACCATAGTAATTAAAATTAAAGTAATTGTTAGATATATTTTGTGTAATAATAGGGTCAGCGGTAGCCCAAACCCTTTAACCAGTATACGCCACTGCCATAGATGCTCAAATCGTGAATCGCGATCATTTATGAATCTGTTTAGGCCTACATGCCCACAGCATCTGGATGCCTTCTCTCCGCAGCAGTATTCCTTCGCTCTGTGATGATGTCTGAAAAGTCAGTAGGTTACTTGTTCACCGTTTTTTGTACGTGTCGGATTACAATGTTGCTCTCTAAACCATGTACAATGTAACTCCACAATAGACACAGCTATGGTCCATGTGCGAGACGAGGTACGAGCGCTGTCTTTCTACGGAGTACTGCGGACATTAGTAAACATAAGGGCTGTACAATGTTTTTTATGGCGTGCGAACCGAAACATAAATAATTAACGTATATAATTTTAAATAATACAGGGTGTCCACCATGAACCTGACACATTTGAAATTGCTGTATAATTCATACTGCTTGGGGTAAAAAGAAAAGAATGCATGCAATATCAAGAGTAACTAACCAAGTTTTATTTAAAAAATCAGTACACCTCAACATGAGATCCTCTCGTTGCACGAAGAACATCTAGCCTGAATTCAATTTCCTGCCAGGTCTTCTGAAGCATCTCGGGCGTAACGGAATTGACGGCATCTCTTATGCGGCCGCGTAGCTGTTGAAGATCACGAATTTTGTGGCCTGTATATACTTTGTTCTTGACATATTGCCACAAGAAAAAGTCTAGAGGTGTAATATCCGGTGATCGAGGTGGTCATCTTGTCGGTCCATCACGCCCAATCCAGCGACCGGGAAATTGTGTGTCGAGAAATTCTCGAACGATCAGACTCCAATGTGGTGGGGCGCCGTCCTGTTGAAAGATGACGTTCGGCTGCAAATGCATTAACTGAGGCACAACAAATTGATTCAACATGTCGAGGTAGGTATTGCGCGTAACTGTTTGTTCTGCAAAGAAAAAGGGGCCGTTGATCAAATTGTGCATCAATCCGCACCACACATTTAATTTCGGGCTGTCACGAATGTGTTCCACAATGCAGCGTGGGTTTCAGCATACCACCAGATCGCTTGTGCTCGCTCTTGCGCTGTCGCCATTTTGACTTAAGCTACCGCAGCGCCACGTACAACCTCTCGCACGGGTTTTTAAAAATAGCCAACGAAATTTCCACAGTTTCTCTACATATTGCAATGCATGTTACCAACTTACTTCTATTCATTGATTTTTGGCAGCCAAATGAAATGAGTCAGGTTCATGGTGGACACACTGTATATTGTAGTATATGCAAAATATAAAACAAAACAAACCCATGGTTAAGTATAATATATCGTGATACATCTGAAACGTAAAACAAACTTCTAGAGGAAAAACTCTAACTATATCTACATACGGGGCTTTCATTTCAAAACTTCCCACTCTAAATAACTAGTTAATTAATTGAATTCAATGTAAACCAAAAAAACACGTAAATTTAGATATCAAGGGGGAAGTCTTAAACAAGGCTTAATTGCATTTTAGATTTCACCTCCCACCCCCAGCCACTCCCAATTTGAAATTTCAAATGGCACCCCTATATTTTTATAGGCTACTTGAATATGAAAGAGCATTCAATTGTTTATACACCACATTAATTTGTTTTCGCATCTTTTCTTTTCTATCGTCGCCTGGTAACCTGCATTTTTGTTAATGTTGATTAGAGCCGAAGAGAATAAAGCTACAAAAACTTATTGAGCATTTCTTGAAATAGTTGTGTTTGTGTATTAAATTATTTTAAAATGGTGTACACCTTTCAAGAGAGAACATAAATCATCCCTATTGATTAAATTTAGGAAATACACAAAATAAGCTGTGTTTTCATCCTACAATCAACTGATAATAACAAAGCTTCTTATAATTACTACGGAATGCCTCGTAATTAGATGAATTTTGTTTTATCCCATGCACTGTTCTGATAGAAATGTCAAATTCCTGAGGGATGGCTCTGATTGATTCACCTTTTTAAACCGTTCCAATAGATGTAACTTCTGCTTCAACATAAGTGCACATTTTTTGTTCCCTGCCTTGCTGCCAACGTGTATGAGCATGGATGGGCAACTCGTGCTCCCAAAGTGTTAAAAAACCTTGAAAGAGAGAAAGGCAGACGGAGCCAGCCACAGCAGTTACAAGTTGTTTGTAGTTTCGCTGCGAAAGCCACGGTGCGCTCTGGCGGCTCATGCAGGTGATCGTGATATCTATTCCATGATTTGAATTTCAGAATGACGCATGGTACAATAATTATAGTAATTTTAGACAGACTATACCTGAACACATAACAAAATTATATTATATTCTAGCTTTGTAAATTAGTTTAGTACTGGAAACACAAACTGAATACAACCTTTTCAAGTTACAACATATATAGCTCTAACACTTATTATTACACTATTTGTTAATATTTCGTATTATAGGTCTTATTTGAAACGTAGAACGCTAGAATTTACAAGTCTTTATACATTAAAGAGTATTCCCCTGTTCTCAGAAAGGTAATAGTCTGTATTCGCAAACAATAACAAATTCAAGGAGGTATTTTTTACTTTGAGAAATTTTACACTTCTTTCTTGTATTAAACTCTGCCTCAAGCACATACAGTATATATGGAAGCAAAGAGTATATTTGGAAATTCTGACTTAGGCAACATTACGAACAGTTCGATTCCTGATTTTGCTGGAATCTGAGTGGCGTGCTGTTCTGTAGATTTATTAATTAAAACTATAAATTTTCAGGATTTTCTATCGACGTAAGCCATTAAGATTTCAGAAAAATTTCGATTCCTTGTCAATTGTCAATGTTTCTCCAAACTTTCCAGTGAATTCTGCTGTAGGTCTTGAAGTTGGGTCTTATATTTGACAAGAAGATTTTCTTATCCCTCTTCAAGATAGTTTATAGTCAAAGAAAGTGAAGTTGTCTGTGTTCTACATGATACTGCCACATTTCAAATTTATCCATAATTGTTCTTAGCTAGTCGATTATACGTCTTGCAATTCTGCAACTCGCACGCACAACGTGCTAATGATATTTGATATCAGTCTCACCTTGTTGATATCCCATTTTTACCTTTAGCTCTTCTAAAGCAGATGCAGACAGCATTTCTTTACTAAAACCTTCACTGTTTATTTGTAACATAAAATGTCATGCGTAAGAAAGTGTAATAGAATAAAAGCTTTACCTCTCTTCTTAATAAAAAAAATTCTCTTTTTACTCGTAACTAAAGAGAAATGATCTGGGAATTATATTGTTTTTCACTTAAAACGAGCCGCCACTTATTGCGGACGCGATCGAACTTGTGTCTTGAAAGAACCGCACACAGATAGTACAGCTAGTACAGAGTCCGTTCTACCTGCACTGAGATTGTGTTGACACTTTGAGAGCACGAGTTGCCCATCCACGTGTACGAGTATCTGCAAACTACTGCACTGGTTCAACTGGTTAATCCTGTGCAGCACGGGACAGGATGCGTTGACTTACCTTGTATCGTGAAGTATACGAGAGTGAGCGTCTATTTGTGGAGTTCCACTGTACCTCAGGAAAGAGGAAATATGTCCGTCTGCAATAGGATCATGCAATGTTCGAACATGAGAGATACTACGAACTTCGCCCTACTCCTTAGGCATCCAGCAGTACATGGAAATGAACCATATAAAGTAAAATAATCGAGTCTTATGAAAACCGGTCAGAGTCCTTACGTTCGGTTCAAGTTTGCCGAGTCTCTGTAGAACCGAAGCTCCCTTCGCGTTTGTTCAATTTTTCTCCATTCTTACATACGTTCGTTGCCTTTCTCCTTAGTTTCTCCTACCCTGCTCCTTTATGCTTTAGCTGTGTAAGAATGTCAGGTACATAACATGCGAAGTGACGCATAGTAATGAGTAGACTTCGTGGAATTGCCACGAGAATCGCAAGGTTTACTGCGCACGCAGTATAGACTGTATGAGAAGGGGGCGTGCAATGCCCCTGATGTAAACACTGAGCAGTATACTGCGGTTACAATAAAACCTCTATCCTGCATTCAAGAAATATAATGAATGACCACTGCAGTACGAATTGCCTAAACATGTAAATACACAATTATTTTGTAGTGAGATATATTGTCTTAAAATTTAATGTAAGATACTCACATCATCCTTCAATACGTGCATTGCAGTGAAGAGTTACGTACATTTTGAGCGACTGCAAAGTGAACCTCCTCCGATGGTCACTTGAACAGTTTTTATTTTGGGAAAATGTATGTTCAACATCACACGATGTAATAGGTGCATATTTGAAGAACGGGAAGTCACTACTTTTTAGTACACCAACTTCAGACGTCTTGTAGTGACCCAATAGTATATAATTTATAATACGAAGTTGTGAATAGGCAGAATTTTTAGCCATAATGTTTCAACTTATATTTAACTTTTTCTGAAATTAGTGAATTGTTATTTTTGATAACGGTTTGTGACACTTTATCCACTATATTAAGGGCTTCTGAGAGTTGTAGTTTAGAAGATATTAATAGGGTGATGCTTTTGGACACGATTTTAAAATTAGAATCAATGAACAGAATATCTTCCGATAGCTGTTCAGGAGGCAATGATTTTACAGATGCAGCACCGGAACTGTCTGTGCTATCCAACGCATCAATTACCTCCATTATTTTGCCGTAATGTTCTGTATAATAATTAACAGCATCCAACCACGTTCCCCAACGAGTCAAGACTGGCTGCGGGGATAAGGGTATTCCAGTGGTAATTGTTTGGAACAGCAACACACTCATTGTAGTATGTTTGATTGAATTCTTGTCTGCACTGAACAAATGTTAAGCTTTGACTATTCCAACCACAGTAATGCAAAAACGAGTGCTTACATAGGTATACATTAGCTGTAGCTGCTCTATCTATTTGGACCGGTCACATCTCTTAACATGAACTGCTCATACTACGAGACAGGGCGGTCGCTCACCTCCTCTATACTACCGTACATCGGTAACCTGGTCGCATGCTGCGTGTGGCAATTCAACGAAGTCTAGTAATGAGTATAGATAATTTTTGTTGTTACTGATATGGCCAAGCATTCACAAAATATACGTGTAAATAAATCAAACTAAATATATTAAAGAAAAAAACGCACATTTATATTCATAGTACCGACTAGTATTATGCAATGTTCAAACATGAGGGAGGAAACCAAGACATCAGGAATAGTGGTATGAATAGTAACATTCTGTCCCTTAATCACTGCAGCAGTGTTGTCAAACTTCCGAATGCCAGGACGTCACGATGTTAATATTCATTCTTTCTTATGTTAACGTTAACACTAGTTTAAAACTTAAAACTTTCAGAGTTAAAACTTTAAAGTGTTGTGATTTAAAGAGGCCATGTATCTTATGACAGACGGGATTTGAAGAGGTCATGTATCTTATGACAGACGGGATTTAAAGAGGCCATGTATCTTATAACAGACGGGATTTAAAGAGGTCATGTATCTTATGACAGACGGGATTTAAAGAGGCCATGTATCTTATGACAGACGGGATTTAAAGAGGCCATGTATCTTATGACAGACGGGATTTAAAGAGGCCATGTATCTTATGACAGACGGGTCCCGTTTCAACACCGGTGTGGTGTCAACTTGAGTGTCTTTTGAATATATTAATATTTAATTTGCAAGGAAACCGTCCATATTTATTGAAAAAAATGCAAAGCGATAAATCATTCATCACTTATAAAGTAAAAGTGTTAACATTTACGAGAAAATTATTTTTTCTAAGAAACATATTCATTTGGGATCAATATTGTATTATACATTTTTGTTATAGTCTATCCAAAGAATAAGCATTAGAATCTACACAGTTATATTACTTCCACTTTGTAGGTATACTCTGCCTTTTCTTTTGCTAAGTAAATTAGATAAGTTCCGTACTGTATATGACAAATATTCAATTCTTTGCAGGAAATGCTAAAAGCAGAGGATTACGTGAAAGTAACTTCTCTCTCTGAAAGAGACTCCGAAGACTTGTTATCTGAATATTTGGTCTCGATGACATGGAAAGCTGGAGAGAGAGTACTGGATCTCGGATGTGGTCCTTGTTTGGTAACCATGAAGGTCCTTCTGCCCCGCTTGCCAGAAGATATCGAGATTCTAGTGGGAACAGACGTGTCGTCCGACATGTTGCAGCTTGCATCTAGCAAGTATCCCCATCCGAAACTCAAGTTGATTCAGATGGACCTCGGCAAGGAAATACCTGCAGTATCCGAGCTTAGAACTCCCGGCTTCGACAAGATATTCTCCTTCCACGCTCTGCATTGGATTCCTGACCAGAGGTAGACTATGCGATGGGTTATACTTATATCTATATATCCACTGGCTTTTAAGGAACCCGGAGGTTCATTGCCGCCCTCACATAAGCCCGCCATTGGTCCCTATCCTGAGCAAGATTAATCCAGTCTCTATCATCATATCACACCTCCCTCAAATCCATTTTAATATTATCTTCCCATCTACGTCTCGGCCTCCTCAAAGGTCTTTTCCCCTCTGGCCTTCCAATTAACACTCTATATGCATTTCTGGATTCGCCCATACGTGCTACATGCCCTGCCCATCTCAAACGTCTGGATTTAATGTTCCTAATTATGTCAGGTGAAGAATACAATGCCTGCAGCTCTGCGTTGCGTAACTTTCTCCATGCTCCTGTAACTTCATCCCTTTTAGCCCCAAATATTTTCCTAAGCACCTTATTCTCAAAAACCCTCAATCGCTGTTCTTCTCTCAAAGTGAGAGTCCAAGTTTCACAGCCATACAGAACAACCGGTAATATAACTGTTTTATAAATTCTAACTTTCAGATTTTTTGAGAGCAGACTAGATGACAAAAGCTTCTCAACCGAATAATAACACGCATTTCCCATATTTATTCTGCGTTTAATTTCCTCCCGAGTGTCATTTATATCTGTTACTGTTGCTCCAAGATATTTAAATTTTTCCACCTCTTCGAAGTATAAATCTCCTACTTTTATAGTTCCATTTCGTACAATATCCTGATCACGAGACATAATCATATACTTTGTCTTTTTGGGATTTACTTCCAACCCTATCTCTTTACTTGCTTCAAGTAGAATTTCCGCGTTTTCCCTAATCGTTTGTGGATTTTTTCCTAACATATTCACGTCATCCGCAAAGACAAGAAGCTGATGTAACCTGTTCAATTCCAAGCCCTCTGTGTTATCCTGAACTTTCCTAATGGCATATTCTAGAGCGAAGTTAAAAAGTAAAGGTGATAGTGCATCTCCTTGCTTTAGCCCGCAGTGAATTGGAAAAGCATCAGATAGAAACTGGCCTATACGGACTCTGCTGTAAGTTTCACTAAGACACATTTTAATTAATCGAACTAGTTTCTTGGGGATACCAAATTCAATAAGAATATTATATAAAACTTCTCTCTTAACCGAGTCATACGCTTTCGATGGGTTATACACAGATCAAAATTGTCTAAGGAACTACTAAAAATTTTGAAATATTAAGAAAATTGACCAGGTTACAAAACTGGACGGAAGTGAATATTAACCCTCTATGGCCCAATGTGACTTGAAAGTAACAATCCCTTTTTATTCAATTTTTATACGTTTCTGATGAAGCACCACTGTATCCCAATGTGCCTTTGAAGCCACAGTATGGCAGCTAAGAATCCATGCCTTGTTGGTGTATGTAGTGTAATTTGTTCTCACCAGATAACAAAGGAAACCTAGCGTTTGCTCCCAGAGAGAAGGTTTTGAAATCGACGAACTTTACGTGTATTTTTTGTGATATTTCTTTGTGAATTTAAGTGGTAAAAAATATACACAATATTTGTAAGTATTAAATTTAACATTTATGCAATACAAAATTCAGTTAATCCATTTTATCTTGCATTATTTCATAAATATACGTTTGTGTCTTTCAAGCAACATTGGGCTACTACATTTGAGGTTATGCACGTGTAGCATGGTAATGCAAATATAGAATGATCAGTCGAAATCCTCTTTTATAATTTTTAAACAATAATGTGTTATATTGTCTTTTATGACCATTTCTGATTACTGAAACGAAATTAAATAACGGTACCGGTAAAATTTTACGATCTTGGTGTTTTATAGTTATAACATATTATTTACTTTCAGCCCTATGTTGCATAATTTTCTTATCACTGTAGTGTATTTATACCGTCAATATTTCTCTTACACAGTCTATTCAGGAATGGATCCAAAGCGGTTTTATGGACACAACAAGAGAAGCGAGACTAAAGTGAAACCTGTAGGAGGTTACGCATCTGACGACACTGATTTAGCATCTGATAGTGAAGAAGATGTGGTACTGCATCAGAACCTTAGGACCCAAGAAAATATAATTATTCCAGAAAGCGATACAGATGAGAATGAGGAAGTTACCGGTGACCACCACCAAGTTTCGGACGATGCTAGTGATGATGGAAACGATAATGCCCAAGCAGGAATTTATCCAGAAAGACGTGGTGGCACAGTTGATATTACTTGGAAAGCGAAACAAAGTAGGCAATCACAACCAGTTCAACCATGGAAAGGGACACTTCCTGATGGAACCAACTGTCCTAATGAGCCTATACATTATTTCAGAAATCTGTTGGATGAGGATATATTGAACAACGTGGTGAACGAAAGTAACCTTTATGCAGCAAGTCCTGATCCTACGAACCAAATACAACTTTCTCTAGAAGAGATTGAGCAGTTCATTGGTTGCTGCTTTTATATGTCAATATATGGGTTGCCGGGTTCCAGAATGTATTGGAAAGAAGGTACTCGAGTTCCAGCAGTCGCTGATACAATGACCCGCAATAGGTGGGAGGAAATAAAGTCTAATCTTCACTTCAATAATAATGAAAACGTAGAAAGGAGTAATGACAAATTATACAAAATAAGACCATTTCTAGATACCTTAGTGAAGAATTTCAACTCCATTCCTATGAATGAAAAACTTTGTGTTGATGAGCAAATGATACCGTTCAAGGGAAGACATAATCTGAAACAGTACATGAAGAACAAACCAAAAAAGTGGGGCTACAAAGCTTTTGTACTGTGTGATTCCTTCGGTATAGTGCAAAATTTCGAACTTTATAGTGGTGCAGTGGAGCATGATCCTAATTTACCAGACGTTGGTATCAGTGGTAATGTTGTACTTCGCCTCACTCAAATAGTGCCACGAAATCATTTTCATAAAGTTTATTTTGACAACTGGTTTACCAGTATTCAGTTGCAAGTGGAACTAGCGAAGATTGGTATTCTGTCCCTTGGTACTGTAAGACCAAATAGACTTCGTGGCTGCAAGTTTTCCTCCGATAAGGATATGAAGCAGCAGGGAAGAGGGACTGTAGAAGAAGCCACAACGAAGATTGATGGCATCAGTCTCACGGCAACGAAGTGGTATGACAACAAAGCAGTTCATTTGCTGAGCACTTTTGTTGGGGTGTATCCTACTACTACTGTCCAGAGATGGGACAGGAAAGAAAAAACAATCATCGATGTTCAGTGTCCCTCTGTTGTAATATATTACAACAAATTTATGGGTGGTGTTGACCTTATGGATTCACTTATAGCCCTGTATCGGACAACCATTCGGTCCAAGAAATGGTACCATCGTATTGTCTTCCACTTGTTGGATCTGACAGTGGTAAATGCATGGTTACTTTACAGAAGAGACTGTAGATCCTGCAGTGTAAACACGAAGGACCAGATCAGTCTACGTGACTTCAAAGTTTCAGTCGCAGCTTGCCTATGTCAGGAGAAGAAAGGGAGGACTAAGAAACGAGGACGACGAAGTTCCTCCTCATTGCAGGTTGAAATTGAGGTAAAGAAAAGAAGAGGACCCAGTGCCGCTTTGCCGGATAAAGTAGTGAGAAAGGATGAAGTAGCACATTGGCCACATTTCTCTGAAAAGAGGGGACGCTGCAAAAAGCCAAAGTGTGGTGGAACTCCAAAAGTTATGTGTTCCAAATGCAAAGTCCACCTGTGCTTCACACCAACCAGCAACTGTTTCTTGGAATTCCATACCACATAGACGCAGTTGTCAGAATGTTGAAAAAAGACTTTCACATGTTTGTAAATCAGTCCAGATTTTCTATTAAATCTATATTACTTTTCTTCTACCCTGTACTGTAATATTTACCAAACTATTATTGCCAATTCACTTGTATACAAATAAAAGGAATAAATATTTTTTTGGGAATACGAGTACGAAATGATAACCTTACAGCCCACTGTGTCCTCAAAGTCACAAACCGATTTTGAAAAATACAAAAATGAAAATTTCCAAAAAATCAAATTTTATTCTTAACTAAGTCTATATAAGTTGCTATAGCACTAAAAAATTTTTTTTCTCAAAGAATAATAATTCGGGCCATAGAGGGTTAAATTATTAGTCATTTGTCATTCTACCAGGTTACCATAGTAACCAACATTGTTATTTTGTATTGTTATATTGGAAAGAATTAAATTAGTGTGTTTTAAAAGGGGACATATGTAACTAAAAACGTGGAAAATCGTAATACAGAGTTAAGAATAGTTTTAATGGTGGAAGAACGTCGTCATTTAAACCATGATGAAATGTTTAAGGCGATTGGCATTGACGAAATAAGATGGGAAATCTCATCGTGAGGAATGTTCTCCCAGTGATGTCTAAGCCGAGCGTACAGCTGATCCAGATACTGGTTGTTGCCTAGATCCTACTGTTTCACAGGCACTATTCTTAATTAAATGTTTAAGCCTACATTACAACAAGTTTTAATTTAAAATTTTAACTTAAAATGTTACTGTATCAGAGACACTTCTCTTAACAAGATGTTTAAGTCTATATTACAATAATCTTTTCTGCAAAATTTAACTTAAAATACCGGTACTACTATAACACAGGTACTGCTCTTGTATAAAAGTATACTTTCCAACAAAACTTTTAAAGTGGTTGTCCTCAACTTTGTTGAAAGGAATGTTGGCACGCATCGTCATTTCATACAGATCTCTGCCAAATTCGTCCGCTTGATTTTTGTGTGTGGGGTAGAGACCTGCAAAACTGCGCACACATCCGGTTTAGATTCGTCCGGTCGGGAGCTCAACCGGCTACGATGAACATCAGGCCGAATAACTCGGTTGTCGAGCTATTACGCCTGATGTATTGCAGAGTAGACAGAATATCAGGCGCATTTACATGAAAATAACGTTTTTCGAGTACACAACCGGAGTAACAAGGAAATTTACGTTGTCTTATTGAAAAAAAAAAAAAAGTGTTTGCAAGTATTCTTACAGTTCATTCGACACTATAACACATATATTTTCTTTATTATTCTGAACTTGCAGTAACTTTATAAGTATCGTTTATATTTTAAACTTTTGGAGTTTTACTAATGAAAGTTGCTTATAGATATGTTAAACAATGTTATAGTTTTTCACAGAACAAGACTTGCACAAGCCATGTATATTTTTCTTACCAATAAACGCTATATAGCTGGCGTTTTTCCATACCAGTGTTAAACAGTATACTGTACGTCATAACTTCATCATTTGATTACGTCGTAACTCTTTCTCGTCACATATTGACTGAATCTTGTTCGATTTGTATAATCCAATGATCGATATTACATAAGTTCATGTAAGATCGCGAATTATTTAGAACACAAATCTCACACAGAAAGAAATGGCAAGGAGGAAGAAAATACGATCTCCAAATAACACCAGGTATATTTCATTATACAATAACTTTTTAACAGTTTCTCAGTAGGCTATACAAACTTACTTACTTACTTACAAATGGCTTTTAAGGAACCCGAAGGTTCATTGCCGCCCTCACATAAGCCCGCCATCGGTCCCTATCCTGTGCAAGATTAATCCAGTCTCTATCATCATACCCCACCTCCCTCAAATCCATTTTAATATTATCCTCCCATCTACGTCTCGGCCTCCCTAAAGGTCTTTTTCCCTCCGGTCTCCCAACTAACACTCTATATGCATTTCTGGATTCGCCCATACGTGCTACATGCCCTGCCCATCTCAAACGTCTGGCTTTTATGTTCCTAATTATGTCAGGTGAAGAATACAATGCGTGCAGTTCTGTGTTGTGTAACTTTCTCCATTCTCCTGTAACTTCATCTCGCTTAGCCCCAAATATTTTCCTAAGCACCTTATTCTCAAACACCCTTAACCTATGTTCCTCTCTCAGATTGAGAGCCCAAGTTTCACAACAAACAGAGTAATAATATTGAAGGTTATTTATTTTGTTTAATTACAAAAATATGTTTGCTTCAAATAGGAATACAAATAATTTGACACTTTAATACATTTATTTTTGTATTTCAAACTTGCAGTAATTTGACTAGTAACAAATAAATGAACAATGGACACAGTGACATCGAAGGCAATAGACGTAATGTATAATGTGAAATATCATAATGTAAACATATTCAAAAATATAATTACAATTCATTATAAAACAAAATAGGAAATAAGTACATAAGCCAATTATGACGTTTGTACTTTAAACTAAAAAAAAATGTATAAGCCTACCTCTAAAACAATAGTTGCATGCTTTTTAATTATTCCAATCAGTTGCAATATTATTTATTAAAAATTAATTTGAAAAGATAAACAGTAATGTTATTTTCAACAATACGATTACTTTGGCTCCCAATGGTGGTTGTTCTGTACAAAATAAGTATAATTTACACATTTCTAAATTACGAATAACATAAGAATAGTAAGGTTTAGAAACAAATCATTCTGTATAGAAAAGATCTACTTCAGAGAAAACAAGTGTCATTCAAAGTACTATTTTATTACACACGTGCTAATATCAACTATTTGATGTTCACAATTATTATTAGGGCCTATTATCATAGACTACATGATCAGAGTTGACTTCTTGTGTTTATGTATTAATAAATCTCTTTTACTAGTCTAAAGTTACGCTCGGTGGAAACACTTATTCATGGAATGGCCAATATTCGTTTCACAAGTGTTGCTAGAGAGGCTAGAGTTATATGGTGATCTTTCCACCAATTTAGTATGTAGAAAATGAAATGAGCTTAATTTATAATGTGAAATATAATAAGTAAATAAATGCAAAATACAATTACAATTAATCACAAAACATAAAATTAAATAATTATTAACTCTAAATGCATTCCTCCAAAACAGTAGCTATTCATTAACAGGGTAGAAGTGAAATAACCCTGCAGATTGTACGGGGCGATAAGGTTCACTTAAATGAATGGAAAACCTATATTACGTTTAATTCTCTAGTCATAGTAAACATATTAAAAGCATTGGTTGTAGTAGGTTTCAGTAAAGTTATTTTTGTTTTAGTTTTACTATTGATCGAGTTTAGTGTTTTTAAGTGTGTCATTATTGTAATATTATAATTCAGTTTTCTAGTGTAAGCAAAAATTACAACCTTGGTAATTTGTGGATACCGAAGGTTTTTTTTCTGCAATTTACGCTTTACAACGTCTGTAGTTTCACGCTGCATGTTGTTTGTTCCTCTTGATGATCCGCAGCTATAATAACTGGATGGTTCACTGTGATCTTCATTTTATACGCCAGAGCCGTCCACCCACAGAGAGATCGAATCAACTCGAATACACGTTAAACCGAATACTCAGGCAGTACGCAAGCAGATGTACTTCGCATACTGCCTATAAAGCCAGGCGTTCAGTAGCGCTATGCAAGTTGGTTCGGCTCTCAACCGGTTTTGCAGGACTCTAGTGTGGGGACACTTGAAGAGACTGGTATACGAGACTTTAATTGAATCGGAAAAAGAGCTCGTCGCTAGGGTGCTCGCAGCTGCTGACGCTCTACAACAAATGCCTTGACGTATACAACCAATGACACGTCGCTGCAGAATTTGTATTGACGTAGGAGGCGCCATTTTGAACAATGTTTGTAAATGATTGCAAATTGAAATGGTTTTGAGGAATGAATGTCATAAGTAACGTTGCAACTATATTCTTTATTTCTTACAGTACAGTTTCTGGTTTTGTCACTAAATAATTGGTTCCAAAGTTTGAGTATTGAATTTAGATACATCCTGTATACGCATCTATTTAATTTCGATATAAAATGCATGACGACAACATACATCATTATATTTACAGACTTTATCTCTTGGCGTGTGCTGATTGTGCTAAACAACTAGTAGAACTAAAACGCGGGTTTTATGAGAAAAAATAGAAAAACAACCAACAATGAACCAAATACAACAATCAAGGTGGAATTCATGAGGAAAAACATTCTTTAAGCGACCTATGAAGATGCGTGTGAAATGTCTAGAGAAAAAAAAAACGTAAACGAAAAGGAGAACTAGTTAAAAAGTGCCTCATTGAAGTAGCACAAGTTGTATGCATTCGAGAAAATACGAATTTTTAAAAAGACCATTTACGATGAGCAAAAATATTTTTTTCGTAAAATTCAATTTTTAATATCGATAAACTAGTTCAGTTTTCATTAAGGATAGCAATGGGTTTGTACTGTTTCATATACGATCCGCCATTGAGCAGTAGCAAGGAGGGTTTGAGACTATCTACACTCCGTATCTGAAATCTGTAGAGTAAGTCGACGCATTTGGGTGGAGCCGATGACAAGTGAATGGGCGGAGGCTATCAGTGCGGGAGAGTGTTGCGGGCTGCATCGATTCACGGCCACTAAGGGATAAGATGCGCGTGGCAGAAGGTGATAGGTAGGGTAGCATTTTAGACGCTCGTTTTCAAATAATGTTTTCCCTCAGAGCGGTCATTGAACTGTCCCCCTCCACTCACCACTTGCGTAAAGAGCTTGTTTCATCTCCTATACTCCACAGATTTCAGAAACGGACTACAGTGCCGTACAACGTCATCAATAACTTAAAAACAGTTAACTCCATGTACCGAAATCTCATGTTTAAATCTAACAAACGTTTGACAGATGTTGAAACTAACGTACACTGATTCAATAAGAACTAGTTTTTTTTACAAATATTAAAGCATTTACATCCTTCAACTTGTCTTAATCATAATTAGTAAAACTGGTCATTGTATTTAAATAATAATATATCTTTGTGTAAAATTGGTGTATGTAATGTGTCTGTGATCTATTATATATAATAAACCAAACCACTGCCTTAGAAAAAAAAAAGTTAGTAAAACTGGTCCTTCATCCTCTGTTTATTAAGCCATGCTTTCTGTCTGTTTTCAGACAAGTTGTAACTAACATATACAACATGTTACGACCTGGAGGAGTTGCCTTGCTTAGCTTAGTAGCAAGGTCTTACGTAGGAACAGCATTTCTTAATCAGAGCCGGAAAAAGGAGTGGCAGCCTTATGTAGAGGTGAGAATCGTTACTTTTTTAAGTAGTATCATATTAATAACGTTAAAATAGTACATTATGCAACGAGCCTATAATGGTAGTAATTAAGATGCGATTATGTTTATGAAACGAGCGCAAGCGAGTTTCATAATTTTCATACGAGCGTCTTAATTACCATTATAGACAAGTTTCATACGAACTTTTATGCTCGACCATATTTCTAACTTGAAATTATTCATAAGTATTCATGTTATTCTTATCTGACTGGGGAGCGGAATTGGCCTTGTGCAATATCTCGTAAATTGTGAGATGTGCGCAGACGCGAAAGCATTGATTTTTTCCTAGAAACAAATGTAATTGACCTTGATATAATCTAGAGAGTAAAATAAAGATTAATCTTGATATAACCTTGAAATTGATTTAGACATTGAAAAACGAGATGACAAATTGAAATTATTTCAATATTATTTACAATTAACGCTAATTATTATAGTAACAGAACATAACCTTCTGCGATAGTATTGGATTTCCAGCCTCCGTGACGTTTCGCTAGTTGTCTTTCGATTGCATATCCGAGAATAATCGATACTTGCGCTTTCATATTGCTACAATGGTGGTTTCTGATTGGTGGAACACCTGAACTTTAATGAATAGGTGTACTTTAATGAGGTCCATTAAAGGGCTGATACGAGGTGTATAATTACTACATTTCGGCATGGTCGAGCATAAAATCATTTATAGAGTAGCACTCAACTGCATATACCATCAGCAACAAGCCATGGTGAAATCTTAACCTCCCTCTCATTGGACGATTTAAAAACTCTAAGATAAAATATACATAATTCCATAAATACTACTTCTTTAAGAGGATAGTGTATATTCCAATACGAGCACAGATATTGGTTTTCATTCCTGTGCATGCAACTGAGATGATTGGAACAAATAACTGATAAACTACATTTGTCATCTATACTAACTGTAACTAAATAATAAAACTGTAACTAAATTTTTCTGTCAATTTTCGATTTTGCTAAACATGTATAATTAACTATCCTGAGACCGAAAATTGCATTTTTTTTTTATTTTTGTTTGTATGTCTGTTTGTATGTATGTCTGTGTGTTTGTTACCTTTTCACTCGGAAATGGCTGAACGGATTTCTATGAAAATTGGTATGTAAGATAAGTACGTTCCCACTTAAATTTTAGGTTATATTAACTTATGGCATTGAAATACTTTCTTTGAAAGGGAGGTTTATAAGGGGCCTGAAGTAAATAAATAGAAATATATAGCTTATTATTGATTTTAGTAGAATGTTACATAAAAAAGTTTCTTTAAAATCATCAGTGCGGTTTTCGGCGTAATAGATCGACTATTGATCAGATTTTTTGTATTCGACAAATAATGGAGAAAAAATGGGAGTATAAGGGTACAGTGCATCAGTTATTCATAGATTTCAAAAAGGCATATGACTCGGTTAAGATGGAAGTATTATATGATATTCTTTTGAATTTGGTATTCCCAAGAAACTAGTTCGATTAATTAAAATGTGTCTCAGTGAAACATACAGCAGAGTCCGTATAGGTCAGTTTCTATCTGATGCTTTTCCAATTCACTGCGGGCTAAAGCAGAGAGATGCACTATCACCTTTACTTTTTAACTTCGCTCTAGAATATGCCATTAGGAAAGTTCAGGATAACAGGCAGGGTTTGGAATTGAACGGGTTACATCAGCTTCTTGTCTATGCGGATGACGTGAATATGTTAGGAGAAAATACACAAACGATTAGGGAAAACACGGAAATTTTACTTGAAGCAAGTAAAGCGATCGGTTTGGAAGTAAATCCCGAAAAGACAAAGTATATGATTATGTCTCGTGACCAGAATATTGTACGAAATGGAAATATAAAAATTGGAGACATCCTTCGAAGAGGTGGAAAAATTCAAATATCTTGGAGCAACAGTAACAAATATAAATGACATTCGAGAGGAAATTAAACGCAGAATAAATATGGGAAATGCGTGTTATTACTCGGTTGAGAAGCTCTTATCATCCAGTCTGCTGTCAAAAAATCTGAAAGTTAGAATTTATAAAACAGTTATATTACCGGTTCTCCTGTATGGTTGTGACTCTCACTCTGAGAGAGGAACATAGGTTAAGGGTGTTTGAGAATAAGGTGCTTAGGAAAATATTTGGGGCTAAAAGGGATGAAGTTACAGGAGAATGGAGAAAGTTACACAACACAGAACTGCACGCATTGTATTCTTCACCTGACATAATTAGGAACTTAAAATCCAGACGTTTGAGATGGGCAGGGCATGTAGCACGTATGGGCGAATCCAGAAATGCATATAGAGTGTTAGTTGGGAGAACGGAGGGAAAAAGACCTTTAGGGAGGCCGAGACGTAGATGGGAGGATAATATTAAAATGGATTTGAGGGAGGTGGGTTATGATGATAGAGATGGATGAATCTTGCACAGGATAGGGACCGATGGCGGGCTTATGTGAGAGCGGCAATGAACCTGCGGGTTCCTTAAAAGCCATTTGTAAGTAAGTAAGTAAGTAAAATATGTTTCCGACAAGTTTTGTTCTGTGCAAAATTTTGATAAGACTGATATTTAACGAGATAGCCTATATAAATTTAAAAATAACAATGGTTATGTTTACCTTCCAAACTAAAATACGAATATAGTAAAGATGAAACAAATGCCTTTGCAATTATTTAAGGCGGCCTTGTACAACAATCTTAAAATATTTATTTTAAAACCCTCTTTATACGGATATCATTGTATTCTTCGTAATTCATATATCGCCTGCTTAGAACCATGTTGTTCTAACTCCACTTAAAAAAAAACTCGTTTTTTTGTATCCGTTATGTTCTAACTCCTCTTCTGTATCAGTTTCACACACAAAATTGTACATTTTGTGATCAGAAAGTGTTAAAAATAACTGTTCCATATTGTTCCAACTCCATTTTCCAAGCTCTGTTTAGTTCCGTATTATTATAACTCCACCATTCAATGACCAACCAATGATGGAATGGTGTGAGCTGAGACAGCCAATGAGAGGTAAGCTGGCGCAGAAGGTTTTTCCTGAACTTGCATGAGAAAGTTAATGTGATACTGCGTGCGTTTACTAATAAACAGCTTAATGCCACTTGCACTGATACATTTTTTGGAAGAGGATGACCATGAAGTACAAAAAATAGAACACAAGTATCAAGAACCAGGGCATAGTGCAGTGCAGGAAGTAGACACAATGCACAGGGTAATTGATCGTCATATCAAACGATTTGAACTTCATTCTCCTTTAGCAATAATAAGGGCCCTGATTTCGTGTAGAACTAACAAGCAATACAAAGTACATCAAATGAGATTTAATAGTTTATGGCTTCAAGACTGTAGCTAAACTAAGTAACTTGAACATAATTCCATACAGTAAAGTGAAGCATATTGTATACACAAAAGGCTGTGAAGATATTGTGTACAAATTTTGATTCTCTGATAATATATTTAAGAGGACACTCAACTTAAAAATTGGAGAAAAAGTGTCATAGAAATGAAAAATTAAATTTCTAACACTAATTTACGTGACAGAACTAAATCAATATGCAGAATTCTTCCCCTATTCATTGAGAAGTCACGTCAAATGCACAAAGCCAAAAAAATAAAAAATGATAATTAAAAGTGATATTTCAATTAATGATTGATTAAAAATTGAAATATTTTTTTTATTTTGAAAAGTATTGGATTTAATGAGCTGAGATTTTGCATGTTACTTTCCATGTAAACCTTTTCTCCAAATTTGAAAAAGATTGGTCAAATAGGAAAAAAGTTCCAAAATATAGTTGAGTGTCCCCTTAAGATCACAAAGTTTCTGAAACCTATTACAACAAGAGCAAGGCAAAAACAGTATCGAGTTGATAACATATTGCCTGCACCGAAACAAATAACAGTCAAACCAGTTATAGAAGCAAGTAAAGTTCAAGATATAAAGTCCCTATACAAATATTTTTCAGGCGTGGACAAATTTTTTTTCGGATTCAGTGTTAAAAAGGTAATAATGTATGCACTTATCTCTTCAAAATGTAACCTGAAAGGAGTTAGAACATTGAATTGTCAAAATCTGTTAACATGTTTGTTCTAACTCCAAACGTTTTTTCTATTTTTTGTAAAATCAATTTATAAATAAGGCAACTGAAGAATAAAATAAGCTTTCCCATGCTGTGTTTATTGCTTTGCAAACCCCTTTCCTCAAAATAGTCGTATTACTATGATTTGGGTAGTCTCCAAAACTTCATTGTGCTCCCCTGAAAATTTGATAAAAATGGAGTTAGAAAAACTTGGTTCTAAGCAGGCGATAGTCGACCTGGTTGGCAAGTTGGTATAGCGCTGGCCTTCTATGCCCAAGGTTGCGAGTTCGATCCCGGGCCAGGTCGATGGCATTTAAGTGTGCTTAAATGCGACAGGCTCATGTCAGTACTGGCATGTAAAAGAACTCCTGCGGGACAAAATTCCGGCACATCTGGCGACGCTGATATAACCTTTGCAGTTGCGAGCGTCGTTAAATAAAACATAACATTTACATTTGTATTTATCTATACTAAATATAGTCTGATTATTATTTACAAAAAGAGAGTGTCTTTGTGAGTTTGTATGAGGCAATCGCACAAATTATTTAACCGATTGGATAGTTATTTCATCATTGGAAAGTATAGTTTCTTTAGATGGACATAGGCTTTATGTCATTACAAAAGCTCATGATTAGACAGCGGAAAAAAAAAAAAAGTCATTCGGATGTGAAGGTAACTACAACGCGACTAATTTGTCTCGTCAGAGGCTGGTTGTTTACGTAAGCACAGTAGGCATACTAGAGGCGCGTCCAGGTATAGGCCGGGGGAAATGTAAATTGACACACGGAATAATCACTGAATATTGGTTTACGTTGATATAACTATTGTAATGGCATATTTGGTGTAATTTTCTATAAACTCTTTTAAAGTGAGGATTGTTCAACGTTTTGAATGGAATATTGCAACTTATCATCATTCGACACAAATCCTGGCAAAAGTTATATTTCATATTTGAGGCGGAATTTGATCTTGAACCCTTATTTTCTTCTAACATACGAGCAACATTTTTCACGTGTTTCTGTATATTACAGTGATGTTCTATCGATTGTTCTGTTATCTTTTTAATGCACGCATACATAACAGACACTTAATTGTCTCATCAGTATCACTACTAAATATGTGGACACAATATTCTTGTATTAAAGAATACACCCTGTGTTTTTTAACATCTGTCTTCGGCATTATGATCACTTCACTGAACACAAATGAAGAATATACAGGATGTTTCAAAAATACAGGACATAATTTCAGGTATGTATTCCCCATATGTAGGCAATACAAAAAGTTCTTTACAACATATGGCCTAAAATGTTTGGTTTCCGAGTTATGGCCTTTAAAACAGTGATATTCACCGGAAAGGCTTTCTTTCCGCAGTTAGTTGCCTTTACAGCAGATGTTCAAAATGTCCATCTCCTGCTTGAATACAGTCCTCATATCGATGTCTCATGGCCCTGCGAACACGATCCCAAATTCCAGGAGTATTGCGTATTTCCTCATAATCTGCCACAATTCGATTCCGAAGGGATTCCATGTCAGGCACCGGAGACGAATACACCAATGATTTTAAATAGCCCCACAAATAGAAATCGATAGGGTTCAAATCAGGTGAGCGTGGAGGCCAAGCAATTGGGCCACCTCTACCTATCCGTCGATCGGGGTACTTCTGGTACGAACGATGAGCCAGCGCAGCATTGCCGTCCGCCTTACCGTACATGAAGTGCACTTGTGCCACCTGATTTGAGTACATGTCGCACAGTACGACGCCAAACACAACACTCAATGTATCCTTCGTCTCGGAATTAACTGTCAGAGTGTCCTCTGTTTATATCTTCTGTCACGACACCTATCTGCGGGAAGAAAAACGTTCCGGTGAATATCACTGTTTTGAAGGTCATAACTCGGAAACCAAACATTTCCGGACACATGTTGTAATGAACTTTTTGTATTATCTACATATGGGGAATACATATCTGAAATTATGCCCTCTATTTTTGAAACAACCTGTATTTACGTATCTCAATGTTCTCTGTTCACGTACGGATGAGGACTGACTGAGAACGCAGAGTGGCAGTTGTTTTCGGTGTTCGCGTGGTGCTCTCTGCGGACGGTACCGTGTTGTACCTACTTGGCATGTGTGCACACCTCATGCCATAGTCTATGCCAGTGATGTCAACTGATGCCCATAGGAACAAGCGCGCGCTTTAGAGGCCAGGAGAGCCTGAGCGCTTTACAGCGGAAAGGAAAGAGTCAGACGAGAGAGGTCGTATATGCCGCGTGGTCGAGCTATATACAGGGATGGCCAGCACTGATTCAATGGATAAAGAGAAGAAAACTTATTAAAACTGTATCCATGTTAATCTTTAGATTTGTCTGAGAAGTATAAGTGCATTATAAGAATGTAAGTTTTAATTTTAATGCTCATTTTTCACAAGTTTGCTTTTTTATTCAAAAAGAATATTTTCTCAACTTTTTTTACAGAAAAGTGAAATTTTCAGACATATTTGTTTAGTAGCCTTACAGGTATTAAAACAATGTTTTCGTATATCTAATATATCATAAATACGTATTACTGAAGATAGTGTATTAAAATGTTTGAAAATATTCGCATGGAAAATGTTTGTAAGGAATTGAATTAACAAAGCAAATACTGTTACATCACAAACAAAAAAAGTATATGTGACTATATGTTGGTAAAACGTCAGCTTTATAGCTTCAACAGATTTCGACATAATTTAATGTTCTGATAACAGAAAGTTGCGCACCAATATCACCTAAAAGCATAATGCGATAAGAGTTTCATTATGTAATATTAGTTACAGTTAAAACATATACCTAGGCAACTTTGCTTTGTACTATAATATTATTTTGATTACTTTTATAAGGCTAAAGATACCATCAATATCAATTTCAACTTATCATGTCATATTCAGTATCTTTCTTTGGGATAACACTTTCTTTATGAATGATGTGTTTAATTCACTCAGTACAGTATAGTTGTAGTCATTATGGAATTTGTGTGAATATTCCTTCTTTACTCTTTATTATGTTATTAACGTTTAAAACACAAGTGCAATATTAGGCTAAGAAATAGGTGTTAGTACTTTTGGTTTACAGACAATATAGAAAATAACAAACAGAAAGAAGCCATATAAAATAACTACATAAAATTTCACGTTCCGTTTGAAGTTTGTGCACCACTCTTTTCTTAATCCAATAGGCTGCTTATTCCTCCTAGCATACCTAGCGCTTAATGCCCGCGAACGACGTCAAGGTCAGAAAAATGCGCTTGCTTTGACATCACTGGTCTATGCGTACGATACTTGTAAACCGTAAAGATGACTTTTGACTTTTTTTTCGCTGTCTGATATATTAGCCACTTGATCCGAGCATTGATGCACCTTTTGTCTCGGGCTGGCAATGATACATTCAAGATTCAACGCCTTTGACATCCGGGCTAGCATATCGTCCCCTTTATCCTGTCTGCTAGGATCAAGTAGCCAATCTGTTGCACATTTGCCTCCGTGACAATCTCCAATGGGCGACCGATTCGATGTTTGAAACTTGTTCACCCTTCGAGAACTTCCGCATCAGATTGACGTAGTAGCAAATTCTCATCATACACGGGCAGCATTTATTTATGAATATCCATTGTTGCCAGATCTTTCTCCTAGAAAAATCGCATAAGTGTAAAAACATGTTGGAGTTGTTCATTTCGCCTCTCCGAGTAGCTCACCTCGCCGTTCACTCGCCGTGCATCTCGCATCTCGCCTCAGCAGAACATAGTGAAGCAATTCACCTCGCCATGATTCTCGCCGTTACGCGGACAATGAGTACAAATGCGAGATTCTCCATGAAACACAACGTGGTAAATACTAATAAAATTATTGGTCGTACCTATTAGTACTTTAAACATGTTTACAAATTCTTACAGTGATAGCGATTTATCTACGCGTACTGCAATGAAGTGGTGGTTACTTTCCAAAAGAAGAAGAATATACAGCGTGCATCCAATCAATAAGGAACGCTCTAAACTTGGTGAATTCTTTCAATTATATCAGCAGCTTAAGGCATTTCCAGATAGATTTTACGAATATTTAAGAATGTCTCAGTCAACGTTCAATTACATCTTGATGATAATAGAACCTAAAATCCAAAAAGTGTACACTAACATACATAAACAACCAATCAGTGCTGACGAGAGGTTGGTAGTGACTCTCAGGAAATTAATAATTATACAGTATATAATAATGTACTATTATCAAAATTTATTACTTATTATTAGCAAAAATCTTTCACTGTCAATCACAATAAGAAACACATATGCTTTCAAAATATTGTACAAAAGTTTGACGTCGGTATAAACACTTTTTGTTCTGAAAACGAAATGAATAATAATAATAATAATAATAATAATAATAATAATAATAATAATAATAATAATAATAACGGCTTTAAAATGAACATACTGTAACATAATAAGCAATTAAGAACTGCAATATTAAAAAAAAATAAGAAAATAAACTGCCCAACAAGTTAACAGAAAATGAACTAATTAATGCCACTGAAAATCTTTATTTTTCTCATTTACATTAACACTAGTCAAGTTTTGGTACGACTTATTTCCTTATTAATTCCTCCTCATCCATTGCTGTAAATCTACACGATAATATTTGTTGTTAATAAATAACAATGTACACGGCCAGCAGTATCACAACTGTGCATTTACATTGAGAGGACGGATGGAGAGAATCATGACATTCCGTGGCGACAACCGACCAATCAGAACGCTAGTTTCAGGCACCTGCATCTTGAAAATCAAACCAGTTTGATTCCCGCTGAACGGGGAGATGTGCGGCGAGATGCGTAGCGAGATGAACTACTCCAGCATGTTTGTACCCATTACATATCGTTGGTTTGTTTCCTAATCGCCACACGGCGAGATGCGCGGCGATATGCGTGGCGAGATGAACTACTCCAGCATGTTTGTACCCATTACATATCGTTGGCTTGTTTCCTAATCGCCACACGGCGAGATGCGCGGCGATATGCGTGGCGAGATGAACTACTCCAGCATGTTTGTACCCATTACATATCGTTGGTTTGTTTCCTAATCGCCACACGGCGAGATGCGTGGCGATATGCGTGGCGAGATGAACTACTCCAGCATGTTTGTACCCATTACATATCATTGGCTTGTTTCCTAATCGCCACACGGCGAGATGCCCGGCGATATGCGTAGCGAGATGAACTACTCCAGCATGTTTGTACCCATTACATATCGTTGGCTTGTTTCCTAATCGCCACACGGCGAGATGCGCGGCGATATGCGTAGCGAGATGAACTACTCCAGCATGTTTGTACCCATTACATATCGTTGGTTTGTTTCCTAATCGCCACACGGCGAGATGCGCGGCGATATGCGTGGCGAGGTGAACTACTCCAGCATGTTTGTACCCATTACATATCGTTGGCTTGTTTCCTAATCGCCACACGGCGAGATGCGCGGCGATATGCGTGGCGAGGTGAACTACTCAAGCATGTTTGTACCCATTACATATCGTTGGCTTGTTTCCTAATCGCCACACGGCGAGATGCGCGGCGATATGCGTGGCGAGATGAACTACTCCAGCATGTTTGTACCCATTACATATCGTTGGCTTGTTTCCTAATCGCCACACGGCGAGATGCGCGGCGATATGCGTGGCGAGATGAACTACTCCAGCATGTTTGTACCCATTACATATCGTTGGTTTGTTTCCTAATCGCCACACGGCGAGATGCGTGGCGATATGCGTGGCGAGGTGAACTACTCAAGCATTTTTGTACCCATTACATATCGTTGGCTTGTTTTGTACCCATTATATATCGTTGGTTTGTTTCCTAATCGCCACACGGCGAGATGCGCGGCGATATGCTTGGCGAGATGAACTACTCCAGCATGTTTGTACCCATTACATATCGTTGGCTTGTTTCCTAATCGCCACACGGCGAGATGCGCGGCGATATGCGTAGCGAGATGAACTACTCCAGCATGTTTGTACCCATTACATATCGTTGGCTTGTTTCCTAATCGCCACACGGCGAGATGCCCGGCGATATGCGTAGCGAGATGAACTACTCCAGCATGTTTGTACCCATTACATATCGTTGGCTTGTTTCCTAATCGCCACACGGCGAGATGCGCGGCGATATGCGTAGCGAGATGAACTACTCCAGCATGTTTGTACCCATTACATATCATTGGCTTATTTCCTAATCGCCACACGGCGAGATGCGCGGCGATATGCGTAGCGAGATGAACTACTCCAGCATGTTTGTACCCATTACATATCGTTGGTTTGTTTCCTAATCGCCACACGGCGAGATGCGCGGCGATATGCGTGGCGAGATGAACTACTCCAGCATGTTTGTACCCATTACATATCGTTGGCTTGTTTCCTAATCGCCACACGGCGAGATGCGCGGCGATATGCGTGGCGAGATGAACTACTCCAGCATGTTTGTACCCATTACATATCGTTGGCTTGTTTCCTAATCGCCACACGGCGAGATGCCCGGCGATATGCGTAGCGAGATGAACTACTCCAGCATGTTTGTACCCATTACATATCGTTGGCTTGTTTCCTAATCGCCACACGGCGAGATGCGCGGCGATATGCGTAGCGAGATGAACTACTCCATTACATATCGTTGGCTTGTTTCCTAATCGCCACAGGGCGAGATGCGCGGCGATATGCGTAGCGAGATGAACTACTCCAGCATGTTTGTACCCATTATATATCGTTGGCTTGTTTCCTAATCGCCACACGGCGAGATGCGCGGCGATATGCGTGGCGAGATGAACTACTCCAGCATGTTTGTACCCATTATATATCGTTGGTTTGTTTCCTAATCGCCACACGGCGAGATGCGCGGCGATATGCGTGGCGAGATGAACTACTCCAGCATGTTTGTACCCATTACATATCGTTGGTTTGTTTCCTAATCGCCACACGGCGAGATGCCCGGCGATATGCGTAGCGAGATGAACTTCTCCAGCATGTTTGTACCCATTACATATCGTTGGTTTGTTTCCTAATCGCCACACGGCGAGATGCGCGGCGATATGCGTGGCGAGATGAACTACTCCAGCATGTTTGTACCCATTACATATCGTTGGCTTGTTTCCTAATCGCCACACGGCGAGATGCGCGGCGATATGCGTGGCGAGATGAACTACTCCAGCATGTTTGTACCCATTACATATCGTTGGTTTGTTTCCTAATCGCCACACGGCGAGATGCGTGGCGATATGCGTGGCGAGATGAACTACTCCAGCATGTTTGTACCCATTACATATCGTTGGCTTGTTTCCTAATCGCCACACGGCGAGATGCCCGGCGATATGCGTAGCGAGATGAACTACTCCAGCATGTTTGTACCCATTACATATCGTTGGCTTGTTTCCTAATCGCCACACGGCGAGATGCGCGGCGATATGCGTGGCGAGATGAACTACTCCAGCATGTTTGTACCCATTACATATCGTTGGCTTGTTTCTTAATCGCCACACGGCGAGATGCGCGGCGATATGCGTAGCGAGATGAACTACTCCAGCATGTTTGTACCCATTATATATCGTTGGTTTGTTTCCTAATCGCCACACGGCGAGATGCGCGGCGATATGCGTGGCGAGATGAACTACTCCAGCATGTTTGTACCCATTACATATCGTTGGCTTGTTTCCTAATCGCCACACGGCGAGATGCGCGGCGATATGCGTAGCGAGATGAACTACTCCATTACATATCGTTGGCTTGTTTCCTAATCGCCACACGGCGAGATGCGCGGCGATATGCGTAGCGAGATGAACTACTCCAGCATGTTTGTACCCATTACATATCATTGGCTTATTTCCTAATCGCCACACGGCGAGATGCGCGGCGATATGCGTAGCGAGATGAACTACTCCAGCATGTTTGTACCCATTACATATCGTTGGTTTGTTTCCTAATCGCCACACGGCGAGATGCGCGGCGATATGCGTGGCGAGATGAACTACTCCAGCATGTTTGTACCCATTACATATCGTTGGCTTGTTTCCTAATCGCCACACGGCGAGATGCCCGGCGATATGCGTGGCGAGATGAACTACTCCAGCATGTTTGTACCCATTACATATCGTTGGCCTGTTTCCTAATCGCCACACGGCGAGATGCGCGGCGATATGCGTGGCGAGATGAACTACTCCAGCATGTTTGTACCCATTACATATCGTTGGCTTGTTTCCTAATCGCCACACGGCGAGATGCGCGGCGATATGCGTAGCGAGATGAACTACTCCAGCATGTTTGTACCCATTACATATCGTTGGCTTGTTTCCTAATCGCCACACAGCGAGATGCGCGGCGATATGCGTAGCGAGATGAACTACTCCAGCATGTTTGTACCCATTACATATCGTTGGTTTGTTTCCTAATCGCCACACGGCGAGATGCGCGGCGATATGCGTGGCGAGATGAACTACTCCAGCATGTTTGTACCCATTACATATCGTTGGTTTGTTTCCTAATCGCCACACGGCGAGATGCGCGGCGATATGCGTGGCGAGATGAACTACTCCAGCATGTTTGTACCCATTACATATCGTTGGTTTGTTTCCTAATCGCCACACGGCGAGATGCGCGGCGATATGCGTGGCGAGATGAACTACTCCAGCATGTTTGTACCCATTACATATCGTTGGCTTGTTTCCTAATCGCCACACGGCGAGATGCGCGGCGATATGCGTGGCGAGATGAACTACTCCAGCATGTTTGTACCCATTACATATCGTTGGTTTGTTTCCTAATCGCCACACGGCGAGATGCGCGGCGATATGCGTGGCGAGATGAACTACTCCAGCATGTTTGTACCCATTACATATCGTTGGTTTGCTTCCTAATCGCCACACGGCGAGATGCCCGGCGATATGCGTGGCGAGATGAACTACTCCAGCATGTTTGTACCCATTACATATCGTTGGTTTGTTTCCTAATCGCCACACGGCGAGATGCGCGGCGATATGCGTGGCGAGATGAACTACTCCAGCATGTTTGTACCCATTACATATCGTTGGTTTGTTTCCTAATCGCCACACGGCGAGATGCCCGGCGATATGCGTGGCGAGATGAACTACTCCAGCATTTTGTGCCCATTACATATCGTTGGTTTGTTTCCTAATCGCCACACGGCGAGATGCGCGGCGATATGCGTGGCGAGATGAACAACTCCAACATGTTTTTACCCTAACAGAACGCTGCTTGACAATGGCAAATTCGTGCAGGGGTGACGTCATCTTGCTACTATATATACTTTGTTACGCTTCTGCGCATACAGCTCACCTTGACATCTACCAATCAGCAGTGATAGCTTCTGTGCAGCTGAAGCTCGTTAAAAAATGCAGGTAGCTGCTTACATTAGTAACTCACCCACTCGCCTCTGTAGTTTATCTAAATATGCGACCATTAATTTACCTCTGATTGAGGTTCTGGCTGATATGTATAGCAGTGGCAAAAAAAAAAAACCGGACCGACCCTTGTAGCTGATTTCAGAGCCTTGTTCACAGCGACATCACGATGGACTGGTAACTAAGACTTTTTTGGTTCGAATCCTGCCTGGAAGGAAACTTTTTTTGTTCCTTATTCAAATTTGTTCCCAATACTTTTCGATTGCAGCGATATTTTACTACTTAATCAACTTATATTTCCCATGGCTTTCGAAATGGGCTACGTCAGCTGTCGAAACTACAGGAATTTCAATAGCTTACTCGCTATCTTGTGAATGCGGGCGTGGAATGCGCAGTGGCTCATTTCGGGGAGTTTGATTATTCCGTCGGTCCGGTTTTTTTTTTTGCCACTACTGTACATCTATTATCAGGCAGTACATCTCACTTGACGATATGTATCAGAGGAAGAACAACTGTTTGTATACATCTGAAGTCTAATTAGTGTAATATATAGCTAATCAGTGATGTATACATTGGAGGAAGAAAGGAACTAGCCACCTTGCCCCATTATCTCCTGGCCCAGTTGTCTCATAGCTTGTACCTTGTTGGTATCACTTGTGAGGTTCAGACCTACCTTTGGACAGTTGACTATAGGCACCGTGCAAGCTCCTCTGGTGGCGACTGTTGTTACTAACTGCAGGACAGCACCGATAGAGTTATGCTTGAAGCGTATGAATGTACTTTAACGTCTCAGGTTAAATGATTAGAAATATGGCTAATCCTAAAAAGCGGAAAGGTAACACAAATTACTGTGTTCTTGGGTGCAGTAATGCTTATAGGAATATTCATTCCCAAAACAGAAAACTGAAGCGGAACGACGTTAATTGTGGATCCAAGCGCATACGAAAGTAAGTAGGCCTACACTGCTTGTAAATAATCATAGTATTACATATTAATGTAAAAAATAGAATGTAATATGTTATATTATGTTTATAAATAATCATTAAATTAACAACGACGGGAATTTATAATTTCAATTCTAATGTTGTATATGCTATTATATTTAAAAGTAAAAAAAAAAACCGTAGTACATAATTGCCGAGTTCTTTACATATATATATAGTATGTATAATATTAGAAACAATAATATATCTTTATTTTTAAATGTATTCATATCGATATTTAATTCTTGACTTCAAGTGCTAATGGTTCACCTTGGGAACCAACACTCGCAATAAGAATTTGCAGTATTCATTTTATTGGGACAGAGAGCAGGACACTTCCAAAACTAACATACCGTTCCCAGTATTTTTCCAAAAGATTAAAGAAAAAGGTTGCCTCATCTCAACTAGCTTAGAAAAGTTATGAAAGGGACGCAGAAAGGAGAAGAAAAGATGATAATTAAAGTATTATGGAAGGTGAATGCTCAACAAGTGTTATTTCGAAAAATGAAATAGCCAGCCATACAGGCAGAAATAAGTGAAACCATTCTTAGTGATTTTGGTTTTTCTTTCACAATTGAATTGTGAGAATTGTCTACTCAAGTGTCTATTCCATTACGTCCCGAACTGAAGTCACATAAGAAATGTTATGGCAAGAGTTCAGGAACAGATGATATGTTTAATGAAATGCAAGGTTTCCAAGATTATTCTTCAAAAAGAGATGAGACAGAACTATCAGACTTACTGGGAGTGACATTTTGTGGTTTTGACTATATTGTTAAAATTGCTGCCAATTGAAACACAATCATACAGTAAGATTAGTGAAGAAAATCGTCTACATATATTTTCAAATTAAATTGAAAACTGAATTATCGTATTCTGTTATGAGGGTGATGTTCGGAGTTCATCGGACAACTATAATTATGATGTATTTTTACCACCACTTTCTTGCTGTTGGTTACTGTAGTTTTGTGTTTTGGCCTAGCAGATAAAGTATTCAGGAAACAATGCCCGCAATATTGCAAAGAAAGTACACTACTCAAAATGCAGAGTGATAACTGATTGTACTGAAGTTAAAGTGAAACGCCACGTAACGTGGATCAAATGGTGGCCTTCAAATCTAAATTCTACGGTGGCAGATCGAGTGACACATTCATAACAGCTGATTGCGGATTATTTACTCTATTAGAAGGTGGCGATAAGTCAGGTTTTCCCGGAATAAAAACAAACCTCTCCGATAAAGGGATCATTGTTACTTTACCGTGTCTGCATGATAACAGATTAACAGCTGAAGAAGTAGAAACTACTCGTTAAATAAAACATAACATAAAAAGACTACTTTTAGAATTAAATCACATTAAAATACGTAATTTATAGAGACATTATACACATATAAATATTACACACGTCATGACATCATAAGTATACTGTATCAATGTTTTCGTAATATGACTATTCCGCCTCATTCAATGGTCTGAAATCTGATTTAAATGCCAAACAACTACACTGATATTTCAGGAACACTGTAAGTTAGTTAAATGTTTACACTCCTCTAAAAGTACTGAACTTTCCACTGCGTCTATTAAATACTTAAAGACTGGAGAATGCTGGGTTTGTAGTGAAAGATCTGTCCTTGATCAGAACACTATGAATGAACGAACCTATTCTTACTATCATTACAACTTTTTATCGGCAGAAAGCCTCATGTAATTTCTATATCACACATAACTAGTGAATGAATGCTAGCCTGTAGTTAATTAGGAATTGAGACACTGCACGGCGCCACCAGTGCGATTTCCAGACCCTTGCACGGAGGAGTGGATCAGGACAGCACGTTTGCACATCTCCTTTTTATGTTAGGTTAGGTTCTTTTCAAACTGAAATGACGAGTGAAGCGTACAGTTAAAATTACTCTAACCTAACCTAACCTTTTTATGTTAGGTTAGGTTAGGTTAGGTTAGGTTAGGTTAGGTTAGGTTAGGTTAGGTTAGGTTAGGTTAGAGTAATTTTTTTTAACTGTACGCTTCACTCGTCATTTCAGTTTGAAAAGAACCTAACCTAACATAAAAAGGAAATGTGCAAACGTGCTGTCCTGATCCACTCCTTTGCACGGTGCCTATACAACAACAATTAATAATTACATAATTGAATTAAATCATATAATTTATATAATTAGTTAAATCTCTTAGGGATTTGTGAGAATACTCTTTGTGTGCAATCCAGAGAAGGGAAGTTCATCTTCCTGATAAAGGAACTTAACTGTTGCGAAATGCATACAAAATGTAACAAAATGTTTCACTTGTTAATACTGCTTTATTTGGACATTACTTCCTGTTATTCAAGAATTTCACGATTAACTGATGGGAACATATTTCCTTTCTGATTTTTTCCAGGACTTTCAGAAGATTTTCTTGCCTTATCAGTATTCACAAGATCCAGCTGAAGACTTTAAAAACATTCTCAAAGATGTGGGGTTCGAAATTATTGACTGTAAATGCAGGGAACTAACATACGATTTCAAGCTAACTAGCAGAATGAAAGGTGAATCTTACATTAGTAAATAAAAATAGAAATTAAGCGCGTTTTACTTATGCATATCTTCGTATAGCCATTGATGCGAGAAGGAAAATATAAAGTTCCAGTTTATGAAATGTTAAGTCATTAAGGCGATGCGATACTGAAATTTTTAAAACCTACAATTTTTTTTATATAAAGAGTTGAAATTTTTACTGAATATGCATATTAATACGGTATCATAATCACACATTATACGAGGCGTGTTCTTAAAGTAAGCTCCAAAAGGGTGTAGTAAGTAAACGGGAAGATATTTACAAACTATTTTTGTTGCATTGTATTCCCCACACTTCAATTACTTCTCAACATAATCTTCACCATTATTGAGGCATTTATCGAGTCGTGGCACAAGTCTTTCTATCCCCTCATTGTAGAATTCGCCCGCCTGCAATGCGAACCACTCCCGCACTGCTGTTTTCACTTCGTCGCCATCAATACGTTGACCACAGAAGAACTTCTTGAGGTACAGGAAGAGATGAAAGTCACTCGGAGCCAAATCCGGGCTGTAGGGGGGTTGGTCAATTTGTTCCCAGCCAAATTTCGAGATGAGATTTTGGGTGTCGTCGCCATCAAAACGTTGACCACCGAGGAACTTCTTGAGGAACAGGAAGAGATGAAAGTCACTCGGAGCCAAATCCGGGCTGTAGGGGGGATGGTCAATTTGTTCCCAACCAAATTTCGAGATGAGATTTTGGGTGTCGTCGCCATCAAAACGTTGACCACCGAGGAACTTCTTGAGGTGCAGGAAGAGATGAAAGTCACTCGGAACCAAATCCGGGCTGTAGGGGAGATGGTCAATTTGTTCCTGTCCTCATGATTTTTTTCATCGACAGCACGCGCCAAATTGTCATTGACCAAAGATGGCCGACCGGTATGCTGCTCGTCATACACAGAGACGCGGCCCTCTTTGAACTTCCTAACCCATCTCCTGACCATTCTAACACTAATGGCATCATCACCATACACCTCACAAAGTTGACGATGAATGTCAGCTGGTTTGATGTTTCTCGCATTCAAGAAATGGATAACAGAGCGCATCTCACAGTCGGCGGGGTGCTCGATCACTTTAAACATTTCAACTGATCATAACTAACCCCACACACGGACTGAAGCTCTGAAACTGCATGCACAGCTTGTCTGAAGATTGAAGAAGAAAATATTCATGCGCAAAATAACGATTGCAGCGATGTGACGGCTATAATTGAAAACGGAACTTACGTTAAGAACAAGCCTCGTAAATATCAATCTTTTCTCATAAACATTCTAAACAGATTACACTTATTTTGTTTCCTTTTTTTTGTCAATTTTCTTTGTGAAAATCCTATTTCTAAAATATATATATATATATATATATTTTTTTTTTTTCTAATTTTTTCATAAGAGTAACACTGCATATTGTGCAATAGAATAGAACGTTTCATTTTCGCTGGGAGAGTTAAGACCATAAGGTCTTCTCTTTCACTCAACCAACCTTAATCAATACAATAGTTACATAAGTACATATTTGAATTATGAATATTTACAATACATTGGAGCACGGAGCATTAGTAATGCTCTAATACCCTAATTTGTTCATTTGTAAAAAAAATAATTCCTTCAATGTTCAAACATTAATAAAAATATATAGGCCTTTCTGCTTTACGTATAATTCCCTAGCAATAAAACTATGCTGAATACAGCCACTCAGATGCTCCATTTCACAACTTACTTACTTACTTACTTACTTGCTTTTAAGGAACTCGGAGGTTCATTGCCGCCCTCACATAAGCCCGCCATTGGTCTCTATCCTGAGCAAGATTAATCCATTCTCTATCATCATATCCCACCTCCCTCAAATCCATTTTAATATTATCTACATCTCGGCCTCATTAAAGGTCTTTTTCCCTCCAGCCTCCCAACTAACACTTTATATGCATTTCTGGATTCTCCCATACGTGTTACATGCCCTGCCCATCTCAAACGTCTGGATTTAATGTTCCTAATTATGTCAGGTGAAGAATAGAATGCGTGCATTCTCCTGTAACTTCATCCTCTTAGCCCCAAATATTTTCCTAAGCACCTTATTCTCAAACACCCTTAACCTATGTTCCTCTCTCAAAGTGGGAGTCCAATTTTCACAACCATAAAGAACAACCGGTAATATAACTGTTTTATAACTTCTAACTTTCAGATTTTTTTACAGCAGACTGGATGATAAAAGCTTCTCAACCGAATAATAACAGGCATTTCCCATATTTATTCTGAGTTTAATTTCCTCCCGAGTATCATTTATATTTGTTACTGTAGCTCTAAGATATTTTAACTTCTCCACCTCTTCAAAAGATAAATTTCCAATATTTATATTTCCATTTCGTACAATATTCTCGTCACGAGACATAATCATATACTTAATAAATAAGTATGCAAATTTCATCATTCTAGATTTAATCACTAAGAAATAAAATGATTAGGCCTACTTGTCGTTGAAAACGTAGAAAATTAATTTTTTGAGATAATTAAATTTAAAGTTTTGATTACACATAACTCGTGCATTAACACAACTTTTTTTCTTCTTTTTTTAACGACGCTCGCAACTGCCGAGTTTATATCAGCGCTGTCCGCGTGTCGGAATTTTGTCCCGCAGGAGTTCTCTACCGAATGCATTTATAGATTTAATATACTGATATTATGCCATAAAATTTCCACGAAAATACTCCTCATGAAATCATACATTTTTATCGCGAAAATAAAAAAAAAAATCATAAAATTTGTCAAAAATCGGCTAATTCAGTAGCGCATCGCCTTAAGCTTATGGCTGCGTCAAAAACAAAAGCCAAGATCACGTTTATTTTACCATGACACTGATGCTGATTAAGGAACATGCTCTGATAAATATCATTTTCTGATGACTTCACTGATCCAATCTAAATTGTACAATATTTGCTCCACGTGGGACTCATATGCCTATTACTAATAATAAATCTGTAGCCGAAATTTTTCTGGTAATTTTCGATTTTCCAAAAATTATTGGTCCTAACACATATAATTAACCACCCTGAAACCGAAAATCGCTTTTTTGAAGTTTTTGTTTGTATGTCTGTCTGTCTGTCTGTATGTTTGTTACCTTTTCACGCGATAATGGCTGAACGGATTTCGATGAAAATTGGAACATAAATTAAGTTCGTTGTAACTTAGATTTTAGGCTATATGGCATTCAAAATACATTATTTAATTTAAAAGGGGGGGTTATAAGGGGGTCTGAATTAAATAAATCGTAATATCTCGCTTATTATTGATGTTTGTGAAAAATGTTACATAACAAAAGTTTCTTTAAAAATAAGTTGCGATAAGTTTTATTCCTTGAAAAAGTTTGATAGGACTGATATTTAACGAGATAAATGAGTTTTAAAATTATAATAACCGCCATCTAAGGCCGTGTAATGAATTAAAAAACAAATGACTTCGTCTATAAGGGGCCTTGGACAGCAACAATCGAAAGCTATGAAAGATAGCCTACAGAGAATGTTTCTGTGTTTGTATGAAGTAATATCGGAAGCTAAATTAACCGATTTGTATAATTAATTATTATTTCACCATTGGAAAGTGTAGTTTCTCTAGATGGACATAATGCTATAATGTTATCACAGTAACTTCTGATATAATATAATATAATATAATATTATATTATATTATATTATATTATATTATATTATATTATATTATATTATATTATATTATATTATATTATATTATATAATTTAAGTTATTTGAAGGGTTCAGAACCATAGTGGGCCAAGCGCCATTTACTGAATACGTAGAAAACAAGGGTTAAAATTAAGTTATTACCATAATTCAATGGAAACCTATAACAAATAAAATATAATATACACATTAAATCTAAATGATGTCAATCTTCATTAAACTATGGTTGCATGTAATGAAAATTAAGAAACATGTTAAAGGAAATTGTCATTGCACCAAATGAGTGTCTCTGGACCAAAATGATCGCGTTTTAATTATTTGGATGCAATTTAAATTAAGTAACATATTAAACGATTTATCCTTCTATCAAACACGAATGTTCCCTGGATCAAATGTCCTATTTTAATTATGTAATTACTTTATATTTATTTCTAACGGGTGCAGCGGAGCGCACGGGTACGGCTAGTTTTAAAATAATTCCAACGGAGACAAATGAACAACAGATTGGCGACTTGATCCGAGCAGACAGGATGAAGGGAACGATATCACAGGTCAGAGTACTCAGAGTGTGTTTTGTTTTTAGTATACTCGCCGCGCTAGTCACTTTTGTTGATATAAAACATTGCATTGGTAATTGTATCAATTCAATCCGTAAAAGAGCGATAAATATATACATTAAACTTGTCGACTTGTAGTGGGAAACATTGAATTATTTTGATTAAATATAGTGCTAATTTATAGTCTATATTGCTCAAGACGATTAATCTAGAAGAATTTAACAATTTAACTCTCATTACTGATTTCTATAAAATCCTAATATTCGAATGTTGTAAAATATGTGAAAAAGAAGACTGAACACATCACTGGTCACCTTATAGAAGTAATGGTTTGGGTCTCAAAACGAAGATTTGTGTTCGGTATATTAAGGGCTGTACTATGCCTTTTGATTGTAATGTTCGGATTCATTCCGCGTTTGTTCCGATATAAATTCCCCTTGCAAAGAACAGTTATATTCCTTAATTTTGTAAAATGACCACGAATTAAAGACTTGAATAACCCAAATAAAATAAGTGTAAAAATCCTTCAAATAACTGTCTTATTCTACCTAAAGAGTGATACAAATAAATTACATTAGGTCATTTATGCAATTAAAACCTGACAAGCGCTTTCGCCAATTAGTGGCATCATCAGGTCTAAAAACATAAACTTATCATAGTGAGATTGAGAAAGTATAAAGACAAGAATAGTGTGGAAAAACAATAAGATTTGATAAAATGCATAATAAATGTGAATGTTAAGATGATGAGTTAAAAACAGTATTACATGAAATAACTGTACAAACACAGAATATTGGACTAATAATCACTAAAAGTGTGCAAAAATTGTGATTAAAATATTCGACAGGAGTAGGCTACGTGCCGGCAACGGGTTTCCCCTTATCCCTTCCTCACCTTCATCAGAATTGAATAAAAATACCTTTTGCAAAGCCTCCTTAGTATTGTACCATGTTACAAAATATCTGTAGATGCAGTAACTAATGTTTGTGTCATTAAAACAGTTATCTTTAATAACTTGAAAACGATTAGAGATATCTCAAAACAGATTGAACCGCTGTTTTTTTTTTTTCAGAAAATTTCACATGAATTTGAGTACCTACATGACTCCCTTTCCATTTAAAATTTCAAAGTTGCATCCAAATTAGCGGCTTTCGAGATAGCTGAGGGCTAGAATCGAATTTATCACTGGCAGAGCATTTGGTCTTAGAAATACTGGTAACACCTATAGTAATCGAAAATAAAGCATATTTATATGGTTCCAGACTTCTGACTGCAAGAATGGCTAACAGTCGTGTAACGTGAAGCGATGTTCAAATTGTTTCTTTGATTTCTCACTCAAAAGATGGCTCTCCTTGTGGCAATGTTTACTCTATTTCAACTACTCATTAATTTAATTCTGTTACAAGACCATGATTGTGATTGCCAACATTAGAACCAGGACGTCAAATCTCAGCTTAATAAAATCAAAGTCTTAGAAGTAGGCCTATTGTCTATGAATAGAACTTAAAATAAAGTTACATTTTGCTGCGAAAATCGACTTCGGGAAGTCTTCATCCACAGTCCCCTTTATGTCGTTTATGAATACGACCCTTAACTTCTGGCACACAAAGTACAAATTCTACAGACATTAAATACAGGGAATAATGGAAAAATCATTAATTTTGTCGTTGATGTATTGAATAGAGTAGACCACGATAATTTCTTAGAGAGAATGTTGTTTTCTGATGAATGGATATTTTCTTGGCTCCGCGGTCACCAGATTTAACTCCGCTAGATTTTTTTATATAGGGTGGCGTAAAAGATAAGGTCTACAAAACACCCGTAAGGAATGTTCAGATCTTACGTAAAAGAATCGGAGATACCATATCAACAATCACACAAGATATACTTAAAAAATTGATCAAAATTGATTATCGAGTAGACAACATCTGAACAAGAGTCGACCTGGTTGGCGAGTTGGTATAGCGCTGGCCTTCTATGCCCAAGGTTACGGGTTCGATCCCGGGCCAGGTCGATGGCATTTAAGTGTGCTTAAATGCGACAGGCTCATGTCAGTAGATTTACTGACACGTAAAAGAACTCCCGCGGGACAAAATTCCGGCACATCCGGCGACGCTGATATAACCTCTGCAGTTGCGAGCGTCGTTAAATAAAACATAACATTTTCTGAACAAGAGGCGCGCATATGGAAACTGTGTAACTAAAGTCTCAACTTATATTAAACTTATAAAGGAAACGTCCACACCTGTGGAGTAACGGTCAGTGCGTCTGGCTGCGAAACCAGGTGGCCCGGGTTCGAATCCCGGTCGGGGCAAGTTACCTGGTTGAGGTTTTTTCCGGGGTGTTCCCTCAACCCAATACGAGCAAATGCTGGTTAACTTTCGGTGCTGGACCCAGGACTCATTTCACCGGCATTACCACCTTCATATTATTCTGACGCTAAATAACCTAGATGTTGATACAGCGTCGTAAAATAACCCAATAAAAAATACAAAGGAAACAGAATAAAAATATGTTCAAGGCACAGTTTTTATAATTTTAATATCTAAATCTTATAGAGGTTTGAATTATTACAACCATTTGCCTGTTTTTCAAGTTATTTTACTTTGCCTTCGTTTGCACAGTTATCTTAATATTGTAATTTTTTTCTCACGTCGTATACTTTATTACATTTCATTATGTTGCATTCCATCTATGTCTTTATGTAAAAAGCTTCATAATATGCTAACCAGACTGAAGATGCTGTCTTAATAGCGAAAGCGCTAATCGTATATATGTTTTATGTGTATAACCTAATGTAATCTTTTGTACCATGCATTAGGTCAAAAATAGACAGTTATTGAAGGACCTATGATATTTATCTTCATTTAGTTGTTAACTTGTCGGACCAACATGCCTTTCAAAAATTAAAAAAAAAAAAAAAAAAAACAATGATTTCAAAGTTATTGCTGTGTATATTTGTTTCATTATTTTATGTACAGTGTGTACTATTTCTTTTTTTGCCAGATTTCATCACCGTGATCAACCCATTTGTTTCCCAGATGCCGAAAGAACTACAAGACATTTGTATCACCGACTATTTGATGGAGCTAACAAAAATCAAATTCGCAAGGGAAGGGAAAGAAGACAATAACGTCACTGAATTAAATTACGACCAAATCGTTGCATACATCAAAAAAGTGTGACATTTAATCAAACAATGTAGCTACATCAGTGTTGGTTAACGTCTCTTTTATCTGCTTTGTCTTGTTGTGTGTTGTGTTTACAGTAGCACCACAGTCTACTATATACAGTCGCGAAGCTTGAGGTGTTTTTTTTTTGCAAATCTCGCGATAAAGCGCTCCAAGCGGTTAGCAACTAGAAACAATAGACTGTCCACGGTCGACTTCGGATTTAGAGTGGACTGAGTCGCATTTCCATCGAGTGCTAGGTCATTGCGTATTTCACATTGATGCTCGTGAAGAAAAATCCTAACATCTATTTCTTATTTTACTTATAGATGCAAAAAGTGGTTAATAAACAGCAGGAAGGAAGATCTAATGACAAAGAATGAAGCATATCTTTATAATAATATAAAGTTTTGCTCTCTTCATTTCGAAAACACACAATTTATGAATGAAAACAAAAATAAATTAATCTGGAATGCAGTTCCAACTTTATTTGATGTTTTAAATAAATCTGTTCTGTTATTACCTGCAGCTGAGAAACAAAAGCTTTGCACTAATTCTACGTCTGTATCAGCTGATTCCTTGAATAATTGTACATTTTCAGACAACTTAGGCCTACTTTTTTTTCAAAGGATATGTTTTTAATTATAGCTGTTAATTTTGTTGTTATTTTTATTTGTTACTTTACTAGAGACGTAGAAAAAGTAAGTCTGTTACAATAAAATTTATTGATCACGTTTTATTTCCAATTCTGGTGTGATTATTATTGCTTAACCTCATCCCACTTTGTTAACTACTACAAGTACCGGTACACGTAAGTTACTCCCATTAATTCATATTTCCATTATTATTGTTATTATATTATTGTTGTAAAGGGAAATGCAAATTAATATTTACTTATTGGTTTCATAGTTCATTATCGCTATAATCTTGAATGAGTGAAGCGATTATAGTAAATTTCAGTTCGTTTTGCACAAACAAAAATAATATTAACCTATTTCTTGCAAGTATCTTCGAGTTTATGGTGGAATTTAATATACTTCATTAAAATAATAAATGAACTTTATCCATTTAAAATTTCAATAATGGAAGGAAGGTGCTAATTTTTCCAAAAGAACACGACAACGAAAGTGTAACGTATTTTGTCATCTGCTAGGAGAGATCTGTGATAATGAGGCGATAGTAGCGATCCTAGTGGTGGGCAACTACCCATGTTTGCATTTTTACTACATATTGAGCTTCGCGACTGTATGTAGTAGACTGTGGTAGCACATAAACTTTGTGTTGGCATATAATGTGTGAGTAGTTCTATGTCTAACCTCACTTCTACTTTCAAAACCACATAAATTTGCAATCATTAGGCTGTAAATAGCATCCACTCCATAAAATATATTGAAATATTAAGCACAATCAGTAGCCTTGATGACGAAAATACGAGGGAGAGTCTAAAAGTAACCTTACTAACTTTTTTATTAATTGAATAAGACTACAAACACTTAATCACTTTTCAACATAGTCCCAACTACGTTCAATGTAAGTGTTCCTGTTATACAGAGTGGCTATAATTAAACTGACGGTGTTTAGCGTGGCACAGCACGGACTGTGATGATCGTAGAATAGTGAAACCTCGTAGACATGCTAATTAACCAATGCGCTCGCGAATTATGCCAAAAATCAGGACCTCCTATATTACCGGACCTGACACTGGCATCCAAGATGGCGGCCGGAAGAGGGATTTCGTAGATTGCAATGAGTTAAAATAAATACGGTATCGATGAGATTATTTTAACAAAATTCTCAATGAAACAATAAATAATAAAGTTCCTTACCTACATAAATGAATATAGTACACTCAGTAACATAAAAATAAGCCTACATATACACCAATAATAAAAGAAAACAACTGATTAAAAGCCTCAATATGTTATTATCAAAGCTCGGATCTTGGGGACTTGTGTGTCGTGTGCTTGAGTAAGGTTACAGGCATAACGTACACAAAGCTCACGCTGCAAGTGCTCAGGGACAGTCGTTTGTACTAAGAAAGTGGTCACATCGAATGGCAAGAAGACGAACGAATAAACTGTGTCACGTCGAAGCCAATGACATTAAGAGAATTACAGGTAAACGGTCTGTTTGAGGAATTAGAAAATACGTGTTATTCGAATGGGTGTTATGGAAGTTTGAAAATGCATTTCTTAAATTTTAGGTACAGAATTTCGTGGAGGAATTCTGAGGAGATACATTATTTTCTTCTAATGCAGAGTTTATATCTTGTAAGTTGTACCACACATAAACTAGAGCTGGAAACGGGCATTCATTGAAAGACATTGCAGTCCTTTAAATTGATGGAGAATTTGTCCATAGCCATGGATCAAGTCGTAGAGGGACCTTCCCTAGTAATGATACACTAATTGAAAACTATTTGCGAGAACAATTTAGGATATACTTATCTTTCTCAGATACGAGATCTGCTGAAAATCGAACAGGAAACAGTGACAGTGAAATATTCAGTATTTTATTTAGGCCCAAGACTTTATAATAAAATTTCAAACCATTTTCCAAATTTGAATTTTTTTTAAATTGAAACTTTTAAAAAAGAATTTTGTAAAATTATCCATTATATATAATAGTAACAAATGTACTTTTTTTACCTTTTATTTCTATCGACTATATTCATGTTTTTATTGAATATCACTGGCTTCTGTCGGATTGTCAATTTATATTAAATGTGTATTTTTCTCTCGTTTTCCCTTTCTTCTTTATTCTTGCTCTTGTGTTGTACTTATTGGTTTGAATTAAGTTAATTACTGTATTTAGTAAACTGTCCTTGTAAATTTTATGTTATATTATTCACTAAGACCACACCGTACACGAGCCTGACTCTTACGGTAGTGGCTAGAAACATTTTTATTTTATAAATGCAATTTGTACTCACTAGGTAGCTAGTTAAAATAAATAAAATAAAAAAATTAAAGTTTGCTCCCGTCACTTCATGTGACGTGGAAATAAGTTTCCTTCGTTTCAAATCATGTTTAACTAACAGACGAAGAATTTATGGGTTCGAAAATCTTCGAATGCATGTAGTCATACACTGTAATGAAATGTACAGAGCAGAACTGTAAATTTGATGTATTTTGCATGTTTATTTATATATATGCTATAAAATTAGATGTTTCAACCTATCATAATATTATCATTATGTTGTTCCAGCCAGGAACCACTTATATAGCAGACCTGACAGTACCTCCGTGCTGGAAGCGGGAGTTTGTTGACATTGAAATCCGGTCGCTTAGCCACGTTCAAAGACACAACTCCCCAACTTCCGAGCTTTGGTTATTATATTAGGCCTAGGCCTATATGTTTTTATATATGAATATTGGCAATTGCCCAATTAACGCCTGTAAAATTCAGATTTGTGAGGAAATAGAAGACAGTAATACAATACTGAATAGCTGCTACTTCAGGATTTAGGAAATCGTACATGGATTATACAAATAGATTTCATCAGCAAATGGAAATTATATAATATGGAGTCCTGTCTTCCTAGTCACTAAACTTTGTCACTGTATTCACTGAGATTGGTTGAAAATAAAACTAGCTATTCACTACGTACAGTTTAACACTGTGCCCATTGATGTTGATTTAGAATGAAATGGCACTATTCACTGTAGTTTCTCACTATATCCACTGATGTTGATTCAGAATGAAATGACACTATTCACTATAGCTTATCACTGTAATATCCACTTATACGTACACAAGGGATTAGATAGGCTGTACAACTAAGAACGATGAAGAATTCACGGCTTGGAGAGCACATCAGCTTATTTTTTTAACTTGGAACACTTTCGGTGGGTTTTATTTTTGTCTTTCAATGCCTGCTTTTCATTTTGGACCTTGCAGTAATTATTAATAAAAAAGTTGGCCAATACCCAGCTACACTTCACTGCTAGTTTCCTTACCACTGAGTTGTTTGTTGGGGTAAAACGTTCACGATGAATGCTTCTTGTCCACTTATCCCTTAAATCTTTATCTTTTGGAAACAAAAATACATGTACAAACGGACTTTCTTTATCGTAATTCGATTTGCAACCTGGGACACTACACGTGTGAGGCGTTTTAAGATTAACAACATAACACTTTCAAGCTTTGTTCTCTACGAAAGCAATTTATATTAATTATATCATCACAATTCTATTATTATATACCTACTTATAAACCTTTCAACGACTACACTAGAGGCAAATGATACAAGAAACACAATAAACATTCACATGAAGTACGTAGGCCTATACTTTCACAGTTGCGTTAACCACTCTATTGTCCACCATGTTTGTTTACTTCTGCTTACAGTGTCAGGTCCGGTAATGTAGGAGGTCCTGCAAAAATATAATTAGTTTCAAGTCTCGCCATCAGGTGTAAATATGGCGCTGTAAGCAGTCAAAACTTACAATAAATTGTTTGTAACTTTGACGTCAGTATGTTCTTCCGGTTGCATTGCATTTTGTCACTTTCCTGTTGCTTGGTGACGCGTGTTGATTCCGTTAGTGAAGTGAATGTTTGTTGAAAATTTAGGAGGTTGAACTTTTCCTTATGAAAACGCAATGGCTATTGAGAAGAGAGACCGTGCGTGTACTGCTAGTGAAGTTGTTTTACCAGAACGACAGCAATAGCAACGCTGCATCGCAGGAATATCGCCGACAGAAACAGTTGAGAAGAGGTCCCATGTCAATTAATGGGCTGAAGAACATGAAGAAAAAATTGGAGGAAACAGGTGAATTAGATTAGACTTAATGATTTGGAATATATTGAAATAAGAAATTATACTATATATATTTAAAATAATATGTTCGTGCTGGAGGCAGTTCCAGAAGAAAATATTTCAAGATAACATAGGATTTTCCGTCCAAACAATATCAAAAGTAGAGTCGATAAACACATACTAACAAGATAAACAAGCATATCATGAATCTTATACAGAGTGTCCCGACTAATGGTATACTTAAATAACAGCATATAATGGGAGAATTGTACATTCTAATTTTGTAACGTAAAGCCTAATCGGTAGAAAATCTCTCCGAGATTTGTTCTATCACACTTGCAAGATCATTACAAACATCACCTTCCGCGCAAACAAAGAAACGAAATGAGGACAGGTTATGCGTCAGTCGTTTCTTTGTCAATCGAGATGTGGACGCCACAGCGTAAAGTGCAATGCGTGCTAATTTTTACTAATTTGGCAAATCATCTCAGCACCGAAATCAGATATTTTTGTGGAAATCGTCTGGTTTAAGATGTTGAAGTTGGAGTTTCTAAGCACAGAAACACAGACGCCTATGAAGAATGTCGTAAACTGTTGAACGAGGGAGTTGCAATTCCCTGCTAGTCTGTCTAATGTCTAATTGAATGACATGGGCTCTAGCATATGACTGGCGCACCTAATCCACAACCTCTTTAGTCACATGCTTTTCAGAATGTTCCCATGTTTTTTAAATCGAAGCTTCCAGTCTCTCGTAGAGATCTATCCCACTCGTAAATGGATTCGCGTGTGGGAGGATCCACATTCCATTCCCTTCGTCCACGCTGCTGAACACGTTGTAGTTGATTAAATTCTAAAGAACAGAGCAGGCACTGCACTTTACGCTGTGGCGCTGTGACTAACAAGGAAACGTCTGATGTATTACCTGCCCTCATTCCGCTTCTGCGTTTGCGCTGCAGGAGACGTAACGCTGGAGATTTTTTATCGGCTGCACTTTATGCTACAAAATTATAATGTAAAGTTCTCGCATTTTACGTTACTTACAGTATGTATACTATTAGCCAGGACACCCACTGTTGGATATCAAGTGAATGATAAAAACAAAAACTATGCTACAATTCATAACGTTTTATTTAAATATGGCAAACTGGGTAAATAATAGAATGTCGAACTGTGCCGTTTGCAGGTCCAGTTTTCTGCAGGCAATGTGATTGTAAATGATTTGGGATTTCCCAAAAAAACAAAATGAAAAGTTAAACACATTATAAGAGGGTTTCCCGGAAGTAATTAGTAATTACACACATCTTTAAGTTTAGGGGTGTGCGGCAATGTCGTGTTTAAGGCTAACGGCACATTGTCCGAAGTTTACCAGTTCGATTCCCGATGCGACCATGGATTTTATCCCTTTAATCTCATCTTTCCGGCCTTACTATAGCTTTGGGGTTTACTCAGCCTCTAACAGAAATGGGCACCAAGTATATACAGATTGCTTATGTCTAAAACTGCTATGTAAAGGATTTTTCGAGTTTTCCATAGTTCATCTCCATTGAACTTCATGGTTTACAGTCTGAACTTCCTGTTGTTAGTTACAACTAGGAGGCGGACGTTGATGACCTAAAAATCTACTTAAAATCATCATTAAAATGCCCTTAAACTAATGGAAAAATGACATAAAATTAAAATAAAATGTCATTTAAATATTATTCACCGTACTCGCACCACAACTTCTAAAAAATTAGTCACCTTGTTTCAATGACTGCCCTGCAAATCTCGAAGAGAGGAGGCAACTTCCTGGAATTTGACTAAGATAAAGGAGAAGAACATGCAACAAAATTGAGGTTTTAAGGGAAAACTATAGATTTTAATGAGAGTTTATAATGTGTTTCAATCGGAGGTGGTCCATGTCAGTGCCTTCATTCTCCGTCTCCTCCTCCTTTCGAGCTTCACTTTTGCTACCACATCTTCCAGATGAGGGAGTGTGAATGACAAAATAAATTGTGGGTGCAGCGTGCATTCTTGCAATCTTTGTGTTAAAAATACTGCCCACTACAGTAGACATCCCTTCCGAACCATGTTGAGGCCACAACGTCCTGTCCAGGATATGGTGAAAGTTTCCCCCCTTCCAAACATAAATTCTAGACACCTTCGTACTAACAAAAGAATAGTAGCTGTCAAAGTCCTCACTTAAATTAAGCTGCTGTCAAACATTTTATATTACTTCCGTTGTGTGAAGTGAAGCCTTCAGTGAAATGAGGGATGGACTTCAGAGTCTGTTCCAAACTATAAAACTCAAACTTCACTGTTATTCACTTATTCAGTAGGTAATTACTACTGACCTATTTGGTTAGAAAATAATTTAACAGACCTATCGGTAAAGAAAAATGTAAAATGCATTCCAAATTATTTAAAAGTTCTTCAAAGTATTAAAAATGACCAAAAATTTACAAAATATATATAAAAATGACCCAATAGTTCAAAAACGTCAAAAAATGCAATAAAACAAATTACTGTTTTACGTTGCTATTACAATAGAAATGATTTCTATATTAATAGGCATCGTCCTAATGTTAAAAATAAGAAGATGACTTTTCATCAACATCCGCCCCCTAGTTATATAACAGAATGGATAAATGGTAACGGTACAGATCGACAGTGAAGGAAAACAATAGATTATGATGATACTATAACTTACATAATTATAATTCTGTTTATAAAAATCTGCTAATATGGCTTACCGAATAATGTTTCTGTAAATAAGGTATATCTCATAATAGAGATAAATATGACAATATATTTCTTATCTATGCGAATGGGAAGCTGCGTAATGGAGATAATGAACATCAAGTAATCTTCTTACAGCATAGTGTCTTATGTCCTCATGTGCCTTGAGAGCAGAAATACGAGCTTAGGAAGATGACAGGTGAAGAAAGGAATGTGAAAATAAGACAAAAAGTAATATGCGTTACAAGAGCGGTATGTTGTAGTTTTCATGTTCGAGGAAAAGTTTGAAAAAGCGAAACGTAGTTGAGCTTTTTTAATTTCCGAGAATTGAAAGAAAACATATCGCTCGTGTATCGTACATTATTTTGTGCGAAGATCGTTTATTACATACCTGAAAGACGAATTTCTAATTAGTTGCAATGAAATCTCCATCTTGGTTTCTGTTCAATGACGGCAAATTTGCAAAACAAAAATATCTATCTTCAACATTGTTGCTTTAAAATGTTTTCTGTGTTTACTATTCTCCAGCAGGCCGTGATATACGTCTGTCTTTTTTTTCCCCCAGTCTATAAATGCGAACTTAAAACAAACGGCTTCCTTAATGTTACATGCATCACGAATGCAGTAACTTTAGTGGAGTTGTAGAGTTTACTTAATTTTTGGAAATATTTAAAAACAATAATTAACAGTGTAATTTAGGTGAAATTGCAGTGGTAAGTTTCCAATTTATAATTATTACTATATTGAACGTCTCTAAAAATAACATGTTAAAAGCCTAAAGCAGTAAAATCAATATGTCACTTAAGCGGTAAGAAGAGGGAAATTGTTATGTGTGTTCGGATGGGAATACTGAATGTGGAATTTTAGACTTACAGCGGATTGGTTTTGTGCGGAAACCAAGCAAATACGCACGATCTCGCACAAACATATTTTCACACCTGTAAAAGCTTGATAATAACTGTCACAATAACACTGCCTAGCACTGATAGCAAAACGTGATTTTCATAGATATCTTTTGAACGTCTTTTAAATTTCTACATCTTTCTAAGTTACTTTTCTAGGATCTGAGGAAACTACCATCCAGTTCATAAACCTGATAATCAAGTTGCATGAACTGTTTACTGAGAAACTGTTTATAATCATAGAATTAAAATAAAAAAATAACAGCTGACAACTCGTAAGTAAACTATTGTAAAATAGGACACTTCCTTCTTAATATAGTGCTATACTGTAAAGTCACAGTTTTCAGAAAAATATCTTTGAAGAAGACCATGATTCCAGCATACATGTTCAAAGCTCTCTAGTGTGTAGTTAACAAGTCAGCTAGTTGGTAATCATTACTCATTAGCATTTAGTATAGACTTGAGCTTCGAGACACGGCCTAAATTTAAACTTACGTGGCTTGGCCAGCGATTCTTTCTTGGATGGTTAATGTGGATCTCCCTATGAAAAGTTTGGCAAGTCCTACTTTAGAGGTAGCATAGACGAAAGCGAAACGAGTGATAAAAAAATGTAACTGGAGATTTGTCTCTCACAACTCAGTCAACTCAGAGAAATTGGAATTAAGGCGATCTCTGGTATTACTAAAAGGTTGGGAAGGATATTGTAAACACGGAGAAAAACTAGAGAGTGAATACTGGGAAAAGATGAATATACTAAGCTCTTTATGTACCTTCAAAAGAAAAAATCATGGGATGTTAAATCTGGAGACCTGGCCGGCCATTCTACTGGTCCACGCTGATCAATCCAATGTCCAGGAAAGTGTTCGTCCAGAATAGTTTCGAACGGCAAGACCATAGTGGGGTAGAGCGCCAGCTTGTTGAGCAAATCAGAAAATATGTTTTCTTGCAACATGTTCAAATAAGAAATGACACTGAGGTTCTCCTCAATAAAATACGGTTCAACAATACGATTTCCCCAAATTCCACATCAAACCATTATTTTACCAGCACCTTACAATTTCACAGGATCCATCCAATTTGGGTTTGTGTCTGACCAATACCGTGTGTTGTGTCTGTTTACTTCCCCATTCATATAAAAGTTTGCTTCATCACTAAAAACTATCTTGAATGCAAATGTCGGATCCTGTTCAATTTGTTGTTGAGCCCATCATAAAATTGAAGACGTCTATCATGATCATAAAGAGTTAAAAGTTGTTAAACTCGACTGCATAGTGGCCACCACGAAAATCAAGAAATGTGTTATAGGAAAGCTTCAAACAATCACAATGCATTGAAACTGTCACAGGTTAGCCAAACAGTAAAGCAGGAAAAGTTAATTACCAGAATTGCATAAAAATACCTTTTCCAAAGCCTCCTTACTGTACCATGTTACAAAATAGTTCAATGCCATTGTTGCCCAACATGTGACAGATGAATTACTTCAAACAAATGAAATAACAATTCGAGTTTCTGCGGAGTAGCCATTTTGTTTTATGCTCTTGTTGCCCAACATGTTACTGGTGAATTAACTTCAAACAAATGAAATAACAATTATTTGAGTTTCTCTTTCTTTTAATACCAGTCTCATTTCATAATTCCGCATACTTTGTTAGCAATGGTTAATTAAAGTGTGGGAGGTTTGAAAGGGTTACGATGTATTACATAAACAGAAATCGTGTGGAACCATAACAATATCTACGGCATTATACGTGAAATAAAACAAATCTCAATTAGGTACCTAAAGTTTTCACCACAAACGCAAGCATACATAGCAAACAAATACAAAAATGCGAAAACTTCCTATTAGCATATAAAGGTAAGGTCCACACCTGTGGAGTAACGGTCAGCGCGTCTGGCCGCGAAACCAGGTGGCCCGGGTTCGAATCCCGGTCGGGGAAAGTTACCTGGTTGAGGTTTTTTCCGGGGTTTTCCCTCAACCCAATACGAGCAAATGCTGGGTAACTTTCGGTGCTGGACCCCGGACTCATTTCACCGGCATTATCACCTTCATTTCATTCAGACGCTAAATAACCTAGATGTTGATACAGCGTCGTAAAATAACCCAATAAAATAAAATATAAAGGTAAGCGTTCACTACATCGTATCGCACTCATCGGACGAATCGCACGGATCGGAAAAAGACAATTTTTGCTGTAATTGTTATGTAACCGCGTTCACTACATCGTATCGCACGCATCGGCTCTCGGAAAATCCGTCCACGTTTCTCGGATGAGCAACTTTTCCGATGCTTACAATCATGGCCTTCTTTAATAAATCAATTTTAATTGGTCAACTGTTACTATTATGTTGTGCCATGTTCAGTGTCGCGCCAAAATGGCAGACGGAAAAACTTATTTCGCGTGTAGAGAATTGCGAAGAATTATATAATTTGAGGCGTTCCCATTACAGTAATCAAGTCGTTTCTTGCAAATATATTATGTAACCAATATTTCTTTCTTTTCTTCCTCTTCAATTAAGACGCATGAAGCAATTACAAATTCTTATTCGCTAACAGACGTAATTAATAGACCTAACCTCAACTCCTCTGTTTTCAGCAATGTCAATATCGTACGACGTCATGTTTTAAACAGCTGATAGGAGAATCCGATGAGGCGATGAGGTGGAGCCGTTACAGTGAACGCACTGCACTTAAAATATCCGTTGCGTGCGATTCGTACGAGGAGTGCGATACGATGTAGTGAACGCTTACCTTAAGAGAAACACAGCAAAACAAGCACAAAAATACTAAGAATTAGTAAAGCAAGTGAGAATACGCGCGAAAACACACCCTCCCACCTATCAACAAAGCTGGGCGCATGCGTCAACAGGGAAGCCGGTGCTGTTTGCAGAGTCTCATTTTTTATTATGTTCTGCGTATTATATTAATTCACCAGAGATTCTGCATTAACAGTAATACAGGCACTGTGTAACCACAACCATTGTCGAACTTCGAACACATTGTAAGTACGTTTCACAAATTTAATATAGAAGATCAGGTATTTATAGTATTTAATGTCATGAGGATCGAGAGTGATGCTGTAGACTAGTGATACTCAAAGTGGGGCCTTCAAAGCTCATTCTGGGGGTCTGCGAATATTCTGGATAGGTCTAGGGAGCGGTACTCATTACGCGGCCCGCGGGTCGCATGCGTCTCTCGAGGACATTTTTGTGGCTCTTGGAATAATTTTACTTTCATTACATTTACATCTAAATTCTAAGTATAAATATATCTTTATTGAAATTCTACAAAACTTTGGATATCTCTATACCAGTGATGTCAAAGAAAGCGCTTTTATGTCGTGCGCGCGCATTAAGCGGTAGGTATGGAAGGAGGAAGGATTATGTATATGAATAAGTATCATGTTGGATTAAGAAAACAAACTTCAAATGGAACGTGAAATTTAATGTCGTTATTTTTATATGGCTTCTTTCTGTTTGATATTTTCTGAATTGTCTGTAAAACAAAAGTACTAACATCAATTTCTTAATATTGCAGTTCTGTTGTAAACGTTAATAACATAATAAAGAGTTAAGAAGGAATATTCACATAAATTTCATAGTAGTACAACTATACTGTACTAAGTGAATGAAATACATCATTCACAAAGAAAGTGATATTCCAAAGAAAGAGACTGAGTATGACATGATAAGTTGGAATTGATATTGATGGTATCTTTAGCCTTATAAAAGTAATCAATGAACTAATCAAAATAATATTATAGTACAAAAAAAAGTTACCTAGGTACTGTATATGTTTTATCTGTAACTAATATTACATACCAAAACTCTTATCGCATTATGCTTTTAAGGTGATATTGTTGCGCAACTTCCTATCATCAGAATATTAAATTATTTTCTGCTGAAGTTATAGAGCTGACGTTTTTACAACATATGGGTACATATCTTTTGTTTATGATGTAACAGTAGTTGCTTTGTTAATTAATTGCCTTACAAACATTTTCCATGCAAATATTTTCAAAATTTTCAATACACTATCTTCAGTATGATAATAAACAAAATTCAATGATCACTGTAAGAATTTTGACCATAGCATTTGTCAATATATTACCTTCAGTAATACGTATTTATGATATATTAGATTTACGAAAAATATCTGACAATTTCACTTTTCTGTAAAAAAAATTGAGAAAATATTCCTTTTGAATAGAAAAGCAAGCTTGTACAAAATAAGCATTAAAATTAAAACTTATATTCTTATAATGCAGTTGTACTTCTCAGACAAATCTAAAAATTACAGTTGGGACGTTCGTTCTGTGCCGGTGAGAATCATGTGGTAGCTACCCAGTGAGCCTACACTCTCGCGCATGCGCAGAATATGGCAAGTGGCCAGTCTCGCAGAAAGCCTTGGCTGTGTAACATCGTCCTGCCACGTGCGTGATAATTGCTTTTTGTTAGTTTAGTTAGTTCATATTCATATTGTTTATTTATTATCGTGGCAAATTGCAGTTGCGTGTGTTTGTGTAGACTAAAATGCCTCCTATTCAGTCTAAACTTGGCGCAAAAACACTGCATAGCCAAACTCGGGAAGTTGTGAACAATATACATTCTTTCATGAAGAGTGAAGCAGCTTCTGGAGACTTTTTAATACCGCTGAAAAAGGTGCAAGAACGAGTGAGTGCAGCAACTAAAGTGCCCGAAAGAACAATAAGAAAGATAATTAAAGAAGGGAAACAGTGTGAGGAAGAAGGGACCTCTTTTGGAACGCCCGGTAAAGTTCATCGTGTACCGAAACGCATCACAGATGTTGATGATTTTGATAAAAGAGTTATACGACAGACAATTTATAATTTTTATATAAATGACAAAACAGTGCCCACTGTCAGTAAACTGCTACCTAAACTAAAAGATGTCATAAACTTTAACGGCGGTAGTACAAGTTTAAAGATCATTTTACGTGATATGGGGTTTAAATGGAAGAAGACAAGAAATAATAAAGCGGTATTACAGGAAAGGCATGATATTCGAGAACAGCGCGTATCATATTTACGCGCAATAAAGAAATACAGAGAAGAAGGTAGGCCTCTAATATACGAGGATGAAACGTATATTCATAGCACCCATACAAGACCAAAAAATTGGAGTGATGACAAAACCTCAGGTTTACTGGCGCCTATTTCGAAAGGACCTAGGCTTATTATTGTTCATGCAGGGGGTCGAGCGGGTTTTGTACCTGGCGCATTTCTGATGTTTAAATCGAACAGGAAAACTGGAGACTACCATCATGAAATGAATGCCAACAATTACCAGAAGTGGATAACGGAAAAGTTGATTCCGAATTTGCCCCCTAGATCTGTTTTTATAATGGATAACGCACCTTACCATAACGTGCAGTTGCATAAAGCTCCCTCAAGTAATTCAAAGAAAAGTGATATGCAGGACTGGCTTAGAAGAAACAATGTGCAGTTTCAGGAAAATATGCTGAAAGTGGAGCTTTACGGGCTCATTAAAACACATAAGCCACTTCATAAAACTTACGTGATTGACAATCTCTTAGCTATGAATGGACACTGTGTACTCAGATTGCCGCCGTATTCACCTGAGCTAAATCCATTGGAATTGATTTGGGCAGATATCAAGCAGTGGGTAGCCGGTCAAAACACAACTTTTAAATTAGAGCAAGTGATGAAATTGTGCCAACAACGGGTTGATGACATCAGTGTAGAAAAATGGGAAAAAGTATGTGAACATGTTGAAAAAATCGAAGATGAATATATTGAACAGGAAGGAATTATGGAAAATGTAATTGAAAGCTTCATAATTACGCGCGGAGACAGCAGTAGTGAAAGCGACGACGATGAAGATGATCATAACGAAAATCACGACGACAATGGTGGTGATATATCTGCTATCGAAAGTTTGTCTGATGATTAGATATATTGATTGCGTCTGTTTCTCTTCATTGCTATATAATTGAACCATGGATAATCATGTTATGTTTATAATCAGTTTTTATTTATTATGATAACACGTGTGATGTGATAAGTGATACTGGACAATTGTGAGTGGAATGCGCCGTTCATCGCACATCCTGGAACCAACTGCGCATGATGATGTCACTACACGCTGCAGATCCCAGCCGAGGCGGTAAGTCACGTGTTTCCATAAACTCACTCTGTTGCACACCGGCACAGAACGACCGTCCCAACTGTAACATGGTTACAGTTCTAATAAGTTCTCTTCCCCTTATCCATTGAATCAGTGCTGCCCATCCCTGTATATAGCTTGACCAAGCGGCATCTACTGTAGTACCTCAAGCTCTCCTGAGTTCTAAAGCGCGCGCTTGCGTCTATGGGCATAAGTTGACATGTCTGCTCTATGCCATTCCTAGCAGTGCAATGTAGTAGCCCACGTGTTCAACAATGCAATGTATTAAATTTCTGTGTTCAGCTTTGTTGATTTTTATGAGGTGTTACGTTTGTTGGCAGATCGTTTGAATTTGTTCATTGTCGTCAGAAGCTTTCAAAATACATTTTTCTTAGTTTCTATGAACAAGTAGTTGAATACATACTCATATTCAGTTGAACAGTTAATTGATAGTGGTAAGTTTATTGCAGTGCAGTGTTCAATAATGGCTGGTGTTTTTTTCGAAAGAAAAAAAAACTGGAAGAGGAAGGAAGAGTTTTTCAAGATAGTTGGGAGCATGATTTTTTCTTCATACCTGCTAAAAAGGAAGGCAATGCCATGTGGCATAGTTGCACCCCGCGGTCAATTGGGAGACCTAGACATGGCATAATTGCGCCCCGAAGAAATCAGGTAGCAGAAGGGTCATGGCATAGTTGCGCCCCGAAGAAATCAGGTAGCAGAAGGGTCATGGCATAGTTGCGCCCCGAAGAAATCAGGTAGCAGAATGGACATGACATAGTTGCGCCCCGATGAGCATAGGACACACGAAAGTGATTGTCATAAAATAAATAAATTACTTGAAAATATTAGTGACAGCTGCATTGAAATCAGGTAGGCCTAGCATATGATCAATTTTTGCTATTTAAAATAACACTTTCTTTATCGATCACACACAATAAATGAACTGCATTTTTTGTTTGTACATCGATATCTTAACCCTATGGTACAAGATTTCGAAAATTGAAACTTAGAACTATTGTGAATGTTTAACTCTTTACCCTTTTCACTAAACCTAACATTCATTTTAATTTAACCTCATTATACGCCACAGACGGTGTGAAAATAACTAATAAAATATCAAGACAACTAAGGCCCCATATTCCAACGGCTCACTCATTTGAATATGTCAGTTAATAAAGTACTGCCAACTTCATGGTGTTCATTTTAACGGTAGGCTATTGATAATCACTGCATAAACAGTAGAAAAACAGTTAATAAAGCACTGCCAACTTCATGGTGTTCATTTTAATGGTATCTATCAATAAGGTTGGTTGATTACGAGGCTCGAGTTCGCGTAATGTCTTTTTCTCTACCTATTTCATCGGGGCGCAACTATGCCGTGCCCTTTTCTCTACCTGATAGGAACGGGGCGCAACTATGCCCACAAAATAGGGACCCTTTTTTATCTGCTGCATCTTACCTGACCGTGGGGCGCAACTATGCCCTGCCCTTTATTATATCGTGACATAGTTCAAGGTTATAAACGATTTAATATTAATAGGCATTTTAATACCGTGCATTCAAATTTTGACAGCAAGTATCCTAAAGATTCTAAATTGAGAGCAAAAAAAAACTAAGAACATCAAAAATGACAGCAGATGTAACTGGGTTGTCAATTTTTGGTTCTGAGATTAGAAAACTCAAAAATGAACTTATTCATCTCCAGCACGATTCAAAACTAGAAGATATTTTTAAGAGAAACGAAAAACAAATTCAGTTTTAGAGTTTTGGAATACAGTTCCAGAAAAACAGTTCCAAAAGTTGGTGTCATTGCATATAAAATTTTGTGTCTTTTTGGATCAACGTATATTTGTGAAATGACTTTCTGCAAACTAAAGTTCATCAGGAGTAAACATAGATCTCGTCTCACCAATGTGAACTTGGAAAACCTGCTGAGGATATCTGTCACAAATCAACCAGCTCGTATTGACAAAATTGTGCAGGAGAGTAGCAGAGATCGACCTTCAACTTCACTGCAGTAGTCTACATAACTGTAAGTTTTCTTAAAATTATGTAATAATGATGATGATGATAATAATAATAATAATAATAATAATAATAATAATAATAGTAATAATAATAATAATAATAATAATAATAATAATATAAAACAGTTAATCATTAATATAAAAATCAATGACTGTGTTTATCCATAAATGTACTGTATTACAACCAGGAAATAACCCATGAAAGGAATGTGCTTACTATTGCGTCATCTATTGGAGCGAAGTAGATAGATAATATTACCGTTATAACACCAGTTTAAAAAAAACATGCGCTCTCCTGCATATGTTATTTCCTGTATGGAGGGATTAAAAGACCAGGAGAATAACCGTGATCTAATTTTGTAATTAGGGTAGTATAAATATGTGTGTATCAGTGTTATCGTTTGTGCTTTGAGAGTTAGCCAATTGAGATGAGTGTACCCACGTGTGTGAACTTATGACATCAACATTCATTCACAGCATTACCCCGCTGCGTCTCATTTCCCTGGAGACTTTCTCCTGGTTGGAGTATAAGGCTGCGTGTTACCAAGTTTGAGTAATGTGAAATTTGATGTGGCTCTCCAATAGAGACTGTTTCTTATTTTCGACTCTTTGAAACTGCCATTGGATGTAGGCCTATATTCCCTACGTATTGAGCTTCGTGATTGTACGTACTAGACTGTGAGCAAACCATTTTCTGACGATCAGAAAAATTTGCATATCAAGTGCAAACCAATCTCAAACTACAAGGATCACTACTATCGCACAGTCTATTGTTCCTAGTACTCTCAGTTGCTAATCGCTTGGAGCATTGTATCGCGAGAAATGCAGAAAATCACCTCAAGCTTCGTGATTGTATGTATTAGACCAGTGGTACTCACTAGAAATTACAAGAGCCACTGCACGTCTTTCAAATCGATACAATTCTTTATAATTTTGAATATGAGATTTCCTCCGAATCTTGCAAATTTTCCTTCTCCTCTCAACCAACATCATAAACTCTGCCATCCTACTTTCCAGCCTTACTGTCAACTGTTGAGACATCTACTGAAGAAACTCAGAAAATTTTAGATCAATCTCATCTATACGAGATCCATTTAAACTTTATCCACCTCTCGATTGAGATACATCTCGTTACCGGATTTCTATTGGACTTCCATCTCACTGACCGCAAAGAACATTGAGACATGTTTTTATCCACCAACAATAGCTTTGCGAATATGTCGACCGATGGAAATCCCCTCTTTTAATTTGTCTTCACTCAAATTGGTAAACTTTTCATGTAAATACTGAAAACTACACCTTCGTTTGTTCATTGCGTAGATCTCACTTTGAACTATTAAGAAATTTATTGAATAGAAAGGACCAATATCTGTTTATTTATTGACAGTACAAAAAATACCAACAATCATAAGAAACTGGTAATAGTCATAAAACTCAGAAAATGAATTAGCTTTTGTTTTGGTTTACAACCCCCTAACCAGCGCCAGATGTTTCCTGGGAGAGCGATTATCGAAAAGAGAAATCATAGTATATCTTAAAAACCGTACGTGATACAAAGAAAAGGGATGAATGTTCGGATTCAGTTCACATCAAACCATAAGGGACACATAATTTTTAAGTCGGAGCAAAATTGAAGCTGCGAGATCAATAGCCATCCAAGTCCACTTCTGGCCATTTACTTTTCGCAAATTTGAAAATAAATTTTGGATATTTCCACAAGTGTTACGACTTTAAAAGTGTGTATACTACTTTGTCCTGATTTGTAAAATAACCAGAAATATTACGTGCAAAACAAATAATAATTAGGTAAGAAATAAAAAGAGTTATTTTGCATTTTTCTCGAAACTTGTGTAAATGGACTTGAATGGTTATTGATGTCACTGCTTCAATTCTTGTTGTTCAGTGTACTTAAACAATATTAAATATATATGCAATGCAAACATACGCTCTCAGAGACGCTCTGAAGCAATGTATGACAATATCTTGAGATGCGCAACAAATATAACGATATTAAATTTAACAAGCACATTCGAATTTCTTTCTACAACCGATTTTGTTAACATTATGTATTAGTCGTAATTACATAAAAGAAATCAAAGTCTTAAAAAATTTTGAAGGCAATGAACAATTCAGGCGCCATATAAATACTTTGTCGCCATGGCTACCTGGCGCCCGGAATTTGTCTATCACTGATTTTTACAATAAGTAAAACGAATCTAGATACTTTATATCTAATTAAAGGTTGGAATTATCAAATGAATAAAACATCAATGTCAGCACAAACTTAAAATAAAACAAATTACGAGTGCGTATTTACGAGTCTCTACACATTATAGTCAATAACTGTAAACATTTTAAGTGTTTCAAATTAAATATTTTTCCTTTCTTCTGATAAAATAGTTTTCTTCTTTCCTAATGAAATACACGCTACCAAATTATTCTAGGCCTACTATAGCACTCATTTCCAACCGCTTAGCTTTGTTTTGTTTTCGCATGTTAACTGAACAGTAGATGTGAAAGTAGATAGAGTTGGATGCCGTCGATCTATACTTTATACATATCTACACTGTCGCGAGTTGCTTGCAGGCTCTACGTCTAGGTAACCAAACGTAGGTCACCAGTTATGTATAAGAAAATTATATTTTCAGAGGAAAAATTAATTTTATTTTGCTCTGTGTATAACAGAATAATGTAAAATAATGCAAGTTTATTGTAGGAACATTAATTAGACTAGTGCTGTACATTACTTGTCTTTAAAAAATATCCATTGTCTAGCAGAAAATTATGAATCCAGACAAATACCAGAAGAGTCAAACTCTTTCTATGAGAGATTCCGAACAGATCATGTCTGAATATATGGGCTCAATGACTTGGAAACCTGGAGAAAGAGTCCTGGATATTGGATGTGGTCCTGGGTCGATAACCGCAGAGATACTGCTACCTCGCTTACCAGAGGACATCGAGGTCCTGGTGGGAGCAGACAAATCGTCCGACATGTTGCAGCTTGCATCTAGCAAGTACTCCCACCCTAAACTCGAGTTCTTACAGCTGGACCTCAGCAAAGAAATACCAGCAGACTCCAAACTCAGGATTCTCGGTTTCGACAAGATATTCTCATTCTACTGCATCCATTGGATTTATGACCAGAGGTTAGACTACAAAGGAATATATTTGTTTCAATACTGTCGTGTATACAGGCTATTTATTTTTCGCTATGCAAATTATTACAAACTCAAGTTTAGTTTACAAAGTTTGCAAAAATTAGCTTTCTTAATAGTAAGGAAGTTATAAATTACAACATTTTTTTTTTGTGAAATTTGAGATATATTCATTGCTCTTTGCTGTGAGAAAGATGTTGCTATTTTCTTGCCACTAGATAATGTAATATTAGATTTTACTGTTTAAAATATGTATATGTAAATCTGGTTTGACATTGAACTGATTTCGATATTTGCTTTTCATGTATATGCAAAGCTAAAAAAGAAAGTATTTCTTACAAATGTAGTCCTAAACCATACAGACAAAATTGTTATGAATTTGTTTAAAAATAATGGTGCTCATCTATCGCTATATTCTATGGCCATCTCACCCATACGTGTTGGGAGAGTTGGCCAGCGGCTTATTACATTTCAAAGGTTTTTTTTATTACAGCATTGAATTCTATGCTTCCTGAGGCACTGTAGTGGTGAAATATAACCTTGAAGGAACGTATTTGATTTGTTTCGTATTTTTTACCAAACGGTTATCCTGTTCTATGTGATTTTGAAAACTTTGGCCATCTAACCCGAAATAGCCTCATTTTCACAATTGTCTCATAATAATCTCTTCCTATTATCTAACATTATTTAAAATATATTACTATTCTATGTGTTTTAGTTTAATTCTGCTACACAATTTTTATTTCATTCTTTAATTAATAGTTCATAGTATTTTACTGTTTAATTCATAAGTATCTCTTGTATACATACACATACATTTTATCGAAATCAAATTGTTGTATTATTTGTAGCTTATAAGTTTATAAATATTGTGTATATTTTATGCTGGTTGAGTGGAAAAGAAGGTCTTATGGCCTTAACTCTGCCAGCTAAAATAAATCATTATTATTATTATTATTATTTTTTTTTTTTTATTATTATTATTATTATTATTATTATTATTATTATTATATGTTGTACGTACGGCAGTATACAGGCGCCATAACGTCCACAACAAATATCAAGGAGTGAAGGTATCATCATTCAAATGTAAAACACGATTATTAATTATTCCAAACACGATCTCCTTCGACAATAGTCTGTCATCAGAAATTTGTACCTGGACCTCTCAAGCAAAATTAAAATACTTAGTTACATGTCTCATCAATACGTGCCACGTTGGTTGAATAGTTAACGTATCACCAATAGTTCCAGAGGACGGTGGATCGAGTCTACCCTAGATAAGAAATATATGATAAACATTTGCAAATAAATGTATGCTATAATTGCAGTAAGGTGACCAGACCTCCCTTTTTAACGGGGTTGTCCCTTTTTTCAGTCTGTTATCCTCTGTCCCGAGAAAAGTATGCTTAGGACGTAAAATGTCCCGTTTTTTTTTCATGGCGTCCTGTTTCCCTAAGTTATTGTTAAAATATTTCTTCTTCCTTTATTTTATTTAATAATCACGTGAAACACTGATTAATTCTATCAGATGTTACAGTAACGAATTCAATTCAATGATAGATGAAGATGGCCTATTTAGTCAAGTGAATCATGTGAAGAAAACATAATATGGAACAAAAATTGAACATTGAAAGGAGTGTGATGTTTAAATTTACAGAAAGGTGGACAAAAACATACAAATTATAAAAGACAAAGACATTAGTTTCACATACAATTCAGATTGTAAGTTTTGTGTTGGAAATACCTGACACCAATGCATCATCAGAAAGAGTGTTTTCATTTACGAATTCAATTTGGTCTGACGAAAGAAGCCAGTTTTCAGTTAAAACCATAAAGGCCACGTCAATCACAAAATGTCATTTCAAAAATGTGTCTTGCTTGAACTTCTATAGTTTTCTCAAGGAAAGACCAACACTTTTAGAGAAAAATCACTCAAGAAAGAAATGTGATGTAGATTGTACAGTTGATCTTCATGGAGAATGTTAAAATAGTTAAAAGGTAATACGAGGCAAATTTTGTTATGAAATAAGTTCAGAATATAATGACATGGATATGATGTAAGGTCCAATTAACCTGAAGTATTTTTAAACAGATAAGTTAAGCTAATAATCCGGACTAGTTGCAATATAAAAAATTGTCAACAGTGACTTAAGCCAAGTATCCATGCTACTTTATTATGTAATGCTTGACAAATATGAGGAATAAGGAATGTTGGTGACACTGATCGTTAAACATTAACATGTATCAACATATCTAGTTATGTGTTTGTTGAAACTCTGCAGTGACGTCCGCTCCAACATATAATGTTTCCTTACTGTTTTCAGGCTAGCTATAAGTAACATATACAATTTGCTACGACCAGGAGGAGAGGCTCTGGTCACCATCATTGCAAGAACTTCCATAATAGCTGCATATATTGCTCAAAGCAAAAAAACAGAATGGCAGTCTTATGTAAAGGTGAGAAAAGTTCATCTTCTGCTTCATCTAAGAAGGACAATTTATTCTATATCAGAATGGAAGCTAACAAAATTGTGAGTAGACCAGTACCAAATTACGAGACATAATCATATACTTAATCAGTAGTACTTTAATACTGGATTTAATTTAATAGTAACTATCCAGGCAAATCTAACCTGACACAGAACAGTTTCTAAGACACTCTATTCCTGTTTGTTTCAGGACGTTGAGCAAACCGTTGCACCTTACCATCATTCTGAAGACCCTGCTGAAGACTTCAAAATCATTCTGAAAGACGTGGGGTTCCAGATTGTCGACTGTAAATGGAAGGAACTTTCATTCGATTTTGTGACCACCAGTCGCATGAAAGGTAAATATTACATAGTACCCCATTATCTCCTGGCTTAGTTGCCGCATGATAGATGCATTATGAGTGTCACTTATGAGGTTCAAACCTATCTTCGGACAGTTGACTAAACAACAATAAGAAATGGTGTGTGGATAAGCTTCAGGGCTTCTACCGCGTTGTCTTGGTGTTGGTGGCTGACGTTTCGACCGCTGTGTTGTGGTCATCTTCAGAGCAGTTGCTCTGCTCTGCTCTGAAGATGGCTACAACACAGCGGTCGAAACGTCAGCCACCAACACCAAGACAACGCGGTAGAAGCCCTGAAGCTTATCCACACACCATGTACACCAGCCGCGGAAGCCTACGCGAACACTTAACAATAAGAAATGTTAGAATTTATTAAGAAATTATTTCCTTTTTCAGAGTTTGTCTACGGAATCAACCCATTTATTTCTCGCATGCCAAAAGAACTGCGGGACATCTACATCACCGACCTTCTAATGGAAATCACAAAAGTCGAAAGCAAGAGATCAGATAACAAAGACAACAAAATTACTGAAGTATACCACGACATTATTATTGCATACTTCAGGAAAGTGTAAAGATTCAAGAAGGCGGAAGCTACTTTTGACTTGCTGAGCCCGTTTTGCCTTGATCATACAGACAGATTCTAGTATTCGCTGTCACTTTTTTTTTTCTTCCAGTATGTAAACTTAGTGTTAGTTCTTAAGTCGGTAATATTAAACCTGGCCGCAATTCTAATTTCAATATTTTGCAGCAATGAATACAGAAAAAATTAAAAATTCTATCGAAATGAAGAGCATTACTGCCAGCGTTGCCAACCCTGAGGCTTGACTGAATCGCACAATTGGTTCCAAATTATCGTACTTTTGACTGGAGGATCGTACACTTCATATAAAATAAACCTATTTTAATTAACTTAGAAAGCATATTGTGATGATTCAGACTGTCAATGTTATAATACAATATAATACAATACAAAATTGTTTGTTTATTCAGTCATATGACAAATCAATATTACTAAAACTAATGACACTTATTCATATATGTAGTCATTATGTTCTGTACAATGCAGATTACGACGTAATATCCTTCCGCGTAAGCTTTCTACGCGAGCACAATACAATACACAACGCTCGCGTCACATTAGTCGGTGAATCCAGTCCAACAAGGTCGTCTCATGTCCTCGTAAGTATGTTCATATAATTGGTATACTTCCACATTTCAAAACTTACATATTTTGATATTAAAGTTTTCATTGCAGATAAATACTACTTCAAATCGCAATGAAATATCACAACTGCTTGTGCAATATACACGTTTAAAACGTGAGTACATTTGATAACTCAATTTGACCACATTTTCACGTTTGAAGTTTTTTCCCCTTTCTATTCTATAATATATATTTCAGATGGAATTCACCGCCCAAGTCGAACCTTTGAGACAAGATCTACACATATCAGTATTATGAAGTTTAAAATGAGGAACATCACTACATGTTCATAGTTTTCATAATTTTATGTATCATTGCAATGCAATCACAGTTTTAATTTTATGCACATAAGTCTGTACATTATTTTATACATATTAATTTTTAAACAGTTCATTTCATTAAATTATCATTGTATTTTACTACAGAGACTAATAATGAGATATACACAGAGCCTGATGATGCCCGAAGGGCGAAAACGTTCGTAATCTGCATTGTACAGAACATAATGACTACATTATGAATAAGTGTCATTAGTTTCAATAATATTTGATTTGTCATACGACTGAATAAACAAACAATTTTATATTGTATTACTATTTTGATTAATTTATGTAAAGTCCTTCCACAGTGTTTTATTTAAACGATTTTTTAATATTTTCATAAAGAAATAATTGTTAAAAATTAAATATCAGCACATAAAATGATTTTTAACACTTCCTCGCCTCCTTACCTAGGGAGGATCCTCAGAAGAATCAACAACAGCAGGAACACAAGAGCCAGAACCTACATCTAGCCCTTTTACAGTTTGTTTCATAGAGCAAAACCAAGCTTTAACTTAAGGAATTGTTTACCACAATTTTCTACAATTTTGTTTCCGTCCTGCATATTTAGGTACAGCGGATGTACAGGGACATCATTTTATTTTTACTAACATTTCTAATATTAACCTGTCTATACCTTTGGATCGGCTGAGAACCGGAAGATTGTAAATAATACTCAAATAAATTCAATTTGTCATCTCGTTTTTCAATGTCGAATTCAATTTCAAGGTTATATCAAGATTAATTTTTATCTTACTCTCTAGATTATACCAAGGTCGTCGACATTCGTTTCCCGGAAAAAAAAATCAATACTTTCGCGTCTGCGCACATCTCACAATTTATGAGGTAGGCTATTGCGCTCACTTACATAACAATAACATGAATATTTATGAATAATTTCAAGTTAGAAATTTAATATGGTCGAGCATAAAAAGTCGTATGAAACTTGCCTATAATGGTAATTAAGACGCTCGTATGAAAATTATGAAACTCGCTTGCGCTCTTTCATAAACATCCTCGCGTCTTAATTACTACCATTATAGGCTCGTTGCATAATGTACTATTATGTTACAATTATTACCAAATAAACACATAAATAAGATAAATAGTAAAATGATCTCACATAAAAATGAATTACAAGTAAAAATGTGTTTGTTAGAAAACTAGTGAATGATAAAATTAAAAACATTGCGGAACTTCAAATTTTATTAACATGTTAGGAGCTTTAATTCTGTGAGTCATTGAGTTACAACCAACTGCTAGCCAGACTCCACAATAGCTAACTTACCTACAAATAAATTACTTTTAGAGAACCCGGAGGTTCATTTCCGCTCCCACATAAGCCCGCTATCGGTCCCTTTCCTGAGCAAGATTAATCCAATCTCTATCATTATAGCTCACCTCCATTAAATCCATTTTAATAGCATCCTCACATCTACGTCTCGGCCTCCCCAAAGACCTTTTTCCTTCAGATCTCTCAACTAACCTTCCATACACATTTTTGGATTTACCCATACGTGCTACATGCCCTGCCCATCTCAAATGTCTTGATTTAATGTTCCTAATTATGTCAGGTGAAGAATACAGTGCGTGCAGTTCTGTGTTGTGTAACTTAGTCCATTCTCCTATTACTTCATCCCTCTTAGTTTCAAATATTTTCCTGGACACCTTATTCTGGAACATCCAGTAAGAAATGCTAAATTACGCCATGCACATTCCCTTATTCTACCTTCGGTCAGTGCGAAAGAATTGTGGTGTAACCTTAATAACCTGGGTCTAACAAAAGCAAAGCCTCGGGTAGATAACATCAACTTGTCACTCAATAGTCTAAATGAACTTTTCGTCGCTCCACCTGAACCATTAGCCTACATAAACAAGAGACTCTTGAATTTCTCAGATCTTACCCCCAACCTGTGTGGGATAAATTCTTCTTTAAATACATTAACCCGACTAACGTAATGAAGACGCTGCGACGTATGAAATCTAAAGCCCAAGGTACAGACAATATAAATATCACTCTCCTGTATAAAATAATAGATGCGATCCTGCCGACCGTCACCCATATATTTAACGCATCTATTATGACTGGGTCCTACCCCTCACTCTGGAAAATGGCATTAGTGAAACCTTTACCTAAATCTAACACACTTTCTACAGTAAACCAATACAGACCGATATCAATTCTTCCCACTCTTTCAAAAGCATTAGAACATATTGTACACGGACAACTTACGAACTATCTCGACGAACACAAACTCCTTGATGACTATCAATCGGGTTTTAGGCATGGACACAGCGCTACTACAGCCCTACTTAAAGTGACTGAGGACATCAGTGAAGCTATGGATAGGGGTGAAGTAACGGCACTAACTCTTCTCGATTTCAGCAATGCCTTTGGTTCTGTTGATATCGACTTGCTTCTTGCAAAGATGAAGGCTTTGCACCTGTCAGACAATACCTTGAGCTGGATGGACTCCTACCTACGGGACCGCCAACAGTGTGTTTCAGTTGATAATCAATTCTCCCAATGGCGACACACAAAGGCGGGAGTGCCGCAGGGCTCCGTATTAGGACCACTACTTTTCTATATCTACATTAATGACGTATCAAAGAACTTACAGTATTGCCGATATCACCTCTATGCCGACGACCTACAACTTTACATACATTTCAGACCCAATACGGTCAATGAATCGATTGATAAGTTAAATTGTGACCTAGCCACTGTCTCCACTTGGGCGGCCAATTTCGGACTCGCACTTAACCCAAGTAAGACTCAAGCCATAATTATTGGACATAAGCGTTTAGTTAACTCCCTTAATAACAGTAATCTGTCAGTTGTTACCCTTAACAACACGCTAATTCCTTATTCATCTGTCGTAAAAAATCTTGGCTTCTTTTTTGATAATAATCTAAGTTGGAATTTTCAAGTTAAAGAAACGATAAAAAAGTCTGTTCCTCCATTCACTGTTTGAGTCGCTTGAGAAACTTCTTGCCCCAGCAACTAAAACTTGCCCTAGTACAAACCCTAGTAATGCCGCACCTCGATTATTGTGACGTTTTGTTAAGTGACCTAAGTTCTGAACTGTCAGTCAAGTTACAGCGAGCTCAGAATATGTGTGTCAGATACGTGTGCAACATCCGACGATATGATCACATATCACCGTCCTTCGCAAGTCTCTCGTGGCTCCGACTTAAAGAACGTAGAACTTTACACTCTTTGTCTTTACTCTTTCGAATTCTGCACACCTTAACACCAAATTACCTTTCGTCTCGTTTCTCTTATCTATACTCTAACCACGACGTAAATACAAGATCACTTATCTGTGGCACGCTAAGTATACCTCTTCATAGAACATCTTGTTATTCATCATCTTTTACAATATCCACCTCGCGTCAATGGAAGTCCTTGTCACAAAGTATTAGGGGCTGCAAGACAACAAACACCTTTAAGAACAGCTTAAAAGATAACCTTATTAGTATTTCACTCCAATCATACTGATTTAAACTATCACTGACTACATTGTTACTTTTTTCTTTAGACATCATCCTGATTGTGCTGTATTTTCAAAATTGTCTCATAATAATCTCTTTCTATTATCTAATATTATTTGAAATATATTAACATTCTATGTATTTTAGTTTAATTCTGTTACACAGTTTATTTCGGTGTTTAATTAATAGTTCATAGTATTTTAATTCGTAAATAACTCTTGTATACATGTAACTCTCATCTAAATCAAATTGTTGAATTCTTTGTAAGTTCATGCATATGTATATACATTTTTTGCTGGTTGAGTGGAAGAGAAGGCCTTACGGCCTTAACTCTGCCAACTAAAATAAATCATTATTATTATTATTATTATTATTATTATTATTATTATTATTATTATTATTATTATTATTATTATTATTAAACCTCTGTTCCTCTCTCAAAGTAAAAGTCCAAGTTTCACAACCATATAGAACAACCAGTAATATAACTGTTAAACGTGGTATAAAATTTAGGCGTCTTATTAGGACCATTCAAAAAATGTAGGAATTTTCTTTAGATCTGATGGATTTTTAAGTCCTAAGGGAGGAATTTTCTTTACTGGGAATCTGGCAACACTGGTTGTACAGTAGCCGGATGTTTGAGTCGATGTACGTAGATGGTTGGAATGATATTTATTAAGTGAATAGTGCCATGTGCTGAAAAATAGATGTATTTTTCGCAATCCTGACAAGAAACAATGGCTTGACCCTAACCAACCAGCTAAAGCCGTTGTTAAACGGAGCCGCTTCGAGAGAAAAGAAATGTTGTATGTCTGGTGAAATTATGAAGGAGCGGTACACTTTGAACTCATTCCAAATAGACGATCTACTGATGCTTAGTTATATTATGACCAACATGAAAGTTTACGTTGTTTTAGCTCAAAGATATCCGGCGTTAGTGAATCTTAAGCTAGTTCCGTTAAAGCAGGACTACTCACGACCCCACACATCTCAAATTAACAGAGAAAAAATCTAGGATCATAGAGGAATCGAACTCCTATACATCCAGCCTATAGCTCTGATCTTGCACCCTCGGATTAAGATTTGTTTCAACCCATGGCTCATTTTCTACCGGGAAGAAACTTCCAGAACTTAGAGGAAGTCTGGGTCGGTATCCGCAAATTCTTCGACTAAAAATAAATGAGAACTTTAACCGTCATTGAATCATGGCACTGGCTGATAAACGGATCAAGACCATGGAAACAAACGATCCTTGCTTTAATGGCTAAATATATTCTGTATCACGTCTTACAATAGGTCAAAAATTGTTAAAAAAAATTACATTATTTATGAGACACTATCTGTATAGCCTATTGCATGGCCTTCACTAATTACTTCTGTTATCATAGACCCTTATACTCTCTATTTGTAAACCGAAACAAAAATAAAGCATTCAACCAACACAAATTGTAGTTCCATTCCCAACACTGGGAGACGTATTCTATGTGCCGGTGCATACCTGGTACAGGGCAGAGATTTTTTGTTTGCAAGTCATTAACATATTAAAGTGCTGAAGGTTTATAATCGTTGTTATGAATCTTTCTTTTTAAATACAGATATAGATTAATTACTTGCAACAAACTACGATGAACTCAGTGGTTTACAAAACATAACAATAAATGTCAAATATTAGGCGGGTTTATTTACTGATTCTAATGAACACACATCATAACGAATAAAAGAATGCAGGGCTATTCCATATGAAATCGATCAGTAAAAAACTTCGCATTTTTTTATACTCTAATTTTTTACCTATTTATACAAGGTGCTGAGGAGAGTGCATTTGCAAAAATATACTATCGAAAGTCAAACGGTTTTCGTATTGTTGAGCGACAAATTTAGCGTATTTTAGAAAAACAAGCCTCTTTCAGCGCTCAGAACTCTGGGACCAGTTACTGTAGAACATTGTACGAGAGCTAATTTTGAAGGTGACATTTGGTAGATTATGATAAGAAGTAATCATTTTTATTGTGTACAGAGAGACAGATAATCTGATTTTACTTACTTTCAGGCTTTTTGATCATTTGTAAAAAAATGTAAAAAAATATATTGAGGAAAAAACCTTGCATTATTAAGAGGAATTCGGCATTGTTTGATTATTGGTACGGCAATAAGTTTCGAGGGTATTAAATAAATTATTTTCACACGCCTAGACTTGAACGGCGCAGTACCGCACGCACTGGCCGAGAGATGATGATAAGCGACCGTTGGGCGTCATTTTACTCCCGTGTTTATGAAAACCTGTGATAAAGCTAGCCCAGCTATGCGCTACTAGACGAAACATCACGTGTTTGTCTCCTGGCCTTGCTTGTCTCGGCTAGCTCCCGCCTCACAGTCAGCTGGTTAGTTCACGCGCGCACTATTTATTTTCTTTATTTGATATTTTCAATACTTTCTTATCAACATACCATCAGTAAAAAATATGTGTTTATTTGTACTTTCAATGTGGAATCTAACCATATATTTTTAAAATAATTTTTCCTAGGCAATGGTATTTAATGAGGAAAAATCTAAATTTCTCCATTTCCATAAAAAGTAAGAAAATCTGTTTATATGTCAATATAAATTTAATTTCTCAGCATCAAAAGAAACCATGATTTTGATCATTGGGTGAAACGGTTTCGGAGCTACAACAGTTTAAAGTTGCTAATTTTATGAAAATACGATAAATTTAAATATGTTTAATTTAAACATTATGAAGTTCTGATGCCTCAAACTTTGCACAAAGCATTGTATCACAGTTCTCTACGTACAAAAAAAGTTTCATTGTATTTAGAAATTGTAAGGTCAATTTTCTCTATGTTTCGGTCGATTTGAGATGGAATAGCTCTAATATACTAATACCGTGTTAAAGAATAAAGTAATAATAATCCCAGCACAGGTACACATGAAAAAATTCTGTTGTTATGTGTGTCAATTAGATAATGTGCTTATCTGGCAGCCAAAGGCGTAAGCAAAGGGGAAGGGGGAGTTACCGGGTTTGAACTCCCTCCTTGAACTTTTTTAGAAAATTACATATTTAGATTTGAGAGGCATTATTGGTCCCACAAGTTAAATATATACAGTAATATAACATAATTCAGTAGCTGTCTCAGTTTATTAGCCTAATAAATTATACAAATAAAAACATTAGGCCATAGCTACAATAATTATAATGTGACTAGCGCTTTCGCTGTGTTGTGGCATCATCAGATCTCTCTCTTAAATCACGTGTTAAGTATGTATTTGAATGCGAGAGCTGGCTGTCAATTTATTTGGCTTGTGAAGTACCTAGTCATTCATGGTATTCATTAAGTGGTACAAAACAATTAATATTATGTAGGCCTAATCGCTAGAAAGCGCAAATTAGGCAAAAAATCTTTTTTTTCCCCTTGATACATACAGGTTTAAAATTTAATATTTACATTTTTCATGAAAATACAGGTATAAATAAAGGGGTTTTATAGTGCCTAAAATGCCAATTTCGACGTTAATGCTTATTTTTAAGGTTTTAAAATTTGTGCATCTTTTTCGTAATTTTTTACTGTTTTTCTTAACATCCTGTACCGTTTACATTCCAAGACCGATAACAACAACTCCTTCCTAGCAGTGAACAACACAATAGAGAAGTACCTCCGGGCCACCCCTTCTCATTCTTACAATCTTTCAATGTAAAAATTCCTACTTTCAGTCGGCCTGGGGAGCGTAGTCGATATAGCGCTGGCCTTCTGTGCTCGAGGTTGAGGGTTGGATACCGGTCCAGGTCAATGGTATTTAAGTGTTCTTAAATGCGACAGGCTTATGTCAGTAGATTTACTGGCATGTAAAAGAATTCCTGCGGGACAAATTATTATTATTATTATTATTATTATTATTATTATTATTATTATTATTATTATTATATCATTTTCCTCTGTCTGTCAGCAATTTAACACAAACTCGCTGGGTTGTGCAGAATAAGCATTGTCTTACATTCCAAGACAGACAACAATCCTTCCTTTTTTCTCACCATTTGTTAGTATAGCAGTGAGCGACACAACAGCCACGATAGGAGCTGATTATCTACTGTGAAGTAACAGTCAAAACTAAATACACTACAATAAATTAATACTCTCCTAGCTAATCCTTCTCCTCCTACTCGCGAAAATGTTTTCTTCTCGCATATTACTGCTTCTGAAGAAAAGGAAGGTTCTTAAAAGCATTAAATCCAAAGTACAAGGCACTGATAACATAAGCTTAGTCTTTAATCCACGTTTGTTTATCTGCAACTCTGGAAAACAGCTTTGGTACGTCCACTTTTTAAAGTAAATTTACATACTTCTGCCAAAGACTATAGGTCAGTTTCCATTCTTCCTGTTTTATTTAAAGTCCTTGAACGCAACATTCATAAGTAGTTATCGGACTATCTAATCAAATTTAACCTTTTAGACCCTTTGTAATCAGAAGAAGATGATAGACGACATTAAGATATATAGATCGTATGCGAAGACTAAAAGGAAGGCAGAAAATAGGAAAGATTGGAGAATGCTGGATTTGCAGTGAAAAACCTGCCCTTGAGTAGAAAACTGTGAATGAATTGCTGATCAAAACAGGTAAGATGGGATAAACATAAACTTCGATTTTTACCAAAATGAATTATTATTCAACACATAATTATTAATGAAATAATCTTATGCTAATGTAACAGTCTCCGTACAAATATTTATAAATTTGTCATTCTCTGAAATTATTTACCCGTTTATAGTTTATGAATAATATTCAGTAATGTTTGAGTATTTATTTATTTATTTATTTAACCTGGTAGAGATAAGGCCATCAGGCCTTCTTTTCCCCTCTACCAGGGGATTACAACTACAATATTATGAATACAATTACAATTATAATTACAAATAATATTAAATTTACAGATACAATAAAAATCAAAGTACTGAAAGATTAACTGATTAATAAAAGCTAGACAGTTTATTCTAAAAGTTAAGAAGAGAGAAGCATTTCTTTTATTGATTAAGTAAAAATTAAACCTACTCTACGGAGTAAGAAAATGCTTAATAAGTTTGCTTTTGAACGCTACTAAATTCCGACAGTCTCTGATGTCACTAGGTAGGGTATTCCACAAGCGCGAGAGCGAGATTGTGTATGATGATGAATACGATGATGTGTTATGTGTTGGTATGGCTAGTATGCGGCTATTTTGCGTGCGTGTGAAGAGATTATGATATGATGACAGGTAATGAAACGGGAGGCAAGCTAGGTAGGTGTAGAAGTGTGAAAGACTTGGAAAAGGAGAAGAGAATGAAAATGTCTACGTTCGTTAAGCCGTAGCCAGTTTAGAGTTTGGAAGGATGGGGTGATGTGGTCAGCGCGACGGACATCGCAGACGAAGCGAACACAAGAATTATGAACACGTTGTAATCTTTGTGACTGGTTGACAATGAGGTCAGTCAGCAGAATATCACAATACTCGAAGTGAGGCATTACTAGTGTTTCCACTAGTATTTTCTTGAGTGATGGCGGAAGAAATTTTCGAATGCTGTTTAAGGAATGTAGTATGGAAAGCACTTTTTGGTAATATGGGTTACTTGGTTATTCCAGTTTAAATGCGTATCAAAGTAAACTCCAAGGTTTTTAACACAGGAATCAAAAGGGATTATTGTGTCGTTTAACTTGACTGGAAGAGCAGGAGTAATATTGCATAATAGACGTTGATGTCCCACTAGGATTGCTTGTGATTTTCTTGCATTGAGAATCCAACCAAACTTTATGGTATAACTGGTTGGGGAGGAAGTATTAAATCACAACTTTTTTCGTTGTCCTTGAATTTGGTCGTAGTTGTGTTAGTGCACGACTTATGTGTAACCAAAAAATAATTATCTCAAAAAAGAAATCTTCTACGTTTTCAACCACAAGTATTCTTTTTATTTCTCAGTGTTTAAATCCAGAGTGATGAAACTTGGCTTACTTATTCATTAATATCTCTGTTGTGAAATGGAGCGTTTGATGGACTGTATTCAGCATAGTTTTATTGCTAGAGAATTATACGTAAAGCAGTATTTTTTTACAAATGTTTCTCAAAAGCTGTTGCTTACCCAACTTTTTTCCTTCAGAATTTTATGTTCTTAATATCGAACATTGTGTTACTTGTGAGATTCAAACCTGTCTCCGGACAGTTGACTAAATAAGAACAATGTCGAACAAATCTACAATTTATATTTGTTGAGCTTTTCATAAAAAATCGTTGCAAGTATAAAGATGACGTACTACATTTCATAACACTAGGCGAAATATGTTACAGTGAGAGACGTATTCTAGCATAATATCATCTCCTAAAATATTGGATACTTTTTTAACACTCTGTAGAGAAAGAATTTACCGGGCCGCAATCTTTCAAAGGTTGAGAACTATTACCTTAGTGCAGTGATGTCAAAGCAAGCACATTTTTCTGACCTTGACATCGTGCGCGGGCAGCAAGCGCTAAATATGGAAAGAGTAAGAGTTGTGTATATGAATAAGCAACCTGTTGGATTAAGAAAACAGTGGTGCACAAACTTCAAACGGAACGTGAAATTTTATGTCGTTATTTTATATGGCTTCATTCTGTTTAATAATACCTATATTATCTGTAAAACAAAAGTACTAATACTGATTTCTTAATATTGCACTTGTGTTTTAAATCTTAATAACATAATAGAGAGTTAAGAAGGAATATTCACTTAAATTCCATAGTAGTATAATATTATACTGTATTAAGTGGATGAAACACATCATTCATAAAGAAAGTGATATTCCAAAGAAAGAGATTGAGTATGAACATGATAAGTTGGAATTTATATTGATGGTATCTTAGGCTTACAAAAGTAATCAATAAAGTAATCAAAACAATATTACAGTACAAAGCAAAGTTACCTAGGTACTGTATCTGTTTTAAGTGTAACTAATATTACATAACAAAACTCTTATCGCATTATGCTTTTAAGGTGATATTTGTGAGCAACTTCCTATCATCAGAATATTAAATTATTTTCTCGAAATCTGCTGAAGCTATAGAGCTGACATTTTTACAACACATGGACAAGTATCTTTTGCTTATGATGTAACAGTAGTTGCTTTGTTAATTTATTTCCTTACAAACAATTTCCATGCGAATATTTTCAAAATGTTCAATACACTATCTTCAGTAATACGTATATACGATATATTAGATTTACGAAAACATTCTGTAAGGCTACTAAATAAATAGGCCTATACCTGAAAATTTCACTTTTATATACCAAAAGTTGAGAAAATATTTCTTTTGAATAAAAAAAAATCAAACTTGTGAAAAATGAGCATTAAAATTAAAACTTCCATTCTTATAATGCACTTATACTTCTCAGGCAAATCTAAAAATTAACATGAATACAGTTTTAATAAGTTTTCTTCCCTTCATCTATTGAATCAGTGGTGGCCATCCCTGAATATAGCTCGACCAAGCGGCATATACCACCTCTTTCGTCTGTCTCTTTCCTTTCCGCTGTAAAGCGCTCAGGCTCTCCTGGGCTCTAAAGCGCGCGCTTGCTCCTGTGGGCATCAATTGATATGCCTGTCTTAGTGGAACGTTCATCTACTATTTTAACATGCGTTGCTGCCTCGCCCGTGAGCCTTCCAGTCAGTATTTGGATGCGATCAAAAGTGCCTCGCAGTGATTAACTCGTTCCGTTTGGACTGTTCGTTGGTAAAGATGCTATCACGCAAGCCGATATTAATTGCCTCAATTGCCGCGCACTAACTGGTGGCTCTGGATGCTTAGTGTTCTTGCCTCGCGAGGCAGCCTCGCTTCGTGGATACGGGGCTTAACGGCTACGGAGTAGAGATTACGTGGGTTCGTCACTCATGTGCAGCTAGAGACGCCATTTCGTAAACTCAAGCTTCGTGACTGTATATAGTACACTGTGAGGCCATGTTTAATAGCTTTCGATTGTTGTTATCCAAGGCCCCTTATAGACGATGTCATTTGTTTTTATTTCAGTACAGCGCCTTAGATGGCGTTGTTTTTGTAATTTTAAAACTCATTCATCTCATTAAATATCAGTCCTATTAAACTTTTGTATAGAATAAAACTTATCGGAAATTATTTTTAAAGAACCTTTTGTTATGTAAAATTTTTCATGAAAATTAATAATAAGAGAGATATTTCGATTTATTTAATTCAAGCCCCCTTATAACCCCCCTTTTAAATAATGTATTTTGAATATCTTATAGCCTAAAATCTAAGTTACAACGAACTTAATTTATATTCCAATTTTCATATAAATCGGTTCAGCCATTATCGCGTGAAAAGGTAACAATCATCCAGACAGACAGACATACAAACAAAAATTTCAAAAAAGCGATTTTCGGTTTCAAGATGGTTAAATATACATGTTAACACCAATTATTTTTGGAAAATCTAAAATCACCAGAAAAATGTTGGCTACATATTTATTATTAGCTTAATATATAGATGATGTACTGATTAAACCGTTTAAACAATAACGCCATTGGTTACCAGTACTTATTTTATGTATAATCCTGTCTGGAAAACTGTATTTTTATTTTGTAATTATTTTCCAATGTTTTTCCGAATACTGTAGCATTCATTAAATTTTATTCTATTACTCAATACAAACAACTCGTTCGCAGGTTTACTAACGTGCGTTCTCAGTTCTACTAACGCTCTTTCGTAGCACCACTAACCAACCACTAGTGGCGCTGCTAAGTCTGAAGGGACCCTAATGTTTTCTATCTTGAAACTATCTGCTTAGAGATTTTTGTAGCATCATAAATATCTATCGAGATACTTATTACAATGAGACAGCGTAAATAAACTCATTTTTAATATAATTAACATAAAATTACATAAATTTAACGTGGCAGAAACTGGGTCCATATTTCAAGAATTGTTGAATAATATGTTTTTACAAATTGAGGAAAGCAGTACAAAATAATGTTTCTATTTAACTTTCCTGCAATACAGTATGATGCAGATCAGAGGTCAGTAACTCATATTTCTGTACTGCAAAGGCATCTGACGTCAGTATGCACTCAGATTTTATAGCTGCAACACACGGCCTCGTCATAATACAGCATCTAGAGTACAGGACAAGGCCTACTACAACCTCTTGTGTTTCATCTGGTGAGAGAGTTTTGTCTCGAATTTATTGTGACTACAAAAGCGAGAGCAAGGTCTATAAAACTCATCATAACATTGTCAGTCTTCTACAAATCAGACAGGACTACTTTTTTCAGTCCTTGTTTTGACTTGAAATACTAGATTGAGGCAGCCTCTAATTAAAAATCTGTGTTGACTTTAATTAGTATCTGTTGGTTAAATGCATATCAATATTTAAGCACGGTAGGTCTATATTGACTGGCTTTCGACAAATTTTATCAACTTTAAACTCAATCATCGAAAGTTTGATTCTTTGTTAGAGTGCTATAAGGCTAATAAAATTATTTGCCTGCGATAGTATGAAGTTCAATTATACGCACTGTTAGCAGTCTGTGAAGTGAGCCTTTTCAACACCAGCGTGTGAGTGAAGGTATCAGTTACGTCCCCGTAAATATGTTGAACAAAAATTAATACGTCAGTTGCGTCTGGGATTTTTTAAATATTTACTTCAGTTGCGTCCGGGGTTTTTTAAGTATATACTTCAGTTGCGTCCGGGGTTTTTTAAGTAAATACTTCAGTTGCGTCCGGGGTTTTTTAAGTATATACTTCAGTTGCGTCCGGGGTTTTTTAAGTATATACTTCAGTTGCGTCCGGGGTTTTTTAAGTATATACTTCAGTTGCGTCCGGGGTTTTTTAAGTGTATACTTCAGTTGCGTCCGGGGTTTTTAAGTATATACTTCAGTTGCGTCCGGGGTTTTTTTAAGTATATACTTCAGTTGCGTCCGGGGTTTTTTAAGTATATACTTCAGTTGCGTCCGGGGTTTTTTAAGTATATACTTCAGTTGCGTCCGGGGTTTTTTACGTGTATACTTCAGTTGCGTCCGGGGTTTTTTAAGTATATACTTCAGTTGCGTCCGGGGTTTTTTAAGTATATACTTCAGTTGTGTCCGGGGTTTTTTAAGTATATACTTCAGTTGCGTCCGGGAGTTTCAAAATATATACAGGGACATTATTTTATTTTTACTAACATTTCTAATATTAACCTGGCTATACCTTTGGATCAACGATTAAGAACCGGAAACACGTTTGCTACCCCCTTTCACGACTGGAGTTCGATGATACTGGTGTAATATACAAACAAATCACTTTACTAGGTGTAGGAGGGAAGAAAAGTAGTTCATCCATTTACGTAAACTAGGAAATGCCGCAATTTTGAGTTTGATAATTTTCATTAGGTTTTAGTTTAATCAAAATACAGTACAGTATTAACAATAAGTGTTTTTACTCACGAATTGAGATGTCCATGCTAACGTATTCACTATGCAGTGCATATTATACTGTCTACAACACATTAGCGTACAATATAGAGAATGAAGTTAAATTGAAAAATAATCATAATATGGATATTTAAACACATTTTTGAAAATGGTGGCCGTTCATTTCGATACAGGCTTCAGTTCTAGTGTGAATATTATCGCAATATAGACTATTGTACCTAATTCCAATTACCAGGTTCGTACTTCGTATCAGTAACTCATGTTGAAATAATTCTGTACCTACTCTATAAAAGAAACCTTACGTACTGTAAATTCAATCTTTACTTCTGCCCGATCCGAAAAGATAAATTTACTCAGACATGCTATCTACTGTCCGTCCCAGTGGTTGCGTCGCAGCGTCGTAGAAAGGGAGAAAATCACGTGACATTTAATTACTTAACGAGGCCCTTTTATTTAAGTTATTTTAAACAATTGTATGGGTATAATATTACGTAGACATCCAATTTCTAACAGAAATTAATGTTCTCAGAAAAGAGCTAAGACAGCCCAGGCACTAGCCTTTACAGAGAGGCGAATAGAAGCAGGTGGAGGAAACCGGGATGCGACGTAGGAAAATGGAAAATGATGCAATATTGAAAGTTCTTTCGTCACTGGAAAACGTGAACATATTTTTGGAACGTACTGTTTACTATAACCGTAAGGTTACTATGACTGTATATGCGGTCTTGGATTTGTGTGGAGGACGGTTGAACTTCATTAGTAGAAGGGGTGGGAATGAAGTACATTCAAAAACTCAGGTACAATAAAAATTGAAGTAAAAGTAAAATGATGTCCCTATACTTCAGTGCGTCCACAGCTACCTGCCTGTGTAGGATGTTACCTTAACTTTTTAAAACTTAATATAATCCAAGAACGCGTTCTGCGACAAAACAAAACCAAGCACTGTATGGTACGCATTCTGAGACAAGACAAAACACCATATATACCACTCGTTGTCATTCTACTTCCTCAAAAAAAGAGGAAGAGTTACGAGAAAGGTCTTAATTACATAATCAGTGCTTGTGTAAAAATCCATCTGAAATTTTCCCTCTCGCAAGTGTACATAGATAGAACTGGGGACGGAGCGAGTAGAACTGTTCAGTAACTCGGTTCTACCGGTTTAATGTGCTTGGCGCGGAGCACCGAAGTTACTCGGTTAACCGTAGCCGTTACCGGTCAGTTCAAACGTTCAAACAGAGTTCACGTGTTTCACTTAGTTCTATTAGGCAACGACGTAAGTACTATTTATTGTACTTAAATATTTTCTGCTGCAGGACAAATTATTTCCGACAGGAGATCATCCTTATCCTCATTGGGATTCATCCTATTTATGACATGTCAAGTGGGCCTAATGAACACTGCCAGTCTGTAGGCCTACATATTACTGTATTTATTATTATTATTAAAGTCCAGGATAACAGAGAAGGTTTGGGATTGAACGGGTTACATCAGCTCCTTGGTTATGCGGATGACGTGACTGTTAGGAGAAAATCCACAAACTATTAGGGAAAAAAAAAGAGAATTTTACTTGAAGCAAGTAAAGAAGTAAATCCCGAAAAGACAAAGTAGGCCTACATGATTACGTCTCGTGACCAGAATATTGTACGAAATGGAAATATAAAAATTGGAAATTTATCCTTTGAAGAGGTGGAAAAATTCAAATATCTTGAAGCAACAGTACAGATATAAAATGACACTCAGGAGGAAATTAAACGCAGAATAAATATGGGAAATGTGTGTTATTATTCGGTTGAGAAGCTTTTATCATCCAGTCTTCTCACAAAAAAGCTGAAGGTTAGAATTTATAAAACAATTATATTACCGATTCTTGTGTGTGGTTGTGAAACTTACACTCTCACTTTGAGAGAGGAACAGGAGTTAAAGGTGTTTGAGAATAAGGTGCTTAGGAAAATACTTGGGGCTAAGAAGGATGAAGTTACAGGAGAACGGAGAAAGTTACATAACGCAGAACTGTACGCATTTTATTCTTCACCTGATATAATTAAGAAATTAAATCCAGACGTTTGAGATGGGTAGGGCATGTAGCACGTATGGGCGAATCTAGAAATGCATACAGAGTGTTAGTTTGGAGGTCGGAAGAAATAAGACCTTTAGGAAGGCCGAGACATAGATAGGAGGATAATATTAAAATGGATTTGAGAGAGGTGGGATATGATTGTAGAGACTGGATTAATCTTGCTCAGGATAGGGACCTATGGCGGGCTTATGTGAGGACGGCAATGAACCTCTGGGTTCCTTAAAAGCCATAAATGTTTTATTATTATTATTATTATTATTATTATTATTATTATTATTATTATTATTATTATTATTATTATATTAGAGTGTTTGATTAATATTGAAATATGTTTAAAAAAAGAAGTGCATTATATTTTTCTATTTGTGTTTGTTGGATTTATCTTACCTCATCAGTCGTTATTTCATTTGTATTTATTTCTGTGATTTATGTTACTTAATTACTTTAATTTATCAATAATATTACTCATCACTAAAGAGAATATGGTTGTATGAAAGGCTAGTCATATTATAAACATTATGTTCTTCAGTTCAAGATTCTATGTTTTATTGATTATTTTATCCACTTTCCGTAATAGTAAATAATCCTCTGTGTTATTTTTAAGTGATTTAGGCAGCGTTTCGTGGAGCCCGTTTCCTTCTATCTTCTTTTTTTACTTAGCTTCAGCGTTTAACGTTTACCTCACATGTTAATTTACTAGCAGTTAGTATTATAAATATAATTTTATCAATTTTATTTCTTCTGTCATATATAACAACACTGAAGTAGTAGTAGGGTTTAAGAAGGGCGCGTCAGCTACTATGGCTATTTGCGCCCTTATCTAAAATTCTTAATATAACAAGTACATAAATAATATAATAATCAGTGCTAAAATAACTAAAAAGCGTTGTCACGATAAAATGAGGCACACAAATGCAGTAGACATAAGGTGATTTCTACAGAATCATAAAAGTGAGCAGTTCTACCACACTAGGTGGTATTCAACACGAACAAATAAAACAATAAAACTAAGGCCACCAGAGATAACTTGTGAATCACATTTTCAAACTATAAAATTTTATAAAATATTCGGATGTATAGAGTCCTGAATATCAACAATGTAAAATCAAATATAAAACAACAAATGTAACCTCCGGATGTAAAGGGTCCGGAGGATAAACAACACTGAATGTTAAGTAGATTAAATGTTATGTTTTTATTTAACGACGCTCGCAACTGCAGAGGTTATATCAGCGTCGCCGGATGTGCCGAAATTTTGTCCCGCAGGAGTTCTTTTACATGCCAGTAAATCTACTGACATGAGCCTGTCGCATTTAAGCACACTTAAATGCCATCGACCTGGCCCGGGATCGAACCCGCAACATTGGGCATAGAAGGCCAGCGCTATACCAACTTGCCAACGAGGTCGACGGTTAAGTAGGCCTTTCATATAAAGTAACTCCGCAAATACCTGTAATCACGCAAATAAAATTTGCAACCGTCATTTTGCAATGAAGAGCACCTTTTTCTCGTCAATTGGCAAAGCGAGACCGCTTTACTAAAATGCTTTTAAAACACGCTTGGTTTCACTTTCAAAGTATGTCCTAAAATCGACTCAATCTATCCAAATTTTAAATCTGCCGCCACAAATTTGTACTCGGTACAGCACTCGGATCAACCGAGTAATGACGTCACAGTACCTGCTCCGAACCAAATCGCTCCGTCTCCAGCCCTATACACAGATATTGAATTACCTATTCATCTTGCAATAAAAACAATTCTTCGATATTAATGTTACTATTTTTACTTTTTAGTGCCTATATACCTGCCTATTTCAACCAAAATAAATGCCTAAATATCCGGGCTCTACTTATAAGCAGGCTTCGAGACTTCGAACCCAATAGAGCAGTTCAGTGGGAAATCCGCATAACGGCATACTGAGTATAGTAGTAAACCGTGCAGTGGGTGGGGGTACTGTAGAATGAATGCCAACAAATACGCAAAGACGGTTGCGAAATTCAAGAAACTGGCACACACTTCCTCTACCTCCAGAGCCAATTGTTACTAGATGGGCTACATGGCTTAATGCAGCTATTCCTATTATGCCAAATACTCCCGTACAGTTGTGCAGATAATCAACACATTGAGTGACGACAGTTCTGCAATCAGAATAATTAAAGCTCTAGATTTGAAGGTTCTGACGAATAATTTGGTTTAATACAAGCCCATTTTCAAACTGTGTCTGAAACTATTACACGGTTAGAAAAGTCAGAGCCGGAAGCCGGAAGTAGTTGAGGACATGACACAGAGAATTAATGAGACACCAAATACACCGGTTAATGAACGTGTAAAACAGAAGTGGAAATCAATTTTATGTAAAAATATCGGATATGGAACATTGTGTAACATAAACAGAAAATTAGTGGACATAGAGTCAGTCACCCGAGAATAAAGGACAGTCTCTTAGAAACTGCAATGTTAGGTATTTTTCGTTTTGCTCCTATCACGTCATGCGACGTAGAGCGCAGTTTTTGACAGTACAAACTGTGTTTGGCAGATAACCGAAAAAGATTTACGTTTGAGACACTGAGAATGTATCTTGTAGTACATTGCAATTCGGTACTGTAAATACACTTCCTAAAGAAGACCAATAGGATAAATGAAGAAATTGAAATTGTTACATGTTTATTTCCACAATTAATACTATGAATAATTAAACACAAATGCTTATAAAAGGAGAATAAATGCTTTTCACATTCTTTTGACATTGTCATCGTGTAACGTATATTATTTACTTTCAGAATGTACAGATGTGTGTGTTCCCCATACTACCGTACTCTACTCTAAACATCAACGTTGCTACCTCAACACATCTCTACATTTCACTACCTGCAGCGAGTCAACAACCTATAGTACATGCACAGTAAACTTATTGTATCGGGTCCCAAGTCTCGAAGCCTACTTATAAGGTACAGTGACTTGAAACGTGTTGATACAACTCAACTACTTCAAGACCGCAATGAAGAGTCCCTGCGACTCAATATGGACCTTACATATACTGTTGACGAGAAAGTTGTTAAAATAATTAAGTATATTATAAATTTATATGATAAGCATGCTCCTATCAAATCTAAATGCGTAAAAACGACACAAGCAAACATGGATGACTGTTGACATACGTAGTTCGATTATGACAGAAACGCTACATACAGACGTTTAATAATGACAAGATAGAAATCTCCTATAATTATTATCACCTCTTACGTAACAGAACTACTCAAGCTATTAGAAACGCAAAGCTTAGACATTTTCTTAACGTCTTAAAGGTGGGACCTGATTCTTCCAAACTGTGGAGAAATTTAAGGACAATTAGTTCAGGAAATTCTAGAACTCAGGTAGACAGTGTGCCAGTTTCTCTTGACGAACTAAATGACCATTTCACAACAGCACAGTCACAGACCTTGGATACGGTGGACAAACAGATATTGCAACGGGTTACGGAGAATATATGTTCGCGAATGCAGTTAGATAATGTGGCAACTTACAGTATATAATCACAGTCTACTATATACCGTCACGAAGCTTGGGGTGATTTTTTGCCAACGAGTTGCATTTCTCGCGATAGTTGCTAGCCACTTGGAGCGCTGTGAGTACTAGGAACAATAGACTATGTCACTGCCATCGTGATCTAATACAGGCCATAAGGCAGGCCATGTGACTCGCTTAACCCGATCACGAAAGGCGGCGTTTCAACCATATAAATTAATTGGAATGCATAAAGAGTAACATATATTTCTCTAAAATGTAGTGTAATTGCATTAATAAAATTTAAAACAATGATTAGGGGACACTTCAGACATAATTCCTTGCGAGTTAATGTGTAATATTATTTTTTATATATTATTTTAATGTATCGAAGTACATATAATATTTCCATGCAGATATTCTGCGTCATCATACGATGAAAGAGTAATGGAACGGAGAAAAATTCTCTCCGGCACCGGGATTTGAACCCGGGTTTTCAGCTCTACGAGTATCAGCATTTTTCTCCGTTCCATTACTCTTTTATAATATTATTTTTGGTGTGAAAATTACGTTGTTTGTGTATGTGATACCTGCCTTTATTTCGATTAAATATTGCGAAATTCTTGTACATTCATTTATGCACGATTCAATAATTTTCAGTTGCACCGCACGAATATTTAGATATGTTGAAATTATAGGTTATGTTTACTGTACCAGTTGCCCCCTTCTGTCTAATTTTAGTAGTCTCCAATGCCCTGCCACTACATATGTATGTTATAGGTTATGTTTACTACATTTAACTTATATTCCTATATTCGCAATTATACATTATAATTAAACATAATGTCATGTATGACACCCGTCACATTCTATTTGTCTATATTTTAGTACTACAATTGAGTACGCTATTTATCTACTACCTAAGAGACGAAGTAACACAATCGTAGTACACTAATTTCATAGGAGTGGTATAATACAATAATTTGAATAATAATATGGCACAAGGAGACGTTTTTAGTACTATAAATTGTAAGAAAAATAGGTTAGAGCTATCCTTCTTCCGAAAGATCCAGGAAGTTGAGTTTATAGAATATAATATATATTTTATGAAAATAATATATAAATCTTATGTATTTCATATTTCAATAGTGGAAGGAAGGTGCTAATTTTTTCAAAAGAACACGATATCGAAAATACAATACATTTTATCGTCTGCTAGGGAAAGAGTCTGTGATGAGGCGATAGTAGCATCCTGGTGGTGAGCAACTATCTATGAATGCATATTTCAACTGTTTACGTTTGCATATTTAGTAAGTATTAAGCTTCGTGACTGTATACTGGCTGTTCATTCCAAAGTGTGTCATGACGTCACTGTTGTTGGGTCACCGATTTGAAGCGAGTTTCAGCTTATATGTTAGAGAAGTTGCCTATTATTTAAAGCGTTCTTCAATCTGAACTTGAGAACGTGTACGGTATAACTTGAACGTCGTAGCAACAGATGGCGGTCTGTACGGTCTGTGTTTTGATCCGGCAAGTCGTACGCAGGGTATTTGTTATCATCGGTTGCGTAGGGTAACATTCCACAACACAAATCAAATGCTCCGTGTCCATGTTGACCAGACGCGTATACTGGTTAAAGGGTTTGGGCTACCGCTGACCCTATTATTACACAAAATATATCTAACAATTACTTTAATTTTAATTACTATGGTAAAACTAATAATACAAAATTATTACATTATGTTATATTATAAACTTTTTCTTTCGCAATTTCCTTGGGCTACCGCCGGTAGCCCCGGTAGCCCGCAAAATACGCCCCTGATGTTGACCGTCGAAAGTAATGTCAACAAATACGTAAGTAATCGTCTTAACCCTCTCCCCATATCCCGACAGTACGTATTTCCAAACAGTTCACATTCCTGCCACTACCGGCGTTACCGTACGTATCGGTACGTACCAACGAGTTAGAAAGAGAAGGTACGTACTCTTTAGAATGAACGCCGTACTTGCTAGGCAACTTCTCTGCCTCATAGGTTATACACCTCTGCGGAAGTGTAGGAAGTTTGAATTCTCTAGGCTCATCGGCTAGCCACATGACGGTATACAGCGAGCCATGACACACTTTGAACTGAACACCCAGTATAGTAGACTGTGATGTAATCTTCAAGAAGTTACTTTGCCGTTAGGCAAGTGACGACACAGTTCTATCACTTCAACAACCATAGTCTTATGAAAATTTGATATATCTAAAGAACTAATACACGGTTATTAAAACTCCCGTTATCTCGCGCCACCTTGTATTAGTTTTAAATTCACACGATTTTGATAAATATCCTATTCTTTGCAGAAAATGTTAAACGCAGAGGCGTTCTCCAGGGAAAACCATCTCACAAAAAGAGATGCTGAACAAATCTTATCTGAATACATGCACTTGATGACATGGACATCTGGCGAGCGGATACTGGATTTGGGATGTGGCCCAGGGACGAACACTGTAGAGGTTCTGCTCCCTCGTCTACCTGATGATTTCCAGATTCTGGTGGGAGCAGACGTATCGCAGCCCATGCTGCAGATTGCCTCCAGCAAGTACAAGCACCCCAAACTCAAGTTCTTACACCTGGATCTCAGCGAGGACATACCAGCTCATTCCCAATTCAGGACTCCAGGCTTCGACAAGATATTTGGCTTGTACATCCTGCACTGGATTCCTGACCAGAGGTTAGAGAACACGATTTTATTTCTCTCACAGTAAAACGTGTGCATCTTTTCATAGGACATTTCATGAAATTTGCGTAACGTAAAATAAAAAAAAAAGAAATCACTCTGGCCTCTCCCAGAACTCTATACCCACATATTTAATTCAGTCCCATGCAGTAATTATTGTATTGTTAATACCGCTACTTTTCAAGATATTCTAATATAGGAGCTAATGTATAGTTACTGAAAGGAAAATTGGGCCGTTGGAATATTCGAAGTCTCAGATATAAGGCGCTGCAAATGATCGGAGAACACAGAGCACAGGTTTACAAGACAACACATAATTTAGTTACGGTATGTAATTTGACTTCACTTGATATTTTGTTGCAACTCGCTTCGAAACTCACTTGAAAACTGCGAAAAAAATGTTGATCAGTTGTAAATAATAGATAATAATACAGAAATGTATTCTTATTAAATGTGAAAGAAGACAACGTCTCCCTTGGGTTGAACTTTTTTCTTTCACTTATTTCTGCTTTATTTTGAATGCTGTATGTATTTTTGTGCGAGATCGTGCGTATTTGCTTGGTTTCCGCACAAAACCAATCCGCGGAAAGTCTAAAATTCCACATTCAGTGTTCCCAACCGAACACACACAACAATTTCCCTCTTCTTACCGCGTAAGTGACATATTGATTTTACTGCTTTAGGCTTTTAACATATTATTTTTAGAGACGTTCAATATAGTAATAATTATAAATCGGAAACTTACCACTGCAATTTCACCTAAATTGCACTGTTAATTATTGTTTTTAAATATTTGCAAAAATTAAGTAAACTCTACAACTCCACTAAAGTTACTGCATTCGTGATGCAAGTAACTTTAAGGAAGCCGTGAAAAGATCAACAAGATTCCAGATGCCGATGTTATTACTGCAATATGTTATTATAAATAATATTGTTAAAATATTAAAATGAAAAATAAAACATTACATAACCTTATCGTTTGTTTTAAGTTCGCATTTATGGACTGGGAGGGGGGGGGGGAAGACAGACGTATATCACGGCCTGCAGGAGTATAGTAAATGCAGAAAACATTTTAAAGCAACAATGTTGAAGATAGATATTTTTGTTTTGCAAATTTGCCGTCACTGAACAGAAACCAAGATGGAGATTTCATTGCAACTAATTAGAAATTCCTCTTTCAGGTATGTGATAAACGATCTTCGCACAAAATAATGTACGATACACGAGCGGTGTGTTTTCTTTCAATTCTCGGAAATTAAAAAAGCTTGACTACGTTTCGCTTTTTCAAACTTTTCCTCGAACATGAAAACTTCAACATACCGCTCTTGTAACGCATATTACTATTGTATCTATCGATAAAACACTGTACAGTTGCATGGCTCCTATTTACAATTTTAGCTATTTCTCGGAGAGATTTTCCCTTTTTGTAATGAAAAATCATCAGTTCTCTTTCTGCTCTCGAAGGCTGACTTCTTTCATTACCCATGACGACTCGACTGTACGCGTCTGTGCTCTGCAACTCCCCACCACAAACTAAGTATTCTTTGTTCAGTGCATACGCAACACTAACGGACATAGTACCTTCCCCTAAACTATGAATTCAGAGCTGTATGAGTTGTATTTTCACGAGGCTTATCAACATCGAACTATGACATCTGTGTAAATTTAGAAATAAGGTAAATGACAGTGGCGACTTAAAAATACAATGTCCGCGGCTTTTATTCTGCTAGTAAGATGTGGAAATATGTTAATGCCTACATTTCTGTTTATATAATAACTAATTGTTATGATGGTGTATGAATTTCACTTTGAGTCACTGTAATTAAACACATGTACATTTTACTGTAACTGTTATTATTATTATTATTATTATTATTATTATTATTATTATTATTATTACATTGTTATCTTTATTGCTTTTAATATGTAATATTTGCAATGTATTTTATACTGTTTGAATGGAAGAGAAGGCCTTAAGGTATTCACTCTTCCATTAAAAATAATTCAATCAAATCTATACTAATAATAAATCTGTAGCCAAAATTTTTCTGGTAATTTTCGATTTGAAATTTTTGTTTGTATGTCTGTCTGTCTGTCTGTCTGGATGTTTGTTACCTTTTCACGCGATAATGGCTGAACGGATTTCGATGAAAACTCGAATATAAATTAAGTTCGTTGTAACTTAGATTTTAGGCTATATGGCATTCAAAATACTTTATTTAAAAGGGGGGGGGTTATAAGGGGGCCTGAATTAAATAAATCGAAATATCTCGCTTATTATTGACTTGTGAAAAATACTACATAAAAAAGTTTCTTTAAAAATCATTTCCGATAAGTTTTATTCTTTGAAACATTTTGATAGGACTGATATTTAATGAGATAAATGAGTTTTAAAATTAAAATCACTGCCATCTAAAGCGGTGTAATAAAATAAAATACTAATGACTTCGTCTATAAGGGGCCTTGGTCAACAACAATCGAAAGCTATGAAATATAGCCTACAGAGAATGTTTCTGTGTTTGTATGAAGTAATATCGGAAGCTAAATTAACCGATTTATATAATTAATTATTAGTTTTTCTAGATGGACATATTGCTATAATGTTATTACAGTAACTTCTGAGTGAATCGAGAACAGGTAATATTAAAATAACTTCTTATGCACAGAAAACCTGATAGGCTATTCTGAATATTCGTTTCCTGTATTTCTTAAAATAATGTTTATGTACATATTAAATTCTTATTGCACCAAACGAGTGGCCTCTGGACCAAAATGATCGCATTTTAATTATTTAAATACAATTTAAATTAAATAACATATTAAACGATTTATCCTTCTATCAAACACGAATGTTCCCTGGATCAAATGTCCTATTTTAATTATGTAATTACTTTATATTTATTTCTAACGGGTGCAGCGGAGCGCACGGGTACGGCTAGTAATTGAATAAAGAATTTAAATTGTAGGAAAGATCATCGCAGTGTCATTATTTATCACTAGAATATATTGTGAATGGTCTGCGGGGTCTAGTTTTGAATCATGAATACGTCAACCTCACACAATCAAGATGCAAATATTCCGTAATACCATGCGATCAGTTATGCTTTCCCCCGCGGCGCGGGGTTTTTGCTATGAGCGAGTTCCTACTCGATTGCCGCGCACTGGAGGGGATAGCAAGCCTGCTTGCTTATTTGTTGACCTTGCTGACTCGCAGTCATAGCCCAGCTGTTCCCGTGTGTGTGTGTTATATTTTCACTTCTTAATTCGACAGTATACATAAAGTGTATTATGCCTCGTGAGTTTACAATGGCACAGTGTGTCTTTAATTATGATTCATATGTGTTAATTCCCTGTATATGGAACAACTAGTGAAAGTCAGGATAGGAGAAGGAATATCATAAAGAAGTATAATTATTGGGAGAGGAGTACGTCAAGGATGTCCTTTATCACCTATCCTGTTCATCATCTACTTGGAGGATTTAGTGAAGAACTGTTTTCAGAACATGGGAGGAGTGATGGTAGGAGGAAGAAGAATAAAGTGCATAAGATTTGCTAATGATATGGCGTTGTTAGCAGAAGAGGAAATGATAGTAAAGGATATGCTACTGGAGCTAAATGACAGCTGTGACCAGTATGGGATGAAGTTAAATGCAAATAAGAAAAGGGCATGGTCATAGGGAGAAAAATACAGAAGATACACTTGCGAATTCTAAATGAGGCAGTACAGCTTCAAATACTTGGGGTGTACTATAAGCAGTAACATGAGCTGCTGCCATGAAGTCAAAAGGAAGGTAGCAATGGCCAAGAAATCTTTTCAGAGAAAAAGAAGCATCTTCTGAGGACCTCTGGAAAAAGAACTAAGGAAGATAGTGATGTACTTTGTATGGAGTGGGCATTGTATGAGGCAGAAACATGGACATTACGACGAAGTGAAGCGAAGCGAATAGAAGCATTTTAAGTGTGGATATGAACAAGAATAGAACGTGTGAAGTGGACAGACAGAATAAGAAATGAAGCTGTGTTGGAAAGAGTGTGTGAAGAAAGAATGATACTGAAACTGATCAGGAAGAGGAAAAGAAATTGGTTGGGTCACTGGCTGAGAAGAAACTGCCTACTGAAGGATGCACTGGAAGGAATGGTGAACGGGAGAAGAGTTCGGGGTAGAATAAGATACCAAATCATAGACGACATTAAGACATTAAGATATATGGATCGTATTATAAAACGAGAAGGAAGTCAAAAAATAGGAAAGATTGTAGAAAGCTGAGTTTGCAGTGAAAGACCTGCCTTTGGGAAGAACACTAAATGAAATGAATGAATGTGTTCACTCTGTCAGGTCGTGAAGTTCGAAGACGGTTTCAAGAAAGATTCCCGGGTATAGACGCTCTAGGTCGTAAAACAGTCCATAATCTTTATAATAAATTTCAATAAAATGGAAATGTTCAGCCTAAGAAACCAAAAAAAGCAGCGTAGGGTTCTCACCGAAGAACGATTGCGTGACATTCGTGATCGTTTAGAAAATCCTCCTAGAAAATCTCGTTGTCTTGCACAACAAGAGGAATTTCATATGGGTCTGTGCAAAAGGCTATTAAATTATTGCACTTCAAGGCGTATAAAATAACTGTGGCATATGCTCTTCAGCCAGGTGACCCATTACGTAGGCGGATATTTTGTAAGTGGATTCTGAAAAATGTGTACATTGGACAAATAGACCCACATTTAATATTCTTCTCGGACGAGGCGTGGTTCCGTCTCCATGGTTGTGTGTGCATTCAAAACAATCGTTACTGGAGTACTGACAAACCTGACTTCGCCCATGAAGTGCCTCTCCATGATGACAAAATCGGCGTATGGTGCGCCATCTGTGGTGAAAGAATCATAGGATCATTTTTTTTAGAATACAGTTGATCCTGTTATTTATGTGAATACCATAATAACCCTTTTTTTAGAGAATTAACCGATAGTGAGCGTGATTATCCATTTTTTTCAACAGGACTCTCACACTGCGAATATTTTCATGAGAGAAATTCACAATGTGTTTCCACAAGAGTGAGTTATTAGTAGGGATTTGTGGCCCCCACGGTCGCCCGATTTAACATCCTGCGTTAATTATCTCCGAGTTAAATTAAAAAATGCCGTATACAAGACAAAACCAGCACACCATACAAGAACTCAAAGATAATATTCGTCAGGAAATTGTCCGGATTTCTCAAAATGAACCACAGCGAGTGATTAATAATTTCCTAACGAGATGCCAACAATGTGTAGAGAATGAAAGCGGGCAGTTTCAACACCTCATTTGATAATTTGGTAAGTAACGAGTCTCTTAAATTTCTTTGTGTATTGTTGTATGGTTTGTTTGTCTGTTTCTTTATTTGCTTGTTTTACCTTCTCGCTAATCACCCAGACCCGGCTCTGAATAACCGGCTGAAGAGCGGCGTAAATTTGTTTGTGTATTGTTGTATGGTTGGTTTTATTGTTTTACGCTCCAGCTAATCACGGAGACCCGACTAACTGGTTAACCGGCTGATGAGCGGCGCGCTCGCCCATAGGCAAAACACTCCGGCGGAAAGCAAAACTGATCGCACTGTAGTAACCTGTGTAGCGCCTGAAACATGACATTACGCCTATATAGTGTATGAACAACTAAGTTTATCTCCGTACCCCCTGGGACAAGATCCCTAGTCTATACTAATAATAAATCTGTAGCCGAAATTTTTCTGGTAATTTTCGATTTTCCAAAAATAATTGGTCCTAACATATATAATTAACCACCCTGAAACCGAAAATCGCTTTTTTTGACATTTTTGTTTGTATGTCTGGCTGTCTGTATGTTTGTTACCTTTTCACGCGATAATGGCTGAACGGATTTCGATGAAAATTGGAATATAAATTAAATTCGTTGTAACTTAGATTTTAGGCTATATGGCATTCAAAATACATTATTTAAAAGGGGGGTTATAAGGGGGCCTGAATTAAATAAATCGAAATATCTCGCTTATTATTGATTTTTGTGAAAAATGTTACATAACAAAAGTTTCTTTAAAAATGCGATAAGTTTTATTCCTTGAAAAATTTTGATAGGACTGATATTTAATGAGATAAATGAGTTTTAAAATTAAAATAACTGCCATCTAAGGCCGTGTAATCAATTAAAAAACAAATGACTTCGACTATAAGTGGCCTTGGACAGCAACAATCGAAAGCTATGAAAGATAGCCTACAGAAAATGTTTCTGTGTTTGTATGAAGTAATATCGGAAGCTAAATTAACCGATTTGTATAATTATTATTTCACCATTGGAAAGTGTAGTTTCTCTAAATGGACATAATGCTATAATGTTATTACAGTAACTTCTGATATAATATAATATAATATAATATAATATAATATAATATAATATAATATAATTTAAGTTATTTGAAGGGTTCAGAACCATAGTGGGCCAAGCGCCATTTACTGAATACTTAGAAAACAAGGGTTAAAATTAAGTTATTACCATAATTAAATGGAAACCTATAGCAAGTAAAATAAAATATACACATTAAATCTAAATGATGTCAATCTTCATTAAACTATGGTTGCATGTAATAAAAATTAACAAACATGTTAAAGGAATTGTCATTGCACCAAATGAGTGGTCTCTGGACCAAAATGATCGCATTTTAATTATTTGGATCCAATTTAAATTAACATATTAAACGATTTATCCTTCTATCAAACACAAATGTTCCCTGGATCAAATGTCCTATTTTAATTATGTAATTACTTTATATTTATTTCTAACGGGTACAGCGGAGCGCACGGGTACGGCTAGTTATAACTAAGATATTAAACTTGTTGAGTTGTCACATTAGACATTGTTGAATCGTTGAACACTTGACGTTAATCAACCTGTCTTAAATTTGGTTGATGAAAGTGGTCTTCGATTTCTGTTCAGGACTCCCTGTTTCCTGTCTGTTTTCAGGCGAGCTATAACTAATATATACAACATGCTGCGACCTGGAGGAGAGGCTGTGCTTAGCGTCGGGATAAAATCTAATGTATTAGTTGCACTTAGTAATCAAAGCAAGAAAGATGAATGGCAGCCTTATGTAAAGGTGAGAATCGTTTTTAATAGTACGCCTATAACCATGCATCACTATAAAAACATTTATTTCTGTTGCTCACGGTCAAATTTTTCGTTAAATTTATTGTTCATTAAATTTAATTCAGTTGAATTGTATCAAATTCCTGTTGCTCATAATCATATAATGGTAAAATCGATTTTGGTTTAATGTTGAACATAACAGTTCCTATTTTCGTCAAATATTGGATGACACCAACCAATCAGTGAAGCAGGTGTGCGATAGCAGCGCTATCTAGTGTGCAGATTTTGAAGTTCAAACATAAACATTAAACATGGCCGACTATGCGGAACCAACGGGCTAGCTTACTTCTAGCTCGTTGAGTGGAACAAAGAAATTGTGAGTATTTTACTAGAAGAATGACAATCATAGATTTCAATTGAGTAAAACGGAAAAAAATTCAGTAAACGGTTATCTCACTGACAACAATACCTTCAAAATACTAAAAAAAGCAGATTTGTCTGTATTTGTCGAATGCGTATCTTCAAGCTTATGAAAAGGAACTTTTCAGTGCCAATAATTTATTTTGTGTGCACAAGGTTTCAAATTTGCAGAAAGAGGTAAGGAAAGGTAGCAGTGTTCTGAAGTTGATCAGAGAAAATAGTACAAAATATTACTCATAGGTGGCAGAACAAAAAGACTCGTGTCATAATTAGGCTTCGTATTCCAGCTACCAATAAACTGGAATGAAGTTGCCTCATTCTAAGTATATGTGACGTCACAGCGCAGGTATAAGTACGTTCGTACACAAAATAGTTGCGCATCCTCTGCCCTCTTTCTCCACAAAGTGAAAACCGGGACGCAATTATAGTGAATAGTCTTATCGATCACTGCTCTTACTAGTCGTATTATTTAAATAACTACAGCTTTGTTGCTGTTTGATGGTTCATTGCAGAGGTAAAAAGCCTTAGGTAAGACGCTCAAGCGTGTAATATTGCAGGGCATAGTTGAGGATATTTGAATTAATATTTTCACTACATGTAAGTTGTGTAAAATAGATGTAAACGTGACAAAAACAGTGCGCTGAAAGACACTGCAATACCAAAAGACACGAAAATTGTGTTGAACGCAATCAAAAAGAACCAGTACCATCAAAATCTCAAAACTATGAAGATATTAACTCGACATTTAGCATGGAGTTGTGTAGCCTACCATGTTGTTCAGTGCCAACATTCCAATTATTAAATTAAATAATTTACATTTTAGTAAATTTCTAGAAAAGTACACATAAAATTAGTGGGTTTTCAGTGATGAACGACATGCAATATCCTAATGAAACATGAAAAAATATCAGACAATAGGAATATCTTGTACTACATCATACACCAATAACGTCATGTGCTATTGAAGGAATTTCTTGCAATATAAAATAATTTCTAGTGACATCCGCATATGTTCAAGTTCCGTAACTTACGAATGCACGTTATTATTCACTGCAAAGATCACGACGAAAATGAACGTCAAGGCTCAAGCATGTGTTACTACATAGCTTCAGAATGTCTGTACTCCACGAACACGCAACGACGAACTGTTTGTTTATAGCCTTATCCGTTGCATTACCTGTGTTCGACGTACTATATATCCAATGTGTCTTTAACTTCAGTCTTTAGGTAGCTGGAATACTAAGCCTAGTCATAATTAAAGGTAGGAATTTATACCACAACTTGAGGATATTAGGTTAGTTGTGTTTAGACTATTACAGGTTTTCATAAACACAGGAGTAAAATGACGCCAAACGCCAAACAGCTCTCGGCCAGTGCGTGCGGGACTGCGCCGTTCAAGTCTAGGCGTGTGAAAATAATTTATTTAATACCCTCGAAACTTATTGCCGAGCCACTAACCAAACAATGCCGAATCCCTCTTAATAATGCAAGGTATTTTCTCAATATTTTTTTTCACATTTTTACAAATGAGCAAAAAGCCTAAAAGTAAGTAAAATCAGATTATCTGTCTCTCTGTGTACAATAAAAATAAGGATTACTTCTTAACATAACCTACCAAATGTCAGCTTCAAAATGAGCTCTCGTTCAATGTTCTGCAGTAAATGGTTCCAGAGTTCTGAGCGCTGAAAGAGGCTTGTTTTTATAAAATACGCTAAATTTGTCGCTCAATAATACGAAAACCGTTTGACTTTCGATAGTATATTTTTGAAAATGCACTCTCCTCAGCACCTTGTATAAATAGGGAAAAAATTAGGGTATAAAAAATGCGAGGTTTTTTACTGATCGATTTCTTATGGAATAGCCCTCATGTATTTGTCCGCGACGCAAAAATCATTTTCTGGTTAGTCACTCATATCTTCAGATCACGTGACGGGAGTCTAACCCTTTCCACACTCCTTTCCTGATACTGCTCCCAGCCGCTAAGACACCTTCAGCTCTCATGCGATTGATCAGGCTGTAAGCTCCGCCTTCCCATCACCATCAGCGAACCTCGCGGACAAATTATTTGGCGACATCTCTAACTAAAGGCGATACGATCTTCAATATATTTCACGGGCTTACGAATAATGGCTGGTTCACAATAAACCGGAAACGGAAACAACAAAAACGAAAACGGAAATAATGTTAAAATGAATGTATTTAAATGTGAGCATTCACAATAGTTAATTGTGAATACTCACATTTAAGTACATATATTTTAACAATATTTCTGTTCTCGTTCTCGTTGTCGTTTTTGTTCCCGGTTTATTGTGAAGCATCCTTAATAGTGTAGGAGTGCATGCAGTTCTTTCTTACCTAATTTGAGACCGGTTATATTTATTCAGAAAAATTTTATGACTGTTTCAGGACTTAAACATTCCAGCACCCTATCAGCATTCAAAAGACCCTGTTGAAGATTTGAGAAGCCTCTACAAAGGTGCGGGGTTCGAGATTGTAGACATTAAATGGAGGGAACTTTCTTACGATTTCAAGCTCACTAGCAGAATGAGAGGTGAATGTTTCATTAATTCATTCATTCATTTATAGTTTTCTGTCCAACGACGAATCTTCCACTGCAAAGCCATCTCCAATCTTTCCTAATTTCTGCCTTCCTTCTGGTCTCAGCATATATGACCCATAATAATATATTAATGTTGTCTGTCACCTAATATCTTCTTCTGCACCGTACATTTCTCCCTTTCACCATTCCTTCCAGTGGTCCTTCAGTAGCCAGATTCTTCTTAGCCAGTGACCCAGCCAATTTCTTTTCTCTTGACAGCTTGTTGGCTCATTCAATTAATATGTTTTTTTTTTCTCAACAGAGTTTAATCTATTTCGACGATTTCATAAACAGCAACTACCCACTCATCTTTTCAAGAAAAAAGTTTATCGCTGATTGACATATCTTCTCACAGTACAATAGTATAAAAGAAACTATAATTAACAAGTCTTACATTTGTTATATTTCGGTGATTCAAACATCTTAAAAATCTGCAAACAATACCCTTCAACATGCTTTTTTCCTTACTGTAACTACTTTTTGAGTTTTTATTATTAAGTATAAACAATGTGAAAATATTCTGCGTTTTTGAAAGTTTGCGTAAGTAACGCCTTGTTCCCTTATTGGCTGACAATTAGGAACGAGGATTGTGCCACTTTTTAAGATTGGCGCATGCGCAGACCAACGGAGTTTACTAAGTAGTTCCCCTATAGTAGCGATTCATTGGCAATATACAACACGCTTTAATTCTTTCGTGAAACAGAAAGATACAGAGTGATTTATATAGAACTGACACATTTCTTTCATTAATTGTTTCAAAACGAATTGTGCTAGCGACAACTTATTATACCTAAAATGTAGAGGAATTTTGGGAGATTATTTACCTCTGTAGCAAATGTTGAAAATGTCCTCCATCCTGCATAAGGCACAACTCAACACGTCGTTCCATGTTACTGGTCACTCGTTGGAGGACTCTGTTGTCAATAGTTTGAATCTCCTATGTGATGTTGTGCTTTAGATCGTACAATATCTGGGGACGTGTGGCGTAAACCCTGTCTTTTAAGTAACCCCATAGAAAGAAATCCGGCGTTGTCAAATCCGGAGATCTCGGTGGCCACAGGTGCCTGGAAATTATTCGGTCGTCAAAGAAACTTGCAATTAGTTCCATGTTCATTTGATGTATGGCATGTAGCGCCATCTTGCTGAAAATATCCTTGACTCAGCTCTACATCGTCCAGTTGCTCAACAAACTCCATGAAAATCAGTCGGTACTCTGCAGTGTTCACAGTCTGGTTAAAAAAAAATTGGCCTCACTATTCTCTGTGCGGATATTGCGCACCAAACTCCGATTTTAACCGTGTTCATAGGTGCTTCTTGGATGACATGTGGATTTTCGATGGCCCAATGGCGTGAGTTCTGTGAGTTCACATAAAGAGTCGTTGATTTAATGTGTACTGCATTTTCACGTTGACACAAAATGTCGGAAACAGCTGCCAACAATAGGAATAAAACATAAACATCTGCGCATCTAGTGCTACCAACAATAGGAATAAAACATAAACATCTGCGCATCTAGTGACAAGGAATCGAAACTCCAGAACATTCTGCTTAATTTGGTGCTAAAATTGGGTCAGTGCTGCCAACAATAGGAATAAAACATAAACATCTGCGCATCTAGTGACAAGGAATCGAAACTCCAGAACATTCTGCTTAATTTGGTGCTATAATTGGGTCATTGAATTAATTTCCAACGGAATAATTAAAGAAAGAAATCTGTCAGTTCTATATAAATCACTCTGTACTACTCCATACTTTACAACATCTTTCGTCAGTAATTTGTAATGCTCACTATACCTCTGTGGAATAGGCTCCAGGCCTGACATAATTATGGAATTACTCTGCCGTTCTTCACGTGAACTAGTGTTACAATATTATTACTCACAAATGTTTCTTTTTTTTTACCAGATTTAATGATTGGAATCAACCCCTTTCATTCCAAGATACCAAAAGAGCTGCAGGACATTTACATAACCGACTTTCTAATGGAACTAACGAAAGCCAAATTCAAAAAAGAATTCATCGATAACGATAGCATCACTGAAATAAAGTACGAACAAATCGGTGCACTGCTCAAAAAAACATGAAGTTGAACAAACAATAGACTATAGGTTGTTTTTGTGTTAGTGAAGTCAGTTTTGCTTGCCTCATGTGGACTGGTGTTCGTATTTGCTATTTTTGTGTATGATACGTAAACTTGAGCATCTAATATAAATGAATCTCATTTATAACTTTAGAAATGATTTATCTAGTTTGGAAAATGTACATGGATAATCAAATTTGGCATTACAATATAATAAAGAATATTATATTTTGGGAAAGCTGTATGTACAAATTTATTACTAAACTTATACACCAGAATTAACATTATTTGTGTTCTTTATTACAGTGACAGATAATATCTTTGTGCAGGAGTTCTCAAACTCTGGTACGCGTATCCCCAGAGATATGCGGAGATTTGGTAGTCGGTCGGTATGAAGTCATGAATGTAACATGCTATGACTTTATCATTATTTATTATGACATCATGGTTCCAAATGGAAAGAAACAAAGATTTTATTCTCAACAAAAATGTCTTTCGTGGCATAAACAAAACAAACTTAATAGCGCCTGCCATAGAAAATTCAAATAATTAAAAGTTCAAAAACAAAACAAAACGCCACGATTCAATATTTAGTACATCTTCCTCCCATCTCTATCACTTCTTGCAGTCGAGTGGGCATGAAATCGACTGGCCTTTGCAAATAGACACTGTTCTTAGTCACGGCATTCCAGGCATACTGGACGAGCTCCCATAATCATCAGGACGTCTTGGAGGGGGATTCGGCTAATTTCTCCGTATATGCTTGTGCTCCTGTAGCTTCGTCAGGAGAACGTCGGAATTTAGATGTCAAAGTTTCAGGTTGAAATCCTCGTGACTCCGTTTCATTTTATTGTGTTTCAGGATAGTATAATGTAATAATATGAGAAGAAACAACTAACACTAGTATTATGCAACTGCTTTCTTCCAAATCCAAATTTAAATTTATATTATTTGTATCGCTTAAGAACAATAACAGAATATGAGTAATATTTATATGGCTAAAGAATGAAACAGAATATAAATAATAACTTGAATATTATTTATAATGCTAAAGAACGGTAACAGAAAACAAATGATAACTTGAATATTATTTATATCACTAAAGAAGGATAACAAAATATAAATAACTTTAATACGAGGCGCGTCCATAAAGTAACTTTCTCACTCGTCCCACAGCTAGAAAACCATATGAAGAGCTTGCGGGAAAAACGATGAATGTCACATTTCTATTAAGGATTAGATAATGATCTAATTGAATCTATAACTGCAAGATGTAGTGCTGTTTCTATAGAAAATAAAGGAAAGGATTACTGTATTCGTGGAGATAATTCTCCTTTTTACCATTTTTCATAAGAACAACATTTCCCAGTGATCCATTGAATTTGATAATGACATCAACCTTAAGAAAACTGTGACATTCACCGTTTTTCCCGCAAACTCTTCATATGTTGCGCGAAGCGACTGCGTGTAAGTGATAGAGTAATGTCCTGGCACGGCGCATGCGCTAGCGGAACTTCCCGAGTGCTCTCAGTAGCTTCGTTTCATTGGTTGAAGATGGACGCTCCTATTCCAGCTCCCGCCGCGTGTGAAGTGCGATCAGGTTTGAATGCACAGGGCATAGCGCCGATTGAAATTTATCGTCAGCTGTGCCAGGTCTATGGGCCCAACGTCATGAGCAAGCAGATGGTGCGTTGCTGCTGCAGGACACCAAAATATGCATGACGAGGAGCGCAGTGTAAGGCCAACCATCATGACAGACGACCTTGCGGGGCAACAGTGATGCTTACTGTCACTATTATATTCAGTGTTGCTGATCAGTATTAATGACCGTGTAAGGACAGCATAAAATACTAATGCTTACTGTCACTATTATTGATTCAGTATTGCTGACCAGTATTACTGACCGTGTAAGGACAGCATAAAATACTAATGCTTACTGTCACTATTATTGATTCAGTATTGCTGACCAGTATTACTGACCGTGTAAGGACAGCATAAAATACTAATGCTTACTGTCACCTGTATTGATTCAGTATTGCTGATCAGTATTATTGATCGTGGAAGGACAGCACAAAAGACTAATGTCACTATTATTGATTCAGTATTGCTGACCAGTATTACTGATCGTGTAAGGACAGCATAAAATACTAATGCTTACTGTCACTATTACTGATTCAGTATTGCTGATCAATATTACTAATCGTGTAAGGACAGCATAAAATACTAATGCTTACTGTCACTATTATTGATTCAGTATTGCTGACCAGTATTACTGACCGTGTAAGGACAGCATAAAATACTAATGCTTACTGTCACTATTATTGATTCAGTATTGCTGACCAGTATTACTGACCGTGTAAGGCCAGCATAAAATACTAATGCTTACTGTCACCAGTATTGATTCAGTATTGCTGATCAATATTACTGATCGTGTAAGGACAGCATAAAATACTAATGCTTACTGTCACTATTATTGATTCAGTATTGCTGACCAGTATTACTGACCGTGTAAGGCCAGCATAAAATACTAATGCTTACTGTCACTATTATTGATTCAGTATTGCTGACCAGTATTACTGACCGTGTAAGGACAGCATAAAGACTAATGCTTACTGTCACTATTATTGATTCAGTATTGCTGACCAGTATTACTGATCGTGTAAGGACAGCATAAAATACTAATGCTTACTGTCACCAGTATTGATTCAGTATTGCTGATCAGTATTACTGACCGTGTAAGGACAGCATAAAAGACTAATGCTTACTGTCACTATTATTGATTCAGTATTGCTGACCAGTATTACTGATCGTGTAAGGACAGCATAAAATACTAATGCTTACTGTCACTATTATTGATACTGTATTGCTGATCAGTATTACTGATCGTGTAAGGACAGCATGAAACACTAATGCTTACTGTCACTATTATTGATGCAGTATTGCTGATCAGTATTACTGGTAGTGTAAGGACAGCTAAAATACTGATGTTTACAGTCACTATTATTGATTCATTATTACTTACCGTGTAAGGAGAGCATAAAATACTGATGCGTACTGTCACTATTATTGATTTGTACTACTGACCGTTTAAGGACAGAATAAAAAAATTGATGCGTTCTGTCACTATTACTGACTCTGTTTTACTGATCAGCACTACTGACTATGTAAGGACAGTATAAAATACTGATGCGTAATGTCAATATTATTGATTCAGTATTACACACTTTGGAATTACCTGGCATTCGTCTTACATTGTTCGGGAAAGCCTCGAAAATATCAAACCAGGTAATAGGATCAAGCAAAATTCACACATACGCCTGAACGGTGCTTCGCCATAATCATATCGTTTAAGACACATGTCACGCAAAACGATACATATCTGAAATCGCTCTGTCTTCACCATCACTGATGATGGGGATGCAATCCCCGAAACATGTCTGATCTTAATAATTAAAGAAGCTCGACAAGTACACTTGTATACACAACTGTTGTATTATTTACTATATTATATTGCATTTTATGAATTTAGTGAACACTGTTGAATACAGACCAAATTGTATATTTATTGTCAAAGTAAATATTAGTCAACGCCTTTGAAACCTCAGAAATATTTAGGATATTGCTAGAGAGTTTAAGGTGATATTTATTATTTACTTAGTTACTCATTTACTTATTTACTATTTTATTAATTTAATTTTTTTACTAATTTACTTCTTTAGTTATTTACTTATTTAGTTATTCACTTACTCAGTTATTAGTTACTTATTTACTTAATTATTTACTTACTTATTTCCTTACTTACTTCTTTACTTACTTATTTCCTTACTTACTTCTGTACTTACTTTTTTACTTACTTCTCTATTTCTTTGTTTATTTGTTTATTTGTCAGTCTATCTGTCTAGCTATCTGCTTATTTACTTATTTACTTCATCTCTCACTCAATGCTAAAACTGAACAGGAAGAGAAAAAGAAATTGACCGAGCCACTGACTAACATGTCCCGCGCCGTGGAGTCGTGGTCTAAGGGCTATACTACACGAACGTTAAAAATGTTGCGTTGACAGGGTTGGTAACGTGTGAAAAATGTATAAACTACACGTTGCGTAGTTGCGTTGACAGGCGTTGGTAACGCATGAAAAATGTATAAACTACACGTTGCTTTAGGGACGCTGTGTTTGGTTTCAGAACTGCAATGGATGTTATACAAGCTGCATTTGTAGCTCTGCTATGCGTTAAGTCTGTCTCAAAAAAAAAGAGGAAAAGGAGATGGCGAATTCATTCCGCAAACATTAAGGGCCGCATTCATAGACATTTTTAGCGCGGGTTTCCGGTGGATGATCAGCGTTTTTCGTATTCATAAACCAGTGTTAGCGATAGGATATGATTTGAATTCTGTACTAGTAACCAGTGGATAGCCGGGGCTAGCTTAGTACGCTCGTAGCGCGTGCTGCGAAATGTCTATGAATAGCACTCTAAGAGACTTTCGACAGGAAAGTTTTATACTGTACTGCATTTGAATATCACCGACATTACCCCGTCAAGTTTTTTTTCTCTATTACAAAACGTCAATAAAAAGTTTTGATGATCTTTTGAATTTAATTTCTCATAAAATTAGGATAACTAATACTGTAATGAGAAAATCAATTTAGCCTGTCGAAAAGTTGGTTGTAACATTAAGGTAAGTAATAAAATTTGCCTTAATTTGTAATGATTATATTTTTATTTTATGCATAATATGTTGAAAATTAAGAACATTATAAGCTGCAGAAAATGATTATATTTTTATTTTATGCATAATATGTTGAAAATTAAGAACATTATAAGCTGCAGAAAATGATTATATTTTTATTTTATGCATAATATGTTGAAAATTAAGAACATTACAAGCTGCAGAAATCAGTAGGCCTACTGACTGAAATTAACAATGAACTCAGAATAATTTGAACCATCGGCAATAACACTCAACGGCAACATATCTGACAATTGGGACATTCTTGATGTTGCCCGTTGCTCGATAAGCAGGTTTCTGAACACTTCAGAAAATTTGAAACTGGCTTTAATTGCAAGCTCTGGAGGTAAATTGTCCATGATTTTGACAAATGATAATAGGAAAGCTTTGTTTACATCCTTGTCATTCTCTCTGTCTTGTATTTGTATGGCCACGCTCTCTGATAGTATATTTGTAATATCCCTTGTTGTAGTTACTAGAATATTTTCAGATTTTTTTTTTCTTCCTGTCCCTGTCGAGCGAAGAGATGGTCCCGATTTCGTTTGGGTATCGTTTACATTACTCTCATGAGCCGAAGTAACCTGAGAAATAATACATCCGGTATGTCTTCTTGCTTAGGTGGAGGTATATTCGAAATGGTTTCATTTTCACCAAGAGTTGGTAGTAAAAACTGCATTTGCTTGACAATATCCAGTCTGTTGTTGACGTTGCGTTGGTGACGCACATGTAGTATGAATACGTTTGCAAAAGATGGCGTTGCCAACGCAGACCTATGCGTTGAAACTTCTCAACGTCGAAGCAACGCAACCAAACGCAGCACTTTTAACGCTTGTGTAGTATAGTCATGCAATTATACAAGCGATCATATTACCAAAAACCAAGTTTCTATAAAAGAACGTTGTCAACGCAACGTTTTTAACGTTCGTGTAGTATAGCCCTAAGGCATTCTGCCTGGGACTCGCGTTACGGAATGCGCGCTGATTCGAGTCCTCATGAGGGAGAAATTTTCTCATGAAATTTCGGCCAGTGTATGGGACTGGTGCCCACCCAGCATCATGATGCACTTGGGGAGCTACGATAGATAGCGAAAATCCGATTTCGTAAACCAGCTATAACGGCTGGGGGATCATCGTGTTAACCACACGATACCTCCATTCTGGTTGGATGATCGTCCACCTCTGCTTTGGCATGTGGACGTGAGGCCAGCAGCCGGCTGGTCGGTTTTGGCCCTTCATGGGCTGTAGCGCCATGGATTTGCTTTTTACTGGCTAACAAGGAACTGTCTGCTGAAGGATGCACTGGAAGGAATGGTGAACGGAAGGAAATCTCGTAGCAGAAGAAGTTATGAGATGATAGACATTAAGATACACGGAAGGTAGGAAATAGTTTGTGTTTGCAGTGAAAGATCTGCCTACCCTTGGGCAGAACGCTGTGAATGCATGAACTAAGCTCATTTTAATAACAGGTTCTTCGATATCTAAAGTTTCCCAATCATTGAATAGCCCCATATTATGACTTTCACAAGAAAATTGGATTAGTTCTTTTGAAGATACCGCAGGCTTACATAATTATACAGTAGAACCTCTATTATCCGTGGTAATCAAAGGGGTGGACTGGACGGTTAACCGAAAAAATCGGATAATCCGTATCATAAAATATTTTCGTAAATTAAGTGCATAACACAGTTCCAGAATTTCCACCGTGGTTCTTGTGTTTAACATGCTAGATAGTGAATCAGAAGTTTACAGGTAATAATTTGTGTCCGATTGTCAACAATGGTTTTATAAGGGCCAAGTAAATTCCTTGCGTTGATTCCTTGTGGAAAGATAGAAATAGTAGAGGTTTCTTGTTGTAAATTTACAGATTTTACACACTTCATTCTTGTTTTTAATTAAATCGCTCACATTTGTAATACCAATCTCGAATTCTGATGCGAGAGGAGACGCGATTTGTCTTTCCCCAAATCGATCGATTATGTTATTTGTATTTTATTTTGATATTTAGTAAAACACTTTTGACACCTGTGGAAGATATTTTGGATAGAAATTATGTAGTACGAGCACTCTAACAGTAGAATAAAGACTGCACGAGTTTGCTCTAGATTTTGCGGAAGTTTTTGGGGACCATTTCTTTGAAAGCAGGTAGTGATTATTTTACAATTTGGGAAAAACACCTTCAAATAGTCCTACCGGTAACTGTTTCTATTGCTGACAGTACACTTGTAATATGTAAGGATAAAGGCTTATAATAATAGACTCTAGAAAAGAATAGGTACTAATATAAGGAATAGCACTACATACTTTTTTTCCGCAGCAAAGAAAGAAAGAATGGAGTGAGAGAAAGACGGTCGGATAATCCGCTGATCGGTTAATAGAGTGACGGATAATCGGGGTTCTTCTGTAGTCTACTGCTTAGAATGTGTTTTAATAGGAAAAGTTATGTATGTTTCTTTTAAATAATAAAAGTTTTATAAGATGAAAGACAGCACGTCTCTAGAAATGTTTAGAGACAAATTAGCATATCGTCGTTGTTCCTGTAATAAATCCTATGTGCAAAAAATAATTTTTTTAGTAGGAAGAAAAAACAACTTATTCATTCTATGGCAGTGGTGCACAGGAGATTGTAAATTTTTACATTTTCGAAACAAATAATTATAATTACATGTAGGAGATTTTATTATTTTCTGTATGACTATTCGAGTTATTTAATAGAGCAAAAATATGAAAACCGAAGATTATGTCACATAGGAGTTATTGAAGTAAAAACAACAATATAATTCAACCGCTTGAGAAACAGCGTGGGCGTAAGAGTGGCATTAATTACTGTCACGAGTTGATATACTCAGGATGATAAGACGAAAATATCCCGAAATTGATGAACATACCAACCTTGTAGATAATGTATAACACTACAGACTTAGTCTCTTACAGGTTGTGGGTTGTGTAGGCTATCAGTCAAGAATGCACATAAAAAAGAATAATAGTCTGCCTTTATCTATGTGAGCTATGAGATCGTTTCTTCAAATTACCGGTACCTATAAGTTTGGGTAATGTCATAACAATTCTATAAAAACAGATCTCGCAAAGACTCTTCGGAAAATTTCCAGAACACGGTTACCATCAGTTATCCAAACCCCGAGACACTACGAGACGTGGTAAGTTGGGTGAGGGAAAAGGAAGGGAAGATTAGCGGGAAAAGAAATTACCTACGTGAGGGTAATTTCCCTCTCTCTTTCTCTTCCCTTCCACTCTCTCTCCCTCTTCTCTTTCGCTTTTCTTTCCCAATTTTCTTTCCCCGTCTGTCTCCAATCACTGGCTTTCTGTACTTCACTTTTCTTGTGTTAATAGTAGTCCTAATACTTCGTAACTACATCTACGGTACTTTCAACAAATTGTAAGTATGCTGCACGAAGTACACTTAGAAACAACACAAGTGCAAGTAATAGTAATTCTAGATAACCCACAATCAAGACGCTTAAGTGTCATACACAGGGTTTTTCTAAAGTAATATATCATTGTAATTAAAATTGAATTGGGGGAAGTTGGACAAGAAGTACAGATACGTCAAACCTTTTATTTACAAAGGAATATGGATATGAAAAAATATTTTGAGACGTCATCGAACACATTTTAAATGACACCAAATAGTATTTTTCTACGATAATGCGCAAAGCAGGACGTTATCAGTGCGTAAAGTGATCCTTTAAAACATCAGTTCGTAAAAAATTAAGTAATCACTTTACCCATTGCCAAAGAAAATGCAATATTCCAGGGACTTATACAAGGGGAGTTTACCGAGTTTGAACCCCCTTGAATTTAAAAAAGAAATGACATATTTAGACTATCCATAATCGTCCTCCGTTCTGCAATTTTCACTGTCAGAGTAACAAAATCTACATCGACATAAGTTATAGTCTTCCTACACCACCTTCAATATATTCATCATGACAGTTTCATTCTTCATCTTTGGCGAGTTCCATGTTCCATTATTATATATAATAATTAAATTTATTTCAATTTATTTTATTGTTTCCATGGATTTTCCTATTAAGTAAAGTGTCTTACCTATCATACAAATAACTGCTGAATATATATATATATATATAGGCCTATATAATGGTTCATTTAACCTGACAGATTTAAGGCCGTACGGCCTTCTCTAACACTTCTCTAAAATTGCGTTACAAAAAACACTACAAATTTACAAGGTACACTACAATTTTACACACAAAACTGAATAAGATATTAATATAATGTAAACAACAAGTAAGTAGAAATCAGACATAATATATACTCGCAACATACAGAAAGGAAGGTAAAAGCATAATAAAATGTGAACAGCAGGTCAAAACAAATGAGACATACAAAGTATAAAAAAATACAATTATTGATTATGATAATAATAATAATAATAATAATAATAATAATAATAATAATAATAATAATAATATAGTGAAGTACAAAGCTTACAATGAATGCAATATTTTTAGGTACACACAGTAAGGAAAATTATGATTATATATAAGCTTAGCTCAAGTTATCACATAGATGTACCATTATCGGGAAATATGAAAACAAAAAGATACAATAAGTTAAATATCACTAGAACATAAAAAAATGTGAATACGTGGAAACAAGCAATACAACACTTGCCATAATAGTAAGTTAGTTTGGCAACTCGTCATAAGATAATTTTCTAACTTGGATTTGAAAGATTTCAATATTCGGCAGCCCTTGACTTCAGACGACAGAGAGTTCCAGTGACGAGAAGTAGGAACAGTGAAAGATGAGGAATACAGAGATGATGTGTGAAGTGGAATTACTAGCGTGTTATCGCGTTGTGATCGAGTATTAATATTATGAGAGCGAGAAAGAGCATGAAAACGGGCGAGTAAATAAGAGAGGGATGAAAAGCGCCTAATTCGATGTAAGAGAGAAAGCGAGTGCAGATTTCTCCTCTCATGTAATCTAAGCCATGATAACTTCTCGAAAGAAGGTGAGATATGATCATATTATCGAACATTACAAATGAAGCGGACGCAAGCGTTATGAACACGCTGTAATTTCTGAGCGGAATCAATCCTGAGATCACTGAACAAAACGTCGCAATAATCGAAGTGAGGTAGAATGAGTGTCTGTACCAGGTGAGTTTTAATTTGTATGGATAATGATACGAGATTTATCCTTCGAAGAGGTGGAAAAATTCAAATATCTGGGAGCAACAGTAACAAATATAAATGACACTCAGGAGGAAATTAAACGCAGAATAAATATGAGAAACGCCTGTTATTATTCGGTTCAGAAGCTTATGTCATCTAGTCTGCTGTCAAAAAATCTGAAGTTAGAATTCATAAAACAGTTATATTACCGGTTGTTCTATATGGTTGTGAAGCTTGGACTCTCATTTTTAGAGAGGAACAGAGATTAAGGGTGTTTGAGAATAAGGTTCTTAGGAAAATATTTGGGGCTAAGAGGGATGAAGTTATAGGAGAATGGAGAAAGTTACACAACGCAGAGCTGCACGCATTGTATTCTTCACCTGACATAATTAGGAACATTAAAACCAGACGCTTGAGATGGGCAGGACATGTAGCACGTATGGGCGAATCCAGAAATGCATATAGAGTATTAGTTGGGAGGCCAGAGGGAAAAAGACCTTTGGGGAGGCCGAGACGTAGATGGGAAGATAATATTAAAATGGATTTGAGGGAGGTGGGATAGGATGGTAGAGACTGGATTAATCTTGCTCAGGATAAGGATCAATGGCGGGCTTATGTGAGGGCGGCAATGAACCTCCGGGTTCCTTAAATGCCAATAAGTAAGTAAGTAAGTATGGATAATGATACAATCTTTTTAGTGAATGGAGAATAGAGAATGCCTCCTTAAATGAATATTTAATATGTGTATCCCAATTGAGATTAGATTCAAAATGCACTATATATACACATAATGACGCAAGCGTGCTTTATTACACAAAATGACACACAAGTTAAAATTAAAAAAAAAAATGGGAGGATGTGAAAAAATTACGTCTGAAAGATTTTATAAGGATATTCATGAATATGGTCTATTGAAACATAGTGTAATATTAATAAATATACCATAAAATAAATTATTATTATTATTATTATTATTATTATTATTATTATTATTATTATTATTATTAATACACAAAATTTAAAATACCGATAATGTAAATTGTAAACCATTTAAATAACAACCGCCTTGACATAACTCTGCGTACGCCACTGCAGTATTCAATGTTACAAAACTTCATTCAATAAGGAATTAACATATTGCCTCGATTTTTCATAACGTAAATATTACACGTAATACAAATAAGTAACAAATTTAACATTAATATTTAGCCTAATTTTAGCCCTTATTATCCTAAAGTTACATCTGTACTCATTGCAACAACATGTAACATTCAACTTTTCCTAACTGCTTTGTTTATTATATGACCGGTTTAGACGGCCATGAAATTGTGATCATGAACAAAACACTCTGTAATTGCATGGATAATTATTTCTTAATGGTTCTGAGTTTAGATGGCAGTGAAATCGTTCTTATAACCTCTCCAACTTGAAGTATTTATTTAGTGTAAATCTGGGCTGTTGAAGAAAAAAAATTGTATGATACACATTCGTAAAGTTATCTTTTTGGCTTTCGTGTGTGTCAAACTCGGTATCACCTCGATTCACAAATTTACACGCGTGCCAAAAAGAGAACATTTACGAACATGTAGGCTTATAAATAACTACTATCTGGAAGAGCATTTCTCTGATGACTGTGTAATTTGTTTTGTACACAAGCACTACATGGTTATGATTACTATGACTATTACACTATTACTACGTCATACTACTTTTGACCAATAAAACGGTACGAAAGGACGTCTTTCAACCAATCATGGCTGCTTATCTCACTATTATATCGCGTCCCTAGCATTTGTTTATTTTTATCACTACCCTATCATTTGTTTCTTTGTTTGCCAACATTTCAAACTGCACTGGTCTGGACGTCAAAAGCAGAAAATTACAAACCACTCCAGTCAATGCACATCACTTTCAAATATGACTCGCATTGGCATTCAAGAACAAGAATTAATAAAGATCACTGGTCATTGCTATGCATATTCCCTGAAACTCTATTTACAAATAAATGGAGAGCACCATTCGGAAATCCTGAATAAGTTGAGGGATACACCATGTACATCAACGAGTTCACTTCTTTTACGCACACGTCCAATATAACATCAACTGAACCACCAACCACTAAAACATTCAAATTTGAAAATTGTACTTTCAATAATTTTATTGTTTCTTTTAAAATTATTCATGTTTATTTTTTATTTCATCATCGTTAATTAAAACGTTTCTTGTTTATTTCATCATCCCTAATTAAAACTTTTCTAACACTTGTTTATATTATTTAGGTTATGTTTGTTATAGCTTCTGCTATATGATATTATGGATAGTTACGTATCAGAGATTGTTTAATACTAAGATTTATTGAAAAATCATCTGTCAAGTGACGTTGATTACTGGGATCCGGATGATTGAAGTGGAATGCAAATGTTTTAATAAAAATGAAACTGAATCAACAAAGCCTTCTTGACTAGTAACCTTCCACAGAGTTCAATGAAGATTCCATAGTTGGCACAACTGATAACAAGAAAACAATCATAAAACACTACTGCCATCTAGCGTAATGTTAAGATGGTACAATAATACATTTGAATACAGTTGTATTTTCATAAGCCAATTAATATTTTATTGTATTGAAGTACTTTATTTCTTTTAATCTTTATATACTTTCTTCTAATCGTGTAATAGTCAATTAAATCCCACTCGAGTTTTGATTTTCTCTAGATAAATCAAAACCTCTAGTGAGATTACTGTTGAAAAAATACTTGAAATAATTATTGAATATTCCTTTACACCTTCCTGTATGTATTTTCCTGTTTTACAGATCTATTAAGGATGGAAAAAATAAAATGAAGGGATATGTAATGTGTTCAAAGGTACAACAGGTTCATGTACCTTGGAACATACCCTCTTGTAATTTGAAACAGATGGAATATATGTGGGAATATTGCTGTAAAAACTAACAATCATATTTAAAATGTATTTGCCATCATAAACCAGAGCAGGCTTCTCTGATTGAGATTTTATTTCCTAGAGGAGCAATAACTGCTTCAACAGCTTTCTTCAAGGCATCCGGATCAATTGGGGCCTCTTAACTCCAGATTTACTTCGTGGCATGATCTTAAAATAAGAGAAAAACAAAAACCGATAGTATCGTGTACTTTGGAACATGTTCCATGGTACAAGATCGTTTGTGTTCAAAGGTGCAAGAGGGTGCACTTTGAAACAAATATGGCTCCCAAAACTAGAGATTCGAATAAATCACGGAAGTTAAAATATGTTATTACTCACCAGATGATAGCGAACACACCGTACTTGAAACATATTAACAAATACAATCTGGTTTTGTGTTAGAAAACATATATTAATTAACGAAATGTTTACTTTTAATACTAAAAAACTTATTTTGTCCACGGAACTCACACTTTTTTTTAAATGGTTGAGTTCACATGAAACGACTTATTGGTATGGTATATTTGTGAAGTTGTCTTCTTAACTGAGAAATAAAACTAATCGTTCTTGGCAGAATTGAAGTTCTGTAGTTTGTATTTTGTTTTGTTATTTCACCTCCCAAAATATCCCTCAGATTGTACAGTGATATCAAAAACTTTTTCCTTACATTTTTAACTACGTCCTTATTGTACCTATGCAGTGTCACTCCCTAGCGTAGCGAATTCTGTCCACCTGCAAGCGCTACACACGATCCGTGGGAGCTCTGTACAGATAGAGCATGCGGCCGTGCGTCTGATGAAAGTTTAGGATGAGAAAAAGGTATGTCGCTGATATTGGAATAAAATGCAGTGATACAGTGAGTCATTAAGAAATCAAGAAAAAACATTTTATTTCATGTAAAAACATTTAAGTCTGGAGAAACTGAAAAAGCTATGTGCCCCAAACCGACATGTGGATATGTAATAAAAGTTTAACATGATTACATAAACAAACAAAATGAATCTCTAGAGCAGTGATGTCAAAGCAAGCGCATTTTTCTGACCTTGACGTCGTGCGCGGGCATCAAGCGCTAGGTATGGAAGGAGCAAGGATTATGTGTATAATTAAGGAGCCTGTTGGATTAAGAAAACAGTGGTGTACAAACTTCAAACGGAACGTGAAATTTTATGTCGTTATTTTATATGGCTATTTGCTGTTTGATATTATCTATATTGTCTGTAAAACAAAATACTAACACCAGTTTCTTAATAATGTAGTTAATAACATAATAACGAATAAGAAGGAATATTCACATAAATTTCATAGTAGTAAAACTATACTGTATTAAGTGAATGAAACATCATTCATAAAGAAAGTAATATCCCAAAGAAAGAGATTAAGTAGGATGACATGGTAAGTTGGAATTGATATTGATGGTATTCTTAGCCTTATAAAAGTAATAGATAAACTAATCAAAACAATATTACAGTACAAAGCAAAGTTACCTAAACGACATTTCATACAAGTTGAGAGGATGCGAACGCATTTCTTTCCCCTTCTACTGTCCCTGAGTCGTCTGTAACAGACCGGTAGCTGTTACCTCTTAAACCTGCACCCCCCCCCCAAGTTGTACACACAAGAAAATAAAATATTAAATAAAGTACATAAGTGGATATAAAATACAGTGACACAGATATTTGACAATTACATGTTTGAGTATATTTTAGTGTCGTTCTTTCAGTATTTTCAACTAATAATTAATTAGATTAAGGAATGATAGTTTGTATTATGAAGTCAGGGGGGGGAGCGACACAGTGCAGATTGTACCAGTGTGCATGCTGTAGAGTAGCAACTAGCGGTGGAGAAAACATTTATCTTCTGCTTTCAGAGCTTTTTATTGTGCCAGTTGATATACGAGTAAATAGCAATAAAATGAAATACAAACGCTTAGTATAGATTTTCGAAATATAGATTACCGGTAAAACGTTTCAATTATAAGAACTTTCACTATGTTCAGAGTCAATTATCTGAACGTTAGTAAGATAGACAGTAGCATCTTCCCCTTCACGGATGGTAAAGAGCATACTTGGGCATCGTGCCTCACTTGAGAATTTTTGCCTCACTGACCTTCACAGAGCTTATCGCTCTCAGTGACATCATCTTCACAGTCTCCCTTTCTTCCTCACGCAGCTCCTAGGCGTGGGCAGGTTCTATATCAGTTTCATAAGCATATCAGTGGTGGCATAATGGCATTATCAAAGCAGTGTGTACGTGTTAGAAAACGGTTATTTCATGAGAAATGGATGAAGAGTTTTTTGCTGTTGAGAAGGGGAGAACATACGATGTATGTTATGCTCGAAAATCCTATTAGGCAATAATCAATTTAATATACACCGACATTACTCCTTATGTCATCACGAACATGCTGAATTAGAAGGTAAGACAAATTAAATGTTATTTTTTCGTACTATTCCGAAGAAAATGTACGATCTGCGTAGTATACTAAATACGACATTATACCTTAAACACGCTGCATTAAAAGGTACGAGGAATTAAATGTTGTTTGTACATATTATTTCCAAAAGAAATTTATAAAAAAAAATATCAAATATGCGTAGAAAACGAAATATGATTTTCTGAAATTATTTTGGGTCGAGAGCGTGCAAATCTATTAAGTAATCTTGATAAACGCCAGAATATTCAAGAAAATAAACAACGTGATGGAATATTATTGGCTAGTTACGCAATTTATCGCCTCTGATTTAAATCAATTCAGCGACGGAGAAACAGTAAAGCTGCCGAATTAATTTGCCAAATTGAATAAAAGTTTTCGAGAGTCTCACGTTAACCAAGCGCTTTCCTAATAATTCGCCACTGACCGCCTTAGCAATTACGATAAGGTGATGCAGGTCACAGCAGTTTATATTTCCCATCCTACCCTGCAGTCTCCTCTCTTAGTAAACAAGCTATTTCAAATCGAGTGCCTCACGTAACCGAAAATTGTGCCCATGTATGGTAAAGAGTGTGAGTAGAGGGGAAAGCTTATCAACCAAACTGAAATGGGGATTAGGTATATGTTTCAACTGCAACTAATATTACATAACAAAACCCCCATCGCATTATGCTTTTAAGGTGATATTGGTGCGCAACTTCCTATCATCAGAATATTAAATTATTTTCTCGAAATCTGCTGAATCTATAGAGCTGACGTTTTTACAACACATGGGCACGTATCTTTGTTTATGATGTAACAGTAGTTCATTTGTTAATTCATTTTCTTACAAACATTTCCCAAGCGAATATTTTCAAAATTTTCAATACGTATCTTCAATAATAGATATTTACGATATATTAGATTTACGAAAACATTGTTTCAGTACCTGTAAGACTACTAAATAAACATACTTATCTGAAAGTTTCACCTTTCTGTAAAAAGTTGAGAAAATACTGCTTTTGAATAAAAAGGAAACTCGTGAAAAATGAGCATTAAAATTGAAACTTAAATTCTTTAATGCACTTATACTTCTCAGACAAATCTAAAAATTAACATGGATATAGTTTTAATAAGTTCTCTTCCCTTTATTCATCGAATCAGTGCTGGCCATCCCTGTATATAGCACGACCAAGCGGCATATACTACCTCTATCGTCTGTCTCTTTTCTTTCCGCTGTAAAGCGCTCAGGCTCTCCTGAGCTCTAAAACGCGCGCTTGCCCGTATGGGCATCAGTTGACATGCCTGCTCTAGAGAATTATAAATTTAAGAATTCCGTAGGAAATGCCCGTTTCTGCAGCCAATCTCTTCAAGGACTTACGAGGATTCTTCTGCATTTTTCTTTTACATTTGCAACTAAATCTTTTGTTAGTTTTGTAGCCTTTCCAACATACCTTTTCCGTTCTGTGCATCCGGTTTCTCTAAATTTACTAACCAAATTATTAAGATTTCTGCGGAAGTTTTCAGTGATTACATAATCAGGAAAACGAGAAACAAACTATTCTTCGCAGTCTTCAATATTATACTTCCAGTTTCCATTTCCATCCTTGAAGTAAGCTTCAATAAGAAAAGCTCTCTGTTGCACAGGAAAAGAAACCATGTCTTCGAAACACACTATACCACTCTGTGTTACGTCGGCAACAGACACACAGCAACTGAATGTTGTGCCCCTTCAGACTGCACACAGAACAGCGAGAGCGTTCCGACGGTTACCTCGGTTTATAAGCACGTGCCTCCATGGTATAGTAAAAAAACAAGATACAATAAAAATGTAAGGAAAATGTTTTTGATGTCACTACAGATGTTGATCAATACTCATTCGGAAGTATAGGGACATCATTTTATTTTTACTAACATTTCTAATATTAACCTGGCTATACCTTTGGATTAAAGATTGAGAACCGGAAACACAGTTCGCTATCCCCTTCCATGATACTGCTAGGTATAGGAAGGAAGAAAAGTAGTTCATCCATTTATGTAAACTAGGAAATATCGCGATTTACAGTTTGATAATTTCCATTAGGTTTTTGTTTAATCAAAATACAGTCCTGTATTAACAATACGTGTTTTACTCACAAATTGAGCTATCCATTCGGACGTGTTCATTATGCAGTGTATATTATTCTATCTACAGCACATTAGCGTACAATATAGAGAATGAAGTTAAATTGAAAAATAATCATAATATGGATATTTAAACAAACTCATTTTTGTAAATGGTGGCCGTTTATTTTTATACAAGCTTCAGTTCTTTTGTGCATATTATCGCACTATAGACTACTATATCTAATTCAAATTACCAGTTTCAGCCTTCGTACTATTAATTCATGTTGAAATAATTCTGTACCTACTCTATAAAGGAGTACCTAACTTACTGTAAAGTAAATCTCCACTTCTGCCTGATCCGAAAAGATAAAATTACTCAGACATGCTATCTAATGTCCGTCCAAGTGGTTTTGTCGCAGGGTCGTGGAAAGGGGGGAACTCACATGACAGTTAATTACTTAACGAAGTCCTTTTATTTAAGTTATTTTAAACACTTGTATAATATTACGTAGACGTCCAATTTCTAACAGAAATTAATGTTTTCAGAAAAGAGCTAAGACACCCAGACACTAGTCTTTACAGAGGGGCGAGCAGAAGCGAGTGGAGGAAATCGGGATGCGACGTAGGCAAACGGACGACAGTATCTGTGCGAAAATATGATTCAATATTGAAAGTTCTTTCGTCAATGGAAAACGCGAACATATTTCTGGAACGTACTATACTCAGTAACCTGTAGTTATAAAATGTCTTTGGACCGTCCAATAAATCCGGAAATAATGAGCAAATGAACCAAAAGATGATCTCTTATCAATCAGATGAACCCACAATTTCTTTTGTTGCTTCGTAACTCTCCTTCTCTTCAAGCATAACAAACGCAATCATATCCGCATTCATCTCACTGCAGGAACGAAAGGAACTCTCAGTCAAGACGTACTCGGTATGAAACCTGGGGCCTGTTTCACAATGTTTACAAGCTTTGTAATTTGTAAACTTTGCTTGTAGATTGTAAACTTCTGTTTCACAATCTTTGTTTGTAATGTTGAACTTTACAAAGGAAATAAAATCTTTACAAATTAAATTTTGCTCACTTTACAAGCATTCTGTTTCACAATGAAGGGTAATTTTACAAACGTGTAAACTTTACTTGTAAAGTTAGTACATTTTTCTACAATAGCTCTGAGATGTGTAAAGTTTGATATTGCAACAAATTCTGAATAAATACAATAAAGTTATATTTATTAAATTAATTTTTGAGTAACTGGGTAATATTAAGAATTAAACTAGAGCAGTTTTTATGTTATTAAGTAGTTCTAAAGACTCAGACGGAGATATTGAATTTAGGCCTAATCAAACAAAGACGTATACGTAAAATTTTCCGGCCAAGAATTAATAATACGTTCGTATCATTGTATGAATTTAATGAAAGGTTTCGAATGAGTCCCGCGCTATACTTCAGAATACCGCATGAGTATTTATATACGAAGACTGTATTTAATAAATAATCGCACTTAAAAAAGAAGTTCCCTGCACCAAAAATTAATTAATTCAATAATACAATAACGACACTGAAGTCGTTTCGAGTCCCGTTTCGCTGGAATCTCTTCTCCAAGATATGGGACATCACATCCAACATGGAAAAGTGGTGCCCTAACCTCAAAGCGAGAACTGTATTGTTTTGCATTGATTTAATATACTAGCTGTCAGTCCTGTCAGTTCCGGAGATAAGCACGGAATTTCTAAGTTATGTGTGCAAAAGTGCCCATAGGGTAATTGATGTTGTCAAAAGAGTTAAATTCGAGACAGGTTTTTGATAATAAATACAATAAATAAATACTTATTAAATTGATTTTTGAGTAAATAGATAATATTAAGAATTAAACTAAAGCAGTTTTGGTGTTATTAAGGAGTTCTAATGACTCAGACGAAGATATTGAATTTAGGCCTAATCAAACGAAAACTTATACGTAAAATTCTCCGGGAAAGAATTAATAACACGTTCCTATCATTGTATAAAATTAACGAAAGGTTTCGAATGAGTCCCGCGCTATACTTCAGAATACCGCGTAAGTATTTATATACGAAGATTGTATTTAATAAATACTCGAACTTAATAAAGAAGTTCCCTGCACCAAAAATAAATAATTCAATAATGCAATAGCGACACTACTTACGCGGTATTCTGTAGTCGTTCCGAGTCCTGTTTCGCTGGAATCTCTCCTACCTACAAGATATGGGACATCATATCCAACATCCAAAAGAGAAAAGTGATGCCGTAGCCCCTAACCTCAAAGCGAGAACTGTATTGTTTTGCATTGGATGCATACTAGCTGTCAGTTCCGTGGGTTACCAGATAAGCACGGAATTTCTAAGATATCAGTGTGCAAAAGTGCCCACAGGGTAGTTGATGTTGTTAAAAGAGTTAAATTTGGGGCAGGTTTTTGATCACCAAAATGTTATTTACTATAGCACAGAATTTTTCTGCTGCCGATGGGATCACTAATGTTTGAGAGATTAGGAATGCAACATTAATAAATACTGATGGATCAACACAAACAATTAACCTGATTTTGTGTTTAGACATCGTAATTATTTTATCAATTGCATATTTGTACGTGGACCAAATCTGTTATGTACTTATTTGACTGCATTTTGTGCTAACTTTGCTTATTTAAGTAATACTGTAGACGTATTGGTATTCTCGACCAATCACAAAAACATGAAACTCCATTGTCGCCAATATATAAAAATCTAAATACTTTCAATTATTTTTCACAATACTTTATATTTTCTGTTGGTGAAATATGAATAAGCAAGCTTAGAATAATCTATTTTAGTACAAAATATAAACATATGTATCGACAGTAGTAAAAATACAGCGATTTTAGCTCTGCTCCTTAGCGATTTTAGTAAACTGTCGTTGGCGATATTGTGTAACCAATAATGCGTATTTGTAAATTTCTTTAGCTGATTTTGTAAAGTTCGTCAGACTTTACAAACTAATAAAATAGCATTGTGAAACACAATTTACAAGCATTTGTAACCTTTTACTTGTTATTTGTAAATTGTTAATTTGTAATTTGTAAGGATTGTGAAACGGGCCCCTGTTGACTGGACTGGACGGGCTCGGTGCGAAAGCAGCCTAAATAACCTAGAGTCGACGGCAATTCGGAAGGCGGTAGTCTGCTAGCGTTTGCGTCGAGAGAGACAGATTGAGAGAGCAAGGCAGTGTACAACATTGCCACATCGTAGGGGAGTAGTGGGTACAGTGAGACACAAAATACTAAGACATTATGTATACAAGTGAAATTTCAAGTATTTTCAAAATCAAGTGCAAAATAATTATACATTAAAACATGGAGTACAATAATACATAAACAGAAATGTTAATAGATAAAGGACATAATATACAATGCGTGTTTGTCAAAAAAATGCAAATGTCTCACTGTTCCCATTCAGGAGGGTACAGTGAGACACCACAGTGTCTATTAACGGACATTGAAATGATTTACATTTATTTCAAAAGAAAAGAAAGCTTGCTGTCTCTTTATCTTACCATGTTCTGTAGAATTATTTAGAATCATTTTGATGTCTGACTTCGAAACCATTGAAACATCTGGAACATTTGGAAAAGTGAATTTTCCATGACTTTTCACACTTTTGCAAAAAAATAAAATGAATTTTTGGTGACAACAAAGTTTATAATTATAAGAATTTAATTTAATTCTTTATTATTTTTTAATATTTTCTTAAATTTTGTGAATAATTTTTTATTTAAGAAATCATTAAAATGTAATGTATCCTTTATTTTAAGATATAGTTCCTAAATTGGTTATTAGTATGTTCATTTTTAATGTTAGTTACTGGTAAATGTAATATAATTACAGTTTATTTTTGCAAATCATTGGTAAATGGGAACAGTGAGACGTCTCAGTGTACCCTTCAATGGCATGTCCCACTGTTCTCTTTACGCATAGTTCGTTTAAAAATAGCGCCATCACTTCAAAATTAAAACAAGAAAGACGAAACTTTGCCAAACATAACGTCAAATACCATAGTATTAGGTAACAAAACATTCATATTTCTATTTAATTTGTATATCCAATATAACCTTCATTAAACACAAGCCAAAATTTTACTTCTAGAGTGAAAAATTACGAATTATTTTTTCATCACTCACCTTTATAACTATATTCAAATCGAGTATGAAAATACTGTTACTTTACTCATGCAACATACAACTCCACTGTTACCAACATCTCAACATCAAAATTTACCATATAATAAAAAATGTCTCACTGTACCCACTTCTCCCCTACTTCACGTGCACGTGCAATACAAAGAGCGCAGGAGAGAATTTAAATTATCAAGAGACAATAATGACCTTAGCCGTTGATTACTGTAAGCATGACATCAATCAAACCCTGTTTCCTTCACTAACAATATTCTTTGCACGTTTCTCAATCCCAAACCACATGCTCCTACAGTCGTTTCTTGCGCGTTGGCAACGTTGCAGTCAGCATCAAGATGGCCGGCAGCGTTCTGCTCGCCAACGTTTTCGAAATAATTATACACCTTAAACAATATTTTCCGCGCTTGACTGTGTAATACTTATCTTTTTACAGTCTCTTCTTCCATTTATTTATCTCACACATACACAGTAAATGTTAGTTTTATTTATTCAATGTATTGAAACACTCACACGTGAACAAACGAACTCGGGAAGTACTTGTTATAGACTGATTCTGATTGTTTCTACTGTACAAGCTTGTGATGTCACATACCAGAAATGCTACGGCGCATATAGCTTGCTGACCGCCTTCCGAAATGCCTTCTAGCCTAGTGCAGTAACATTATTCCTTCGTGGGTCAGTTTTATCGCTATCTATTGTCAGCTATGAACGTGTTTAAAGCCGGCAAGGTCAAGTTTGTCAAGTATCTTGCCTGTTCAGTAGTATTCAATCAATTCTACACTGACAACGAGTGCATAAGCTTGCAGTTGCACGACTTTAATGTAATGTTTCCTTATACTCCTTACAGTGTGAAGAATTCAGTAGGCATAGGCCAAAGACTACTAGGCCTTTACAAAATAAAACAGTTGTTCTCAAGAGATTATACACAAGATAAGTACTGCAAACCAACTTATTATAAATAATGTACTGAGTAAAAACCGTTTAAATAATAACGCCACTGGTTAGCAGTACTTATCTTCTTTATAAGTTCTAATCCTGTCTGAACAACTGTGTTTTTATTTTGTAATTATTTTCCAATTTTTTTTTTTCCGAATACTGTAAGTTTCATTAAATTTTATTCTATGACTCAACACAAACAACTCGTTCGCAGCGTTACTAACGCACGTTCGCAGCACCACTAAAGGCTGGTTCACAATAAACCGGAAACGGAAACGACAACAACAACGAGAACGGAAATAATGATAAAAAGGAATGTATTTAAATGTGAGCATTCACAAAAGTTAATTGTGAATACTCGCATTTAAATGCATTTATTTTAACAATATTTCCGTTCTCGTTCTCGTTCTCGTTGTCGTTTTTGTTCCCGGTTTATTGTGAACCAGCCTTTACGAGCCACTAGTCGCGCTGCTAGGTGACCTCGTCTGAAGGGACCCTAATGTTTTCTATCATGAAACTGTCTGCTTAGAGACTTTTGTAGCATCATAAATATCTATCGAGATACAATGAGAAAGCGTAGAGAAACTCATTTTAATATAATTAACATAAATTTAACGTGGCGGAAACTGGGTCCATATTTAAAGAAGTATTAAATAATATGTTGTTACAAATTGAGGATAACAGTACAAAATAATGTTTCTCTTTAAATTCCCTGCATTATGCAGCAGATCAGAGGTCAGTAACTCATATCTCTGTACTGCCAAAGCATCTGACGTCAGTATGCACTCAGATTTTACAGCTGCAACACACGGCCTCGTCGTAACACAGCATCTAGAGTACAGGACAAGGCCTACTGCAACCTCTTGTGTTTCATCTGGTGAGAGAGTTTTGTCTCGAATTTATTGTGACTACAAAAGCGAGAGCAAGTTCTATAAAAACTCATCTTAACATTATCAGTCTCCTACAAATCAGACAGGACTACTACTTTTTGCAGTGCTCGTTTTGACTTGAAAAACTAGATCGAGGCCGCCATTAATTAAAAATCTGTGTTCACTTTAATTAGTATCTGTTGGTTAAATTCATATCAACATTTAAGCACGTAGACTTATATTGATTGGCTTTCGACAAATTCTAAACTTTAAACTCAGTGATCGAAGGTATGATTCTTTTCGTCGGTTTCTTGGTAAAAGTGACCAAGTCCAAAATGCAAAATTGTTCGGAAAAGGCATTTAAAGGTTTAATGATCCATCCAAAGATAACTGTACTTCTTTAGATGTTAGTAATAAATTATTTTAAAGGTAAATGTGCTATATTATTAGTTTTTAATATAAAATTATGCCTTAAATTTTCATAATGCTTGGAAGCCTTGTAATGTGACTTGGTCATATTATGGTTAATAAAATTATTTTTCTACGATAGTGTGGGAAGTCCAATTTTACGCACTGTTAGCAGCATTGTATGGCACACATTCGTGAAGTTGTATTTTGATAATCGTGTAGTTGTGACTCTGTAAGAGGAAAGTTCTATAGAATTTTCTTATGGAAGTTGGTATTCCGAAGAAACTAAGTTCGATTAATTAAAATGTGTCTCAGTGAAATGTACAGCAGAATCCGTATAAGTCAGTTTCTATCGAATGCTTTTCCAATTCACTGAAGGCTAAAGCAAGGACATGCACTATCACCTTTACTTTTTAACTTCGCTCTAGAACATACATGGGCACAATTTTCGGTTACGTGAGGCACTCGATTGAAATAGTTCGTTAGGAGAGGAGACTGCAGAGTAGTATGGGAAATATAAACTGCTGTGACCTGCGTCACCTTATCGTAATCGCTCAGGCGGTCAGTGGCGAATTATTAGGAAAGCGTTTGGTTAACGTGAGACTCTCGAAAACTTTTATTCAATTTGGCAATTAATTCGGCAGCTTTAATCATAAACCTCTTTACTGTTTCTCCGTCGCTGAATTGATTTAAATCAAAGGCGAGAAATTGCGTAACTAGCCAATAATATTCCATCACGTTGTCTACGTTTATTTTCTTGAATATTCTGGCGTTTATCAAGATTACTTAATAGATTTGCACGTTCTCGACCTAAAATAATTTCAGAAAATCATATTTCGTTTTCTACGCACATTTGATATTTTTTTTATAAATTTATTTTGGAAATAATACATACAAACAACATTTAATTCCTCGTACTTTTAATGCAGCGTGTTTAAGGTATAATGTTGTATTTAGTATACTATGAAAATGTTAAGATCATAAATTTTCTTCGGAATAGTACGAAAAATAACATTTAATTTGTCTTACCTTCTAATTTAGCATGTTCTTTATGACATAAGGAGTAATGTCGTTGTATATTAAATTTATTAATGCCTAATAGGATTTTCGATCATAACATACATCGTATGTTCTCCCCTTCTAAACAGTAAAAAAACCTCTTCCTCCCATTTCTCATGAAATAATTGTTTTCTAACGCGTACACACTGCTTTGATAATGTCATTAAGCCACCACTGATATTGCTTATGAAACTGATATAGAACCTGCCCACGCCTAGGAGCTACGTGAGGGAGGAACGGGGACTGTGAAGATGATGTCACTTATAGTGATAAGCTCTGTGAAGGTCAGTGAGGCACGATGTCCATATCTGCCTTACAGTGTGAAGAATTCAGTAGGTATAGGCTAAAGATTTCTAGGCCTTTACAAAATAAAACAGTTATTCTTAAGAGATTATACACAAGATAAGTACTGCAAACCAACTTATTATAAATGATGTACTGATTAAACTGTTTAAATCAGCGTTCTTCAAACTATGGTCCGCGGACCACCTATGGTCCTCAATTTCTGCCCTTGTGGTCCTTCAAAAAAGACAGAAGAAAAAATAAAATTCAATCAAATTGCATATCACACTATAGCTGAAATCTATGAGTTTTGAAGTGACATATGGCAATTGCCTTTCACTTTTTCTCCCAGTACTAATATTTCATGAAATTTTTTTACCCTACACGTCTACCCACTTCCTACTCTACTCTCAGCAACAGAAGAGAGATTTAAAGCACTATAAACTATGAATGTGGCGCTTCCCTGCACATCTGCTGCCGAGCCTGTAACCCAGCCAGGAACCAGCCGATTCATAACAGAGGACCGACTTTCTTAATAGTTTTGCCGACACCCAGTCTGCACATTGAAATGGACAGGTACAGTACGTCGTACACTAATAATATAACGTGCCAAATTGCATCTTTACTTGTTGAAAATCGGACACGTTCCTGCATTAATTTTTTTATTTGTTTTTCGAGATGACGATATAAGAAATTTTAGACTCCGACAGGTTTACTTTTTACACTTGCGTGTTTCGTCTCTACGTGCCGTTTCAATTTCGCGGGTTTCATACACTCGTTTGAAAGCACTTCGTAACAAACAAAGCACCGAGGTTTTGGTTCACTCTCATTGTTACACCCTAGATCATATATGTAACCAGATAACTCCTCGCTACGTTAAAATCGGCAGCACTTTGAAGAGAACAACCGCCAGGATCGCCACCCGTCCGCCGTAAACAAACATGAGATGGCAGCACAGTCGCTAATGCTATTCAAATGGGAATTATGACGTGACTCCTTATGTAACAACTAGATGGCAGCGTAGTAAACCTGACAAAAGTTGTTAACCTCAAAGCCTATAAGCCCGATATATCTGTTACATATATGATCTAGGGTTACACCAAGTAAATCCAAGTTCCAAATAACTCTTGTCATATTTACGAAAGTATTCTTTCTTTGAATAGCTAATAGCTACCACTAGGACTAGATGTTTCTTTACTGACACTATAATCACTGACAATATATTCTTCACACACAGCTTCTGAACTATTAGCACTGTCTAAATGAAGCGTATCATCATGTTCCTTTCTTTTCAAAGATCCAGATCGAAGCCAGTTTTCCATTATTTATAATGTGCACTATTTAACAGAGACATGGACAACTACTGAGTGTACCTAGAGATGGCCGATATTTCACAAACCGATATTTTGTCACAGGTATTTTTTTGTCACAGATAAACCTGTGACTGATGACGCGAAATATCTGTGACAAAATATCGCTATCGAAATCTTCTCCGTATTCAGTACTCTGTGACTGATATTTTCTCCTCTACGTCGTTGGTTTGCGCGTGCGCATGATACAATAACAGCAATCGGGCGGTAGTTTCTCCATCTCATTATAAATGATATAGATATTACACGATTTAAATAATAACACCATTGGTTACCAATACTTAATCTTGTGTAAAATCCTGTCTTAACAACTGTTTTGTTTTGTAATTATTTTCCAGTGTTTTTCCGAATACTTCTGTTTCATTAATTTTTATTCTATGACTGAATATTATAATGTTAATGCACGACTTAAAATAATTTATCCATTATATTATATACAATAAAAAGGATCAATTTTAAAACGATTAGGATAATCATATAACCTCAATTTCTCCATACCCAA